>NW_028327174.1:142342328-142984935 GCF_987537825.1 Furipterus horrens
GTGATTGTGGTGGGAAGGGCACTATAAGGGGACTAAATGGTAATAAAAAAAACAATAAAAAATTTAAAATAAGTAAAGGAATTAACCTAATGGGAGAATAGAGAATGACTAGAGAATATATTGAATTTTAGTTCCCTTAACTATTACTATTTCAACTTTTAAGAAAAATTCCCAAATTTATTTTTATTTTGTCCTAACTTTTATTTATTAATTCAGGTACTGAATATCTTCTATGTTTAAGGCACTGTACTAGGTATTTTTGCATAGTAGTGAGTTTAAGTGTTAAATTTTAACATAGTTAAGATTACCATTACATAGGTGAGGAAACAGATACTCAGAGATTAAATGACCTGCTCAGGATCCCCAGCTAGTAAATGTAACATTGGCATCTAATTATTTATTTCTATAAGCCTGTGTGACCTAATCTATAAATAAGGAATAATAAAAAACTAATTTTGTGGAAATGTTCTAAGTATTACAAATAATATATGACAAGTCATGGCAGTGTCTGATATGTAAAAGGTTGTATGAGAGCTGATAGCTATTATATTATACAGTATCATAACTCCATTATTTGTCCCATGGGAAATTCAGTCTTCTCCAATATTTCTGTAATTAACGGGTGTTTGGAATTTTCTGGTTGTGATTTCTTGATTCTAGTTTACTCTGTAGCTTATAGTTGTTCCATGGTTGCAGTGGAATAAAATCAAATATTAGACATATGTTCTTATAATCTCCTTGGCCATTTCAGCCAATGGGCTCCAACTCCCACACTTAAACCACATTCATTTGTTACATGGAGTAGAATAGCTCTTTCTTCTACTGTCACCTCAGGGCTTCAGCCTTAGCCCCAACAGGTACCAAGATATTTTCTGAAAACAAAACAATTTCTCCTTTAGGAAGATCCTTGATATTGTCTGCTAAAATAAGTTTTCACCTAGAGGTCTCCTCATTTTTACACCATCAGGCTGGATTTCTAGCCTGAGCTGTGTGGTTTGCTGGGTGAATCACTGCAGAAAAGTTATTCTGGCATTTATTCCCTTAATTGTAAAATAAGAAAGTTGGACTTGATGGTCAGCAAATCCATTTTTGCTCAGTAATTTTATTTCATTCAGAGCTTTCAGAGAATTCCTTTTCTTATAAATTTCAGCACACGGAGTAGGGTTTGGAATGGAATTTGAGAATATTTCATAACCAATTGCACAATGAAATATGCTTAATGCATAAGGAAAAATCATCAATTTTGTTCTTGCTGGGTCACCATAAATGAAATAAAAGCCACAACCTCTCCTGGATCACTTTCAATCATCGTGTACTATATGACCCACTAATAAAAACAGAGACAAAGGAGATACAATGTTTTGAAAATGATGGGAAAGGGAAGAAATATAATTGTTAAGGATAAAATGTGTTATAATAATATTGATGAGACCAGGAAATGTTTTCCTATCTAGCCACTGAAATTCAGGGAGGCAACTGTTTTGTTATGCTGAAGTATTTGGCAGTGCATACAGCAGCTTGCAGCAATATATTCTTCTGGTTAAAAAAGAAATACACGCTATTGTAAGAAAACTGGAACATTCAGAGGGGTAAAAAATAAAATGTAAATTACTCCGTTATCAGCCAGAAATAACTATTGTTAATGTTCTGATTTCTTTCTATTGGAATTGACTGGAGCCAATGTTATATTCTGGCTTATTTTCCTTAACATAGGTGACAATCATCTCTCTTCCATCAATGTATTGTAACAATGTTTTATGAGGTGTTGAGTCATGATTTAGGTCATAGTAACCAGAATTAGGGTGGGTTGATAACTTGGTGCTGAAAATTAGGATTATGACTTTTCTAAGGAAATAGTAAAGTTAAGCATTTGCTTTCAGAAACTCTGAAGGAGGATAAAATCCATCTCAATATTTGAAGCTTGTTTACATTTAGAGTAGCTGTATCACTTAGTTTTATGTCATGAAAGTTGCTGCAGTAAACCTAAGTGAGTACTTAATAGAAAGTGGTGAGAAGATCTTATTCTTGGGTGGAAGGCATGTTGAGGTTCAGGAGCAAATCAAGTAAGCACAAAATAATGCGATGGGGAACACGTGCATTTGTGGATCTCTTGGCAGAGGTTCAAACCCTGGCCCTTCACCCTTGCTGGCTGACTGACCTCACACAAGTTTTCCTCTTTGGGACTCAGTTTCTCAATATGGAATAATTTCATCTCCTATCTCACTAGGATGCTGTAGGAATTAACTGGTATAATGTACATAAGTCATTTAGCCCAGAATATAATTTTAAGCGCAAAATAAGTACTAACTATATATTATTGTTGTTGTTATTATTATTACCACCCATTTTTGACAAGTTCCAATAAGTCTCAATGGGGTATAATCAAGAAAAACTTATTTTTCTCTCATCACAACTTCTCACTGCTTTCTTGTTCTCCCTTTTCCACCCTTTAGCAATATCTTGAGTAAAGTTTATGACTTTCCTATCCCTTTGGATTACTAAAATTCAATCCTGCTTAAAATGTCCATCTCAAGTCATTTAGATCCCATCTTTGACTTTCACAAGCGATGAGGCTGGTTTCAACAACCCTTTCCTGCTCCCTCTTCCAGACCCAGCAAAGGTGACTAGGACAAGCAGGCAGGAGCAAGGGGACAAGTGTCTATTACTGTCTCATATCTTTCCTGGCTGCTCCTGTGGACCTATGCCTGTTGGTTGTTGCGTCTTCTCTGGGGGGTCAAGGCTGGCCTTCTAGGCCTCATCCAGTGTTGGCTCCCTTCTGAGACGCCAGCTTGAGTTCTGTGGGAGGGGCCACATGGGGCTTCCCCACAGCACAGTTATCTGACATGTTATTCTGCGTCAGTAAAGTAGTTTGCTAGCGCTTCCATTATAAAGTGCTACAGAGTGGAGAAACAACAGTTTACAGTCTCATAGTTTTGCAGGCTAGGAGTCTGAATCAAGGTGCCTTCATCTTAACATGGCAGTCCCCCTGTTTGTATGAGTTTGTCCAGATTTCCCTGTTTTATACGGCCTACCCTAACAACCTCATCTTAACTAACTACATCTGCAACAGCCCTATTTCCAAATAAAGTTGCATTCTGAAGTACTAGTGGTTAAGGCTTCAACATCAATGTTGGGAAGATGCAATTTAACTCATAAAAATCAACACCAATCATTCCCATGCCAACCAGTCCCCCCATCCTCCAAGTTCAAGCAGGTGCCTGGTAGAAACCCAGCTCAAGCTCATCTGCTTTATGATTCCAAGTGACTGAGTCTGTCATGCCTTGAAGCAGATATTCTGGCAGGAAGTCTATTGGAATCCCAAACCTTTGTTTAAGTCTTGGTCATTATTAATACCTTTTTCCAAATCTGGTTGCTCCAAAATTATTTTCATGAAGTAAATATCTTACGGGCCCTCTCCCTAGATCTTGTCTATCTAACTAATTGAAAGGCAGGAGAAGTGCACGGGAAGAGATAAAAAGCAACCAGACAGCTCTGTGGTGCTTTGGGTAATCTCGTTAAAGGCAAACAAAGGCCTTCGTCCTCTCTGAGTTGCCAGACATGACCCGAGGACTTATATGCTTTACTCTGTGCAGACCCTATCATGCTTGTTCATTTCTTTATTTTAAAACAAGTCTTCCTTTCAATATATTGTTCCAGTGTTCTTACCGTTTGGAAAATGTGTTCGAGTATAAGTAGTTGTCCAGGAAAACACTGTGGCAGGTTTTGGGGCAGAGACTTGAGAGACAGAATCACAACCCCACACCTCAAATGCCTGCCCCAAATAATCAATATCTTCAGTAATAGGCATGATTGGGCACAAGTGTTACATTTGTTAATTCAAAAAAGGGTAGAGAAGAACAAACCCAAAGGAAGTTGGGGCTTTTTCCTCAGATCCTAGCAGAAGTGATACAATCCTGGCCAATTTCACTATTTCTCCAAAGCAGCGGTTCTCAAAATGTATTCCCTAGATCACCTGGAAAATTATTAGCTATGCAAACGCTTGGACCCTACTCCAGACCTAAGGAATCTGAAACTCTGGGAGTGGGGCCCAGCCAGCTGTGCTTCGGGAAGCTCTGGGTGATTCTGACACACACTCAGGTTTGAGAAACACCGCTTTAAAGCAGGAGTTCTTAACCATGGCTGCACATTCGAACATCTAGGGCCCTGAGGGAAACACAAAACAAAAAACCATTGTCTGGGCCTTATCCCGTAGCAGTTAGATCACAATATCCTGGGTGGGCTCCAAGCAGGGGTATTTTTAAGCAGTTCCTTAGATGATTCTAGTTAATGACCAGGACGGAGAACCACTAGTCTAAAGCCACAGACTCAGCATAGCTCTGAAGAGCTCTTGTGGAGCCGCTGTCAGGTAGGAATGGGCCTGCTGCCAGGGCTGAAGGTCCCCACCCTAATTCACCTGGAGCTACTTAACATTTATCTGCTTTCCACCCTTGGCTTCAATGTAATGTTTTGTTTGAACAAAGGTCTCTGTGGCTAAAAAGTACAAACATTAATTCTCTAAAGGATAATAAATTATAAAAGCCAAGAGCCCTTTATTTCCTTCTAATTCCATTTGATGGAGAAGGTGAGACAGTAAAGTAAATATATGTGGAGCTTATCAGGGAAGAATAGTGGCAGGAGGCTCCTCGGGAGGTTATAGGAAATCTGAGGTTTGGAATGGGCTAAAGTGCATGGAAACGTTTGTGTGGGAAGTTCAGGAATGCAGTGTGCGTTCCAACTGTTCGGTGCTTCTCTGCTCTGATCCTCTCAACTCCTTGCTCATTAGAACATAAATTACACTATTACACAATAAAAACATGTTCACCTTTTGAAAAATAATTTATGGCATGACACAAAGTAGAGATTTTTTTTCTCCTGATTTTAGTTAGCCAGCATCAAATCTATGAGCAAAAAATGAAATACAAAGTGCAGAGATGATTAAAATAACAAGAAGATGGCCAAAGAGGGGCTATGTTGGCACACACGGCCCACATTGGGATTTTTTTTATGGCAAATAAAATGCTGCAATTGAAACCATTTTAGAATAGCTATTTTAATATCTTTATTTTAATTGAGGCAGTTTTTGTATGTAAAGATGCCAAGGTATATAAGAAGGAATAAATATAAAAATAAAAGGTGAATAGCTTCATTGATCAAAGTAGATAGATTTTGAGAAGGCAATTTGACTCTCATGCTCTCTTGCACATACACACATACACACATACACACACACACTCACACAACCAATGAAAGACTTTGCCAGCATTCATGATTAGGGACTTTGAAATGTCCTCTAGGTCCCTGTAAAAGGAAACCTAACTAAAGAAAAAGTCTAGCATGTTGCACACAGTGACTTACCTGATGATGGACATGAGTCTAAGTAAACACAAAAACAATGAGCAAATCTGGAGAGGTATGAAAACAAATGCCTGTTGAGTGTCACAGGTGTCAATTGAACAGATGGAAAGAAGAATAGACCTGCAGTTTGGGGAGGCAGAGGTGGCTGTCAAAGGTGGCAAAAACAGGAAACTTCAGTTGGTGGGATGCATGGTAGAATTATAATAACAGTGATCACTATAGGCACCTCCATCCTCCTCCCAACCCCAAATGCATAAATAAGGAACTGCAGTATGACAAACACTCCATAAAGCACTCATAAAATCACATTGTCCTTCTAGCTCTCTTCATGTGACCTGCTCTGGAAACTCAGAAAAGGCAAGTGGGGGACAGAAATTTTTCTGGCCCAGAGGAGAGTTCAAGCAAGACTTCTTTTATCAGGAGCAGGGAGACAAGACTAACAAACAAACGGAAAAAGTTCAACACTTCTTTCATCCTGAATCTTTAATATTGGAAAATCAGAAACACTGTAGCTCTATTTGTGGGGCTTTTTTTTCATGGCTTTTGCACTATGTAAGGACAGGCACTTCACTCATTCATGTTCCCAACATCCCACAACAAGCATAGGACCTTCAGTTGGAAGAGGAAAGTAAACATACTTGAAATATGCTGTTAATTCTTCTGTAAAATTTCCCCAGTGACCCTGTGTTTTATAGATCACACATCATCTGTGTATAACTTCCTGCAATATATTCAACCATTTTTAGAAGTGGAATCTGTTTATATATTAACTCTTGTTACTGAACCACAATTTATAAAACAGATTAAAGTAGAACTACAGTGGCCAATACAGGGCAGAGAGCTCAGGCTGCTGGACCACCCTCCCCTCACCCCTCACAGTGACCTGAGCCCTTCATGAGGCATTGCAACTTAGCGGAGCACTTTGAAAATCATTGTTGTAATTAATGTCTGGAGAAAGTCCAGCCATTGTTAATATAACGAGAACAGTTTGTGCAACATCGCTGTAACCTGGCAGCCAAGGAGAGTGGACTGGAATGAGCATGTGTGAACAATGACAACTTCACTGTACTAGTTAGTGGGGGCGGTAGATGCTTTTGAGTGAGCATGTGTACTGTGTGGCCATCGCGTTCAAAATGATTGAGTGAGGAGAGCAATAAATCTGCATCAAATTTTGCAGTAAGCTTGAACATTCCTCCTTAGAAACTATTCGGATGATTCAGAAGGCTTTTGTGGGTGATGCAATGAGTGCAGTGCAAATAAAAGTGTTGCACACATGCTTCAAAGACGATAGAGGATCTGTTGAAAGTAATCCACATTCAGGAAGGCCTGCAACAAGAAGAACACCTGAGAATGTAGAACTTGTACAGGCTGCAATCAACAAAGATTGGAGAACTGTGTGGGGTCCCAAGGTGCCTACTTTGAAGGGGACTGAAGTGTCATTGTCCTATTTACAATGTTTTTTGTATCTTCTTCAATAAATGTCTCCGTTGTTTATAGTATGTGGCTGGATACTTTCTGGATAGACCTCATATATTAAATAGCACTAGTACATGTGGAATATATTTTGTAAAATTATTACAAATTATGGGTAGTTAAATAATATTAACTATTACTATTTATAGCAAATAACATATCTGTGTACCTGCTATGAGATAATCCAATCCATATTTCTATCTCTCGCTGACCCAGAGAGATAAATTGCCTCTTTTGAGACCCTAAACTTCTCACCCTCGCTTCATTTTGAGAAGATGGATTTTTTCTCTTTCTTTCCTAAATTAGACCTTTTCTTTTTAGTTGAGGTACAATTTACAACAGTCAAGTGCACACATCTGAAGTGTACAGCTCCATTACTTTGACCACGGATGCACCTGTGTGATTTCCACCTAGAGCAACATAAAAAATATTTTAGCACCCTAAAATGTTTCCTTCAAGTCATTCCATTCCCAGAAGATAACAATTCTTCTGATCTCTAACTCGGAAGATGAATTTTGCCTGTGTTAGACCTCATGCAACCAAAATCATAGAGCATGAAGTTTTTGTGTCTGGCTTCTTTTACTCAGCAAGTGAGATTCGTCCATGTGCCCCTCTGTGAGATTGGCTTATGGAGAGGGCCTTGACTTTTATTTTTCTAAGATCAGAAGTTATCTGACATATGTATATACCTTCTTCCTACCCAAGTTCATCTCAGCATGTATCATCATCAGGATTTAGAGGAGAAAAGAACTGTAGGATTTTAAACCTATCTAGCCCCAGTAATGTTAAGAGACTGACCTGAGGTTATGCCCCCAGGTCTTGAGAGAGCTACAAATAGAGAAGCTCAGTGTCTTGGCACCCTGTCTATTGGCCTCTCCACCAACTCATCCTCCTGTCTCTCTTTATTTCTCTTCTCTCATTCACCACTCTACCACCCCCCAACGCTTTTTTTTTTTTTTTTGAGAAGCAGCAGGGAAACTCATCTACCCTATTAGTAAGATCCTGAGGAATGTGACTTAAACTCTCTCTCACTTCTCCAGCACTGACGTGACCCCTCTGCGGGTTCCTTCCTTTCCTCTCGCATACCTAACTCATATCCAATATCCTTACAAAATCGCTAGTACTTTTTGTCCCAAATTTTTACCACTGACTTTCACCCTACATTTATCTGCTCCTTGGTATTTTGAAATCTCTTCCAATGCATGATGCTGTGAAAATTGCTCTCATCATGCTGGCCAATGATAGTTTTCCAGCTTTCTTTTCTAGTCCACCTTTCTTGTTACCTGTTCTCAGATTTCTGAGACTTTTGATTTTCATCAGTTGGAAATATTGTCCTAGCTAAACTTCCGTAACTTTCCCATTTCATTGTAGCTTCATCATTTTTTCTCTGAATCTGTTTTCTACAGTTTTTCCTTCTGCTGTTTGGCTACTACTTCACATTATCTAATTTATTGAAATTGTAAAATTATGAATAATATGACAGCATCAAAAACCCAGGATGAGAGCTCACAAACAAACATAATAATCGCAGACATTTATAAAGCATGATTCTAAGCATTTTACTCATTTAATTGTCCCAATGATCCTCTACAGTAGGTACTATCTTTAAGAACTTTGATTTACAGATGAGGAAACCAAAGCAAAAAAAAGGGTAACTCATCTAAGGTGATACAGCTGGTTAGAATTTGAAGTCAGGAGATCTGGCTACAGAGTCATTGATCGTAGCAGCCTCCCAAAGATGAAGATGTTATGGATTCAAAACACACATAAAAATTAAAAGAAGGCAAGTTAAGGTGTTTGGGATAAATATGCAGGAAAAATTTGGAGAGACATTTGAGATGAACAACAACAGAGCATATGTGAAGATTTAATGTGGCACAGCCATCAGGAAGAAGATGACAGGTGGATAAAAGTGGGGAAGATTCCAAGGGACTCAGAAATAGCTGCTTTCATGTAAAGAAGGGAGGAAATGAAATTGAGAATTCAACAAGTGCTGCAAGGACAAATTGCTGATAAGCATGATACTGAACTGGAGAAAGGGATGTCTGGGGTTAGCCCAGAACAATCATACCAAGTTGGTTTTTCTAGATTATATAATGACAGCCTGTATGTTTCTAAAAATAAAAATGCTAGTTTATTGCTTTCTATAATACATCAAATTGGATGAACTAAATGAGCAAAATGATTGATTTGGCAGAAATTGAACCATATTTAATTTCTTTAAGAATGTAGAAGGTACTTAATTATTTCTATATCATCCATGATGCCAAGAACTGCATTTTCATATTTTCCATAGTAGAATTTTTGTGTTCATATGGAATTTAAAATAGTGATGGATGATTGCAATCTATTAGGACAATAATAAATACCTAATATTTATTAAATCCTTACTATGTGTTTGGCCATATTCTAAGTGTTTTATGCCATTCATCCTAAAAATATCTTTAATAAAGTGTGCTATTCCTATTTGAACATGAGGAAATTGAGACTCAGAGAAATTATGTAACAGACTTGTAGTGGCAGAATTGAGTGGTGAGACTGGGACTCAAACTCAATCTGTTTGCCTCTAAAATTGAGGGCAATATTCCCCATGCTAGAGAAAGATCAAGAGAGACTGAGACAAAGGGAGAGAAATGAATAATTGTATCTATATGTAGAAGCAATAACAATTTAATTGATGCTTATGAAATGAAAATACAGAACTATGGCACATTTCATTTGAGATTCGCAGAGCCTACTGCTGCTTTGTTACACACGCACACACCCTCTCTTCTGAGGTTCAGGGTATGGATGAAAGAATCTTTGGTCAATGATTATGTTTATAACAAGTCCACTGGAAATGAATAATGCCAACCATATCTATTATCATTTGTGCTTTGCAAACTACTTTATCTCATTTTATATTCACAATCATGAGAGAAAGTACAGAGATTATTATGTGGAAACCTAGGCACAGAGAGGGACTCCTATCTCCTGTCTCATAGCTCACATCTCATAGCAAGGAAGTGGCAACAGATTTCTGCAGTAGAACCCAGATCTGCTGATCCTTTTTTCAATGAGTTTATTTTCTTAATTATATTTTATTGATTATGCTATTACAGTTGTCTCAATTTCTCCCCATATTTCCCCCTTCACCCAGCACCCCCGACTCCCTCTGGCAATCCCCACACCATTCTTCACGTCCACAGGTTACATGTATAAGTTCTTTGTCTACTCCATTTCCTATATTGTATTTTACATCCCCATGGCTATTCTGTAACTATTTGTAGTTCTTAGTCCTTCACATCTGCTGATTCTTAATCTTGAACCAAAGCTTGCTGCTCAGTTTGATTTAAATGAATTCCTTTCCTTATGACATACCTCCAATATTTTCTCAGCTCCATGCCTGACACAAAAAAAAGTCCACAGAAAATATAAATGGAAAGAAGACAAGTTTCTCTGCTTCAATATGCTGATGTCTTACAGAATCACAGATGAATTTACCACCTAATGATACATCCGGAAATTACAATGCTTTCCAAATGCAGGCACTTGAACAAAAGTGGACGTAGATTGCTGTTTTTTAAGTTGGTTCATTGTGCTGCTCTTCAAAGAACAATGTTGCTTTGGCATCAGGCACCAGAACTCAAATCCTAACTTTTACATTCACAGTCAGTGGCATGGGCAAGTTATACCCAAATTTGCTAGTTATGCCCAAATTAGTTTCTTTATCTGTACCTGTTATCTAACAGTATCTGCTTTGGGGGTTTTTTGTGACTATTAAATAAAGTATGTAACATACTTCAAGCAATACCTGAGACTGTGTAAACAATAAATAGTAGTCATTATGTCATCACCATCATTCATATTTTCTCTAAGAAAGTGTTGGTTGTAAGACTTCACATTAATTTTTTATCACAAAGAAAGAACAACACTGCAAAGTCAAGTATATCTTGCCATTGTTTATAAGATACATTACTTTTCAGTAATGTTAGAATTGTGACAAAAAGTTTCATCTTAGTTATATAAAATACAGTATACGTGTATGAGTTCACAGATTTAAATTGCAGTTTAAATCAAGTTTAAGAGTGGGACAGTTTAACTATATGTCCCCAAAGAAAGTTTGAAACCAGCTCTCTGTTCTACTAAGAAAAAATTTTTCAACAGTACAGTGAAAATGTTCTGAGATAGAGAAAACTATGTGTGCTTCTCTAGTTAGTATATTTTAAACTTTATAAATGATGTTTTAATAATGCGCATGCGTTCACAGATTTTTGAGATGGGCTAGTAATGTATATCACAAATACAGATAAATACTTCTGACATGTCATTTAAAAAAGTAAAATGTATTTTTATTCATAAGCAGATAAATACACTTGCAGATGTTTTTCAGAAGTGATATCTAGTGAATTTCAGGATCTTTATTGGAATTACAAAGTTCAAACTGCTGCCAAAGCTTACATATGAGGTTTATATATATAGACAGAAGAGATTTCACTATGTTCATGAGAGTTTTATTTCTTAGTTCTCATTTTCAATTACTGCTTGGTCAATAGCCATGAAGTATTCAGAGAGTTTCCGCTCAATAAACGTCTCAAGTCTTACATCCTTCTCTCCCAACTTTATTCAAAACCAAGAACATATCTTAAGATAGATTAAATATCTAGAGAACCCAGCATACCATTGGAGAACTATACTAATTTCTCTGTGTATATTTGAGGATAATCTAATGCATAAGCTACTTTTGAAACAATGACTTTAAGGTTTAATAATATCATGACTCCAGTATAAATAAATCAGTCATGACAGTTGATTCAGAATTTCAGGCACTTTCACTCCTGCAGTAATTGATCGGATCGAATACATTGATCCATTTCAGGATGTGCTATTTTGTTAGAAGTGGAGATGAATGATAGCTCAGCAGTTATTTGACTATGTGGCTTACCGTTTGCAAATGGAGAGCTCATTTATTATGGGCACTTGAAGTGGGTTTAAAAGGAACAGAGCTCTCAGACCAACAGCCCATGGCAAATGACAATAAACTGAAATGCTATAAATTTTCTAAATATTTTTGCTTTTTATTTATTTGTTTTATTTTCTGTTTTACTTTTCAAATGTTATTGCTTTGGAGATTAGAATACAAAGATGGCCAGGGTTGTAATTCCAGGTTTGAAAGTCAGGAGATCTTTAAATGTGCACTTAAAAAAGTGTATTATAACTCTTTGAATCTAAGTTGACTTTGTAACACAGAATATTGATTTTATGTACCACTAACAACAAAAAATACTGGCAATCAAACCATGATGCACCATTAACTTTAGACACATTCTAATTTCAGAGAAGTTAAAATGTGAAAATATGTATGACTTAGAAATGATAAAATATGTTAGTTTACGTGATAAAATGTAGCTATGTCATCTCAGGAGCTTTTCAAAGAAGAGCATATATCATGTTACAGAGAAAACCTGGGAACTTGATAACTTAGGAGGCATAATGGAGCTCCACCATTACACTGGATGCTTTGGAGTTACCCAATGGAATACGTCAGAAATGCAGGGATCTACACTACCCAACCTCCCTCCACCCCCAAGCCCCCACCCCACCAGTGCCAATTCCAGAGCAAAGAAATTCCATAGCTTGCAAGATGGCTATTTGAATGTTCCTTGACAGTTTTGCACCAGGAAGAAAGTTGAAGATATAATTCTAATCCTCATTTAAAGCTAATTGCTGATAGGAGGTATTGCAATGGGAGCCCTGGGGATGGAAAAATTGCTGAACAGTCAGAATGATCCATGAGCTATAGACTCACATATTGAGAGACAATTTGAGAGGTTTATTCCTCCAAGGCAACTTCACATCTCCCCTCTCCATACCAGCCCCATTTTAATTCATTAAATCACATTATAACAAATACAGTGTATTACTGGGGACAGGGAGATAGAGGACAAACATCAAAAGCCATGTTCTAAAGAGGTTACTGAGGTTAAATCAGGATAGTTAGTTCCAATATTCCAGGGTTAGATTGAAATGAGTAAAAAGTCTACACACACACACACACACACACACACACACGCACGCACACACACACAATATGTTGTGAAAATAGGAAAGTTAACAAGGAGTGATAAAGGAAGCAAATTGAGTTTATTTAAATGCATTTTGAAGATGCAATGTGTGCATCTGAGCTCCTTCTTCCATGTGCCTTCTTATATGACAGTGGGTTAGCTCTGTTATTCTACAGAATAAGACAGGAAGCTATTCTGCTAGATTCTTCCTCTTAACTCCCAGTGAAAAATGTAGTTTCCCCAGGGAAGAAAATTCTAGCAGCATACTCTCTCCAGAGTATACAAGAAAAAAATAATAATTCTAAATTTTATGGACAGAAGAGAGGTGCTGTTTAGACATTTTCATATCTGGATACTAAAATTAAGTAGAAAAAGACTAACAAAATGTAATCTAATCTTATATTTACACAGTCTGCCAAGCCTCTGTAAACCCATTTTAGCAGGAAATCAAAATGCTTCCCCCAAAACTGTGCAGAATTTTTTGCTATTTATTTATTAGATAGTCTTCCTTTTCAAAAATAAAAAAGAGGAATCAAGAGGAGAGGTGCAGGAATGGTGTGCCTACATGTTATGCACATAGCAGCAAATTATAATAAAACCCAACTGCAAGTGTGCCAAACTACACAACAGTGTGAAATAACTGAAGCCAAACTGTGAGGCAAAAAATGATTGCTTGTAAGTTTAATCTTTAAGGAGTGTGTGAATAGAGGAAAAGGACAGAATAAAGTGGCATGCAATTTACTTAGTTTTTCAATGTACTTTAAGCTATTTTATTACTATATGTGTGTGTGTGTATGTGTGTGTGTACTTTGTATGCATGATTCTATTATTTTTTATAGATGTCAGGAAATTAATTGGGCTTTGGAACTTAAGGATTACACATGGAAGTGGAGTGTCTGTCCTTTAACTCAGTGGGTGCTCCATAGAGCAGAACAGCTGCAAGGACTTGAAAGGCATGTCTATTGTGCAGTGCTCACTGTGGTCCTGAGAACCGGAACTGAGGGTGGTTTACCAATGCCCTCCTCCGCCTTTATGCTATGCGAGTTCACTTTCTTTTAAGGAAGGAGCATACTCTATAAATAGTAACAGAAAGCAAATTTCTGCTCATTGCCTTGAGTTTTTGTTCATGAAATTAGTGCCATACGTTTATATTAAAAAATTGGCTCTGATATAAAATTTCCTCTTAAGATTGGAGGAACCATTTTTCAAAATCACATGATGAAAGGGACAAGATTTCCTACAATTCACTAACGGTAATCCTCCTTGAAAAACATTTGTACAGACTAAAATGAAACTGATGATTCTCTTTTAAAAAGAATCTATTCTGTTTTCATAAACTATTTTCTTTATCAAGGCATGCGTTAGTGGGTTGTTTTTTTTTCAGAGCCATAAGGCACAATTATTTTGGTGCAGCCCCAGATAAATGCTTCAGGATACAAATTTAGGAATGAAAAATGAGAGATAGGGAAAAAGAGAGGCACACAGAGAAAGAGAGAGAGACGGAGTGGGAGAGGGTGAGAGAGTGGGAGAGAGGTAGAGAGACAGAGGGAAAGGGAAAAGGGGGCAGAGAAAAAGAGAGAGACAGACAGAGAGAATGAGTAATAGCGATTGGTTATACTAGACGAATCATAACCAGCCAGGAGAGGTAGCCTCTAGGCAGTACCTTTGACTAAGAAGAAAAGCAGAGCCTAAAGTATGGAATCCCAGTCCCACCTTGGGATAATTGAGGTCTCTAAAGCGATCGATTGCATGCAAATGATTCTCTGCTGTTCTGATTCCTTGGTGGTGTGTTCAGTAGCACGTCTCAACTTGAATGTGCATCAGAGTGACCTGGGGGATCTTGTTCAAATGTAGATCCTGTCCCTGTAAATCTGCAGCAGGCCCTTAAGATTCTGCAGGTCCAACAAGCTACCAGGTAATTCTGAAGCTGCTGATCCAGGGACCACATTTTGAGTAGAGGAAATCATTAGCCAGGGCTTGAGGCAGGCCAGTACTAGAAACCAAGCTCCACCATTTTATTTGCATATGAATTAAAATAAGTATCTTTATCCCTGGGCTTCTGTTTCCTCATCAATAAAATGGAAATCATAGTAATAATTAGTACTATAATATGTGTCAGACACTGGTGCATTATATAAATTAATTCATTTTACATTGACAAAAATCTTATTTTACTATTAATTATGTTGAAAACATTAACGAAGGAAGCTTGAATAACCTGCACCAAAGCCAGGTAGGTGGTTAGTCAGTGGCCAAGAGTGAATTCAGATCCTAGGCAGCAGAGCTGAGGAGCCCACTCATTACAACTAGAGGAGCACACTGAAGAGTTCTTGCTCTCATGCATGTGAAATACCATAGTTAGTGCTCAATAAATCTTAGTTCCTCTTTGATTCCTTCCCACCCTTCTTCTACACCACGGTTGATTGTCTTTAAGCAGAATCTACTGATAAAATATAGAAATTGGTACCACTTTCTATGATGTGTTTTTTCACAATGATCCTCTCTTGCAGAATTTTCTTTAGCTAGAGAAGGCCGTTAGTGCTTAAAGATTTGCATGAATTGCTACTATTGACAGAAGGAATTGCTTTGATCTCTCTTGCATTATTACTTGGTTCTTTTGATTGTTTTCTTTCTAGAAGTGCCAAAAAGTCTTCAATAGATAGAAAATAGCATTTGCTAAAGCTATAACCTTATAACTATACCTTTTTGTTAACAAAATAAAAATATGGACTTATCAAATATACAACAGTGGTAGTTCCTTTAACCAAGAGTTTTACCAAGGTCCTTTTTAAATAGTAAGTTCTCCTGATGTTTTTAATTTTTATATTAAAATTTTGTAATTAAAAACAACCCTTTAAAGAAGTATAACTATTGAGTTAAAAATTTAATGCAGAAAAGGCAAAATAGAAGCAGAAAGTACATTAATAGTTGCCTAGGACTGTGAGGAATCTTTCTGGGGTAATAGAAATATTCTAAATTTGGATAATGGTTATAGTTGCACAGTTGTGTAATTTACTAAAAATCATTGACTCATGTACTTAAAACAGGTGAATACTATTTATTTTGTTGAATGTTAAATATACTTCAATAAAGATATTTAAAATGGAAAAATTTTGATGTAATAGAAAAAATACTTTACATATACTGGTTTGCAGATAAACGTATCTTATGAGAAGAATTATATAGGAAAGATGAGTGATTGAAAAGTATTTTATATTCTGCAGTGAAAGAATAGCTTTCTTCAAGAACGAGCTTCAAATGTTTTATATTGAAACTTAATCATTAATCCATGTCAAAGCATAAAAATTGTTTCTCTTCCTGATATCTATGCTAAAGAATGATATGGTATTTCTGATAGAGGGAACTTTCTAGAATCCAGGGCTTATATTTCTGGATGTACTTTTCTCATATATTAAAATTATTTTGTTTCTTTTTTTCCACAGTATACCTGCATCTTGCCATATCTGTCACTTGGAAAAGCCACTGTGCAAAGTCGCAATTTTTATAGTTAGTGATGTTATGGATGAATTTGGCTATACTATCATCGTCTGATAGGTCCTATGGAAAAAGATAAAAATAATGAAGAATTTGTCTTTTAAGGGTATGGGATGTGAGGATGGGCACAGGACTAGCAATACCAGATTTAAAAAATTACATTCTTAGTGGTACTAGTGTGTGGCTCAAATAGATAAGGCAATGACATACAGTAGAGAATCCAGAAATAAATTTAGATACATAGAAGAATTTAGGCTATAAAAATGGGGAATTTCAATCCAGTTGAGAAAATATATGTCATTCAGTAAATGGTATTGAAACAAATGAATACTCAAATGAAAAGCATATGTTGAATGAACCTTAACCAGTGTAACTTCCTAATAAATCATAGATTTAACTGTGAAAAGATAAAGCATAAGAGTTCAGGAAAAAGCAATGGAGAATTCACTAAGAAACTTGGTATAGATATACAGTATTGCAGGCTAATGAAGATTTGTGATTAAGGAAGAGATTACTCCTCTGTACACTCCCAGCCTCACCACCACCAATGAGCCAGAGGTCTTCTAGCGCAGTTTGTAGACTCTGAAGTCTTTCACTTCATTTGTATCCTTCCCAGTTCTTGAGCCATCTTGACTAAGACAGAAGGCATATTAAAAAATCCCCATTTTTGACTCAGTCTTCTATTCTGTCTATATTTGGGGTAAATGCTGATGCCCTCATGCCCTCCAGAACTTAGCCATTCTCCACTTCACCAAGGGAGAAACTTTCTTTAGATTTTATAAAATAAATGTAATCTAATATTCATCATCACCATCATGACTACATATAAACAAAATATGAATTTGAATACTGGTCTGATTCTTTAGGTCTATATCAGTCTTATGCCTCTGTTTCCAGAGGAGAATGACCTCACAACAACAAGAAAATAATAGTCTATCCTAATAAATTGAACCAGAAGACCACAAAGTGCATCTGGTTGTTCACTTGTTCATGTAAATACTATTTGTGCAACTATCTGGTTAATGATAACATAAGTTATTTGGTGATAATATGCGAACAGCTATAAGATGAGGTTGGACATAGATTTTTCTACCTTTTTTAATCTAAAAAATAAAAGCCCTGCCCAAATGAACTCTGGTTCTCTTAATGAGTTCACTATGAGAGTCATTCTGGCCTGCAGTGGTTTGATTAAAAGAGCATAAATTGGGATGTTTGAAGGTTCAGAAGTATTTCCTATTGTAATTTAAATGAAGCTGTCTTGCGATAGTAGACATTACTGATGAGAGGTTATAATGGGATTAGGAAGGTTTCATGAGTGAACCCAAATTCACTAAATTTCCAAAGTTTTCAGAAATCACTAAAACCACCAATAAAATGTACCTTTTTAAGAGAATAAATATATAGGAACTAGAAAGTGTTGAAAATAAGGAAAGCAGATGCAACATTAAAATTTAGAACAAGGAGCAAAAAAGGTCATTGGTTTTAAAAAGAAATTACTCACACGTTAAAAAAAAAAACCCTACAGTTCATGGTAAATCTAAATTAAAGTTGGAAGAGTGCCAGCTAGTTACAGAGGTGAAAATCTCCCAAACTAAAGTACAATTAAGGCTGCCTGAGCTCTCTGCAATTCTTTCCAAATGTATTTCCAAATAAAAGTATTCTGTTTCTCTATTGGATGCCAATAAATGGTAAACCTTAAACTTGAGAACTTAGTACCCAGCAATAGCCAAGAGCTCATTTACAAAGTGCTGTGGAAGGATTCTTTTCACCACGTGACATGAAGGAGAAAGGTTCTCTTTCTTAAAAGAGTCCTTCCACTTTCGGGACAGTCTACTCATTAACATCAACATTTTGTTTTTGTCCCATCCTAAAATAGTAATGACTAATTGACAAATTTGACTATGAAACTACATAACAAAATTTCCACATTCCCTTATTACTTTAGGACTCTTCTTTGGTGGGTTATGAGATTTTTGTTTTCTTTCCCAAAAGCACTGCAGTGTGCCCACTGGTAAGAGAGAAACAAGGCCAGAAATCACTAAACTCTGAAGTTGCAATTGAGCTTACAGATTCTAACACACCTCCTTCCTTTAACAGATGTGGAAAATGAAAGTTTAGTGTCTTAGCCAAAAACACACAGCTAGCTAGTGGAAAGAAAGAGGGCTTTAATTTCCAATTAAGTTCTTAATAATAACTAACAATGTTAATTTGGTTCTTTAATAACTACCTTTTATTGAACGCTTCTTTGAATAACACTGGATTAAGTTCTTCACACAAATTTCCACATTTTATTTACATGCACACATGCGTACAACCCTCAAAGCTGTTATTAGCATAAGCCTTCCTAGACCAATGAGGAGATGAAGGTCAAGTAACATGCCCAAGGTTACTCAATGCTGAATAATGCATCAAGGATTTGAATCCAGGCTCTGTGAGAGACAGAGCAATAAACTTGACAGCATTCCTGGCATCAAGGAGCATTTTAGAAAAAAAAAAAAAAAAGCTAAGATATGCTACTAATAATTCTAGCATAAGAATGGAGGACTATAAACAGAACTATCCCCGTTCTTTACTCTGGAACACTGGAATTGACCCATAATTGGGAATGCACCCATGACTTTAGCTTCATTAATATTGCATATACAGTAATTCTAGAATCATACCCAGATGATCTGTGATCAAATGTAATACCACACAGAATGCAAATTATTTTGCTATAGTGTCTACCAAAGCCAAATAATTCTTCAGTTGATATTTGAAAATTAGTTTCAATGTCAATGGTCTTAAATTGAGAATCCATTATCTTTGACATAAAAGAGCAATAAAAATTTCTCCAAGCCTGAGTTATGTATGGAAGGTTTGGCAAACAGTAGAAAGAACTTGGACTACCTAGAACTTACCTGAGAAATATTAAGTAGTACATAGATTTACACTTATAGAGCTAAAGAAATGCTCATCTAAAATCAGTTTTTGGAGAAACATTAAATTTTTTTCCATTATATCATTGTGATGGTCTTCCTTTTTGAAAAAAAATTATGTTTATTAATTGGTTTCTAAAACAATATACGGGGTCCTAGACACTTGGTTACCAACAGTCACTCCCCCCTCCCCTAATTCCATACAATCATACAATAGAGTCTGAAAATGCTAGTTGCTCATTTTTCCAATCTTCTTTGCAGCTAGGAGTAGTCATATGATTTCTTGGTAATAAATTAGGTCAGACAACAAAGGACTGATCAATGTTAAAAGATGAGTGAGAAGAATGATTTGAACTTGGTTCAAGGTTTTTTTCACTTTGGTTTATGACTGAACTAGTAAATAAGGGTGTAAATGGCATACACCAGATAAGTATACAAGAATGTGTGTTTGCAGCTTCCTGGAGCCTGTCTGAAGTCCAGTGCTGTGTGAACCCACATAGAATGAAAAACCAACCAGTTCTTAAAAGACAAGAACCTGAAGTCTCAAGCCATTTAACAGGATTAGACAGGGAATAAGGCTATGTTGGTTATAGAGGGTCTACATCTTACTTTACAAGGCAATTTCCTGCTGCATAATGGTTACATACCTTCAGGTGGGAAAGCCCAAAGTATATTTAGAAAACATTAAATTATTCAGTTCATCTGGAGTACAGCATTGGAAGAGTCTTTGAGAGAAACAGGCAGAGTGACTGAATCACAGATCATGGATTGGACCATCATAAAGCAATTGAAAGTCATTGTAAGTTAGTGACAGTAACCACATATTTACCTTCTAAAGGGTCTTCTAGCAGGAAAATGTCTAGAGAAATGGAAGAGACACATTGCAAGTAGACAGACAATCCAAGCACTATTGCCTCCTTCAGAGAATGAGGTTCAGACATGGGATAATAGTGGTGAAAATGACAGGCATGAAATACCTGATGAATTAATAGAGCAATGGCTCTTTCATTGATGTAGCTGAACATTCTGCATCATGATGATAGTTTGAAATCAGGGAGTATGGCTGTCCTGGGGCATTAGTATTGACAAATCATATCTGAATGTATTTTTCTTTTCATAGTAATGTTTATTAAAGTAGAGTTGAAGTATATTAGTTTCAGTTGTATGACATAATGACTTGACATTTATATACCTTACCAAGTGATGACCGTGAACTCTAGTAACTGTCTCTCACCATACAAAGTTATTATGATATTTTTGACTATATTCCCTATGCTGTAAATTATGTCTCAAGCTATTACTTATATTCTAACTGGAAATTTGTATCTCTTGATTCCCTTTGCTTTCTTCAGCCAACCCCTACCTTTTCCCCTTTGGGATTCATCAGTTTGTTCTCTGTATCTGTGAGTGTTTCTGTTTATTCATTTGTCTTGGGGGTTATTTTTAGATTCCCCATGTACCTGAAATCATATGGCATTTGTCTTTCCATCTGACTTATTTTACTTAAGATAATAGCCTCTAGGTCCATCTATGTTGTTGCTAATGGCAATATTTCATTCTTTATTATGGCTGAGTAATATTTCATACACACACACACACACACACACACACACACACACAGCCCATCCACCATCTTCTTTATTCATTCATCTATCTATGGATACCTAGATGGTTTCCATATCTTGGCTATTGTAAATAATGCTGTATGTAATATTGCATATATATTTTTAAATTGTGTTTATATTTTCTTCACATAAATACCCAGAAATTGGATTGCTGAATTGTGTGGTACTTCTATGTTTTATTTTTTGAAAAACCTCCATACTGTTTTCCATGGTGGCAGCACCAATTTACAATCCCACCAACAGTATACAAAGGTTCCCTTTTCTCTATATCCTTGCCAACACTTGTTATTTGTTGTCTTTGGTAACAGCCATTCTGACAGATAGGTGATATCTCATTTTACATCTCCCTAATGATTAATAATGTTGAAAATATTCTCATGTGTCTATTGACCGTTTTTGGAGAAATGTCTATTCAGGTCCTCTGCCCATTTTTAGTCAGATTATTTGTTTTCTTGATGTTGAATTGTAGGTGTTCTTTATATATTTTGGACATTGATCCCTTATTGGATATATCATTGACAAATACCTTTTCTAATTCAATACATTGCCTTTTCAGTTTCTTGGTTTTCTTTGCTGCGCAAAAGCTTTTTAGTTTGGTTTAGTATCCTTTCTTTATATTTTCTTTTGTTGCTCATGCCCAAGGAGATATATCCATAAAATACTGCTAACACCAACTTCAAAGAATTTACTTCCTATGTTTTCTTCTAAAAGTTTTACAGGTTTAGGTCTTATATTTAAGTTTTTAATCCATTTTGAGTTTACTATGGTGCAATCAAGTGGTTTAGTTTTATGTTTTTGTATTTCTGTCCAGTTTTCCTAAAACCATTTATTGAAGAGACTGTCTTCACCCCATTGAACATTCTTGCCTCACTGGTAGTAGATTAATTGACCACATAAGCATGGGTTTATTTCTGGGCTCTCTATTCTGTTCCACTGGTCTATGTGTATGTTTTTATGCCATGAACACACAGTTTTGATTACTATGGTTTTCTAGTATAGATTGTAATCAGGGAGCATGATACCTCCAGCTTTGTTCTTCTTTTTCTAGATTTCTTGCATTATTTCAGGTCTTCCTTTTTTTTTTTTATAGGATTATTTACTTGTTCTAGTTCTGTGAAAAATGCAATTGGTATTTTGATAGGAATCGCATTGAATCTGTAGACATTTTAATGATTAATTCTCCCAATCTGTGACCATGGTGTATATAGCCTTCCATTTATTTGTGCCATCTTATTTGTTCATCAATGTCTTATTGTTTTCAGAGTACATATTTTTACCTGCTTAATTAAATATATTCATATTTATACTTGACCTTTGACCAGCACAGGGGTGAGGGGCACTGTTTCCCTGCTCAGTAAAATTTTCATATAACTTTGGCCCCCTCCAAAATTAACTACCCCCAGTATCTGCAAGAGATTTGTCATAGGACACCTCCCCAAAGATACCATTATTCGCAAATGCTAAATTTCCCTAAATAAAGTGGTATAGATCAGTGCGAACAGTCAGCCCTCTGTATGCATGACTTCCCACCATGGATCAAAAACAGTATAGGTATTTATTGAAAAAAATCCACTTATATGGGGGCCCATGCAGTTCAAACTTATGTTGTTCAAGGGTCAACTGTGTTTTGTTATTTTTTATATAATTATAAATGGGATTGTTTTCTTCTCTTTCTGATAGTTTGTTATTAGAGTAATGCATAGAAATGAAACAGATTTCTGTATATTATTTTTCATTCTTCAACATTAAAGAATTCATTTATTCTAATAGTTTTGTGTTAGAGTCTTTTAGATTTTCTATATATAGGGCCATGCCATCTGAAAATATTTACTTCTTCCTTTCTGATTTGTATATTTTCCATTTCTTTTGCTTGCCTAATTGTTCTGACTAGGACTTCTAATATTCTGTGGAATGAAAGTGGGGAGAGTAGGCATTCTTGTGTTATTCTTGACCTTAGAGAAAAAGATTTCCACTTTTCACTATTGATTATGAAGTTAGCTGTACGTTTATCACATATGACCTTTATTTTGTTGAGGTATATTCTCTCTACACCCACTTTGTTGACAGTTTTATCATAAATGGATGTTAATTTCTGTCAAGTACTTTTTCTGCATCTATTGAGATAATCATTATGATTTTTGTGCTTGGTTTAGTAATGTGATATATCATGTTGATTAATTTGTGGATACTGATGCAGATGTTGCATCTCTAAAATAAATCCCACTGGATCATGGTATAGGATCTTTTATGTGTACAGTTTGATGCCACATAATGACATTTTAGTCAACAACAGACAGCATATATCATGGTGACCCATAAGATTATAATGGAGCTGAAAAATTCCTATTACCTAGTGACATCGTAGCCGTCGTAATATCATAACACCATACACTGCTCACGTGTTTGTAGTGATGCTGATATAAACAAACCTATCACATTGCCAGTTGTATAAAAGTGTAGTACATACAATTATGTGCAATACATAATACTTTATCATAATAATTAATGATTATATTACTTGTTTATGTATTTACTATACTGTTATCATTATTTTAGAGTATGATACTTCTACTTACAAAAAATAATTTTTCTGTAAAACAGTATGTCTTGCTACACCAACAGCAGCCTCATAAATCTCATGTGTACTGCATCTCTTGATTGCATAATTTTCTCTTGTACTTGATTTAATTTTATCTTGTTTTATACAGTAACATGCTGTACAGGCTTGTGGCCTAGGAACAATAGGTGATACCCTGTAGCTTAGTTGTACAGTAGGCTATACCATCTAGGTTTGTGTAAATGCATTCTATGGTGTTTGCTAAATGATGAAATTGCTTAACAACACATTTCTCAAAAAATATCCCAGTCTTCAAGCAGTATATGACTGTATTGCTGAATGCACTTTGCTAATATTTACGTAATTGAGAATTTTTGTATCTCTGTTCATCAGGGATATTGGCCCATAATCTTATTTTTTGTAGAGCCTTTGTGTGGTTTTGGTATCTGGTGATACTGGCCTTATAGAAAGAGTATGGGAAAGTCCCTTCTATTTTTTTTAATACTTTGAGAAACATAGGTTTTAACTCTTTAAGTGTCTGGTAGAAAACACCCATGAAGCCATGTGCTCCTGGACTTTTGTTAGAGTTTTTTTATTACTTATTCAATTCCATTACAATTAATCAGCCTGTTTAGATTTTCTGTTTCTTTCTTATCTCATTTTAGAAGAATGCATGTTTCTAGAAATTTACTATTTCTTCTAGGTTGTCCAATTTTTTTGCATATAATTGTCCATAGTATTCAGTTAGGGTCCTTTGTATTTCTGTGGTGTCAGGTGTCATGTCTCTTTTATTTGTGATATTACTTAATTGGACCTGCTATCTTTTTTTGTGAAGTGTCTGACTAAATAAAGATTTATCATTTTCTTTATCTGTTCAAGGAAACCTCTCTTAGTTTCATTGCTCTTTTCTAGTACTTTTTAGTTTCTCCCACATTTATTTTCACTCCAATTTTTAAAAAATTTCCTTCCATCTACGGAATTTGGGCTTTACTTTTTTTTCTAGTTCCTTAAGGTTTAAAGTTAGAACCTTATTTGAGATTTTTGTGCTTTAGTTATATTCTACATATTTTGGATGTTGTTTCATTTTCATTTGTCTCAGGATACATTTTATTTTTTCTTGAATTTTTTTGTTAACTAATTGGTCGTTAGTAACCCATTGTGTAGTTTCACATGTTTGTGTTTTTTTCCAGTTTCATTTGTGTAAGTTATTTCTAGTTTTATACTGTTTTATTCAGAAAAGATGTTTGATATGATTTTAATCTTCTTGAACTTATCAAGACTTTTTTTGTGGTCTAACATTTGATTTATCCTGGAGCATGTTCCATATTCACTTAAAAAGAATGTAAATTATGTAGTTTTTCTATGAAATATTCTGTATACATCTATTAAGTTTGATGTTCTAATGTGTTGTTTAAAGCCAATGTTTCCTTATTATTTTTCTGTTTGGATAATCTACTGAAGTAAGTAGGGTCTTAAAGTCCAGTACTATTATCATAATACTGTCAATTTCTCCCTTTATGCCTGTTAATATTTGCTTTATATATACAGGGTTGGGCAAAATAGGTTTCGAGTTGTGAGTATATAAAACACAGCATTTATCCCTGTATTATTATTTATTAATTATTGTGTTAGTTTCTATACAAACAACTGTAAACCTAGTTTTGCACACTCCTGTATATTCAGGTGCTCTTATGAAGGATGCATAAATATTTGTGAATAGTATGTCATCCACTTGGATTGGCCCCTTTATCATTATTTCCTTTCTTTGTCCTTTGTCACAGTCCTTGTTTTAAAGTCTAGTAAGTCTGTTATAAATGTTGCCACCCCAGCTTTCTTTTTATTTCAATTTGAATGGAATATCTTTTATATACCTTCACTTTTATTCTGTGTGTGTGTTTCAATATGATATGAGCTTCTTGTAGACATCACGTATGTAAATGGGTCTCTTTTTTTTTTTTTTTGAAATCCATTCAGCCACTCTCCATGGTTTCATTGGACCTTTTAGTTCATTTACATTTGAAGTAATTATTGATAAGTAGGTACTCATTGCCATTTTGCTTATTGTTTCCTGTTTTCTGTGGAGTTTTTCTTTCTTTCTTTTCTTTTTTTGTAGTTTTCTGTTCTTTTCTTCTTGTCTTGGTCTCTTCCCTTGTGATTTGCTGGTTTTCTTTAATGTTATGTTTTGGTTCCTTTTTCTTTATTTTTTTGTGTATCTATTGTGGGTTTTTGGTTTGTCATTACCATAAAGTTCATATGTATGTATGTATGTGTATGTATGTGTGTATATGATCTATCCAGAAACTATACAGCCATGGAGTATAAAATACAGACATTTATTAAAGAATTAGATACAAAAAAACATTGTACATAGAACAATGATGCCTCAGTCCCCTTTAAAGTAGGCACCTTGGGACCTCACACCATTCTCCCAAACACCATCAGCTGTCCCATCATATTTTCCGGAACCTCAGCAATGGTCTGAAACTTCTTTCCTTTCAAAGGTGATTTTAATTTTGGGAAAAGCCAGAAGTCATAGGGCACCAAACCTGGGCTATAGTGGAGGCTGTCACCTGGGTGATTTGATCTTTCATCAAAAAAGTCTGCACAAGATGTGAAGAATGAGCGGGTGTGTTGTTGTGATTAAGCTGCCAATCACCAGTTGCCTACAGCTGTGGCCTTCTGAACCATCCAAATAGTTTCCACAGAGGAATGTTCAAGCTTAACACAAAATTTGATGCATATTTGTTGTTCTACTCACTCAGTCAGTTTGAATGCAATGGACACACAGCACACAGTTCATTCAATAGCATCTATCACTCCCACTAACTAGTAGTACAGTGGAGTTGTCATTGTTCACACATGTGCATTCCTGTCCACTCGCCTTGGCTGCCAGGTTACATTGATGTTGCAGAAACTGTTCTTGTTATATTAACAATGGCTGGATTTTTCTGGCCAGACCTCGTGTATAACTACTACAATATTATTGACTGTGTTCCCTATGTTTGTATTTTACATCCCATGACTGTTTTTATAACTGGCCAGTTGAAGCTGAAGCAGGCATAGCTGAGGCATCCTGGGGCATGGAACTGGCAGAGTGGCTGGCTGGAGCAGGAGCTGATGTGAGCACTGGTACTCTGGGGTGGCCTTGAAGGCTGGCTAGAGTACTTGGACTGAGCTCCCTCTTACATAATCTAGGTAAAAAGGAAATGTAAAAAATGGCACTCAGTGGTGCCTTTGAACCAGCAGAGTTCCAGCAGTTCCCCACCCATTTGGTAGAGGCTTTAGGGTTAGTAAGTGGATTTTCTTTACACGTAGCCTAGGTACCCTTTAAACTGCTTGGTTTGTGAGTATGTGTGCCCATGGAAGTCAAGTTGGCATGCAACTCCTCAGTGATATTCCTCCATACTGCTGGTCACCACATTGGAGGTAGGGTTCCTGTGTTATGATATCTCCAACTCTTCGACCCTACTCTATGGTCCCTCTATTGCTTAATGTGTAGAAGTGTTCAATCAGCCCTCAGCTCTTATTCAGAAGGAACTGCTTTGTATGCAAGTGTATATTTGATATGCCAATGGGAGGAGGCAAGTTCAGGTACTTCCCACACTGCCATCTTGGACCTGACCCTTAAATGTAATGTTTTTAAGGTAATGCTTTTTAGTAAATTTAGAATTTTTTGCTTATACATTATGTTTATGATCTGAATAATTTTAGTTCTGGCATCCTGTGCTAAATGACTGGAGACTTGAGTTCCTCCTAAGTATACGAAACAAGCCTTAGGGAAAGCTATATAGCTGTAAGTTACAGCGATATCAAAATATTCCTGAAAGGACTATCAGGAGAGCTTTAGGGGTTGGGAGGGTAGTATAGGGTAGGGAATAAAGTATATATCATAAAAATAAGAGAAAATGAAATATTGCTAATCTGGTTAAGCAAGCACAATGCCCATTTCTAGAATTTAAGAAACTAAACTTTAAGGTTGCTCTTAAAAGCAATCTGCATGTAGAGTAACAAAGCCGAGGTCAAAGATGTTCCTGCTGAAAAGGTTATATGAATTAGATTTAGTCTGCAAAAAATTAGTTTAACAAAGATGGAGGCCACTATGGAACCCCTTCAGACTGGGACTTCAGAATATGATTATATCTTACGGATTTCAGCTCCCTGGAATTGATTGATTCTGACATCCTGTTTCTTTCCTGACCTGATATTTCAGAGTTAACTTATCCAAAGGAAAGCTGGCCTTACTCCTCTTTGTGAGCCTTGGCAAGTTTGTAGTCTGTTGGTGGTATGGCTGTAGGCCCAATTCTCATCTAGTGAATGCAGTCAATGACTATATGTTTTTGGTATGCAGGCTTGTTTATATGTACCAGAGAAAGAACTTCTACATAAAGGAAAAAGCCTTGAAGGTATTTGAGCCTTACAACTACTGTTAAGTGTGAGGTGGACTAACTTCTTATTACCGCACAGATTTCCCTCATTTTGTTAATAAAATCCAGACTACTATTTCTATAGTTACTCTATGGCAATGATAAGTAAGAAGTAGAGAGAGCAGATGTGCAATACTGCAACACCAAACAATTATACTTATCCTTTGGTAACAGTTTTAGATGTTTGCTATTAAAAGATAATGAAAAGATACTGAAATCTTTTCTAATTTGTTAATTATTTCTGGCTCAGGTAAAATGTTTTCCTGAGAGAGCAGTTTAATACTACCATTCTACTATTTTGGAATTAAATCAGAATTTCAGCTGCAGATAAGATCTTCAAAAAATTATACACATTTAACAACTGAAAACTTGAGTCACATATCCAGATGTTTGACCATATGGTGTCAAACATCTGCATATTCTTTCAACAGCTTTTGTTGAAATATTTATAAAACTATATATAGGTGAACTAACTCATTGAGAATATCAGACCTGGAAGGAAGCCTAGAGATCTGCATTTTATAGCTGACCGTGAGTGAAGATAGCACTGTCCAGTGGTGGACAGAAAGATAAAGTTAGGGGGAGAGTGATTAGGACCCCAGGAGGTAAAGTAATTTTTATTGAATTTTGTTCATTTTAGTCATGTTTGTTTTTAGATAGATATAGTTAGGATATTTTTAATTTTTAGTAATTGATTGGCTAGGTATTTGGAGACCAGAAAATAAAAGACACTTATGTAAGTTCTCAGAGTTCTTAGTTTGCTTCAAAAGGAAGAAACAAAACCCTTTTTCATTTACTACTAAAACTTCCACTTTCCAAAGACAAACATTCATTTTTGTAGTGTACATACGAAAACGATTTAGAATGCCTAGTCATGGAAAATATATTAGCTCAGTGCCTTGGACCTAAAATTAATAAAAGAACTTTAAGATTAATGGGACTAGAAATATAATTACTTCTCTTGGCATGATATTCATAGTATCTTCATATTCTTAAAATACAGTATGTTGCTATGAATCTACTGTCTTAGCCCTTCACATGATTTTGCGAGTTCTTAAGGCTATGGAAACAACAAAAACTAAGGGATAATTTTTTTCTTTGTACCACACAAATCAAATGGTATCTAATGTTGTTCTCTAAATAACTTTAGAGTATATAGAAGTTATATATAGCGATGCTCTTTATATCGAAAGTACATAAATATATAGAAGTTATATATAGTGATGTTCTTTGAAATTCCAAGACTGAATTAAATAATTTAGGGAAATAGAGTCTACGTTTCTAGAAATACCATAAGCTTTAATGCTATTCATTCAATAGTAAGAGCTTAATTAATAATTTTTTCATACAATAAGTCATCAGGTATTTATTGGCAATAAAACTGTTAGACTACATATGCAGACCTCTGTGAAGCATGCTGCTTTCTCTTTCTTTGACTTTACAGCTTGAATAGAGACATTAAATTCAGATAAAAATGATAGAAAGCAATAAAAAGCCTAATAATTGAGTTCTAAATTGTAACTTTTGAAGTTCAAAATTTCAGATTTTGAAGTAAATTAAAATCATGTTGGCAGTTTTTTAGATTACAAGTTTATGTTTGCTTCTCTTGATGTAGAATGCTACTTACAGTGTGAAGAATGCAAAATAGCTGTCTGGGTTAGATGGCTAACACTTCTACTAGAATCAATAGAATTTTACCTAAATGGTGAGTCTCAACTAAAAAGCTTAAGGGTTACTTTGGCAACCATATTTGGGAAAGGAACAAGAAAGGAATTACTATTTGTTTAGCATTTAAAATTGCCATGCATTTTCCATAAGATTTCTCATTTGGTTCTCATAATAGACTTATGAAGAGATTACTGAGATTCATAGGAATAAAGTAATTTTCCCAAGATTACATATCTATTAATTGGTGGGTAAACATTCAAATTCAGATCCAATTCCAGTTTCAATATTCTATTACAGTTAAATCATGGTATTTAAATAAGTATTTAAATATATAATTATCTCATAGTTGAAATAATATTGTGGAACAAAAAGAAATGAACATATTTTAATTTTGCTACTGATTCAGTGAATAATTGTCTCTCAGTCACTTAAAGAGAGTGGCCTCTGCTTTGTCATTTATAAAAATCGCTAAACAGAAAATTTAGATTGGTCATTTGGAAAACGTATAGCTTGCAAATTAAATAATTGCTTACATCTCTTCTGAGATGACAAATTGTAATGACTAAACCTATCCATATGCCAAAAGGATAAATATACTTCAAGCCAAAACCCAATTTCAAGAAGATATATTTCTCCTGTATCCATCTGATCATATGTAAGTCTGAAAAACAAATATATGCCTTTTACCCCTATTTTGACTGTATTACATTTTCAGATAGAGAAGTAGAGACATATTACTTCAGAAGAAATTCTCAAATCTTCACAAATAATACTGTTTTTGTTACTATTGTACAATTTAACTTAAAACTTTTAAGGTGCCATTAAAAAATAGTTTTACTTCTTTAATTCTAAAAAAAATCTATGTAAATTGGATTGAAAAAGTATAAGAAATTTATAAAATAAAGAGAAGAAGAACAAAAGCTGATCATTTAAAATTAAGATTTGGAGAACAAGATCTTTAAATGTAGAAACCCTTCCTTGGGATAAAGGCTCTTATCAATCAATTGTTCAATTTGTCAACATAACAATAAATATTTACTAGGAATTTCATTATCAAGAGCATTTATCTATCCATCATTCTTAGTACTCATTCTATTACTAAAATGAAAGAAACCTTTTACTTTTTTTTGACAATATCTTTCCCATTTCCAAAACCATTCAAATGCTTTATAAATGAAGACTAATTTCCTATCTCAGCTTGAGCTAATTTTGCCAAAATACTGAGTCTAAAATCAAATAATGAAAACATAATGCCAAAAGGAAACTCAATGAATCACTTTCCCTTGCCTTAGCACTGTATCTAGTCATTTTCCTCCACCCAGACGAGACTTCATCTCCTTTATTTATCTGTTTATCCCATTCCTCCAGCAAGCCATATTCTGAGCCTATAAAGGTAACTCATTTCTGGTTCAGTACATTCTTTGTTTTTTTTAAATTCAAAGATGCTTCAAATTTCAGTCTTACACTCATTCTTTCTGCTCATTGGTCTTATGATAATTTAAGATATCTATGTCCACATCTTAAACTCCAACAATGGATTACTTTAAAAAAATATATATATATACTATTTTTTTGCATGTATGCTACTACAGTTCCCACTTTTTCTTCCTTTCCCCACCTAGACCCAGCCCTACCCTCTCCCCTCCCTAAGTAAATCCCCATATTGCTGTCCATGTGTTGTGCATAAGTGTTCTTTGGTTACTCTCTTCATCTTTCATCCCGTCTCCTAGTGTCCTTTCTCGCAGTTGTCAGTCTGTTTCATGTATCTAAGCTTCTGTTACTATAATATTTGTTTGTTAGTTTATTGTGTTGATTAGATTCCTCATGTAAGTGAGATCATGTGTTATTTGTCTTTCACTGACTGGCTTAATTCACTTAGCATAATATTCTCTAGGTCCATCCATGCTATTGCAAAGTATAAGTTTCTTCTTTCTTTCTGCTGTGTAGTATTCCATTATGTAAACATACCACAGCTTTTTTTTTATCTACTCATCTACTGATGGGCACTTAGCCTATTTCCAAATCTTGGCTATTTTAAATAATGTTGCTACAAAGATAGGGGTCGTCGTCGGCAGCCGTCCGTCTCGAGAGACGATGGTGTTGCTTCTTAAGAGTCTATCTGCACCGCCGAGGATGGTTGTGCAGTCCGACTCGGGAGTGACACGGTATCTGTCTCCTCCCGTGTTGAATCGACATCTTGCGATGACGCTGGAGTGTCCTCTCCAGTGAAGCTGAAGCTACAGAGCCTGGGCAGGGTGATATGGAGGGTCTGCTATTGCCCATGCAGATAGGGGTGCAATTTTTAAAAATATTGTTTATTGATTATGCTGTTACAGTTGTCTAAATTTCTTTTCCCTTTGTTCCCTTCCACCCAGTGACCACCCCCTCCAGTTGCCCCCTCTTTAGTCCATGCCCATTGATTGTGCATATAGTTCTTCTCAACATCTTCCTGTCTACTCCACTCCCTCCAACTATGCCTTTTAATTCCTGTACCATCTCCCTCCCTTTCCCCTCTCCCCCATCTCCGCTGACCTCCCCCCAATATGTTCCCCATACCTATAATTCTTTTCCCACTCTCGTTGCCTACTTAGTTTGCCTTTGTTTCGATTTCCCAGCTTCTGTTGTTGGTTGTTGTGATGCAGTTTTCATTTTAATGTTCATAGTTTTGATCCTCCTTCTCCTAAACAAGTCCCCTTAACATCTCATATAACAGTAGTTTGGATCTGATGAACTCCTTCAGTTTTACTTTGTCCTGGAAGCACTTTCTCTGCCCTTCTATTCTCAATGACAGCTTTGCTGGGTAGAGTAATCATGGCTGTAGGTTTTTGCTTTTCATTACTTTGAATATTTCTTGCCAGTCCCTTCTTGCCTGCGGAGTCTTCTTTGAGAAATCAGTTGATAGTCTAATTGGGACCCCTTTGTATATAATTCTCTTCTTCTCTCTTGCTGCTTTTAAGATTCTCTCTTTTTCCTTAATTTTTGACATTTTGATTATAATGTGTCTTGGTGTGGTTCTCCCTGGGTCCAGTTTTTTTGGAACTCTCTGTGCTTCCTAGACCTGTAAGTCTATTATTTCCTTCCCCAAGTTAGGGAAGTTCTGCTTCATTTTTTTTCACATAATTTTTCAATTTCTAGTTCTTCTTCTTCTTCTTCTGGCAACCCTATGATGCGGATGTTGGCCTGCTTATAGCTGTCCCATAGGTTTCTGAGCCTCTCCTCATTTTCCTCACTTTTTGTTTCCTCTTTCTGCACCGGTTGACTGTTTGTTCCTTCCCTATGTTCTGATTTGTTGATTTGATCCCTGTTTTTCCTTCCCTCACCACTAGTTTCGTATGTGTTTTTGTTCATTTCAGCAGGACCAGCCTTCATTCCTTCCCCATCTTGTTTAAGATCCGCTGTTATTTCTGTAAGCTGTCTTATAACTATAGCTCTGAGCTGAGACTCAGAAAGATTATCTATCTGTTCGTCCGTTAATTCATGTATTTGCTTTCTGGTCAGCTGCATGGTTGGGATGTCTCTCATGATCCCTGCCATCCTGACAGTTTTTGTTTACCTTTCCTCAGGAGGGGCTGTCACACCTCCTACGCTATAGGGGGCAGAGCCCCATGTGCTTGTCACTACTGGGTGACCCTTCTCACCACAATGCAGCACTTTGTGTGGGGGCGGGTGTCCAAGATGGAGTCCTGCTGTTCACTCTCTGCTGAGAGACTGGGAGCCTCCTCCTCCTTCCTCATGCCCTCTGGGCCTCCTAGTCCAAGGCAATGGAGGTCTGCCTTCCCTGGCATTGGAATCACGAGCTGACAGGTTTAGTCTGTAGCCAGGGGTGCTCCCCAGGAGCTTCTCGCCTCCCCTTAAATACGGGTGTCTGTGCTTATCACAGCCCCACCGCCCGTTGCCGCAGCTGCCACTGCCAGCACATCTTAACCTCTCCACCCCGGCTTCACCCCTCCTACTCGTCCAGATGAGCACCACTTGTTTATAACTTCATACGTTGGACTTCCATGTACCTTTAGTTTCAGGAACTTCTGGTTATTTCTGGTTTTGCAGTAGTTGTAGTCCTTCTTAGTTGTGGAGGGAGGTGGAACATGTCAGTCTAGGACTCCATCTTGGCCGAAAGTCAGGGTGCATTTTTTAATTGGTGTTTCAGTATTTTTAGGATATATTCCCAGAAGTGGAATCACTGGGTTGAAAGGCAGTTACATTTTTAAATTTTTTTAGGGACACTCCATATTGTTTTCCACAGTGGCTGCACCAGTCTACCTTCCTACCAACAGTACATTAGGTTTGATTTATTGACGATAGCCATTCTAACAAGTATACGGTGATATCTCACTGAGGTTTTAATTTGCATCTTTCTGACTATTAGTGATGTTGAACATTTTTTGATATTTCTATGGTCCCTCTATATGTCCTCTTTGGAGAACTGTCTATTTAGGTATTTTGCCCATTTCTTAATGGGGTTGTTTATCTTCCTGGTGTTAAGTTGTTTGTATATTTTGAAGATTAAACTTTTAAGAGATGTATCATTTGTGAAAATGTTCTCCTGTTCAGTGGGCTCCTTATTCATCTTGTTGATGGTTTCTTTAGCTGTGCAGAAGCTTTTTAATTGACTATATCTAATGGGCCCCTTTTTAGTTTAATAGATACTCTTGCTTTGAATTGAGAAACTCCTACTACTGTATTTTTCAAATTTCCTTGAAAAATAATTACTGCCTGAGTTCTGCCCTAAAACAGACCTACAAACTGAATTCGTACAGTGTTTTACAGCATAAAAAAATTAAGTATTGTGGTATGATCTTAGTGTTGTTTCCATTTCCTTCTATCCATGGGTGGTATTCCCTCATAATTTTATTGTCAACTATAGTGGATAGGGTGTGGTTAGCTATGTGGATTTTAAGTATAGTATAAGTCCATCCTGAAGATATGTTCTATTTATTTTTGATGCATTTTATTTATACCCAACCTCACTTTGTCTCCAAAGTCCAGAGCCTACAGGATAAGTAAGAAAGCTGAAAATAATCCAAGAATGCTTAGAAATGAAGTTATGATAAAGATGTAAACCATAATGATTATTACACTTGCTACAGGACCATAATTTTGATTCTATGTTTTCTTAAGAGTCAACTTTGGTGCAGAAAGAGAAATCTGGTTATTAATAAACCTAGTATGTTATAGAATTAAATAATAAGAATTATAAAGAGACCAGAGAATCAAGACATTAGTGACACAAAAATTGAAACTGGGAATCCCATGAAACATAATAATCATCATTCTCAACAACACCCTTACTCTTAACACGTCAAATTTCAAAAAAATCTATTTCCTATGCTGTCCCCCAATAAAAGCCAAAGGGAAAAAAACAGAATAAATTAAAAAGAATAGTACTAGTCCCACATTGATACAATTAAAGTCAATTTAATACAGGTGTATTTTTAGACTATATAAGGAAGATTGGCCTTTGAATGCAACAAACTTCACATAGGAGTGCTCCTTTAAACACTGGAAATTCAGTTATTTGTTTGTTCTGCAGTTGACAGACATATGTTTTTGTCTGTTTTGTCCCCATTATAAGATCTATAATGTAGGTTTAGAATGTAGGCTTCATAGAGAGTAGTGTCTACATCTTACAAGTTAGCACGGACATATTGCTATGTGTTAAGAAGAAACTTAGTTGACATTGTTAAGTGCTTCCAACAGTCTAGATTTTTAGTCTATAATATTATGTCTTTCAGAGAAAACCTGTTCACATTATTACAATCTAGTAATATAATAGGTCAAAAATCTTATCAATAGACAGACAAAGGCAGGAGGCTCACAACATTCCTGTTAACAGGAGAAAAAGCAATGTGGTATTTCTACAATAGTTTAGATGTTAACAAGGACATGTTAAAACACAGTGTGTCTGGGAATGTCTCATTCATCCTGATGAAATCAACAGAAGCAGGCCAGGATAGAAGAATCCTTATGGCCTGCAGATATGTAATTTGTGCTGTTTCTTATTTGCAAACCGGAATAGATTTTTAATTTATGATTGAAAAGATTGAGTTCACCTTTGAACAGTTTAGGTAAATTAGATTGCCCTGAAGTCACACTTGAAAAGCACCACCACCACCACCACCAGTTTCAATTTGTAAAATGGAACCACTGAAATAGTCGCTAGGGGCACATTCACACACCTAGCCTTTAAATTATGCATAAATAAGAACCACCAACACCTCCAGCAGGCAAATTAATTTCAAAGTGTGAGGATTTCTACTGAGAATACTGTGTTCAAAAGTTCAACCCAGCAATCCCAGCCGGGCTGTACTAATGAATCAACTCTAAAACCACAATGGAAATGGAACAGAGATGCCTGAAATCTACTAAAGAAGGCTTCTCTGAAGAGCTTGGTGAATTCAACCTACTAATGTCAGATACTATATGTTTATAGGGCAAAAGAAACCCAAAAGAGGGTAACTAATATAATTCAAGTTAAAATTCTTAATTTCCTCCCCTCCCCTAACAAAACTTACGAGAACGTTATAAGGGAAAAATGTCAACTGCACAAAGATTTAGAAGGCAGCCATGGGTCTATGAATTCTCATTAAATTAGTTCTATAAATCAGACTCTATACAATAATTCTAAAAAGCAAACCTTATCTTATCCAGGAAAACCCATGGTATATATTTATAACCTCATAAGATTCTATTAACTTATGCTGTATATTGTACTATGTAAGCCCATTTAAAATATGCACTTTAGCTTCCTTAAGCCAATGATTTTAAAAGTTCATGAACATGATAAAATATATTGCTTTTAAAAATAAACATCCTTTATGCCTATCATAACTACGTTCTACCGATTACATTACACCAACATTTATGGGACAAAGCTCTCAGAAACAAAGATTGTGTTCAATGCCTGCAGTGACACCTTCTGGTAATGAAGTACACCAAATTCTTGAAGATATTTGAAAATAATGTTATTATAGGTCTATATTTTCACCCTCAGGTCTTGAATTTACCATCCACCACAAATTCCTTCTTTTCATTATTTAATTCACTTTAGTAACTTTTTAGTAACATGAAATATATACAAGTAACCTTTTCTTTTTGAGAATAAGGATTTTGGCACACAGGAGTTTTAGTTATCTTTGTTGACTATGATGAAGTGCTCTTTCTGTGGATAACAGATTGTCACGAATCATTTCACTTATGCTTATGCAAAACCAGATGTCTATTCTTAGCCAAGATGTTCAAGAGAGGTGGTACTCCTCACAAACTGAGGAGAAAATGAAGGAAAAAGCAGGCTTCTGCAAAAATTACAAACTTACAGGATGGTCTAACTAGTGCTTTCCCTGATTCCAAATTTTCATTATTCTCTGGTCTATAGTACACCATTAAGAATTTGTTCCTGTGCTCTTCTTTGGCCATTGCTAGCATTAAGTATAACAGAGTCCCTCTTTTTGAATCATCTTCAAAAAACTGGAAATATGGTAACCTGGATGTGATGAGTTTAATTTTCACAATGACCCTTCACATCAGGTACCAGTATCTCTGTTTCTAAGATAAAGAAACTGACACTCAGAAAAATCAGATAACTTTGTTCAAGGTAACACATGTTGACGAAGTTAAGATTCTAAATTCAATCTGTCCTGAGTCCACACATCCTCTTCCTTATGACACATACAATTGTTATCAGAAATTTCTTTCTATCCAAACTCGAGCCTTAGTGGTTGGTTGGGAACATTCTGTTCTCTGTAGGCTACCCCCATTCCTGCCCACAAACAGTGACAACTTTCTAGAGAGTGATACTCCTACTACTTCCTGGCAGTTTCAGAAATATTGTTCTGCTTTTTGCCTAAAGGTTAAAGCTCCCGGAGGGTGATGGACCTATTGTCATTTTGTTGATAGTATCATATTGCAGCTTCTGGACCTCAGGCCTTTCTTTGTGGCTGCCTATTGCTAGAACAGTGGCTTACCAAGAGAGCCTTTAAAGAAAACTGCCAATGTGTAAGATGCTCCAGCAATAGATACATGTCATTATGTGTCATCAAAATCCAGATTGTACAACACCAAGAGTGAGCCCGATATGCCCTATGGTTTTTGAATAATAATGATGTGTCAGTATAGATTCACCATCTATTGTAACAAATGTACCTGTGTGGTATAAGATCTTGCTGAAAGGGGAGATTGTGCCTGTGTGGGGACAGGAGGGATATGAGAAATTAGTACTTTCTGCTCAGTTTTGTTGTGAAGCCTAAAATGCTCTTAAAAATAGTTGATTACTTAGAAAAAATAAAGGAAGCTACCAATGCCTGGCCTGACCCCAGGCAATTAATTCAGAATCTCTGGGAGTCAGACCTTTGTATTTGTGTCTCTTTAAAGTTCCCCAGGTGATTTTTCCATGTATCCAGGTTTAAAAACTTTTGTGCTGTGTATCTGGTATACTGGGAGTGCCTCTGGCCCTCAGGTTGCTGAGTTTGTCCTATTCACAAGCACTCTGGAGTCAGTGCCATGCTGATTCCTCAGCTTCAGTCTCCCTTGAATTATGATGATACTTGTGTTACATACATTAGATATAATAATAAATGTACCTCCCTGATAAGTGGCCAGATGTGTACCTAATATAGCATATAACCACCCATCTCACTTCTGAGTCTTTGCCCCAGAGCCCCTAATACTTTTGTGTGTCTTCTAAGAATTCAAGTTGCTAGCTGCACCAATGTGGGACTGATCTCTGGCCCCAGATTCACCCTGAATGCCTGTAGCTCTTGTCTCCACCCTCTCTTGCCATCATATTTTCTCAAGTCTACATCCATATGTGTTTACAGAGGTCAAGGATGTCCTCCCGTGTTTCCTCCCTGACTATGGGAGTCCTGGGTATGCTCCTTCCTCTATTGTTAATTCCAGCTTTAGCTTTCATGAAAATGTCCATGACCTCTAAGCACTTCCTCAGTTCATAGACAGTAGCTGCTGGGCACAGGAAAGCATACTTAAGGCCTACTTCATTTTGCTAAACTGCAAGCCATCTGAAGGCAGAAGGCACACCTATTCATCTTTACTACCAGGTCCTGTGCCTGATCGACCTAACTAGATATTTAAATATTATAAATGAATAAATTAGTCTTTCCTTTCTGAGTTTCTGAACTATGTTTAGAAAATTAACGCTACCTACTGCCATCAATATAATGGGCTTGGGCTGCTTTTTCCAACTGTGGCAATAGAAAGTATCAAGTTACTTCACTGCTTCACTTGAATACTCTTTTGACAAATGTCAAATTGTGGGATAGTTCCATAAACTATTTAGTTAAGGAAATTATTTGATGTCTTTAGTAACTCATTCTAAACAATCAAAAGGTGCACCTGGGGGCCATACTATGTCATTTTATCAAGCACCTCATTTAATTTGGGAATAAAGGATAAATTACTCCCTAATAGGAAGAGATATTTTTCTTAAGGGCAGAACATGGCATCTGCTATTAAGTTCCCACTCTACCATTATTTAGCTCTCTGACCACCTCCAAGTTTCTTGATGATGTCAACTACTTTGTGGAGTTTATTATTATGTATTTCTTGTAATAGGATTTATGTGCCATTTAGATGTCACATAACAATAATGACAATTTATTTGGTCATTATTATTATTGGCATTTTCTTCTCCATAATTTTTTAAACTTATGATTTTCCCTACAATTCAAATACGAAATCTATCATCAATCTACATTGTATTTGGAGTGGTTTGCATTTGCTAGATCAGCCAATAGACTTAAAATACAGCTTTTCATTCCCAAGAATACATTGTTTAAAAATTAATTGGTCACCATAGCTCCAAAAATATTCTGGTGATGTAAAGAAAGCTTTAATAAAGCAAACTGTGCATATTTATCATCTTTGTCAATCAACTAATATGCAAAGAGAACCATTATGTTCTACAGCTGCTTTATGAGGAATGGACAATCTTAGATTAGCTTAACCCCCAGGTCTCTATAATTTACTCCAACATCCTGATTCTGAGAGAATTTTGTAATTCCTACCTCAGGAGTAGAAAAGAAAGATCAAGTCAGTTCTACTTGTACAGTGGGCTGGCCAAAAAGTCCATTATATTTTTTCCATAGAATAAAAGACATATTTTTCACTTTCACCAATAACTTTATTGATTTGGGTATTTTGAGTATGTGGGCTATCTCCCACATGGTATAACATTGGTTGTTCTCAAATTAATGTCTCAATTTGATCACTATCAATTTCAACTGGTCTACCAAACATGGTTCATCGTCCAGCGAAAAATCTCCAGTTCAAAACTTCACAAACAATTTTTGACACATTCAATGAGTCACAACACCTTCTCCATACACTGCACAAATCTTTCTTACTTTTTGCCTTTCAGTTGCATTTTTACCTTTCTTAAAATAACAAAGCATAATGTGCTGAAAATGTTACATATTTTCTTCCATCTTCAATATTAAAGTGGCTACACAAAAATTCTCCAATTTTGATGTTTTTAAAAATGCATGCTGATATGACAACTGTCACAATGCACTCTAACAAAAGTGTTTCAAATGAAGTTAAAGACAATGAAATGCTATGACAGCCATCTTATGGAAAAACCAAATGAACTTTTTGGCCAACCCAGTACAGGAGTTAGATATGGGACCAGATGCTGGCATACTTAATCTGCCCAAGATTGTTTTGATGCCCTGTACGTTGAAGATTAATATTTTGGAATAAGAGTGGCACAGTCAGGCAGACCAGATGTTTGTTTCTGTCTGTTTGGGGCTGTGATTGTTTTCATACAACCTAAGAAAGGGTCTAATGAATACTTGCTATGGTGATGAAAGTTCCTGCAGTGCTTCCAAGGTTCCATTATTTGATTTGAATTTTAGCCTGGTGTCAGGATGCTACTGGGGTCCTATTATGTCATTTCATAAGACATTTTTTGTGTGTCTAATTTGGTATACATTTAAATGTATATATGTACACACATATATGTTTGTGCTTGTTATTTAAGATATTTGAAGTAAGCTTTAAAACACTGAAACTATCTGATTTGCATTTTTCAACAAGAGCCGACATTTGTATTTATTTATGGAAGCATTTTTGGCATAAGGCTTTCTATTAAATTATAATAAAAGCTTTCTCTAGCACCCTGGGGAATCTGGCAACCAGCCTACCTCCTACCCAGATCAGTCTTCCCCACCTACCCCTACTTTCTCCCACCCAAAGTATGCATAACTTAGAGCTGTAGTCTTGCCTGAAGCTGGCATTAGGAGGAATGAGAAGTTGAATACAGCAGTTATGTGTTAACATGGCTGTGATTTCCATATTCTCCCAGGTCCCACAGGAATCAACAGATTAACCGGCCGTCTTTTGTGTCTATAAAATGGACACAAATGTATTTTATATTTACATTTTAAACCTTAAAATTTACATTTTATATCTAAAATAACACCCAACAAAGTAACTAAGTATAATTATTCGTATGCCCAAAGGCCTTGGAGAGCCACAACCCTGTCAATTTTTAAATTTCCTAATCTAATCCAGTTTATCTTTCCAGTCTAAACTGGATCAATTACTGGTCATCCAAATAATTTTAAAATTGTAGTTATCATTAATTACTGCCACTAAGGCGATAATGTAATAATAATATTAAGTGCTTATTATCTTTTGAACAATACTATCTCTACACTCCATATTGTTCATGATTTCATTAATTGTCAAAATTCTACTAGGGAAGATGTTATTGCGAAACCCATTTCACAGATGGTAAATCTGAGAATTCAAGAGAATTAAATTACTTGTTGAAGATTACACAGCGAGAAAGTGGAAAAACAGGGAATCTCTATGAACTGTCATATATTTCAGTAGAGGCATAAATGATTCAACCATTTTACATTTTTCATAGGCTAGTAAGAGTGAAAAATAAATTCCCCAAGACCTAGCAATTTGGCTTCTAGGTAAATATGCTCCAGAAACAATAAAATATGTCCAAGATTGTTTATTATACCATTTCCTTTTAAATTAAATTTATTGAGGTGACCTTGGTTAATAAAGTTATATGGGTTTCAAGTGTATAATTCTATGACATCATCCACACACTGCATTGTGTGCCCACCTCCAAAGTCAAATCTTCCATCCGATATACTTGATCCTGTCTACCCTTCATTTCCCCTCCACCCCCCTTGCCCTCTGGTAACCACCGTACTGTTATCTCTATCTAAAAACGCATAGCACTTCTTATAATAGTAAAATTTGGAAACTATTCAAGTCTCTAATATTACAAGTCCGGATATAGAAATGTAATCTCAATTATAAGGAAGAAACAATTTTACACAGATCTCAAAATATATATGTTTAATTAAAAGAACAAGTGACAGAATAAAATATATGTAAATACACGAAAACAGGGCCTGGATGCTCTAAATTCATGACAGGGGTTACCTTTGGAACAGGACAACAGTTTTCTCCACAGATGGAAGAAAAATGATTTCATCCTTATAATGTTGAATCACTTAGGCATTCAACAGGTATCCAAAGCAAAAATCTTACCATTTGTTAATTCTGGATACAGAAGTACTAGACTATGCCATTTAAAAAGAAGGAGAAAATTATCTTCTTCTGAATTTCATAGTTTACATTTTTATTTTATTTTGCAATAGGCTCTGCTATTCCTGATGAGTATATTGAGCATTTGTATTTTAAATCAATAAATTTAAGTTAATATTGTTGAGACTTAGTAGCTAAACCTAGAGATTGCTGGAGAAGTAAAGGCAACAATTCATCAGCTTAAAAATATTAAGCTTCTTATTCTAACTTTTAGAAGTTTAGTATAATAAAAAAAGAAATATTCTAAACATTTTTAGGATCTGTTCTTTTATATTTATAGTGATAAAGGTTTTCCTTTATCCTCATTAATAAAACAATAATGTATACTGACTTATGACTAGACATTGTGCTATTTTTACGTGCAATTTATCACTTAATTCTCATAACATTTTATAAAAAGGCACTTTCACCTCAATTTTAAAGATGAGAAATATTTTCATCTGTGAAATGAAGGTGCTAATAGCTACTTCATAGATTGGTGGTGAAGACTGAATTGATGTATATAATGGTACTTACACATAATAAGCTAATATTATTGATTTGAAAACAAGGAGAGTAAAGCTTAGAGAGAGAAAATAACTAACCTGAAGTATAGAGCCAGGAGGGCTGTGTCACAGAATCAGGAGGACTCAGTAACTATGCTCCACCACTGTTTCAGGAAGGTCACAGTTTACCGTTTGCTCTCTTAGTGCATAACAAGATAACAGTTTTTATGTATTGTTTCACAAAGATACAAATGTTTTATTAAAAAAATACATGGTGTTAATGAGATTGAGAGAGAGTAGGAATATACCAAAACTGTTATGATTTCTTGGGTGGAAAATTTAACAATCTCTATCAAAATTTGTAATTCGCATATCTTCTGACCCAGCGGCTTCCCTTCTAATTCTCTGCTGTGGTTGTATAGGCAAGCGCACGAGGAGACTCACTGCATCATTGCAGGAGCTTAAAGACTGGAAACAACATCAGTGATAATCAGGGAAGCACTGTGTTTAAAATATGACGTATTCATACAACAAAATACTCTGTAACCATTAAAAAGAGTGAGGCAGACCTGTGATAGTGATATTAAATTACCCCTGTTATATTTCACCAACTTTAAAAAGCAGGATGAAAAAGTTAATATACAACATGCTAGCATTTGTATAAAAGCAATAATAAATATGTAGGCTTAGATGTGCATTTATCTGTCTCTAGAAATGTACATAGGAAACTAAGAACAGGGGTTTCCTCTAAAGTGAAGAACCACACCAATCAAGGGTTGGAGGAAAATGCACATTTAATTCTACTGTTTTTACTACTTTCACTTTTTACCATGCACATGAGTCAGTTTTGCAATGTACTCTAAAACTGAAAAATGAAAACACCACATAAAGTGAGCATACATAGTATCACCTGTTTAAATGCTACATAGAAAAATATTCTGTATCTAAAATCAGCATTACTCTCTTATTTCCTTTTCCAAAGTAAGATACAAATTGGGAAAACCTTGGCAAGGAAAACAGTTTGCCTAGAAGGAGGTTGGGGAAAGCTGGAGCTGGGGTGACAGAGGAAAGAGCAAGGGAGGACATAGCTGTACCTGTGTAAGAGATAATATGAATGGGGGAAACAGTGAACTCTCTGAGAAGTTCCATCTCAATCCCAGCCCAGGGTCTAGATACCTGAAAACTGGCAACACAGATGACAGCGTTGGAACTTGCACCTGGAGAGGGAGCAGGCATGGAAATAGCATCTGCGAAAAAGTGAACAGAGTGGAGGTATCTCATGGAAAGCTGCCTCTCATAGCTTGAAGCTGGTCTTTGCATTTAGGTTTACAGATGCATTCAACAAAAATAGCACACATATTTGATAAATCTATAGCCAGGGGGCGCACAAACCAAATGGCTTATAAGTGGACACCAAACACACTTATTTGCAGCATCAGGTCTGCAGAAAAAAAATACAAGGTCAAGGAAAGTTTTGGGAGCATCTTTCCAACCCTGAGTGTTCCTCTTGGAGTGAAAAGCACAGCGATGGGGGTGAAGCTGATGTATCAGAGCCCCACATTGTGCGGGCCCGCCATGAAGGTGTACTTGACACCACTGACACATGCTGCCGTGGCTGAGGAAACAATGGTTTCAGTAATGAAATCATATTCCCTACTATAAATCATGCATAAGCAATCATGGATTTTTTTTCTTACTGCTTTAAATTTGCCACCACACGGAAAAATTAAGAATTTCTGGAGTAGAGATCAAAGAAATCACACCTTAATTTGGAAGCTATAGAGAGAACAGTACAAATAATGATGATAGGAGAATTAGGAATTTGGCTCTTCCTAGATAGCAGGGGTTAAATGTGCTGTTTACAGCAACACTGGAATATGCAATGCTTTGTGCATGTGAGTGATGTATAGTCTATAGAAGCCTGACTTTTTGATAAATCTTACAAACATTTCATTTTGAAACTGTGAGAAATAGGCAATTGCAAAATATATCCTGAGGAGGGGAAAGAGGAAGGAATGGAAAGCAACTGAGTAAGGTCTATCCTTAGAGAGTGTGTGTGTGTGGGGGGGCCTACTTTGTAAAAAATAAAGCTTAATAAACAACTTTCACTTAAAAAAGAAATCTTCAACTTTCCAGATAACTGATAAAATACATATCCATTGATTTTGTTTTCTTCACAAATAATCTAGTTGTTCTTAGTCATTTCCCTTCCCTTCTTACACTCTTGGTAAATGCAATTCCTCAGTTTCACTTTACTGTTGTTTGGGAATTTTCTTGATTTATATTACATTTCAAATGATGAAAAATTTCCAAGAATTGTCCCAGATCCTCACTTATTGACCCACCTGCCGAATTAATTTTACTTATCAAGCTCCTTCGTTTATTCTTTTAAGATGCTATACTGAGAGTCGATTTATTATTTTTTTGAAAGAAACACAGATTGAGTTTTGACAGATGTTCAGATGTTTTAATTTCCAGAGTTTGCAATTCCCACCTGGCTTTAATTATTTCATTCAGCAATGCTGGCTTTTACAAGATACTATATGTTCTCACACTTTTTTTTTTCAGCTCTAAACCACAAAAGAGTACTAGAAAGGAGAGGCAGTGAGGCAAATTTATTGTGGGAATGGAATTCTTACATGCTTGTGGGTTCAGATACAGGAACATCCTTAGCTGGGGAGTAGGAAGTAACGTGGGATAATAAATTAAAAAACACTTTGAAAAGTAAACTCTCCACTATGAAATTTAGCTATTTGCCTCTTAGCAAACAAATACTAAATTTGTTTGTCTGCTTTATTCTTTGCTTGTTGCTTTTTCTCTCACTTCTCCTACCCCAACTCTGCCTAGGCAAAACACACACACACACAAACACACAAAAGCACCTTGACCTTGACATGTTGGATAAGCCACTTGTTTCTGAACTCCAGACTAAGTCTATTGTTTTAGATGGTCATAATTTAGCAAGATGAGATTTTTAAAAATTTAAAATAAAATATTAGTAAATATAACTTGGATTATTCAGGGGAGGAAAGGATGTTTTATTGAGAGAAAACATTACAATATAAAATACTACATTAAAAAGTCAAATTTAACAGCACTATATTGCCATATATATAATACAAAGAATAAAATCCAACAACTTTTTCTGATAAAACATAGAAACATAATGTAGAATACCAATCCTACAGCCATAGCCAAAATAATAATTACGATGAAAGCCAAGAGGAATTCTCAATAATATAAGAAAAATGACAAGGATATGTGCTATCCCGATGTGATGATGTGATGTTTGTGCTCAGTTAAGTCATGGGAATCACATGACGCACTTAAGCTGGGTAACAGGGTTAGGGAAACACCAAAGGATTCTGCAGCATCCTAAATTAGCAACAGCAGCGAACCAAGCCCACTCACAGGGCTGAGGGGTAAGGGCAGGGACCCACTACCAGAACCCGGAATGGGTAGCTAGGCCAGGAGGCCTCTTGACAGGTTACAACCCAGGTGACAATGAAGCAGGGAAGGAGTTGTGGAAATACATACATGCCACTTACTTTGCTCCCACTCTGATTTCCTGCCAATGCCCTCATTGGCTGAATCTAACTGGGAGCCAGAAGGCAAGGTGGCCCTACTGAGGCAGCCTTACAGGCCTGTCTCTGTGGGCACAGAGCAAGGTGCAGAGGGGGGCAGGGCTCTGGAGGGATGAGAGAGGGAGAGAGAGGTATTCTGCACACCCAGCTTGCTTAGCAACGGTAAATAATGAATCCAGATATGGTTGAAAAATCTGGAGACAGAACCTAAACTTTTAATAAACACTCTTACTGCTTCTCGCTAATCTTGAAATTACCTTTTTGATGATCCAAAGGGGAAAAGTATTACAATCTCAGTGGTAGCAAATATTATAAAATGCCTAACTACATGCAATATCAAAATCATAAAATACATGGGAATAAATCTTAAAAATATATAGTCACTATGTAAATAAAATATTTCCTGAAGGAATATAATGTATTATTTGAATAAATTGTCAGGGAAAACATGCTCTTACATTGGAATATTTTAACTATGCCATTTTTTCCAAATCAATTTTAGATTTAAATTAATCTCAGTTAAGTTCTTCATAGAATTTTTTAAATTTAAATTTTATCTGAAGCTGCTTTGAAAGAAAATTGGCAAAAACAAAAGCTATTTTTTCTAAAGATTATTGAAGAGGGTACTTACCCATTCAATTGGGAAACAAAATAAAATAATATTTCAACTATAAAATATATTTTTAATCAATCAAATTAGTAGAGTTTTTTACCCCACTCTGTTTTGTGTTAAACATTCAGTGCAGAGCAGGATGTCCTGAAAAGATCATTCTCGTAGCTGCTGGGAGTATAAATCGGTGCAAACTTCATGAGATGCATCCTGGTAATAGGGATAAAAACCTTAAATATGTTCATACTGTTAGACACAGTAACTCAATGTGTAGTAATTTATCCTCAGAAGGTAATTAGACTGCACAATCGTCTAGTTGAAACATTATTCATAGCATTATAATAGCTTTTTAAAGTAAACAACATAAGCATTCAATAATATGGAATTTGTTAAATTATGGAAGAGTCAGGTACTAAGATGCCATGTAGACCCTAAGGGCATTTATTTAAAAATATTGACTAGAGTAAAAATACTAGAATACTAAAATAGAATTTAAAAATATATGGAGGTTTAAAATATTTATGTGGAATATTTTAGTAATCTAATAACATTAACTATTATTATACAATAATAGAATAGTATTATATAATAATATATTGATAACATTTAATAGTATATAAGAACTATATATATGTACTTACATATCTAAAAACTATATGATTTTATTCTAAAATTGTTTCTTTTCTTAAGCATGCACAGGGAAATGAAGGGGGAGATACACTAAAATGTTAACATATGGTTTTTCCTGGTGATTAATTTTGGATGATGTTACATTTTCTTCTTTATATGTGTCTGTATTTCTCAGATTTTCTATGGTCAAGAATTACTTATATAATGAGAAGGAGATGTGTGTGTGTATGATTTTAAAATATTTAATTTTTAAAGACTAAGTTAAGTTGCTAAAGTTAAAGCTCATGCAAGTTAAAGCACGGTGTAACTGTGCACTACTTTTGTCACATGCATATGCTTTTAAAAAAGCAGGGAAATCAAGTAGATCCTAAAGTGAAGAAAAAAAATTATGTTAGCAGGAGGAAAATTATGCAGATGACAGAATTTTAGCATTTTTCTAAATCAGGTCAGTTCTGTTAACTATCACCTAGATAATGGCAGAGCAGAGTTATTTTACCAAATGAACTTTTGGAAATGTAGTATTACAATTCCCTCTAATTGTTCTTTCAACAATTTATAAAGGGTTATTAATATCAACTAACTAATAAGGGAGTTTTGTAATGAGCAAGTACCATTCTTCTCATATATGACCGCTGGTAAAAATGTACAAATATATTTCCATGAAGTATGTATTTAAAAGCATATGCAATGAATTTAACAAATGGAACAATGAAGCAGAATATTTAAGTATAAAGCAAAATTGCAAACAAATAAAAATTGACAGATTATTAAACAAATAATGATGAATAGTTAATCTATTTTTAATGACACAATGTTAGATAATCACCAAACTTGATTTCAGATACATTAGAATTAGATAGCTAACAAATAAAATAAAACACCAGAAGAAATAATGCATATGTATAAAAAATCTTAAGAAAATGGAAGTATTTTCTTTCTTATCAAAAACAAAATGAAAAGTCATGAAAAAAACTATAATTATAATATTTAAAATGTGGTGTTTTTTAAAGCATAGATCAAATCAAATTTAAAGTTAAAGAGAAACCCATTTATAATAAATGTAATAGATAGTGGTCTACTATTCTTTATACATGAAGAAGTCTTCAAAATTGTAAGAACTCTAATAATCCAATAGAAATATGGACAAATGGTATAAAATGACAAATATCAAACTTCACTAATAGTCAAACTGTAAATTAAGACAAATATAGGACACTATATTTTTTCTTATCAAAAAGTCAAAGATAAAAGTATGTAATATTAAATTTATTGTAGCAGACATTAATTTCAAGAGGAAGCATAAATTGGAACTATATTTCTGCAAAGAAATTTGGCAACATATATGTAAATTTTAAGAATGTTCATTCTTTAAATTGTTCCTTAAGGATTAACCATAGGAAATTATTTAAAATACATTAAAAAGCAAAATATTTACCCAGCTTTACTTATCTGAGAAACAGTTCATAATACACACAGTAATGTAATGGCTAAAAAATTTTTGATAGTTCCATATGGAGAATAATTATATAGACATAAAATTGGGATTCCAATAATGTTAATAAGAACAGCCTTAATATGATACTAAGTTAGAATTCAGAGTACAGTAGAGGTGATCCCATTGTCGCACATATGTATGCACATGTGACGGAAAAAACTAGAACTGATAGTCTTTGAGTACTGACTGTATTCCAGGCACTGTTCTAAGTGTTGGGCAAGGTCTGCCGATTACTAAGTTATTGCCTCCCAGCTGCAAATTTATCCTTTCCGTCTGTTCTGAGAAAATGGAACTAGGCCCTTTAACTGTCAGTAGAGGGGCCTGGAGAGGCATTGCAGGAGGACACTCCCTGTGTCCCAGGTTTCTCCAGCATCCAGGCCCTGCAGTACCTGGTGACCAGTGGCTTCCCTTGGCACCTGTCCTTCCCCCACAGGCAGCTTTGTAGCAAAGGCTCCCAGGAGACTCTTCCCTATGAAAATCTTATATGATCATGTGGGATCTTGCTTTTTTATTCTTTATAATTAGTATTTCCCTGGTAGTCTAGAGGGCAGTTCTCTGGCAAGTTCTGCCAATGTGTGAATGTGTGACCACAGCAAAATCTCTTTCATTCAATGAGCCACAACCTGGCTCTTTTTAATAAGGCTTGGATGAAGAGAAAGGAAGGAGCTCTTCCTTGGGAACTCTAATGACAATTATGTCATTTAATGCCCATATGAACTCTAAATAATAGACTATGAACTGTATGCTACAAATGAGAAAGATGAGGCATCATATAAGATCATACAGAGGAAAACTAAGGAAAACAGAATTTAATCCAAGCACTTTGGTTCCAAACCATGTACTTGCAACCACTATGCTATACTGACATTTGAAATATTGCGTATATTCACACTGATACAAGAAAGACATTGGAGGGAAAAAGCAGGTACAGGTATATGGTAATTATCTCAAAGTGGTGAATATTACAAGTATCTTATTTTACTCTGTTCAATTTCCAACTTTCCTTCAATAAACACATATTAATTTTATAATCAGAAATGCATATTTATGTTAAGAATAAAATTCCAAGGAACCCACTTTGGACCACAAATATCTCAATCTTTTCATGAAGTCATATTACCAATACAAAAAAATGCAAACTCGGAAACTATTCTGATAACCAAAGTCACTCTTATTTCTACAGCTTTACTTCAATCACTTTCCTGATGATATACAGAGACAATTAGTATAACTTAAAACACGATTCCAAATTTCCATAAGACCCATGCTTGCAATCTACCCTGTACCAAGGCAAGAGTAACTATAGCTAAATTTTAATTTGCATAATTACAATCCCACCCAAATAAAAAAAAATTCATTATGGTTATGAACATTATCTCCCAATTTTGTTATGTACAGTTATTCATCATTTCCTAAGGAAGCCTTTTTAAAAAAAATGTATTTGTCCTGAATTCTTTATATCACATATGGTAACTTACTTTATACTTTTCTATTGACTATATTAACATGTGACATTTTCTCCTTCTTATTCCTGAAATACAATTCCCTCATGGGGGTGCCTGCTGGTCTGGGAGGATCAGTCTCCTAATATGCCTGATGTTCTTACCCCCGGATGATTCAGTGTCAACAGCAAAGTGATTATTTTTTTCTTTATAAGAAAAAAAAAAGGAAATCTATACTTTTCCTGTTTGTTTCTACATACATTCTAGCAACATAGTTGGAATCATTACTTCTAAATTAAAAACAAAATACAAGTAATTTTGTTTTTAAGTAATTTTCAATTACTTAAGAGAACTTCAGGTCAAAGCCCATTTTTTTAAAAACAGTGGGGATCATTAAAGTTGTATATTAGGTAGCAAACACTGAAATTTTTAGCCTTTTCTATTCATATTTAGAATACTGTTTTCAACTGTCCTACAGATTATGAAGTTTATGTGGTAGTTTAAAAGTGGCCTCAATTTTCATCTTGAGTCAAGTTTCTTGGACATTCCCTTTGGGAGACCTGAAGAGTCAGATGAAAAAGCCCAACTACCCTGAGACATTCATCCTGGCTGGTGATTCCACAGGTGGATGCTCTGGTCAGCTTGCTCAGCTTTCCAGTCATCCTTGCCAAAGTGACAGGGCTTCATTTGAAGCCACCTTGAACAACCCAAACAAGCTTACTCATTGGCTGAACTATACCGAGTGACTTCTATTCATGTCAAGCGGAACAGAATACTCACCTGGACCAGCCTGAATTCCTTACCTTCAAAATCAAGAGATACTAGATAATTGTTATTCTTTAAAGCACCTAAGTTTTAGGGTACTTCGTTAGACAGCAATTGGCAAGTAGTACTTTCTTCCCTGACTGTAGCAGTTTGGTGATTTTATTCTTTAAACATTTCATACTCATTTTCATGACAGCTACACTGATATGGTAGACATTATAAAAAAATTCTGCTTTCTTGGCATGAATTGGGATGCGGAAACATTTTTTCATCAGGTGAAATAGGATTTTAAAATGTGCTATTGGCCATTTTATTTAGTGAATTCACAGATTCAGTTCAACTAGAAAAAAATTTATTTTTCCTGGCAGAAGTGGATTCTTCATAGAATGAAGGATGTAGGTGCTGCCCTTGCTCAGGTTTATTTATAAAGAATAAAACACTAAAATTTTTCTTCAAGGACAGGGCAGAAGAGGTGAGGGAACATTAGGGAGGCAAAAGTTCAAAGTACATTAGGCAATTTATGAGTTCATCAGATAACAAAATTCCTGATTTCTTCAAGTCTTTTGTTTTTTGTGTGCTTTTTCCCCTAAGCAAGCAACGTGTTTCTTACCACTGCCGTCATCACTATTTCATACTTGCATGTATAAGATAAAATCTTGCCTCCTAAGCTGAAGATAAGAAGAAATATGAAGAAATGTACTAGAATGTGAGCTACCATTTCTATCTGAATTTGAAAGATGAGAATCCTTATCAAAGAATGCAGTTCACAGAGATCATTGTTCTTCCAAGTAGTGATTTCCAAACCATTTATGCATCAGAATCACCTAGAAAGCTTTTCAAAATACTTTTTTCCAAAAATTCTGGTGTGGGATCTAAGAATGTGTGTGTCTGTATTAGACATGACTCAGTTGGAGAAAACAAAGCAATAAAAAACAAAACAAAACACAAAAAACCATAAAAAGTAATTCAAACTGACAAGGGAGAAGAGTTATTAATTTTTCTAACTGAATAGTTACTATTTTTTAGATATTTCTATTGGGGTCTACTTGCTCCTTCTAAATGACTTGAGTAGTGTCAGTTCTGTGCTCTTCAGTTGTAAGGCTTGTCTATTGACTTCCCACAGTTAAAGGAGTTTATTCACCCATCTCTGTCCCTTTCATGCCTCCCCACAACCCTTCTCATGCTTTCAAATACTGTTCAGTATTTAGGGTTACATTTCTACAGCTCTGTAGCTGTTGCTTATATACAAGCCACGTGAGTACGTTTTAAAATTCTTGTGTAAGCTCTCACTCTCTCTTAGAAGCATTCATCTTCTCTCAGTTTGTTCAAATACATTTTCTTCAATGAATTTCGTCTTTTTCACTGGGCTGTTTGTCCTCTATGGCAGCTGACATTCTGGGATCTCCCTTTGCCTCTCTCTTCTAATCAATTTCTTGCTTTCAGGTTTCCCTGTCTTGCTCTTTCTTGATTTACTCCCTTATTTTGGTATATGGAGGATAATATTTTGAGACATAGTGCAGTTGCAAAGTATTGTTAGAGCCTCTTAGTTGTGATGAATAACTAACTGAGTTTAGAATTAGAAATTGGAAATCTCCTTCTCTGGGAATTTTAAGGCAGATTGTAATTGTCTTCTAGCTCCCAGCATTGCATCGCTATTGCTCAAGTTCAATTCCATTGTAATCCTTAATCTTGTATATGAAACATGTTTTTCTTTTGAGAACCTTGTAGGTCCTTATCTTTTCTCCTAAAACATTTGAAATTTACAGTTGTCTGGCTTGGTTTAGTTTTATTTTGATCCATTTTGCTGTCAGGAGACTTTATCGTCTGAGGATTCTTAAATTATTTGTTCGGTGATTCTTTTGTTCTCTATCTTTGCATCTCTGGTTACTAAAAATTTGAACTTCCCAGGCTAATTCTCTCATTTTCTTATGTTTCTCTATTATTTTTCATTCTGTCTTGTGCCTTATCTCCAGGCAGATTTCAATGTAATGATCCCAAATTAGTAATGCAGGTTTTTATTTCTACTATTATTTTTAAATCCCAAAACTCACTTTTGTTTTCTCTTCTTAAAAATAATGTTACTTTTTTATGGATAAAATATTTTCTTTTTTCATCTGAACTTTAAGTGGGGCTTTTTCGTTTTATTTTACATTTCTCTCTCTCTACTTGGATAACTTTCTGGAAAGTTATCCTATATGTTTAGATTTCCTTCTTTTATGTTCAAGGCTTTCCTCAAACCTCTGATGTTCTTTGAGTCTTCAGTGGTAGGTATTATCACCATTCACCAAAATCCTGTTTTCCCTCCTGATTACAGTATAGTAGATGGGCTCCAGTATCCGCTACCAACATTTCCCCCACTCCTGTAAACTTCCCCTCCCTTGAATATGGACTGATTAACTGCAGCAGAAGGGAAACCAGTCTCAGACATAAGCCTTAAGAGGCTGATGACTTTCATTTTAATTCTCTTGAAATGTTCTTACTACGTATGAGGAAGCCCACCAGAACTACTGAATAATGAATTAGCCAATCAAGGAGAAACAAGGTGCTCCAATCAACAGCTGATATCAACTGTCATTCAAGGTTAAGAGGCACTATCTTGGCTGTTTGAGCCTTTACTAAGTTCTTGGTTGAATGCAGCCACCTCAGTAATCCTGATACCACAAGAGCCAAAGAATCACTGTATCAAGCCTAGCCAACCTTTAGAATCATGAAAAATAATACCCCCCATACATATTGTATTAGATCACTGAGCTTGGGGTAATAGATAGCTGATACAGGGAATATTATATATTCCCACTTTATGACATTAGGCTTAGAAAGGTGACATACTTAACCAATGAAATATTGCAGAAGTGATGCCTGTCACATCTGAGCTTTAAGTCAGTGTATGGCTTGCCATGCTCTCTCATCTCTGCAACATTCCAGATAGAAGCTATTCCCCAGAAGCATCGATCTCAAATTGAAGCTGACTTTGAGCAAGCACTGTACTTCTATAACCCCCTGAGAGTGGGAGATCAGCAAAACCTTGCCTTTTCTGCCTGATACAGTCACTGAAGAGTCAATGGGATATTTGTGCACCAGCATGGGCTTCACTGTAAGGTAATACGCCAGGTGCTCTCTAGCTCCTTCGGAAGTGAAGCTCTTATTTCACCGGCTGCTAGGAGTTCTGCCAGCTGACAATCCTCAACTGTCACCCATCTCAGGAAATTATCCTCAGCTGGGGAAAACCTTTGCCAAAGTCATGCCCCCTTCTCGGGAGCAACTTGTATCCAGTGATTAGTTAGCATAAAGGCATAGAAACCCATCCCCCTGGTCATAATGCAGGACAACTTTGATGTCCATCCCTGTTTCAAATCTTCCATTCTGTCAGCTTAAGATGTGATCAAACCGAACTAAGTCCTCCTAATAACCCTGTTTTTTGCCCCCATCCCTTTACTTCTTTCCATAAGTGTGTTTCCCATGAGCACTTCCTACTTAACTTCCTCAAGGTAATCTCCATTTCAGAGGCTATCTCCTTGGGAAGCTAACCTATAATAGTTTTTCTAAAAACTTTTTTATTAAAAAAAGTTAGGGAGGATCTAATATCAATATTTTAGGAATTTATCTTGGATTGGTTGAATTCCTCAATAAAGAATTTTCTGTTGTCATGCTCAAGAGTATAGGTCAGGTTGTTGGTGCTCTGGGAACAGAGTGGAAGAGAAAACTGTTGAAAATTACTTTTTCAGCCTTCCCTTTACTATCCCTATTTTCAGACAGTTTCATGGCGCTAAACGGTGCCCAATATTCTCCAGGCCAAAAGCCTTTGATTTTACTCTCCACAAGCAATTAACTCCCTGTCTTCTACTGTGATGGGGTAGAGGCAACAATCTTGTCTGTAATGAGTTAGAGGAACTGGGACTCCAATTCTACTTAAAGGTACTTTGAGTCACTATAATTTTGCACTATTTTTACTTTCATTTCCAGAAGGATCTAGTGTCCAGAAGAACCAGTATCTAAGTCTACAATGCAAATCAAGTGGTTTTTCAGCTTTCCATCTCTTTTCAACTTCCAGAATTTTGTTATTGTGGCCTCCTCTTCCAATATCTCCTCTCCCTTGTGTATTTATGACATCAATTGGTGGTCACAAACATCCCTTCCCATATCATCTGACCTTATGCCATCTGAATTTGCCACACTTCACCAGCGCCTATGCCATACCAATTGTTAAACATTTTGAATAGTCACCTGCTCAATCTATTCAGCATCAATCCATTGCTGATTATGGATCATTGTTCTACATCAGCTTCTTTTTCTGGAAAGAAATTGAGCTATTTTGAATGGTTCACCAATGCATCCTTTCTGTTGGCTGTCTATGTAAGAAAGAGCATTGTGACTACTGAAGGATTTTACTATAACAACTTTTAGAAGCACCATTATAATTTTGGAAAACAGTTATTAATCTTAATACACCTTGGGTACGTTCAACTGAAGACTAGCCAGTATATTGTGTTAACTGCTTCTCACCTCTCATTACTGCATATTAGATCTGAATTCAAAGGATATAGATACATGACTATTTAAAAATAAGATAGAACTAAATCGTATTCCACATCAGATAGTTAACATCTAAAAAATATTTTGTGTTTGTTTAGCCCTGTATATATTTTATAAGAAGTTTTGCTGTGTTTACTATGGTAAAAGCTGAAGTAGTTGTTATAAGAGTTCTTTTTAATGCTGTAGTAAAAGTAGTTTAATGTGTTGTAATTGCAGACTCTTCTTAATAGTTGTTTAAAAAAAATCTCAAAAATGATAACATGGTAATCCCTGGTTCTACATTAAAGGCCCTATTCTTCCCAAGATACTAATGCATAAAGTAGAGTAGTAATAATAGGTACTTGAAAATGTGTACTCAGGGAAGAATATAACCTTTTAAAATTACTTACAAATGGAAATCCATGCACTAGGATTGCCAAAACACATTTCATCAGAACTAAAACTAATTTTCTATTTTTGAAAATATAATTACAAAAATGTCAAATGAATTCCAAGTAGTAAACTTAAGATAAAGTTTCCTAATTTCACATTCACATAATATCATGGATGGTGCTTCATAAACTATGTCCTTAACACAGTTGTTTTCAAACCTTCTGATAGAGGTGGAGTCTGTCTTTAAATAAAACCTTAGCAGAAGACTAATGGATACAATACCAATAAAAAAGTAATCTTTTCTCTAGTTAGAGTGATGAAGTAGGGGCCCAGAGTCCTGCCCAACAGATTCTGACTGCTAATTCTACTAATCAGTATGTTTAGAGAAGTCCATGAGGTACTTCTGAGAAATTATGAATACTTGTATGTTTTATTTATTTAATCCTCACCCAAGGATATGTTTATTCATTTTAGAGAAAGGGGGCGGGGGGGAGGAGAGAGAGACAGACAGACATCGATGTGAAAGAGAAATATCAATTGGCTGCCTCTCCCAGGTGCCCCAACCAGGGATCAAAACTGCAACCTAGATATGTGCCCTGACCAAGTACTGAAACTGCAACCTTTTGGTGTGTGGGATGATGCTCTAACAAACTGAGCCACCCAGCCAGGGCAAATGACTAATACCTTTGAGATGTTTAATACCACTGATAACTCATTTATTAAGTATCTATAATATACAAAGGCATGCAAAATTAGGTTTAAGTTGTGAGTATGCAAAACAGTTTATTCTTGTCTTTTTATTTACTTGTATCATTACCTACTATTATTGTACATCCCTGTACAAAAATTACTTGATAATTCTGAAAGTAGGAGAACCCTAAGGATTGTAATATAGACATAACAGTCTATTCTTTTACCTAATATAACCATCTAGAGGCAGCAGGAAGACAAAAATAGGTATAAAAACTCCACAAATTTCAACAGGGACCTAAGCCTCTTCTATCTTTCTTCTCTGCCATCCTTCGTATGGGCTATGATTGGCAAGGTCACCACATGGTCCAAGATGGCTGCTAGATATCTATTCATTTTACCTTTATTCCAACAATAGAAAGGAGGAAGAACAGGAGAAAGGAGCCACCTATCGCCCTTTAGGAAGCCTTCACACAAATTCCTCCTATTAATTATAGATCCTCAGCCAGAATTTAGACACCCGGTTACAGTTAGCTGCAATATACTTTTTCATACGCCAAGTTTGGAGTTTGATTTTACCTAACTTTCAAGCTATTAAGTCATGCTCTTACTGTTTCATGGTGCTGACAGAATGGTGCAGCATATTTGTGTCGACTGCCTTGCATCTGAAGTCCCATGGGCCTGGATGAAAGCCTGCGCCTACAATGTGCTGCACTACAAGAGAAGAGCACTGAGTTTGAGGAAGCCCAACATTTAATAGCAAGCAGTTAGCAAGCCTTCTCTTGGTCCTGCTTGTTTCAAAAACAGCCCTGGAAAATGACCTAGGTCAGTAGCATTCTTGGCATACCCAGCAAGAACACACAGGCATGCTTAGGGCCTATGGTGGATTGCCTTTCCCAACAGGCAAAGCCACCCTGAAAAATTCAGCGTTCTATCACTAAGGAAGGAGGAAGGATTGAAATTGTTATAAAATAGTATCTTGTCACATTAGCTTTCTATAATTTCTGAGATTTTTATTTTATATAATAGTTTTAATTTTTAAAAGGCTTAAAATAACCCAGTATATTCTAAAGTGTTAAAATAGGTATATTATAATCTAGCAATCTGGCTAGGTTGCAACTGGAACTTGGATACTCAAAGTATGTGGAAGGTATTTCTTCCCTAAAGAAACTTTGATTCATGATGTATTTGGGAGCAAAAAAAGAAAAGAATGTACTTTTAATTTTTTTTTTAATTTTGTGGGAATGGATTGTTTTTATTATGTGTTTGAGCTGAGCGAGAAGAGATGAATATCCTTGAGAATTGAGATGGTACTTCCTCATGTACCCAGCCTCACTACTTGGTTTAATGTGGCCATAAGAGAGATTAGAATAACCTCAAAGATTTTTGTTCCTCAAAGATTTTCTTAGCCAGTGGTAAACACCATACTTTATATCATTGCTACACAGAAGAAAAAAATTCTAACACTCTTGGAAAAGTGGATCATGTATGGTGTATCTTCAGGTGGAAAACGCCCTCTTAGACCAAGTACATTAACAGTGCTGGGAAGAGGACCTAGGATGGAAGCTATTCTTCTCTCCCACACAGTGCAGCCACGCAAGGCACCTCGAGGGTTCAGGTGGCCACAGCGGACTCTATGCCAAGCAGAGCAGCATTCCCACAGGGAGCGCCATCAGCCAACAGAATGCCCAACAGCATTGACAAGAAGTGCTTAAAAAAAGATTGTAATGGTTATGTTCCTGCACCTAGATGACTCTCCACCAGAGAGGGGACAACGCTAAATAACGACAGTCTGCGGTTGAGCATAGGCAGATGGGTTCTAAGAAGCATTATATATTTGATATTGTTGATTGTGTGGTACTGGTGAAATATTAGAAACCTATCATACATCCATTACAATATTCTATATCAACAGTGTCAATGCAAGAACTGAATCAATAGTATTTTCACATTATATGTTGGAATTTACATGTGCTTCCATTTTTGTATGTCTGTGACAGCTCTACTTACTTGCACTAACAGACATATGAGTATATATGTATGTAAGTTCTAGGGGATGTATTTTAGGCTTCAAACCTAGCTCTTATTTAGACGTTCTAGTAGGGATTTCAAATGAGAAATAAAATACCTCAATAAACTGCCATAACTTGCAAATGCTTAACTTGGAAGAAGAATAGATTCAAATTCACTTTGCCTTTCACCTGAAATTGTTATAGAAACATTCACTATTAAACAGATTTAAGGTACTGCAAAATAAAAAGCATGAGCTTTATAAAGCCACTTTAGGACTATAATATTGTTCATCATTAAAAACAAAATATGATTATCCTATTCAAAAAAGTAACTGTGCTGCAAAGAAAAAAGTCTAACATGCACATTATTAAGTTGTCATACAGGACACAAAGTAAGCCTAAGAAATCATCAATGTTGGAAATTGGAAATTATACAAGAAACCATAAAGTTCCACTTTTGCATATTGCTATTATATATTTTCATAAAGAAAATTAGTTAGATTGTGCCCACTATTTTAAATGTTTCTCAGCATAGTATAAAATCCATTACTCAGTTTAATTCTATGTGAATTATGATGAGCTATTTTATTTCTTCAAACTAGGTTTTTTTAATCCATGAACATAGGTAATAATGACTACGTGCTATTACCACTGACGTTTCAAAAATAATTATTTTTCTTTACCTCCCATACAACCATCCACACCATCTCAATTTGCCTAGGATGTCCCCAGTGTTAGTACTGAATGTCTTGTGTCCAGAGAAACCCACCCCCATCCCTCTCAAACAGGGAGAGTTGCTTCTTCTACCTCACAACAGAATGCAAGCTCTGTGAGAGCAAGGCTGACTTTTTTCTACTGTTGTATAGATCCTCAGCAATTAGAACAGTGTCTGGTACTTGGTAGTAGCATAATAAATATTTGTTCAATGAATGAATGAATGAATGAACAGGTGTGCAAGATCACAGGAAAAGTGTAGTGAGAATTAATTGCCAATAAAAGAGCTGAAAAAAACCTAGAAGCCAGTATAATTCTAATTTTATATCGGGGTCAGGCAGAAAAATGAAACCTATACCAGCTAGTTTGGTAAAAGGAATTTAGTACAAGAAATGAGCTACAAAGGTAAAATAAAAGCAGAAAAACCAAAGATGGAATGGTGAGACTTCTCATATATTAACTACATCAGGAAGCCTCCAGTACCCTTAGGATGAAGGGGCAAAGGTATAAGGCAGCTTAACCAGAGCTCAAGAGCAGTATGAATGGAGGCCTCTATTCATCCAGAGGCAGCAGGAATCTCCAAGGAGACAGGCACAGCCAGAGGCTTCCCAAAGCAAAGAGAAAGAGGGCAAACTGGTTTATTCCTCTTTCTGTTCTTCCCTTGTGGAATTGAGCTGGAAGCCGGTTGACCAAGGATTCTGAAAAAATGTTGTTTACAAAGATAGGAAAGGAATACACCTTTTGTGGTTCCATACAAATGTTAAGATTGTGTGTTCTACTAGGATGCTCTGGGTAGTCAGACATTTAAACAATGTAAATTCTTCCAATTCATGAGCAAGGAATATCTCCCCATTTATTTTTGTCTTCAGTTTATTTAATCAATTTCTTACTGTTTTCTGTGTATAGGTCTTTCACATCCTTGGTTAAATTTAATCCCAGGTATTTTATTCTTTTTTATGCAATTTTAAATGGGGTTATTTCCTTAATTTCTCTTTCCGACAGTTCATTATTTGTCTGGTTCATTGGTAGTGGTTTCATTCAAGTCATTAGCAACTGCAGCATGATGTTCCTTCTCTGGAAGCAGAAACCGCAGAACAATTTTGCCAGGACATGTTTCATGCCAAGATCCTGCATCTAGATCTTAGACACAGTAATTTCTGGAATCCCCAGATCAGCTTCTAGTTCTTGCACTGTCAGTTGCCAATCTTTGTTGATTGCAGCCCGTATATGCTCAACTTTCTCAAGTGTTCTGCTTGCTGCAGCCCTTCCAGAACATGGATTACTTTCAACAGATCCTCGACAATCTTTGAAGCATTTGTGCCACACTTTTATCTGTGCTGCACTCATTGCATCATCTTCAAACATCTTCTGAATAATCTGAATAGTTTCTGTGGAGGAACATTCATGCTTAGTGCAAAATTAGATGCAGATGCATTGCTTTACTTGCTCAGTAACTTTGAATGTGACAGCCACACAGTACACACGCTCACTCAATAGCATCTACCACCCCCACTGACTAGTACAGTGAAGTCATCATTGTTCACACATGTGCATTCCAGTCCACTCTCCTTAGCTGCCAGGTTACATCAATGTCGCACAAACTGTTCTCATTATATTAACAATGGCTGGACTTTTTCCAGACAGACCTCATAATATTTTATCTTCTTCAAATAGTGACAGTTTTATTTCTTCCTTTCTGATTTGGATGCCTTTTATTTCTTATTCTTACCTAATTGTTTTGGCTAAGACTTCCAAAACTAAATTGAAATAAGTGGTGAGAGCAGTTATCCTTGCCGTGTTTCTGATCTCAGAGGAAAACTTTCAGTTTTTCACCATGAAGCATAATGCTAACTGTGGGCTTGTTATATATGGCCTTTATTGTGTTAGGTACATTCTGTCTATACCCACTTCATTGGGAGTTTTCATTATAAGTATATACTGAATTTTGTTATGTGCTTTTTCTGCATGTATTTAGATGATTACATAATATTTATGCTTACTTTTGTTCATGTGGTGTATCATATTGATTGATTTACAGATGTCAAACCATCTTGGAATCCCTGAAATAAATCTCACTTGATCAAGGTATATGATCCTTTTAATGTATTGCTAAATTTGGTTTGTTAATACTTTATGAGGCACCATTATTTTAATTTTATTTTTAATTATAGTTTATATAGTTTTATTTTGTATTAGTTTTAGGAGTACAGAATTGCTGTTAGACAATCATATACTTTATAGTGTTACACCCAATATTTCAAGAACCCACCTAGTTTTTGAACACACAGTTATTACAATATTATTGCCTATATTCTCTACGCTGTACTTTATATTCCCATGACTATTTTGTAACTGACAGTTTGTTAATCCTGTCACTTTTTCACCCAGCCCCCCAAACCTACTCAGTTCTGATAAACAACCATCTGTTCTCTGCAACTATGCGTCTGTTTCTATTCTGTTTGTTCATTTATTTTGTTCTTTAAATTCCACATATAAGTGAAATCATATGGTATTTGTCTTTTTCTGACAGACTTATTTCACTTAGCACAATACCCTTTACATCCATCCATGCGGTCACAAACGGTAAGATTTCATTTTTTTATGGCTAAGTAATATTCCACTGCATATATATACCACCACTATTTTATCCACTTGTCTATTGATGGGCACTTGGGTTGGTTACATATCTTGGCTATTGTAAGTACCACTGCAATAAACACAGGAGTACATATATTCTTTCGAATTAGTGTTTCGGGTTTCTTTGGATATTTACCCAGAAGTGGAATTGCTGGTCATAAGGCAGTTCCATTTATAATTTTTTGTAAAACTCCATACTGTTTTCCATAGTGGCTGCATCCATCTGCATTCCCACCAACAATGCACAAGGGCTTCCTTTTCTCCACATTCTCACCAACAGTTCTTTGTTGCCTTATTGATTATAGCCATTCTGATAGGGGTGATAGCCATTCTAACAGGTTTGATAATATCTCATTCTGGTTTTAATTTGCATTTCTCTGATGATTAGCGATTTGAGCATCTTTTCATATATCATATGCCTATTGGTCCTCTGTGTGTCTTCTTTGGAGAAGGGCCTGATCAGGTCCTCTACCCACTTTTAATTGAATTATTATTATTTTTTTTGTTGTTTTGGGGTTTTTTTTTTGTTATTGAGTTTTATAAGTTCTTTACTAATTTTGGATATTAACCCTCATCGAATGTATCATTGGAGGAAATAATCTTCCATTCAGTAGGTTGTCTTTCTGTTTTGTTGATGCTTTCCTATGCTGTGAAAAATCTTTTTAGTTTGCCATTTGTTTATTTTTTTTTTCTTTTGTTTCCATTGCCAGCGGAGACATACTAGAAAAAATAATGCTGAGAGAAAATTCAGAGATTTTACTGCCTATGATTTCTTCTAGGAGTTTTGTGGTTTTGAGACTTACAGAAATGTAATCCATTTTGAGTTTATTATTGTATATGGTATAAAAGGTGGACTAGTTTCATTCTTCTTGCATGTATCTGTCCAATTTTTCCCTTTGTCATAGATTAATTGACCACACAGGCATAGGTTTATTTCTGGGTTCTGTATTCTGTTTCCTTGATCTGTGTCTCTATGTTATGAAAGTACCATGCTGTTTTGATTGGCATATCCTTGTATAGTTTGATACCAAGTAGTGTGATACCTCAAACTTTGTTCTTCTTTCTCAAGATTGCTGTGGCTATTTGGTGTCTTTGTGTTTCCATATAAATGTTTGGATTATTTGTTCTACTCCTGTGAAATATGACATTGGTATTTTGGTGGGAATTGTGTTGAATCCATAGATTGCTTTGGGTAGTATGAACATTTTAACAATGTTAATTCTTCCTATCCCTGAGCACAGTATATGCTCCCAGTTATTTCTATTTTCATCAATTTCTTTCTTCAATGTATGAACATTTTCAAAGTGCATGTCTTTTACCTCCTTGGTTACCTTACTAGATATTTTTCTATACAATTGTAAATGAGATTGTTTTCTTAGTTTCTCTTTCTGATAGTTTATTATTGGTGTATAAAAATGCAATTAATTCTGAATATTTATTTTATATCCTACTAATTCACTGAATTCATTTATCAGTTCTAATAGTTTTTGGTGGAATCTTTAGGGTTCTCTCTATATAGTGTTGTGTCATCTACAGATAAAGACAGTTTTACTTCTTTCTTTCCAATTTCAATGCCTTTTAATTCTTTTTGTTGGATTGCTGTGGCTAGGACTCCCAGTGCTATGTTGAATAAGAGTAGTGAAAGTGGACACCACTCTTTTGTTCCTGATTTTAAGAAAAATGTTTTTAGTTTAAAAGCTATAATTAAGACATAATATGGATGTCAGAGATGAGACAGATGGGACATGATCCAGCAATATGTACTATAATATGTGGCTTTAATATATGATAACAGAAGCATTATCATTGTCAGTTGGGACATTTGCTGTCTTGAAGCTTTGATGAAGCTCTGCATCTCAGGATCCAGGGATATTTTATCCACATATTCTAAATAAGAGTACTAGCCACATCCCCATGGCACTTACTAAGAATTGCAATATTGATCCTGACACTCTTCATCTATCATTGACTTCCAGGCTACAATTTAAAAAAGTAGAAATTTCATTTTGAGTTTATTCTTGTGTGTAGTATAAGAAGGTGACCTAGTTTCATTTTTTAAACACATCTGTCCAATTTTCCACACACCATTTATGGACTAGACTATCTTTAGCCCATTGTATGTTTTGCCTCCTATATCAAATATTAACTGACTATAAAGGTATGGGTTTATTTCTGTGCTCAATATGTCTTTTTATGACAATACCATGCTGTTTTAATTACTATGACCTTATTGCATAGTTTAATATTAGGTAGCGTGATTCCTAAGCCCTGGCTGGTTTAGCTCAGTGGATTGAGCGTCAGCCTGCGAGCTAAGTGTCGCTGGTTCGATCTTCCAGTCAGGGTACATCAGAGAAGGAAAACTCTGACTCCAAAAAACCTCCGCTGCCTTGCGGCATACCTCTTCAGGGGAAAGGCTAAGGGAGTAAACCCCGACAGAAAATCCGGAGCCGGAGTCCCTAAGGCGGTTTGACGTTGTAGTCAACACCGGCAACTCCTGCGGCGCACCTGAAGCCAAGCTGTATTGACTCTGTCTTTCCCTTGGGCCCTTCAGCTGCGAAGAGAGGGGGGGTCTGCTGCATGGGCAACAGCAGACCCTCCATATCACCCTGCCCAGGCTCTGTAGCTTCAGCGTCATCGCAAGATGTCGATTCAACACGGGAGGAGACAGATACCATGTCACTCCCGAGTTGGACTGCACAGCCATTCTCGGCGGTGCAGATAGACTCTTAAGAAGCTACACCATCATCTCTCGAGACGGACGGCTGCCGACGACGAGCGTGATTCCTCCAACTTTGTTTTTCTTTCTCAAGATTGCTGTTGCTCTTCAGGGTTTTTTGTGGTTCCATATAAATTTTTGGGAATTTGTTCTAGTTCTGTGAAATACACCATTGGTATCTTTGTAGGAATTGCATTGAATCTGTAGATTTCTTTGGGTAGTGTGGACATTTTAATAATGTTAATTCTTTCTATCCAGGAGCATAGTATATACTTCCACTTGTTTGTATCTTCTTTCTTCAGTGTCTTAAAATTTTAGACTAAAATGTTAGATTCAAAACTATATGAATCCTAGAAGAAAAGATAGGCAGTAAAATCTTGGACATTTCTTGTAGCAATATATATATATTTTTCTGATATACATGTATCTTCTTGGGCAAGGAAAACAAAAGAAAAAATAAACAAATGGGACTGCAGTATTCCCTTACTTATCACAGGTATTACGTTCTAGACGCACCTCCCCCCGTGAAGTAGGAACCTTACATTTATTCTACACTCTTAAACATACGTAACTTTAACAACATACGTATACAGTACTGCAAAATCCCTCAATATAGTGAAAAATCTGTGATAAATAATTAAATATAATATTTAAAAAAATCCTGTGATACAGCAAGGCCACAATAAGTGAACTGTGATATAGAGAGGGACTACTATACATCAAACTAAAAAGGTTTTACACAGCAAAGGAAACCATCAACAAAATAAAAAGACAACCTGCTGAATGGGGGAACATATTGGCCAAAACACCTGATGAGGGGTTAATATCCAAAATTTATAAAGAACTTATAAAACTCAACACCAAAGAAATAACCAAACAATTCAATTAAAAAATGGGCCAAGGACCTGAATAGACATTTCTCCAAAAAGGACATACAGATAGCCAATAGACATATAAAAAGATGTTCAACATCACTAGCATTCAAAGAGATGCAAATTAAAACCACAGTAAGATATTACCTCACACCTGCCAGAATGGCTATCATCAATAAAACAACAAATAACAAATGTTTGTGGGAATGCAGATTGCTGCAGCCACTGTGGAAAGTGGTATGGAGTTTTATCAATAAATTAAAAATGAAACTTCCTGATGACCCAACAATTCCACTTCTGGGACTTTATCTGAAGAAACCTGAAACACTAATTCAAAAGAATATATATATATACCTCTATATTCATTGCAGTGTTATTTACAATAGCCAAAGATTTGGAAGCAGCAGCCCAAGTGTCTACCAGTAGATGAGTGGATAAAACAGCTGTAGTATATTTACACAATGGAGTACTCAATGGTAAAAGAGAGGAAAATTTTACCCATTGTGACAGCATGGATGGTCCTGGAGAACGTTATGCTGAGTGAAGTAAGCCAGTCAGAGAAAGACAAATACCATATGATTTCACTCATATGTGGAGTCTAATGAACAAACTTAACTAACAAGCAAAACAGAGACAGACTCATAGAGAGCAGGCTGACAGCTCGTGGGAGGTGGGCCTGGAAGGGGCTGTTGAGGGACTGAGCAAAAAAAGAAAAAAAGAGAAAGAACTTCATGAACACAGACAACAATGTGGCAATTATGGGGGTGAGGTGGGTGTGTGAAGGTGGAAGAGGGTGCAGGGGGATAAATGGTGATGAAAAAAAATTAAAGCAAGACAAAAAAGTGTTGGAATTCAAAGGAGGGTTTTTAGAGTGAGACTTTCTTCAAAGAAAACTGCACACTTACTAAGAGTATGCAGTTTCTCCTTCACTCCTCACCGTGGGAATAGTCTTACTTCCTCACTATCGCCCCAGACAAGTAAGAGGAGCTTTAAGAGAATCACTTACCAAGTCCAATTTGTCTGATAGAGGAGCAGCATTTCGTTTCCCAGGCTATGTACTTCTCTGAACTGGATGTTAAGACATTGTCCTTGCCTGTTGCAGCTATGGAAACAGAGTGTGGTGAGAAAATTGTTATGCAAACTTGATTTGGGTCTTCTGGAGTTTGGGAAGCACAGAAATTACTGTCTGACTCTTCCCTTGAGAAGTCTGAATGTGAGAGGCTATTAGAATTGCCTGTGACCACAGGTCCCAGACTAATCTGCAGATGTGGATGGAGCTGAGTTGCTGAGTTTCTATTCGGTGCCATAAAGACAACTTGAAAAGTAGTAAGTCTAGACTAGCACAATTTTGAAAGGAATCCTCAAGAGAACTGTGTGTCTGGGTGAGTGGACCCCAGTAGGAAGAAGCTGTGTAGGGTGTACCAGGAAAGCAGGAGTTGAAGAGGAAGTTTATGAGGTTAGCAGGAACGAGTCTCATCCCCATAATGGGCAGATGTCCAAGGAACCAGAGTGGAGGAGGTCTCCAAATAACCCACTGAATTACCCCATAAGAGAAAGAGTTAGCCTTTGTATATCTGCCATGGAAGACAGTTTTTAACATTCAGCCAAGTAAAACGATAATTTTGCTCCTTTTCATCCAATTCCCAACTTCTTACTCTTAAGTTGAATGAGTCAGAAGCAGCAGTGAGTGACTGGAGAGGCGGTAGTGAATAAAACCAACACTATCCAATTAAACCTGGGAGCAAAGAGCAGATAATTGAAATTGAATGTAAAATTAAAAGTTCAAAAACTTGTTTGGATAGGAATTGTTCATACTCAAAAATAAGAGCTATTCGTATTCCAGATTGACTGTAAAAGCAGAGGGGTCCATGGTTGTTTTAAAATATGTCTGTAATTTCTCTGACATTCCTTCATTGAAGAGGTAGAGTCTACGTCAGCTCTCCTTGTACCTGATGATCATTTGTGACTGCCATAATAAGTGATTATGGCGAAGTTGCACTAGGTGATTTCCAAAGCTCAATCAGATAAGGAATGCAGCTGGCCTGCTGGCTTCTCTTAGGCACTCACTCTGGGAGCCTTCAGCTACCATGTAAGAAGTCCAGTGACTCTGAGGCTGTCCTGTGCAGAGGCCTTAGGCAGAAGTCATACTGAAAGAGAGACAGAGACAGAGAGAGGGGCTCATCAATGGCATGGCTGCAATTAGGGAGAGGCGAGTGAGGTAGTGTGTGGCCTTCACTTTGGGCACAAAATTAAGGCAGGGCGCACACACACACACACAAAACATCCAGTAATCAAGATAAATAATATTTTAGTGCAATATTTTTAAACGAGCAAAACAAATGTAAATGATGAATACAGCATTAACATTGTAAATAAAGACAGGAGCAGTATTCCTGATTTCCTGATTATTCCTTTCAATTCTAACTTCAGTGTGGTTTGACAAAGCACTGTCACTCATCTGACTGACTGGAAAGAACACAAGGCAACTTTCTGAGGTGCTGGAAATATTCCACATCCTGGTTTGTTTGATGTCTACCTGGACGTATATAATTGTCAAAAGTTACTGTACTGTATATTTAAGATCTGTACAATTTATTGTTTGTAATTATACAACTCTCTATGTGTATATGTTTTTAGAATAGGCTGGTGTGCCAATTCAGTCTAAGGAATATTGGAGGAATGTTGCAGGAGGTTTGGAGGACAGACATTTACTTACTCTTTAAAAGAGAACAATGGCAATGGATGGTCTCTGGACAGCACTCTGTGAGTGCAAGAGCTGAAACATCTGTGGGTATCTGTTTGCTACCCTGAACAGGAAGCTGACATATGGAGATGGCAGAGCTGAAAAAAAAAAAAAAGCCGAGAGATATGGAGCTGGAGCCCTAAACTTTGCCCGATCACTGTGTTTACTCTGGACCATCTCACTTCCATAAGCCAGCATCCTTTTTATTTTATAAGTCAGTTTGGGTTGGCTTTTTATTACAAATTCAGAGAGACACACAGAGAAAGCATAAACAGAAACAGTTAGGCAGGAGGAGCTAGCAGTGAGCAGAAGTCATGAAACAGCCCGAAATGGAGGGCAGACAGCGTTGTAAGCAGCGCCTCCCACCTACCAGGCACTGTGCTTTTCACAGGATAAAGGACAGAAAATGAGACAAGATCTCTGCTCTCATTGAGCTTACATTCTAGCTGGGTGTGGGAGGCAGGAAGGGGGACAGTCTTAATTTTAGAAACTGATAAATATTATAAAGAAAATAATGCAGGGTAAGGAGACGTGGAAGGGGCTACTACTTTTGATGGAGAGCCAGAGAAGCCTTCTCTACAGAGGTGACCTTTGATCACTGACCCAAATGAAGAGTGCCAGCCATTTGAAGCTCTGAAGCAAAAATATACTTTCTAAGTAGAGATATAGCAGCACATTCCTGGATGACAAAAAGAGGAAAGAGTAGGAACTCCCTAGGAACTTTAATGTGCATAGAAATCATATGGAGACCTGGTTAAAATGAAGATTCTGACTCAGTAGTCTGGGTGATGTTTGAAATTCTATGTTCCTAACAAGCTCCCAGGCAATGCACATGTGTCTGATTTATGGAACATAGTTGGGAACAAGGCTCTGGAGAATTTCTTCCCCAAGTGTCTTCTATAACCTGGCCCATAGAAAAATACAAGTTTCCTTAAAGATCTTTACAGCCATTTAACATTGATACTACATCCAAAGATGTAATCATCTTTCTAGTAATACACTTTAAGTTCACTGGTCACTGATACATTGGAAACCAAAACCAAAAATATTTGACCCTTCACAGTTTGAGAAGCACTGTCCTACGTCCTAGAATACTACAGCTAGAAGGAACTAATCTTCCTACTAATGCTGCAAAGAAGCTAGGAACATTAAAATACTAGGTCCAATGGAGAGTGGAAATAAAATGTCAGGTGCAAAACTTGGGGATTGGCACGATCAACATTACCATCATGAGCAATATCACATACACACATACAGACACAAATGCACACACACACACACAGAGCTTCCATACAGGACTCCTGGAATCCAGGGACTATTTCTCAGACACACACCCAGCTATGTCCTTTCTAAGCACATCAAACAGAACTGAGCAAAGGCTTCCTCATCCTGAACTTTAGAGGCTCCTGAATAATAGTGCTCCCTCACAAGCCTTCCAGTGTGAACAGGCTCTAGAGCTGTTTATTGCCATATTATTAAATATTACAAAACATTAAGGATCATTAGACTTTCTAGGAACCAATTTCAACAAACCTTATTAGAGGCATAAGGAAAGCAAGATAAATAGAGATAGGACTAAACTGAGTCTTAATTATGGTAGAATTGCAAAGACTAAGTAAACCTGGTCTCTAGAGGTGCATCCTCTGAAATGACCTTCCATTTCTCTGTGTGCTTGGGATATAACCAGAAAGATGTCACATTTTTCAGTGTATTTTACCTATGAAAACTGTCTTCCTTATAGTCCTAATTATTCTTTAACAAACTCCCACTGAGGTAACCTCAGTGGGTTCTTTGAAACTTAAAGGCACCTGTCTAGCTCACTGTGGATGGCTTAATATGTATATAACATGAGTTTGAATTATTTTAGTTCCAAATAACAGAAAACCCAATTCAAACTACTTTAAGAACTAAAGGAAATTTATTGGTTCATATAAATGGAAATATAAGAAATGGGGTGGACTTCAGGTAACATGAAATTCAGGGACACAGTGGTGGTCTCAAAAACTCAGTTTCTTATCTCTATTATTATTATTTTTTGCCATCATAAAGTAAGGATATTACCAAAAAGATACTGTGTAACTGGAGCAAGTTCTTTCCGTTTATCATTACTGCTGATTTTTCTTGACTTTGTTTGGAAAACTGACTTATACTCTCATATTATGTAGGACAGAGATTCCAAAATGTCATTCTAGCTAGCTTATGTTAACTTGAGTGAGAGATTCTGGAACAGTGTTGGGATGTACTCCACCTAAAAAACAACCTGCTCCCCAAATAACTTTCTCCCACAATTTCCTTACTGCACTAGAATTCTGTGGGTACAAAAGAAAAGGAATTTAAGGTCAGATGGTCATGACCTCCGGGTGCCTTTTCTTTCTCACTTAAGAGAGACGAGATCCAATCAGACGCAACATAGGTTTCAGTGTCTTTATTCTTTTATAAACAGTGTATTATTTGAATAGGGACAGATAACACTACATGTTCTCAAATGAGATATAATTTTACATTTTTATCATGCCTGAGATTCTTTCTTAGCCATTTGCTCCTCCTAATGGCTTTCTCCTAGATACATATATATTCATTATCCTAACATTCTCCTTTTTCTTCTTTACCTTCTTTCTTAAAAATCTTGAATGTTTTCAATGGAGTAAAAAGTTAACAAGAGTTTAAAGATTTTTTTTCAAACATTAAACAAACTGAAAAAAAAATCCTAACTCCTTTCTTTCATTTGAGAAACTAGAGGCCAGTTGGACCCAGCAGATAGAATATAAAAGTAGTTTTTCAAACTGTAATAAATTAAAACTGCATATTTGTTATAAATCAGGCAGAGGGAAATGCTAACATGCCATCTAGTTTGCACTTAAGTGATGCATTAGTAATAAGAGTCGTGGCTGGTAAATGTATGGAAATAGTCCATTGTCCCACAAGTAGAATTCCCCAAGAGTCACTTAATCCTTGGGAAAGGATTTTGCTCATAAAGTGCTGACTCTTGAGCCCTGCAGTAACATGTACCAGTGAGAGACTGCGCTGCTGCCCACACCTAAGTAACCTGTTGTTAGAGCAGACCAAATAATATATACTTGAAAGGCAACTAGAAAGGTTCTTTGTATCTTGATGGATTAAACTGGAATTGCCAGGATCTATCTTTTAAGCAGACATTATCTGAGCAGACAATTGGGTGCAAAACATTTTGCTAGGCTCTGAGGATGAATTTGTGACTTGGTACCTGTTCTCATGGAGCTTATGGTCCAAGGGGGAAGGGAGACATTGCATAAGTAATTATTAAACTAAATATACAAAAAGAACAAAAACAAACAAACAAAAAAAACCCCTAAATATACAATTACAAAGTAGGATGAATACTGTGAAGCAAAAGTATAAGGTACAATGGTACAATGTGAATGTATCACAATGGGTTTAACCTTACTGGAATCATGAAGTAATGTCCATGGCAGTGCCATTCACTGAGACATTGAACTGCGACAGATGACAAAACCTGAGTAGAAATATTATGGTTTTAGTTGGGATAATCTAGGCTTGAGACAGGCATATAGCGACGTTAAATAAGCATTCAAATATATGGTGAAGGTCTGGATTGGGGATAAAATTTTTGGAATCCTTGATCAATAGATGATAAGCTAGAGGTGAAAATGAACTTAGAAAAGAGGGTCTATCCCTTAAGGAATTCCAGCATTTAAAGGTTAGGAAGAGGAGGTTAGTTGGCAAAGATTGAAGAGTGAGTGACTGATGACAGAGGCACATCTACCTTTAAACTAAAGAAGCTTACAATTCTGGGTCCTACTCTTGCCCAGGAAGAGCCCTAGACACATGATTCCATGGTCATACATTTTTGTAAAATTTTCAAAAGAAAGACATCTTTCTTTCTTTTTTTTTTTAAAGCAGAGACCCAAATTGTATAAGCTTCAGGTCCCACCCATCTGCCCCTAAGTAACAGGAAGGAACAAAACTGAAAGTGTGATTGCATAGAAGTGATGGTGGTGGTGGTGGTGGTAGTATTAGGGTACTTCTGAAGAGAATGTGCAACTAACCAATGTGAACTGAGAAATGTATGCATTGGATTTCAGTAGGGGTGTTGATCAGGGACCCTGGTAAGAGCCCCTCCACTGCAGTGATTTGGGTAGAAAGCCAGATGCAGTTGGTTGATTTCAAGAATTTGAATTGTGAAGGAGAGGGGAGAAAGGGTGGTAGCAGAAGAGAAATAAACTGGGGAGAAAGGTTTTCTCTTCCTCTCAAGAGAAACTTGATGTTAAGTGCTTTGCTATTCAAAGAGGAGGAATCAATGGAATTTCTGAGTAATAACAGAATCCTCTCCAAATGGGATGCGTTGAGATAACTCTCTGGCAAGAACACAAAAGTTATGTGGAGGAAATGTTTTTAACAAGGGAATACTTGAGAATGCTGATGGAAAGTTTCACAAGGTGTTGAAGATTCAAGGGAAGAGATAAGTTTTCAAGTTCCTATGAGTTTTCCCTTCACGCTAACTTCACTTTCATTTGCAAAGGACCCAGAGGAGGTGAATATCCAGAGGCTCTGAAGAAATTGAGTCAGTGTTTTTATTGCCCCAGTGGGCAAATCTACACTGCTCCGGTTTGTGAAAGCACAAGGGGCCTTGGGGATGATGGCCTCATCTCCACCCAGGGCACTGAGTTCACTTTATATTCAACTCCCAAACATTTGTAGGCAAACTATATAGTTTGCAGCTTTCTAAAAATATCCAGTGATTGCAGGGAGAAAGGGGGTTCGAACGGGGTTAAATGGTAATGGGAAAGATACAATTAAAAGTTTTAACTTAAAAAAAAGCTCAGCTTCCCTCTAAAGTCTTATAAACGTTTTAAACTGTGTTTCCTTTTAAACATTTGCTTAATATTGGAGAAACGCAAGTTGTTTGTTTTTAACAGACAAAAAAAGATGTCTGACAAAGAAAAAGGGATTTTTTTCCAGAATATTAAAATAAATTATTTTAAATGTTTTAAATTGGATTTCTGAGTATTCTTTGATGTATACTCTTATATCAGGTTTATGAAAAAGGGAGCAATTTTCTTCCACAGAAAAGATTACTGGAATTCAGGATTTGAGGGTATAAGAAAAAAATTTTAAATGCCTATTATTTATTTGAATTTATTAGGTTGATATTGGTTAATAAAATTATATAGGTGTCAGGTGTACTGCGCTATAATACATTATCAACCGAAGTCAAGTCTCCTTCCATCAACATTTATTCCCCCTTTAAGGAAAGACAATCTTAAATGACACTAAATAGAAATGAATATTTTTCCTAGCGCCATGCAATTCTGAACCCTTCTTGCATGTTTGTTTTAATCTTTTATTGAATTATATGTCTAAGAATGCACCGTGATTTGTTAAAAATAATTTAGAAAGTGAGAATATTAGCTCCCCTTCGCCCCATGCCTCCTCATTAACGTGCTTCTCATCACCATTCCATACCACTTTAATAACCCTACCATGCAGAAAGCATCCACAGGGTAGTCTATATATTAAAAAATGTTTAAGACCCCATAACTAGAAACAGAGGTTGCCAGTTCCCAGATTGACAGGTTTAGTTAAAATACAGGACGCCTACCTAAATTCAAAATTCAGATCAGCAACGAAAAATATTTTTTAGTACAACTATGTCACAAACATTGCATGGGATATACTTGCCTAAAATAAATTATTCCTATCTGACCCTCACATTTAACCGCCCCGTATTTCCTCTGGCAACCTCACAGATCCCATTGCCTACATCCCAGGACAAGCGCCCGGGAGCTAGTTTAAAACCCAGGACCGCTGGCCAGGCCGCGCTCCCTGATTGGCCGAGGCGCGCCCGCCCCCACCGGCCGCAGGCGTCACGCAGCTTGGGCAGCCCGGGCTCCGCTGCCGCGTCCGCCTCCTTCGCCTCCACCGCCGCCACCGCCTCCTCCGCAGCCTCGGTCGGCTCAAGTGCGGCGCGCGCTGGGGGAGGGGGCGCGGCGGAGCGCGAGGTTGGCGTCCTGCCGCCGGGGATTAAGTTTCTCAGTTGCGTGTGAGTCTTATCTGCGCGTTTATCCCGAAGCTCCTCGCCGGGCCGTTACTTCAGAAGAGAAGAGAGAGAACGTGGGCGGGGCGAAGCAAGGCACTCCGAGTCCCTGGAGACCCCGGCTCTCCAGCCCTCTGCCCCTTTTCGTCCCCGCCCGAGGCAGCTGCCGCGAGCCGGGTAAGCGGCGCTGGTGCACGGGCCAGGAGGCCGGAGCGCGCTCCCGCGTCCCAAACGCGCGCCGGCTGGGGGTGCCCGGGGCTCGGCGCGCGGGCTGTCGGCGGGCGGGTGCGCGAGCCCCACCCCGCGAGGCCCGGGAAGCCGCAGCTCCTCTGGCTCTTTAAAAGGATGAGGTCTGGAAGTTTCCTCTGTTCCTCGCATGGCCCCTGAATGATATTCCTAGACCTTTCACTCTCCCCTCCCCCAACCCGTTGTTTTTGCTTACTTTAAGTGGTTTGAAAGTTTTCTTTTCCTTCGGCTGGAGGAGCATAATACCAAGAAGGGGGACCCCGGGCCTGCGCGTGGGCCGTTGCTTCGGGGCTCAGGAGCCTGTTGCTCTCCGCTGCTGTGGACGCGCCCCAGGCCGGACACCGCTTTCCTGTTACGCGGTGCCAGGCGGTGCAGGGTGGGTAGGGTGAAATACCACCCCCCACTGGTGTTCCCCAAGCCCCCTGGCGGTGGGAGACCCAGATCGTGCCGCTAATTGGTACCCGCCTCCCCCTCCCGGCGCCTGTGCCTTTTTATTTGCCTCCGGTGTTGGTACCAGCATTTTGCCTTTGCTTCCCGCTTCATCCTCTTCCCTTCCCGCCCCCTCCCCACCCCTATGGGGTGCTTTTGTCTGATTTCGCAGACCCGGGATGCCGGATGTTCCTGAGGAAGCGCTGTTCGGGGGACGCTTTGTGTCTTAGGGAGTTGTGTGTGTTGAAGGTGGTGATGGTGTAAATGTTTGCTTGCGTTCTTTGCAGAGGCACAGAAGTCGGGCTATTCTTTCCCGCAGATCACTTTGAAATTGAAGCTGGGACTGCGGAGAAGAGGAGGCGCCGAGCGTTGGTGGCCTCCACTGCGCAGTGACTGGGCCCAAGTTGGGGACCGCGGGACATCGCCATCCTTTTCTGCGGGCGGGGCTGTTGAAGTTACTCTGGTTGGAAAGAACCCGGACTTGGACGCTGTGTGTGTTGGATGGGGAGGATGCGGGTGGCGACTAGGGTTTCATGGGTATCCTCAGATTAGATGACCATGACTTCTTCCCCAACCGAAAAGGAAACCTCTCCATGTTCTTTTGAGAGGGAAAGAATCTGGAAAGTGGCCTATCATTCCAGTTTTGGTGGACAGCTGTGGTGTAGACATTTTTGTGTGTCGGTAGACATTTCCTTATTTAGGTTAGATTTTACAGAATAAATAACACCTGATCTGAAAAACTAGGTGATGGTTTGGGGCTTGGGAATTTTTACATGTAGAACTTTGGTGTAGTCATCTAAAATGAACTTCTTGTTAGTGTCGAATGAATGGTCTGCGTTTGTAGTGTGTGTGTTTAGCCACTGGTAGAATTTAAGTAAACAGTGGCATTAAAAACCCCAACAAAACTTGAAGTTCTTTGGCTTGAACTTCTAATATGTACAATGCAGAGCTCTGGATGGATGCACCTGTCCCTTGCCAGAGGGAAGGGCGGACAACACTTAGAGCATGATGGTGATAATCTTGTCTGGCTTGCCCAGACATGCTGTTTGTTAATGGACTAGTTTACAAATGGACGAATCTATCTAGATTGGGCTCTGTCCCTGCTCAGAGTTCACATCAAGGTCCTTTAAAGCAGAGGTCTGTAATTTTAAGGGCCATAGACCAGATCTGCCTGCTGCAGTGGTGCTTTTCACTAAGGTTTAAGAGCTAGGAATGGTTTGTACATTATTAAATGGTTAGGGGGAAAAAAAGACTGTTTCACACGTGGAAATTGTACAAAAATCAAATTTCAGTCTTTGTATTAAAGTCTTATTGGAGCACAGCCACACGTGTTCCTGTTGTCTGTGTCTCATTTTTACTGTGCATGGCATAGTTGAGTAGTTGCATAGTTGAGAGAGATGTATAGCCTTCGAAATCTGAAATATTTACCTCTGTTACTCTGTACAGAAAAAGTTGCGAGCCAAAGCCAGGCTTTAAAAGTATTGCTTAAATACTCCCTTTGTGATGGGTGCATTGTTTAATTTCATTGCCTTTCAGGCCCTGTTTATGGTATCCCCAGAACTGGCAGACTTTTCCCCAAAAGATAGACAAGTGAAATCAATGTGTTGGGATTCTCTCATTTCCAAATTTCACTCTCAAAATTTTTTCTAGATTTTTGGTATTTTTCTCTGTTAGAATCTAGAATAAACTGGAGGTTCTGACTAGCATAAATTATGTATTTATTATTTTAAGTTTAATATAGATAGCCATATTTTCAGGTGTTCTTCAGGAGTTCTAGTGACTTTGGACAGTTCTGTTGCCTGAGCACCTTTTAAGACTGTAGTTTTGTTTATCTAGGTAAAGAGAGGGAGGGGTTAGGGCATGTCATGGGTTCCTTTCCACAGGCACATTGTCACTTAGACACAGATGGTTTGGAGAGTCCCTTTGACTCTTCCTCTCGCCTCTAATAGATCAACCCCATGTGTGTCATACCTCTTCCATACATTCATTTTATTTCCTTGGCTCCTTCAGTATTTCTTCTCCCCTCTCTGGTTTTTGTTCTTCCTTCTCCCTTTAACACACTTCCTTTTATCTCCTCAGCCTGACTGTTCTGGGAGAGATAGATGTCGGTCAGTTTTCATTGTGTTCTAAATTCCTATCATGTGGACATTGCTCTGTTGGCCCATAAAAATGTTGTTGCAATTTAGATACCTTTTAAGTGCACATATACTGTGAGGGAGTAGAGGCTGTTTTGAGTTTATTATATCTCTGCAAGCAGGGGGTGCTCAGGACAGATTCATGGAAATCCCTGAAATGTAATTTTGTATTGATGCAGGCGTTTAGCCTTTAGCTGCTGGGTGGGAAGGCTTTGCTTACAAATAAAGAAGTGAACCTATAGTCTAGAGTTAAGATTAGGGTCTTAAAAACTGGCAGGTAACAATGAATTCACCTGGAAGATAACTGCCTGAGGTAATTCTCTCAGAATTATTATTAGATTATTTTCTTCAGATAACATCCCAAGTCTGACATCACGGACTTGACTCTTTTAGGATGACTTGGAGGTTGGCTCTGTTTTGTGTATTTATGACATGCACGAAGTACTTTTTGACTTTCATAAAATCTCTTGAGGCAAAGTTGATAAACTGGACTGGAAATGGCCCCATATATGGTGGACCAAGCAACACATCTGCCAGTAAAGATCCTATAATTCAAAATAAAGAAGCAGACAACTTCCTGTAGAATTCAGGACTACTTGGGGGTGCATGTGATTGACGGAATCTTATATCATCATTATATTTCCCAAACAGTTGTATCTGCTTTAAAAACACATTTGGCCTAAACTAGGAATTTGCTTGATATAGTTACATTGTTACCTACATCATTAACCCCATACTTAAAACAAGAAAGGTATTATTTTTCTCTTGTAAATTAATGTCATTCATAGGAGAGTATCAATATAAATACATTTGGGAAATTATATTTAGTAGGGAAAGTTGATATACTGAGATTAAATAATTATAGTGGGGTTCCATATTGGCAAATAAGAATGAGATGAGGAACTGCCTTCAGGTAAAGGAAGCCAATGTTAAGTAATCCATAGCCTTTCTGTGAAATACTTTCTGAGATATGAGGTAGTTATTCATTTAGTAGATAGTAATACGTAGATGGATTAGGAAGCATGTTGTATTGGGCTAGGCACTGAGGTGAACACAAAAGCAATACACTGCTATAGAATCTTATAGTCTTAGTTGGAAAAATAGGAAAGAATAAAGATTTTTTATGTAGTAAAAGTTACAGGGATTCAAAGAAAATCAGACATCAACATAGGATTGCTTGCTGACAACTTGCAGATGGCATCTTGTAGGTGGCCGTCTTGTCCCTATGTCTTCACATCTGTCTATGTATGTCCTAATCTCTTACGATGACACCAGTCATATTAGGTTAGGGACCACACCAATGACCTCATTTAACCTTAATTACCTCTTTAAAGACCCTATTCCCAAGTACAGCCTTATGCTGAGGTATGGGAGGTTAGGACTTCAACATACAAATTTGGGAGTTATGTCCCCCATAACAACTCTTAAAGAGACTGTAAGCCCCTTACAGACTATAGGCTGTGAACTGGTGAGACCTTGAGGAATGGACTGGTTCAGCGGAAGGGAGGCAGGTTATGTCCGAGGGAATTGTGGTAGTATAACAAGCATTGTTGTGTAATTTGATGTTTGTGAATAAAGGGAAACTGCTATTTGAGGAAAAGGTATTTTACTTTGGCCTGAGGCCACTTGGTTTCTTTATCCTGATGTTTACTGGAAAATTGGCCCTTTTTGTAGACAGAACCTTAGTTTTCTTTTTAAGTGTTTCATAAAAGCATTATTTTTCTTAAATAGTTCTATCTCCTGAAAATGGGTAAAATGTTACATTTGAAAGATGAAATGTTAGTGTCGTAAACATCTCATGATGCTTTTGGAGCATAATTAAAGCAGCATTTTTTATTCTTTATATTGCATTAATCTAAAAACTATATGTATATCCTGTGCATATTTTGTTGGTGTATATTTGGCATAATCTTTTTCCCCCAGAAATCTTTCCCTTTTTGTAAAAAACAAAAGATTTAAAAACTAATACATATACGATTACATAAAGTAATGAAAACTTTTTTGAGTATTGAAATTATAATGTTAAAGCAACTCTTCCACATTTGGCCAGTTGTGTTAAAAAAATAAAAGTAAAAAGATACTGAAATTCTTGCTCTTTTTCTCCTTGCCTGTGATGGTTAAATTTTTTTGGTCTAGGAAATTCATATCTTTATCCCCCTTTTAGTTTCATTTATATCAATGAAAACATTTATTGTTATTTTCTTATAAAACACTCTACCTCCGGATCTAAGGTGCTATAAATAAATGCATGAGGGGAAAGTGAAAAAGGAAACACTTGTAAGAATGGAAAAAACAAAAACATCAGCCACCAAAAAAGAAAAGAAAAAAGAACAAGAAAAAAAAGCCTCTTAAGGAAAAACCTTTTTAAGTTATGATGATAATTTAATATTGATAATTCCATATTAAAATGATGAATATTTAATATTGATAATATTTGAGTATGTTTTTAGGTATTTTATGATTTACTCTATTGCTTACAGTTTAAAACTAGTTACAGTAAAATACGTAAGATAGTTATTTTAGTAACTTTTTTGATGATAAAAAAGCATATTTTAAAAATACATAGTGGAGCAAAAGTAGCTTTACAGCTCTTCCTATGTAAAATAATACAATAATTAATAAATAATAACATAGGAATAAAGTCTGTGTTTCACCTACTCACAACTGTGAACCTACTTTTGCTCCATCCTGTATATGGGAGATAATAGACTAGCTCAAAAAAACAAAAAATTTACCTGTAATTCTATTACCTAGGTCCAACCCTCTGCCCACTAAGAAAACACATATTTGTGAACTGAGGATGGTATAAATTATTTTGATATAACAGGCACATATGTAGAGATGTTGATCAATAAATTTCACTGATCGCTTTTTTTCTCAGGGAGAAAATAGAATCTGAGATTATTAAACATCCATCTCTTTCATAGCATCTACTTGAACCAAGATCTCAACTCTGAGGAGGTTAACTACCATGTGGTACACAGGACACCAGTGGAGAATGCATTTCTAAATCTTGATCTCTATTTAAAATTATTTGTTACATCGACCTATAGTTAAATTTGGAATAACTACATTATGTAATTGGGTAGTCCCTGGCATGCCTTGCTTCAGGGAACTGGATGTTGAAAATATTCTGCTCATATGACATCACTAACCCAACAAAGCCATGATGATTGAATAATAAAGTTAAAAATATTCTACAATTTAAAAGATACTATGTGATCTATACAAGATATGCCCAACTTTACTTAAACTTTCCTAGACTCCCTTAACAGTGTTTGTCTAAGGTATTACTGGATAAAGTCCATACAGCTTTAGGCTAGGTGCCCCCCCCCCCCCCCCCCCCCCCCGTGCCCCTCTATCTTTCCATGGGTATTTCATTTTAATTAGTCAAGTACGAAGTCTGCCTCTGGGAGACATTAATTTCCTACTGAAGGACTTGGGTGGGCCTCAGCTATAGGATTCAATAGAATTGGAATTTTGCTTATCTTTTCACCCCATCCATTTCCTACTACATTCAAAATGTCCTTGGAAAGTAAAGTAGTCGTTCTTTTCCCCTTTAGAAAAGTGCAGCTTCGTATACCTCTTTATTCTGATATAATCTGCTGAATATATATATATTGGATCAGGCTAAGTCACAAAGTATTGGATTGGCCGAAAAAGTTTGTTTAGTTTTTTTCTTTAAAATGATACAGTTTTCATTTTCACCAATAACTGTACTGATTTGGATATTTTGAGTATGCTGGCTATCTCCTGTGTGGTATAACATTGATTGTTTTCAGTTAATGTTTCGATTTGATCGTTGTCAACTTCAACTGGTCTACCCAACTGTAGAACATCATTCAGTGAGAAATCTTCAACATGAAACTTTGCAAACCACTATTGACACATTTAGTCAGTCACAGCACCTTCTCCATACACTCTACAAATCTTTTCTCTTTTGTTTGCGTTTCAGTTGCATTTTTACCTTTCTTGAAATAATAAAGCATACTGTGCTGAAAATAATGCTTATTTTCTTCCATCCTCAATATTAAAATGGTTACACAAAAATTCACCAATTTTAATGTTTTTTTTTTAATTCACGCTGATGTAATAGCAGTCATAACATAATCTAACACATGTGTTTTGAATGAAGTTAAAGACAAGTGCTACTAGAACCATCTTATGAAAAAAAAACAAATGAACTTTTTGACCCACCTGATATTTTTAGATCTGTTTTAGGTAAGAAAACAAAAGATGAAACATCCCTGGAGCCTCGTTTATTGCTCCCTAGCCCGCTCCGTTAAATCTAGTGGACATCTGTTGGGTGCTGAACTCAAGGGTTTCAGGCTTCACCTTCTTCTCAAGTCAGGGGAAGGGATTGTTTAATTATTTTATTGAGGTATAGTTTATAATTGACATGATAAACTGCCCATATGCAAAGTATACAGTTTGTTGAACTTTGGCCTGTGCGAAACCATCCCCACAATCAGGACCAAACATATCTATCACCCTCAAAGATTCTTCAGGCTCCTGTTTAACTCTTTCCAGCTTCCCCTCCTATCCATGTCCCATCTCCATAAACACTGATTTGCTTTCTGTTCTTATAGATTAGTTTGTATCCTCTGGAACTTGAAATAAATAGAATCATACAGTATGTTCTGTCTTTTAGTTCATCTTCTTTCACTCTATTTTGGGATTTATCCATATTGCCTGTATTCATAATTTACTACTATTTATTGCTGAGTATTAGATCATTGTATGGATGTATCATTCAGGAATTAAAAAATATTGTTTAGGATTCTCTTGGCGTTTTGTCCATTGTCTTGTATAATATTTGTTCTTGGTTTCAACTATGTATATGTTTCAGACTTCTGTAGTTGGCAGTATTTTCTAGTCTTCTTATATTCATGCCCCTTTTGGATAAACATACAATTTAAATGTCCTTATTTAATGTTACTTGAAGTTTCAAACTATATTGTCATATTTTTAAAAAAACCTGTAACTGTAAAATAAAAAGATTTAAATTTTTCCAATCTTTGAAGATATCAAGTGATTAAGTTAAAAAGGTCACATAAGTATTGAGGCTTTCCGCAAGCTTTTTATCCTGTCTTGTGGAGAGTGTAAGTTTCAGTAGTGAGCCCTGAGCTTTGTTTTCTGGACTGCTTGCCTAATGCTCCTGGCTTGCTTGTTTTTGTACTTCTTTTTGATTAATTCATCTGCCACTGCTTGTGACAGATTTATGTGACAATCATGTAGTGAATTAGTTAAAGGGATAATTTGGTGCCTGAATTATCCAAATAATTGCAATGCAGGATATGTTATAGCTAAGATCATCGAACACACCAAGAAATGAAGTGAGGATAATTGTTATATTGTAAAAACAATATTCTGGCTAGAATCATTCAGACTTTTTTGGGTCATTTTTAACATTTATATGTTTGTCTCTACTGTCTCTTCATTTAATTAAAATTAAGTGGCAAAAACAAAAACAAAAACACCATTTCAGGCAGATGTGTTGTCTGCATTATTAAAATAAAAATTGGTCTATAATCTTATTAATATTTGGCCCTTTGAGTAGCATAGTAAAATACAGTTAATGAATGTAGTTAAATATTAGGTAAGTTAATTAAGAAGCAAATAGGCTTCTTTATTGAAAGAGAATAAGACCTTTTAAAATGTTTTCAGAGAGAAAATACCAGTTGTCAGGATGACCCTAGTGAGTCCTATGGAATTACATATGGTAACTAAATAGTGTAGCCTGTTATATTATCTGTGAATTAGTAATTAGGGTGTTGAATTGGTCCATGCTTATTTATCTTATATAGCTAAGGCTGTGTTCAGGTACATTCATATTAATTTGATTTTCCTTATGTAATTTTTCTGTATCTGAACTACTTGGCATTTCACCAGCATTCTGTAAACTATTACTCCTTTTGTTGACTGTAACTGACTGACAAGATTATCAGCTGACTTAGACAGTGACACCTCTTTGCTGACAGAGGAATAAGAGAGTTTTCTCTAGTAATTCTTCAGTATAGTTTATGAAAAACATTTCTTTTCTAGTTGTGGACAGATTTTATTATCTTGAGTATATACATAGTTATTGAGCAGAAGATCCAAAAATGAATATTTTGATTTAGTATGGAGGTGAATAAGAGAAAATTATGGCCAATTTTATATTGCTCGTATGTTTTTTATTCTACTGATATTTTTAATTTGCCTTATAGATAATTGTGTGAAATCAATTTAAGATATTTTCTCATCCATATTTAATTTGATCTTATTAAGGGTATCTTCCATAAGTAATTTGTTTTCATGTTGGTATAGGAACCAAAGTGATGTAAAGTAAGCATTATTTAGAATCAGCCAAGTAAATAGTAACATTATTTCTTGCCTAGTGTTGAGTGATTTTGAATGTGATACTTAGTGTGGTCCAGCATGAAGGGTCTTTATTTCTAACTGATTCTACCACTGAAATAATTTTAAAACATGAGAGGGGACCCAAAAATCCTGGAATTTATTTATTAAAAAAAGTGTGTATTTATTCTTACATGTTCAAACTTCAGTTACCTTCAGAGTACTCTCCATTTGATGCACTACACCTTTGGAGATGTTTTTTCCACTGCTTGGAACAGTGTTTGAACTTGTTGATTTTGATGCCTTTTAGTGCTTCTGCTGTCTTTTTGTTTCACCTCTTACCTGTCAGCAAAATGTTTCCCTTTGAGAACGTTTTTCATCATAGGACACACAAAAAAGTCTTTTGGGGTGAGACTGGGTGAATAGGGAGGGTGGGGCATAGGGGTCATACCATCTTTGGTCAAAAACTGCTGAACACTCAGCATGGTGTGGGCAGGTGGACTCCTAAATCACCCATGGGCAAACATGTTGAAAGAGTCTTCAAAAAAAATTCATTGAAGCCTCTCACAGCCTCCCACAACAATGCCAGCTGGTACACTGATAACGGATGGGTTCCTAGAACACTTACCTAGCGGGGGAAGCCTGTATTGCAAGGGGCTCACCCTCCAGAAGATAATTCTGGTTTTCTTTGGATCCCCCCTCGTATAGTATATATTTTTGAATGTTCCTATTTGCCAGTTTTCCTACCTCAGCTCTCCCCTCTTGTTTAACAGCTCCACCTTCTTTCTTATAAATCAAATCTGCTTTCACTTCAGCAACACTAAGAAGCCAGTGATTCCCTTCTTTTATATTTCCAAATTCTTTTCTCCTTAGATCCATGGATGTAATTGATTCATTCTTTTGACAAATATTGATTGAGTGCCTACTCAAGGCCAGCCATTATTTCTGGTGCTTGGGATATAACCCTTTGAGAAAAAAAGAAAAGGAGCCAACAACAAAAATGACTACCCTCATGGAACTTAAATTTTAATAATCCCTGTTTTCCAAGGACATTTCAAGATCGTTAATGTCTGAAAAGAATACATTTCCACTCCTTCCTCTAAAAACAGATGACATTTCTATTTCTGAGGTTGTTCTTTAAGCTAAGGATATCCCAATGTTTTAGTTTCCAAGATTAGAAGCATGGAGAATCAAGCTCTATTTCTGTCCCTCACTCATCCCTTCTGCGTCCAACACACTTCTAGTGGTCATTGAATCTTTTTGATTGTCTCTAATGAGTGTATCTCCTTTCTTTTTCCTTGCCACTGCCTTAATACAGGATTACATTTTTTTTTAATTAGGGTGTTCTAACAGCCTAACAGTGGGTTGTACTATCATTAGTTATTGTCTCTCTGGTGAATTATTTGCCCTTTTGCAAGAATTGTTTCTCCAGAATATAAATTTTAGTAACCCCTCCTCCACTCCCCACTGTATTTTCATACTTCGTCTGCTTGCAGGTCAAAGTCCCAATGAGACTGGAAACATTACTTTTCTAGCTCCTGTCTAGTTTGGTAGCCCAGTACAATAGAACTATTGCATTGAATTCTCTGTTTTCTTTATGTTTCATTGCCTTGGCAGACATCTTCCCTTCGCAAGAGATGCCTTTACCTCTCAAGGCTCTTTCCACACTCTCCTTGCTTGTGCACCCTTCAGGCCAATCACATGTCATGTTTCCTCCAAATTCTTTGACTCATGGTCACAGAATTGAATTCCTCTGCACTCACACAGAATTCACCGCCTCATGTTGCAGTGTAATTACTGTTTTCTACTAGATTTAGAGCTCAGAAGTTAGATACCTGTCCTTATTTTGCTTTGCCTTATGCTTCAGATATAGGCAGGTACAGTTTGGGAGGAGGGTAGAGTTTATTGAATTTGGGGTGGCCCCCTTACATTAAAAAAAAAACAAAATATAAATTCTAAATTAGATAAAAGTGCATATTTACTTAAATGAGAGTGGAAGAATCCTGTGCAAGTGTCTTCATGCTAAATCTCCTTATGCCTTGTGCCTAGGGAAGTGTAAGTGCTCCATTAAAACTTGCTGAAATAATGCAGTGGGTCTTTTGAATTTGTTATATAAATATCACATTTATATAATTATTTTGCTTTTGCCTTTCTTAAAGTTAGGAAACAATGCTTTTCCATTCCATTGCTTTTACTGTTGTTAATAATAATACCTTATGCTTCAGTAGCATTTTTCATTTTCTCAATAGGATTAGATTTCACTTTGGTGGGATGGTTCAGTTCTGCCCGTGCCTCCTGTTAGGCTGGCGAATGCTGAGGGATTTTCTGAGCACTTTCTAAATTATCTTGCTGCCCCTCCATCTTTTTATCTCTTCTCCCTTTTAGCTTCCTCACCTCATTATTTCTTCTTTCTTTCTTCCCCTATTTGTTTATTTGGGTCTTGACATGCATCAAGCCTATTCCATTCCCATATGTCTTTTCTGGTAGGTAATACTTTCAAATATCAGATTTTTGGCAAACTAAATTTTGGAGTTTGCAATTATTGACTTCATTTCTACTCCTTTGAAGTATTGTACAGGTGATTTTGAGATTCCTCTGTAGTACAGAAAGTCTGTATAGTTTTTGGCAATGGGAAAAGAGATGTCCTAAAGCCATGCACTCTTCTTTACTCCATAGGTAAAACATGGTAAAATCTGCAAGTCCCAAGCCAAAAATGGTCAAATTTTATTTGTTTCAAGGAGTTATTTATTTAATAAACACAGTTAACCTGATATTAAATTGGAAATATCAAAACAGAGAGATTAGTGTCCAGGCATTTATAGAAGACAAAATAATGATAGCAATAACTTTTGTTTGCCTATTACTTAGAAGCACTTTGCATATTATGTTATTACTAATGCCCAGAATCTCATAACTAGTAAAATTGTCTTGTGTTCTGTTTTTTTTTTTTTAATTTTTCAATTACAGTTTACATTTAATATTACTTTGTGTTAGGTTCAAGTGTATAGCATAGTGGTTAGGCAGTCATATACTTTACAAACTGGTCCCCTTGATATATCAAGTACCCACCTGGCTCCTTTTGTAGTTACTACAATATCATTAACTGTATTCCCAATGCTGTACTTTACATTCCTGTGATTATTTTGTGACTAGCAAGTTATACTTCTTAATCCCTTCATTGTTTTCACTCAGCGCCCAACCCCCATGTTTCTGTTTTGTTTATTTATTTTGATCCTTAGATTCCACATGTAATTGGAATCATACGATGTTTTTCTTTCTCTTGACAGATTTATTTCACCTAGCATAATACTATCTAGGTCCATCCATGCTGTCACAAATGATAAGATTTCATTTTCTTTTTTTTTTTCGTGACTGAGTAATATTCCATTGTGTTAATGTACCACACTTGTTTTATCCACTGGTAGGCACTTGGGTTGCTTTCATATCTTGGATATTATAAATAATGCTGCAATGAACATGGGGTACATATATTCTTTTGAATTAGTATTTTGGGTTTCTTCAGATGAATATTCAGAAGTGGAATCACTGGGTCATAGGCAGTTCCATTTTAAATGTTTTAGAAGAAACTCCATACTGTTTTCGCTACTGGCTACACCAGTCTGCATTCCCACCAACAGTGCACTAAGGTTTCCTTTTCTCCATATCATTGCCAGCACTTATTGTTTGTTGACTTATTGATGATAGCCATTCTGACAGGTGTGAGGTGATACCTTATTGTGGTTTTAATTTTGCATTTTACTGATGATCAGTGACATCGAGCATCTATAATATGCCTGTTGGCTCTCTGTATGCCCTCTTTGAAGAAATGTCTATTCAAGTCCTTTGCCCATTTTTTAATTGGATTTTTTTGGTGTCAAGTTATATGAATTCTTTATGAATTTTGGATATTAACCCCTTATTGGATGTATCATTGGCAGATATCTTCTCCCATTCAGTAGTTGTCTTTTCAGTTTGTTGATGGTTTCCTTTGCTGTGCAAATACTTTTTAATTTAATGTAGGCCCATTTGTTTATTTTTTCTTTTGTTTACTTTGCCTGGGGAGATATATCAGAAAAAAAAATATTTCTGAGAGAAATGTCAAAGCTGTTACTGCCTTTGTTCTCTTTTAGGAGTTTTATTGTTTGAATCTTACATTTAAGTCTTTAATCCATTTTGAGTTTATTATTGTATATTGTGTAAGAAGGTGGTCTAGTTTCATTTTTTTGGCATGTGTCTAATTTTCCCAACACTGTTTACTGAATAGACAGTAGCCCATTATATGTCCTTGCCACCTTTGTCATAGATTAATTGACTGTAAGGGCATGGATTTATTTTTGGGCTTTCTGTTCTGTTTTATTTATCTATGTGTCTGTTTTTATGTCAGTTTCATGTTTTGTTTACTACAACCTTGAGGTAAAGTTTGATATCAGGCAATGTGATACCTCTGACTTTGTTCTTTTTTCTGAAGATTTCTGTGGCTATTCTGGGTCTTTTGTGGTTCCTTATAAATTTTTGGATTATTTGTTCTAGTTATGTGAAAAATGCCATTGGTACCTTGATAGAAATTGCATTGAATGTATAGATAACTCTGGGTAGTATGACACTTTAATGATGTTAATTTTTTCTGTCCATGAGCACTGTATATGTTTCCCTTTATTTGTATCATTTTCAGTTTCTTTAGTGTCTTATAATTTTCTGAGTACAGGTCTTTTATCTTCTTGATTAAATTTATTTCTATGTATTTTATTTTTCTTGATGCAATAGGAAAATGGATTGTTTTCTTAGTCTCCCTTTCTAATGGTCCATTATTGGTATTAAAGATGCAACCAATTCCTGAATATTTATTTTGTTTCCTACACTTTACTGAATTCATATATCAGTTCTACTAGTTTTTTGGTGTAATCTTCAGGGTTCTCTATGTACAGAATCATGTCATCTGCAGTTAATGACAGTTTTACTTTTTTCTTTCCAATTTAGATACCTATATTTCTTCTTGTCTGAATGCTGTGTCTGGGACATCTAGTAGTAGTACTATGTAGACTAAGAGAGATAAAAGCGGACATCCCTGTCTTATTCCTGATCTTAGTTTTTCTTGTTGAGTGTGATGTTAGGTGTGGGTTTGTCATGTATGACTCTTATATTAAGTCATATTCTTTCCATTCCCAATATGCTGAGAGTTTTTATAATAAGTGGGTGTTGGATTTTGTCTTATGCTTTTTCTGCATCTCTTGATATGTTATGATTTTTATCTTTCAATTTATATAGTTTATCTTGTTATTGATTGATGGATATTGTGCCAACCTTGCATTCCAGAATTAGATTCTACTTGATCATGTTATATGATTTTTTAATGTATTGCTAAATTCTGTTTGCTAATATTTTGCTTAGGACTTTTGCATCTTTGTTCATCTGGGATATTGGCCTATAATTTTCATTCTTTATAGTGACTATCTGGTTTTGGAATAAGGATAATGCAGGCCTCATAAAATGAGCTTGGCAGTCCTTCCTCCTCTTTAATTTTTTGGAATAGTTTTAAAAGGGTAAGAGTTAATTTTTCTTCGAGTATTTAGTAAAATTCATTTGTAAAGCCATTTGTTCCAGGACTTTTGTATGCTGGGAATTTTTTTTATAAGTGCTTTGATTTTGTTTGTTGTAATCAGTCTTTTTAGATTTTCTGTTTCTTCTTGTTCTTCTTGGTTCAGTCGTGGAAGACTTTATGTTTCTAGGAATTTACCCATTTCTCCCATATTGTCCAGTTTGTTAACATATACCCTTTTTTGATATTTTCTCATAATCCTTTGTATTTCTATGGTGTCACTTATTACTTCTCTTTCATTTTTTATTTTATTTGGCACTTCTATTTTTTCTTGATGAGTCTATTTAAAGGTATGCTGATCTTGTTTATCTTCATAGAACCAGCTTTGGTTTCACTGATCGTTTGAATTGTTCTTTTTAGACTCTACAGTGATCCCTCACCTTATCACAGGTATTACGTTCCAGACCCCCCGCAAAGTAGGAACCTTAAATTTATTCTACACTCTTAAACCTACGTAACTTTAACAACATACATATACAGTACCGCAAAATCCTGTGATATAGTGAAAAACCCGCAATAAATAATTAAATATAAGTTTTAAAAAATCCCGGGATATAGTGAGGCCGCAATAAGTGAACCGTGATATAGTGAGTGACTACTGTATTTCATTTATTTATGCTCTGATCATTTATTATTTCCTTTATTCTACTCACTTTGGGTTTCGTTTGTTCTTTCTCTAGCTCCTTTATGTGTACAGTTAGATTGTTTATTTCTTGAGGTAAACCTGTATTGCTATAATTTTTTCTCTCAGGATTGCTTGAACTGTGTTCCTTAGAATTGGGGTTTTTGTGTTTTCATTTGTATCAAGGTATATTTGGATTTCTTCCTTAACCTCATTGTTAACCCATTCATTGTTTAGTAACATGTTATTTAGCCTCCACGTGTTTGTATGTTTCTCAGTTTCTTTCTTGTAATTGATTTGTAGTTTCATAGCATTATGGTCTGAGAAGATGCTTGATATGATTTCAGTCTTTAATTTACTGTGACTTGTTTTGTGACCTACATGTAGTTTTTTCTGGAAAACATTCCATGTGCCCTTGAAAAGAATGTATGTTCTGTTTTTATGGGGGGAAATGTTCTGAAAATATTAATTCGTCTGTTTAATCTGTCGTTTAAGGGTGCTGTTTTTTTTGTTAATTTTTTTTTTTTTTTTTTTTTTTTTGGTCTGGATGATCTATCCATTAGTGTCAATCGGTTTAAAGTCCTCTATTCTGACTCTGTTACTATTGCTCTCTCCCTTAACATCTATCAATATTTGCTTTATGTATTTAGGTGCTCCTTTGTTGGGTGCATGAATGTTTACAAGGGTTATATCCTCTTGCTGGATTGAACCCTTTATCGATATGTTATGTCCTTTTTTAAAATCTTATTATGCGTTTGTTTAAAAGTCTATTTTGTCTGATATAAGTGTTGTTGCCCATCTATTTAAAAATATCAATTTGTATGAAATATCTTTTTTCTATTCTTACACTTTCATTCTGTTTGTATCTTATGTTCTGAGGTGGGTTTCTTATAGACAGAATATATATGGGTCTTGTTTTCTAATTCATTCAGCTACTCTTATGTCTTTTAATTGGAACATTTAATCTTTTTACATTTAAGGTGATTACTTATAAGGGATGTATTTATTATTGTCATTTTATTGTGCATATTTATGTTCCTGTTTCTTTAACATTTCTTGTAGTCTTAGTTTGGTGGTGGTGAGCTTCTTTGTGTTTTCTTGCCTGGGAAGCTCTTTATTTCTTCAGTTTTAGATGACAGCCTTACTCAGTAGAGTACTTTTGGTTGAGGGTTGTTGTTTTTCATCACTTCTTGAATATTTGGTGCTAATACCTTTTGGCCAGAAATGTTTCCTCTGAGAAATCAGCTGACAGTCTAATGGGAGTTCCTTTGTTGGTAATTAATTTTCTTTCTTCTGTCTTGGTGTGGGCCTCTTTGGGTTCATCTTGTTTCAGACTCTTTTCACTTCCTGGACTTGTGTGTTTTTCCTTCACTAGGTCAGTGGTGTTTTCAGTCATTATTTCTTCAGATAGGTTCTCAATCCCTTGCCCTTTCTCTTCTTCTGGTACTCCTATTGTGTGGATGTTGTTACACTTGATACTGTCCCAGAGGTCCCTTAAACCAGGGATCTCCAGCCTCCATCCTCCCTGTTCATGGACACCACTTCACTGCTTGCGTTACTGCCTCTGCCTCCGGTTTCCCACCCCCTCCCTGCCCTGAGCTCTGCATCTTGTCTCCACGCTCCACCCTCCAGCCCCACCCCCAGTGTGTGGGAAATTGTCTTCCAGGAAACCGGTATCTGGTGCCAAAAAGGTTGGGGACCACTACCTTAAACTACCCTCATTATTTTTACTTCCTTTTTTTCCTTTTGCTGCTCTGATTAGGTGTTTTCTGCTACCCTGTGTTCCAAATCATAGATTTGGTCTTTGGCTTCATTTAGCCTGCCGTTGATTCTTTTCTTTTGTTCATTCTTCATTTCAGATATTATTGTCTTTATTTTTCATTGGTTCTTTTTTATGGTTTCTGTGTCCTTTTTTAATGCTTGTTATTTATTTGTTAAGTTCTCACTGAGTTCCTTGACCATATTTATAACCATCATTTTGAACTCTGTAGCTGGTATGTTGCTTGTCTCCATTTCATTTAATTCTTTTTCTGGTGATTTCTCCTGTTGTTTCATTTGGGACATGTTTCTTTGTGTCCTTATTTTGTTTGCCTTTCTTTTTATTTCTATGTACTATGTAGATTTGCTGTTACCTCCCTCCCCCATCTTGGTAGAGTAACCTTTTGTAATAGATGGCCTGTGGGACTCAGTGGTGCAGCCTCCCTGATGACCTGAGCTAGGTGTTCCTGGAGTACCCCTTGTGTGGATTTTGTGAGCTCTCCTGTTGTAGTTTAGTCTTCATTGCTTTCGGCTCATCCTTGGGTGGGGCTTGCCCTCAGGTTGGCTGAGTGAGGATTGAACCTGACTACAGTGTACAAGCTGCTGTGTGGAGGCTGACCCCATTTAGCGGAATTTGCCCCAGTAGGGTTTGATGCCTGCCAAGGTCTGATGACATGTTCTTTTAAGAGAACTTTATAGAGCAGTCAGGGAACTCTGAAAGCATAGCTACCTGGGGCTACTTAATCTGAAGGTAAATAACTTTTTGCTTTTCTTTAGTAGTATTATTACATCTCAGAACTATGACTTAGCTTTAAAGTCAGTCATACAGGTTGGCTTTAAATGCTAGTACTGTTGCTTACTAGGTTCATGAATATAAGGGAAAACACTTTATCTTTCTGAGCCTCAATTTTCTTACTTTAAATTGGGTGTATCTAATATAGAGCCATTGGTAGTAGTAAGGGAAATGCATGTATATAAACCACATGGCTCTGTTTAAGAAGACAGGATGTATGAAGCCTATTTCCTAAATAATTTCATTTCAAACAGTAAAATTAGTGGTGGTTGATTGCCTAAAAATTTCATTTATGGAAACCTTTATAATCTGGAGAAGTCATTATTATAGTAAGTGCAATACCAATCAATTCTTAAATGAAGTTTTATTATTAGTTTTGTTGAGTAGTAGTTTTTAAAAGCGTCAAATAACAAACTATTGCTTTAATTTGTGGGTTACAACCAAGCCTGCATTTTAGACATCCAGTAGTGAATCTGTATTTGGAAACTTTTACCTCTTCAAAGGAGTATTTGCTAATAAATTTGTACCTAAGGAATAAAGTGGTTTTTTCAATCAGCAAAATTGCCTGGGAAATTTAACATTTTATTTCTAGACAATTTACTCAGGATACTCACCCATTTTGACTGAGTAAGGATTTTAAGCCCATTATTTCTTCTTTCTTCTCTGTCCCCAAATCTTCTTGTGGCTGAATTAGATTACTTTTGGCTGAAACTTTCAGAAAATTTTGATGTTTAATTACCTGGACTTTTCAGTACACCCACATAATAATGGCTGTAGAAATATGATTACTTAACAAAATGTCTGGATTATGAACCTTGAGAAATTTAGTAATCTCTATGACCTTCTGTTTCTGCATCTGTAAAATGTCATGTTAGCAAGTTGTTTTAGAAAGAATAAAAGGTCACAAAATTTTCTTACATCTTCAGATATTTGAAATTATCGAGCATTAATAATTTATTAAGCATTAATAACCTCAAAAGAATTTGTAATTTGTTTTCTGTCTGAAAAGTATTGCAAAGAATGGACTCACAGAAAGCGAGAGATTGTGATCATTCATGAGCCCTTCTCGATATACATGTGGTGCTTCTCAGAGCAAACATACAGTCCACTAGCCACCACAGGCATAGTATAGGAAAGAAAAATAGCCACATTAAATATCACCGTATTATGCTGTTTTCTTCACAGACGATCTCCTATCAGAAATTTGAGCCTGCCCTTTTTTGAGTAACATTTGTAAACTTTATCTTTATTCTTGTCCAAATTCAGCAAAGGGAAATTATGAAAGGCACAAACTGAATTTAGGAGTCACTGATTGATGGGCAAGGATAAAAATATCTAATTATGTATAATACTTATAACTCAGTGATAGCTAAATAGGTGATATGATAGATGACACTCTTCATAGTTTTTGTAGAAAAGATTCCAGAACTGGAGAAGCAATTTGGAACATTAATAGGGAAATGGTGGAAGTAGGGTTGTTTTAAAAGTTATAGGGACTAGCACTAGTAAATGACCTTCAATGAAGGACATGGACTCAAGGTAGTTGGGTGGGGAGGTAAGTTGAAGCAGCAAGGTTATAATATTCTGGTCTGCTCTCCCACCTCCCAATTCCACAGTCTCGTCTGTATTCAAAAAGTTGTTCCTGTTCACTATCTCTTAGGACAGCAATTTTCAACCAGCGTGCCACAAGAATTTTTAAACATGCATTACCTGATTATTTAGTCTGGGGCATTGACCTCTTTTCCCTTAGATTGTAAAGAAAAAAAAAAAAAACGACAACAACCAACACAATAGCCATCTGGTGTGAATGATTAAAAATTATACCTATATTTTGGTCACATTGGAAAATAATTATTTTTGGTGTTTATATGTTCTGTGAGATGAGAAACATTGAAAATCTCTGCTTTAGCACTTTACCCTGAGGAATCATTCAGTCACAACTGACAAAACCTCATATTGTCCTGCCCCAGTATCAACATTGAGATCTCACAAACTCAGTGAAAATTGTCACTGACAGGGGGCTGAGAAATGACAAATATCTTCTGTACTGTTACTTCCTCCAGCGATGGATAGGGCAGCTGCCGGCTGTGTTTTGGGTCCCATGGGGACACTTGAGTATTCCTGCTTTTTCTAAGCACCAAGGACATAGTCTTCCATGGCCCCACTGGAGAATTGCCTCATTCCAGGCAGCAAAAGGGCAGGAGGCAGGAGGCCAAAGTAATTTCTCTGGAGAATTTATTGCCAGTGTAGGGATTGCACCTGGGAATTCTGTGGTACAGAGTTAATCCCTCTGTACATTTTTGGCTTCCCCAAGAAAGTAATGTGGCTGGAATGAGTGCTTTATGAGCAGCTAGAGGCCTCTGGACAGCCCTTGAAGGAATTTCCCTGCATGGTTCTGCCTAAGAAATATTCTGGCATGTTTGAGTCTTGGTCCCTAGCGCCGAAAATGTTGTAGCAAGCAGGGGCAACCTTCCTGACAAACCTCAATTCCCCTGACTTTGACTCAGGAGTGGGAGAGCGTAAGAGAGGGAATCTTCATTCTCAGAGGCATCTAAATCTTTTCTGAGTTACCGTGTTTGGTGTGAATTAACAGTTGAGGGCTTCTGCCCTGTAGAGATGTACAGAGAGAGAACACTATAGATGGAAAATATGTAAAAATGTGTGTCCAGAGACAAACACTGGACTGCATAGTTCTCTAACATGGATGTGTGTATTTTTTGTTACTTTTAAAAAATTATGGATGAGAGTGGAGGAGGAAGGAAATAAATACAATATAATGGACTATAAACAGAATGGATTTGTCTGATATATCAAAAAATAAAGTTCAGCCTTTCAAATAGTTGAGTAATAACAGTCACCTGAGATTTTAATCCTATACATACAACTGATTTGTTATCTGAGCAAATCTCAGTGAGCTTTAGCTTTTCTGTGAGCTTCGTGTTTTGGGGGCTAATTCTAACAGACTTCATCTTGGGTATGAGCAGTAAATGAGGGAGCTTAACTTAAAAGTATCATAGAATATAATTTGTTATACTGGAACTGGCTGTGAATCTGGTAAAATGTCTTTATAAAACTAGTATGAGCTTTAAGGAATCTGCAATTAAGGTAAGAACATGTATACTTTTTGAAAAGACAACCTTTCACCTGAGATCAACAATCTTAAAAATGAAAGAAAGTAATTTCCAAAACAAAAGTTAATTTAATAAACATAATATTTAGGATAAGTACATTTGGTAAGTATATCTATAATAAAATATTTTAATTTCTATGTTATATATATTTTTCTTTATAACAGGTTTTTTGTTTTTTTTTTTAGGAAATTCCTAAGAAAGGAATGAGATGACATTATTTTTACCAAAACTTACTTAGCATATGTGAATTCTTGGTCAAAGTAATGATTTTGATTTCTGTATGTCTACATATTGTTGATTAATATGTCACTTCTTCATATTAGAGTATCAGCTTAGATATATTATGTGACTGTTCCTTATATCGAATTGTCATGTGAATATACATGAAAGATAAGTTTTTTTTCAGTTCGAACAGATTTATATTTATGTGCTCTCTTGGGTTCAGCCATCATTTCCAAAGATGGAGATTTGGGTTTGCACTGTTTAAGTCCACAAGTAGAACAGCAGCCGTGTTCACCACATCCTGCCCTGTTGCTCACTCTCCTGCGGAGTTGGCTAATCCAAGACCATAAGCCTCTGCTTCCAAGGCTCTTATCTAAAACTGCTTGGTGAATCTAGAAGCAGAGTAGGCTCCAAAAAATCAGAATAAAGCTTTGTTTTTAATGGTAAAAGTGAAATTCCTTACCAGATACTAATTTTTGAAGAAATCTTTTCATAATATGTTCTTTCATTTTGCTGGATGTTAAGTAATTTAGCCTGAGGAAATTATTTTTCTGGAAGCATTTACCAATGGTAAAAATTTTTTTTCAAATAATTCAGTAGGTTGAGATGAAATCTTTTTTATCCCCCCGAAGAAGGATGATGGGATTTGAAAAATAATGTAAAGTATAAAGAATGAAATAATCATCCCTAGTCCTATCCTCAAAATTATATATTAATATTTTCATATGTTTAATGCCAATCTCTTACTTTTCTACTTTATATTATTAAAAATTTCCAATGTAGATTTTACAGTGTACATATTATAGTGAATTATTATTGCAGTGAATCTTGACATTACATCTTCCAGTTTTAATAGCCATTGGCTCATTGCCAGGTCTTGTTTCTTCTGTCCCATTTCAATGAAGCAAATTCCAGAAATTTCACTATTTCTTGCATATTTCAGCCCAGTTACTTTTTACATATATACTTTAAAAACATTACAAAAATATAGTTTCCTTAAAAAAAAAAAAGAAAAACAAAATCCCCTTTTAACCTCCCTCTTATCTGAGGCAACCTCTTCCAGCGGTCCACTTCTAAAAGTAATTCATACTTGATTTTAGAATGTGTCTTTTTAATTAATTATTGAATATGATGAGAGTACATATGTACATATTTATATGTAGCATATACTATTGTATGTATTTTTGAAATATAGATAGGTGATATTAAACTATACTTATTCTGCAAGTCTCAATTCATTTTTGACATCTGGATAGTAAATTTATTCTTTAATAAGTGAGTCTGAGCCATTGTATTTATTATGAATACAGATATCTGGATTTATTTTAGACCACTTGTTTTGTGTTTATTATACCTCTTCCTATTTGTATTTTTCCCTCTGTTTCCCACCTCTTGTAGATTGTTTGAGTAATCTTTATTTCATCTTTTTTCCTCCTGGCTTATAAATTATAGATTCTTTTTCTGTTTTGTAGTGATACTTAAAATTTTTGACATACATACTTGGCTTATTCTAGTGGAGTTTGAAGTGAAACTATTACTTCTAGACTCCTATGACTAGAATATTTTTGCCAAAAAATCATTATTTTAAATGTTTACAGTTACTGTGGTTTCATTTATAGAATGAAACCTTGTCAGTTAAATCGAACATTCCTTGTTCAGTAGTGGGTGGATGTTTTATTTGGTTGAAACCTGATGGCTTTTCTCAGGCACTGATCAAAACTGAATCCTTTATAGTATTTTATTCACCTGCCATAAGAGCAGCTGCCCTAAGCCTTGTTTTTCTGGTGTAACTATCTTCCCTGTAGGATTCTTAATTATCTCAGTGGTTCTATTAAAGTTGTCTTTGCTTGCATCGCCCTCAAATCTTTATATGCAGCGCAGTGTTCACATGAAGGAAGGGTGCCTGTTGAGCGGGGATGCTGGCGGGGCGCGGGTTGTTTGGGATGTAGTGGTGTGGTGCCGCACCGGAGCAGGCTGTTTCATGAAACAAAGGGCCTCCCACTGACTACCTCTGGCAGAATGGAGTTCACTGTAGGAATGAGTGTCAGTGACTGCACCTTAGGGACCAATTACTCTGTTTCCTCTCATTGGCTGTGTTGGGTCTCCCAAGCTGTGTCCTTCTGTCTCTGTCAATTGACTCCTTTGGTCTCTCATACCTCAGGCTTGCATGTGCATCTTCATCCTTTACTCCTCTTACTCCTCTTCCTTCTGTCTTTTCAACTGTAGCTCCACCACTACGTGGTTTATTTTTGCAGTGTTTCTCTAGCCCAGTTCTGCCTTTCAGGTCAGCACTTGGGTTGTCTTTCCTTGAGTGGGAGCCCAGTCTTTGCTCCTTTGGCTTTGGTTGGAGGAGAGGGGAGTATATGTGTAATGATATATTTCTTGGAGCAAGGGCTATGGAAAAGTTGAAATCAACAACGTGGGGCAAAAGGAGGTTTACAGTTGTTCATATGGAAAATAACACAGTAATTAATAAGTGATAATAGAAGAATAAACTTTGTGTTTTGCATACTCAGAACTGTAAACCTACTTTTTCCCCACCCTGTATATTAGTCAGTTCAGGCTGCCATAACAAATACCATAGACTGAGTGGCTTAAACATCAGAAATGTACTTCCTCATAGTTCTGGAGGCTGGAAAGTCTGCCATCAAGGTCTGGGAGGGTTTGGTTTCTGGTGAAAATTGTCTTCCTGGCTTGTGGATGGCCACTGTGTCCTCACATGGCCTTTCTCTGTGTTTGCTTGTGGAGAAAGGGGAGGAAGAAGGGAGGGAGGGAGGGAGTGATCTCTCTTCCTTTTCTCATAAGGTCATAGAAACCTTATCTCCAAATGCAGTCATGTTAAGAGTTACAGATTCAGCATATGAGTTTTGGAGGCATATAATTCAGTTCATAGCAGCATTATAAAGTACAATAATTCAGCCTTTTAAACTCTTGATCAGGACAGATTTTATTTCTAGAAGAGTCATACCACTGATCTGCTATTCTTTTTATATTTTTTATCTAGGCGATTGATACTACCATCCAATCAGTAAGTGAGACAGGAAAGCTGGAATTCATGCTAGACTCATTTCATTACATCCACATTGCTTATAGCTCTTAATTAATTCTTGAGTCCATCTCCCATTTTTATTTATTTTTCACTTTCATCTCTATTTTAAAAAATTGTCTCTTACCTGGTCCTTTTCCCCAGTTTCTCTTGCTTCTCATAGGTCTTTTACACCATTATCAGAGTGGCCTTTCTAGAATAAAGTAACCATGTTACTCATTGTACCAAAATAAACTTCAAAGTAAAATGTCGAAACTCTTTTAAGAATGGTATGCAGTGCCCTCAGTCATTCAGCCCGGATCCACCTCTCTAGCCTCATCACCTGTCCTGTCCTTCCTCCTCCCTCAGCCCCACTCCAGGTGCCAGAAACTGCTTCAGTTCTAAGAAGGTACGATGCACCCTGGCCTCTGTGTGGGGAGCTCTTTTATTACCCCTTCTGCCCCAAGACCCATCTGTTCTTTAGGACTCTGTGCGGGGTGCTCAGAAGCTTTTCCTTTCTCTTCCATTTGGGTTTGGTGTCCTTATGTCTTCTTGTATTTTAAGCGTCTATTTACTGTTTTTTTTTTTTTTTTCTTGCAGTCACTTGGCCTGTGAGTTCCCAGACTGTCCTCATTTCTCTAATTCTGCCACCCAACAACATGCCATTCATGGAGGCTCCCATGTGTTGTTGAATCAGTAATAATAGAATTTGAGCTCTCTTCTAATCCTGTGACCACCTCGGCATTTTCACTTTGGACAGGTAATTTATCTTTCCATTTTATAAAGGAAGGACAGGACTATTAATCAGTATTTGAAGTATGTTGTAAAGGCTAGGTTTCTTGATACCTGATTGTCTTTGCCTGGAGGAGGGGTAAAATAAAATTAATAAAATATATTATTGAAGAAATTCAAAAAGATTCATAAATGCCAACTTGAAAATAAAAATATTGTTCACACATGCTATATTGATCAAGCCAATAAAAATGAGGGAGAAATTCAAAAGAACAGATGCTAAAAATAGGCTGTTTTCTGTTGGGTGATTGCATGGTGCTGGTGGGTAGTGTGGCATTTGTATGCTTTTGGAGCAGTAGTTCAGTAATGTTATCGTATGAATTCTGACTAAAAGTGTAAGTGTCACTGTCATGGCCAGTTGAATATATGACAAACTACCTGCAAATGAGTACAGCCTCACATTTGCCTGCTAACTTCAGGTAGTGCTGATGCAGCTATGAATGAGGCAAATGCTAAATTTATATGCAGTAACAGATGCTGAGCAATTGACAAGCCGCAAACCATTGCAGCAGGCTCTTTTAATGCTACACTCCTTTTACAGTCAGAATTGTTTAAGATAGCTAGGAAAGTGTATGCATTTAGGACAGTTTCTCTTAGTAGTTATTTTTAGTATAAAACATTTTCCCTTGTTAGTTGCCATGTGGTCTGCATGGGGCCGAGTGATCTGTTCTGTGTTTCACGCATTGGTTGTCTACTACATAAAACTGTGCCTACATGTTACCAGTACAGCTTGTCGAAAAGTAAAATGATTAGTCAGTTATCATGTTTATGTTTCTAAATAAAATTAAATATCTCGTTTGATTTTTATCCTCTCTTGAAACTAGTGTTACCGACCCATTGTTGTTGAATCATATGGTCATGGCTAAAATCTTTAGAAGTTTCTAAAGGATTTGGCAAGTCTGTTATTATGTTAAAAATTTCTCAGGAGTCAAAAATGTCTTAAATTAAAAATTCTTTTGAAAATCTGATTTGTTTTCCTAAGCTAAATATATGCATAAGTAGGGTGGGCCGGTAAAATAATGGATGCCTGGTTACATTTGAATTTTAGATAATCAACAAATTGGTGATTGGTATAAATATGTCCAAAGTATTGCAAGGGATATAAGTATACTACAAAATTTTTCATTTATCAGAACTTAAAATTTAATTAGGTATCCTGTATCTTTATTTGCTAATTCTGGCAGCCTCATATTGATACAGAATTTAAAACACACAAAAGAAATGAAGTGCAAAAAAAAAAATTTCTCTTAATGTCCTTCAGCTCTTCACATCCCACTCCTAGTCTTCAGAAAGCTTGTAAAAATAGTCTGTGCTTTCATAACCATGCACATACTAATTTACTTACACAAACATTTCCCTCCCTTTTATACAAATACTACAAATTTCATACATTGCTGTGAACGTTCTTTCTTTCTTTCTTTCTTCCTTTCTTCCTTTCTTTCTTTCTTTCTTTCTTTTTTAAAATTTAACTCTATTTCCACCACTAGATTTTTTTTTTCAAGAGAGGATTGCAGATAGGGGTAGTGCAGTAGAGGAATGGGTGTGCTCTTTGAAATCAGGCAGAGTTGGATTCAAATCTGAGATCTCCAGCTGACTGGCTTGGCTAGGTATGTGGCCTCGAGCAACACCTCTGCGTCTCCTTTTCTCTGTTGTGTTACCTGGAAAAGGAAGAGAATACTGTACTGGGCAGTGGAAGATATCCTGGAGAGCAAGATGGTCAGGGTTCCTGCACCCAGTATGTCATGTGTATATGTAATGTGCCTGGCTCTATAGTTCCTCACAGGTACTGGATTGAGTATTAATGATGTGTCTTATATTTCTGAATGCCATGGTCCAATTTTAATCAAATAGTGATATGGCTACAAGCGTAATACCTCAAGAGTAGCTAGAAAAGAACTAATATTTTCTTTGCCATTTGAATATGCTTATTCTTGTTGTATTGAGGGATTTTTTACCTTGAATTCTAATAGCCATGCTTTTTTAATGTACTTTGAATATTGTTATAAAGAGGCTTGTTTTTTTGGAGTTTTTCTACAAACTTGGATTTTTAAAAGTGGTTTGTTGAAACATATGAACATTATATAAATGGTGAATATTACTGATCTTTCTTTGATATATCTATCATAGTTTCCAAAATACTTAATTCTGACATGCTCATATCTTCTGTGGATTGTTGGCTCTGTTGCATTGTTGACACCAGTCCATTTCAGATTTTATTCACTTTGGTTCCTGGACTTTATTATTATTATTATTATTATTATTATTATTATTTTGCCTATCAATAATTACTTTATTAATAGTTTATTTTTATTCTTTTTCCTTTACCATTTATCCGCCTTGCACCCTATTCCACCTCCTTCCACTCCCCCCCTCCCCCCTGCAGTCACCACACTGTTGTCCATGTCCTGAGTTCTTTCTCCTTTTTGCTCAGTCCCTCTGACCCCCACCCCCAAACCACTACCCTGAGCTTTCAACCTGATCTCTATGAGTCTATCTCTGTTTTGCTTGTTAGTTCAGTTAGATTCTACATATAAGTGAAATCATATGGTATTTGTCTTTTTTTGACTGGCTTATTTCACTAGACTTTATACACAAGCTGTCTTCCTATTTCCTCCTTTAGTTTTGCCTTGTGTAGAACCAGGCCTATACAATTTTGAAATTGGAAAGGGGAGAGGAATGGTGAGGTAAATGTTCCTATCCAGAGGCAGGGTATTGGAGAAGTTAAAATGTAAATTTACTCTGGAACTAAAATGCCTGGATTTAAATTCTGGCTTCACCACTTACTCCTTGTATCACCTTGGGCAAGTTAATGAACCTTTCTGTGCCTTAGTTTCCTCAGGTGAGTGGGTTTGGTGAGAATTAAAGGATTTAATTGTATAATATGCTTTGAACAGTGCCCAGTGTGTGGTAGGTGCTGTGTTTGCTGTTATTATTACTTCTGCTCTAGCATTAGTGTTGATTACTTTGTTATTGTATCCATATTTCATTTCTTCTCTTTATTGCCCCTCTGCTTCATCATCCTCACTGGTCACATGAATTGCTCACAAAAACCCTCAGAAAGTGCCATTCGGACATGTATTGGATCTTTTTTAAGTCTTACTCATTGGCTGTGACCCACTGTTACCACTCAGACACCCTCTTATTTCCATCGTGTTGAGATGGGTAAACAGGGAAGGGTGATGGTGAAAGGGTGAAAAGGAGAATTCACGTCTGCCATTGGATGGGAGTGGACTCCATGTCTGCATCTCAAAAATTCTTTGATTGCAAATGAGTTTCTTTATACTTACAGCAGAATCCTTGGGATAGTATTATAAGACATAGAAAGGGTCACATTTTAAAAATCTCCTATCCCTGTCATGGTAACTAATGATGAAATCTGGAAAGCCACAAGAAAAAAAGCACCATGTATTTACTTTAGGCACATCAGAGCAGAGAAGACAAACTGAAACTAATTTTTTATCACAAATCCAGAGGAGTGGAGATTTCATCTGGGAGCTAATATCAGTAACTTGCAACTTGAGCATTTAAAAATAAACATTTATTATAATAAGAATTTATCTGAAAAGAATTCTTTTTTTCACATAAGTGACTTGTAGGTGAGCGCTTGGGCAGCAGTGTTTTTCTCAGTTGGGAACTACATAACCTATAATTTCTCTGCAGGCTCCTTCTGAATCAGGGCCTCTAAATTCAAAGGGTGCCCCTCCATCCACCTCATGCCAATACTGCCTATCTTCCGAGTTAATATTTTATAGAAGAATACCAAATTTTATCGTGTATACCAAGCACTCATGTATATAATTTTGCCCTTTCTGAACTTTTAAGGGATTTTCAAGTTCAGAAAAGATAGGTAAGTGACTTAAACACATATAGCTAGTAAGTGTTCAAGTTGAAATCACCAGACTCCTTAATTTATGCTTTTTCATTGCTATCATGCTTCCCCTTGGGTGATTTAATTAAACATGCCTATGTAGATCTGGACTTCCTTATATTGGGATATATTTACTTTTTAATTGACAAGTTAATAAGTTTTTTGAGGTGGTAAACGTAATTGTATGCTATTTTTACGAAGGAATATTATAGTCTCCTTGTTAGAATAAAAAATATGACTAGTTTACTTTTAAGCTCACCCTGTATTTTTCCCCATGAAACCATGCAGTGCCTGATATTGGAATGCTCATCCATACGGATTTAGTATTAATTCTGAATATATATATATTTATAGTTATGTTTTATGCAGTGATCTGGAAATTGGTATATTTTTATCTCATTTGTCATAATATATGCAATGAGTAAATATGTTTCTAGGAAATTACAGTTCAGATGCTAGGCCCCTTGCTCAAGGCCACACCGCTATTTAGGTTTCAGTTCCAGGTTAAAGCCAGTGCTCTCTTGTTGTGACACCAGCGCATTTTTTTAAACCAACTGCCAGTGGTTGAGCTATTTGTTTGAAATGAAGTTGATGGTTTCGAGAGTATATTTTAAGTTGGGGTAAGGAAACTCAGTAAGTACTCTTCTCTGTTATTACACTGAACTAATTGCAGGCACTGATGGTCTATGCATGTGTTCATATACATACATCACATACTTCCATTTCTTCCAAATGCATTTTCTCTTAAAGAAATAACAGGGGGCAACTTATTCCTTTTCAAAGAAATCCCTTTCTCATCATCCAGATGAAAGTGAGGATGTGGTTGTAGATTCCTTTAAAGAATTATTGACTGACTTCCTGATGACTTGGTTTTCTGCCAGACAAAGGGTAAATTTAACTATGGAGACATTGTGCAAAATTGTTGGACAGCAAACCTTAAAGCTGGGTCAGTGATGTGGACATTGTTAGTGGGAAGTTGAAGTCAATACTTGAAACTGTCTAGATAAGTATTGTCAGTGACCGCTGAGATCTGTGCGAGCGAGGTAAATGATTTGAGAAGTTTTTTTTTTTTTTTTTTTTCTTTTTTAATGGGAAAGAAGAGAATATTATAGCCAGGAGAATATTCTGAAAACCTTGAAGAAGCTTTTTTTATTTAACACTTTCATTCAGTTCCTCATCCATGATTTAATGCATTATCTCCCAGTGGCTGGTGTACTGCTTGAGTGTCGCTGTTCGTTTTTAATTGGCATGTATGTACTGTCTCCCCAGTTACACTGTGAACGTTCAAGGCCAGGATCAGTCTGCTTTTTACATTTTAATTTTTGCCCACAGAATTTCTTATGCAGAAGTCAAATTAACTTATTATTCTGTGGGTAGGGATCTTTAAATGAATCCAAGATTTTAGTGAACTGTGTTGAGGAGCTCTTAAGGAAAGATATTGGGTATGTCTGTGATCTTATTTAGAAGAGATTTTATGCCTTTTACCTTACTTTACAAGTATTACCTGTAAATATAAGATATTTTTTGCCTATAAGGAAGACTATCTTTTAAGTCAACAAAATTTTAATGGTCAGGAATTATAGTAATATCAAGTGCTTTCAATAGTATATAGTTTCAGAATATAATTTTAAAATTATGGTAAAATATAACTGTTTCTTTTTTTTCTCCCTAGAGTTCAATTTTGATTGCTGTTGATAGAAAAGAAACTGAACATTGAAAATAATGTTAGAAACAATAGGTAAGATGTATTTCTTTCTGACTATTTTTAATAAGAATTAAAAATCCTTCCCATGGATCTTTGAAATATGGTATGTTCTAAATAGCAGGAGTGTGTCTATCGTAACTTAGTTTTTAAAAGTTTTTATCCACTAGCATTATACTAAGTTAATGTGTTTCTATATTTGTACAGTTTCATCTGAAGTGTTATAATAACATCATTTATAAGCAAAAGTTAAAAGCATATGAGTTATGGGTTTTAATACTTGAATGTAAACCCAGTTCTTATGTACGAACCTAATGCTGGCTTTTTATTCTGAGACATGATGGGAAATAGGACCCAGAATAAAGTTTTCATCTGTACTTTATTATTATTTGCTTTTAATATTCTGCACATGAGTAAATATTGTTTGTTTAAATTTGTGTGTGTTTGTGAACTAATGGTCAACATTAATTCATGTTTTATTTTCCAAATTTCTGTGTAATCCCACATTTAATGTTATAGAAAATGTCTCTGGTGATAATTGCCATTCTTTGATTACTATGATATGGCAAATATATTTTAATATAATATATAATCTGTTAGGACATATAAATTTTGTTGCACTTCTAAGTAAGAGAGAGAAAAGGAGAGAGTAAGTGTATGTGCACGCACATGCTTAGGGAGATGTTTTAAATTATTTTTGGTGGAAATTCACTATCTGGTCGAACAGGTATGCAAGGTGCTAGGATTATTATTATTACATATTTTACAGCTTTGTGCCTCATACATCAAGTAGTCAATATTTGAATTATAATAATTGTAAGTTAATTATATATATGTATTTGCTATTTAAGTTTTTGGGAAAATACTTAAAGTATTAAAAGTTGTGTTTTTTTTTTTTTTTTTTTTTTTTTTTGGTTTTTCAATTACAGTTATCCCCTTTTCCCCCAATTTCTCTCCCCCACCCAGCCCACCCCCTCTCCCGCAATCATATCCCTCCCCGTTGTCTATGTCCATGAGTCTTTTATACACGCTCTTTAATTAAACCCTTCCCTTACTTATCCCCGGAGAGAAAAGTTGTGTTTTTTAAATGAGAAATGCTTTACTGTGATGTATTTTCAAGTAAATTCTCAAGTATAGAATGTTTTTCTTTTTAATATATGTAGTTGTCATTTTGGATGTTATGACATTATCTACATTCACTTATAAGTTAGTTAATTATATTTCTAATTTTCTTACATGTAATTAAATTTTTTAACAGGTGAAAATATCAGCATTTGCAAGAATAGAGAGCATTTAGCTTTCAGTAGTTTTTATTAAAGTAGAAATAGCTGGCATTAGAACTCAAATATACTTTATTTGAATTAGTTTCAGTACTTTAAAATTAGTTGCATGTATCATATACTATAATTACTTCCCTGCTTTCAAACAAACTTTCTTACAAGAGACTTCAGTTTTGAGGGACATATTTATAGTGACATGTTTCAGTCCCTCTTTTTTTTTTTCTGAGTCATTTTTATGCTCTCAAAAAGGAATAGTTTTAGGCTTTTTATAGGCATGGGTTGATTTGCGTGTTTGAATCTTGCTATTGACTGGTGCTGCTCTTTGGTATAGACAAAAACCGGGCCTTGCAGGCAGCTGAGCGCTTGCAAGCCAAGCTGCGAGAACGTGGGGATGTGGCAAATGAAGACAAGCTGAACCTTCTAAAGTCAGTCTTGCAGAGCCCACTCTTCAGTCAGATTCTGAGCTTCCAGACTTCTGTGCAGCAGCTGAAAGACCAGGTAGGGACATCATTCACCCGAAGCAGGTATTCACGGCTTGGCATAGATCTCATGAAAGGCTTGCGTTGTTTTTGAAAGGTTGGTTTTTGTATGTGTTAATGAGTAGTAATGCAGTCATTTAAACTTCCAAAGGAGACTTTCAGATTCACTGTGGCTTTTCCCCCCTAGTTATTTTTGTAATGGTTGTTGCTATATATTGTCGATGATATGACATTGTGTTGAAAGCTGTGTGAGTGCTAAAGAATGAGCCCCTACATGAGAAGAAGATAATAAAGTATGTTTGAGTGGATGGCTGTGGACTTGGTTTCCATCATCACCAAAGCTCATTGTTCATGTGATCTTGCTCATTCAGGTTCAGACACTCAGTACTCTTACATGATTTCAGATAAGCCTGGATTTGCATGTGCAATCATGTGTAAAGAAGGGAAATCACCTCTATTTTCACAGTAAAAGGAATAATTACATTGTCATCAGTTAGAGGAATTGCAATTCTCACTTCTTAAAGGAGTGTGAGTAGCTTTCCATGACAGCATCAGATGGTGATAAGCATTAGAACTTCTAAATGTAACAGTTTTCTCTGTAAAAATCATAAGCATTAAAAAGTCCTAGCTTTTATATTAAAATTGCAATATATCACAATGACAGAATGAAAATTTAAGTCAGATGGTCTTTGAATTTACTTAATTTAATCACCATTTCTCAGGTTTATAAAAGTACTTAAGTTTTTTTTTTTTTTTTTTTTTTAATCCTCACCAAAGGACATTCTCCCATAACTTTTAAAAACAGAGGAAAGAGAGAGAGGAACAGAGATGGGAGAGAGAAGTATCAGTTGGTTATATCCTGTATGTGCCCAGACTGGGAATTGAACCCACAACCAAAGTATGTGCCCTGACCAAGAATCTGACCCACAACGTTTTGGTTATGGGGTAATGCTCCAAACACTTGAGCCACAATGACCAGGGGGGAAAAAAAAAAAAAAAAAAAAAAAATTTAATGGTTGTTACCCTCACACGGTTTGACGTGAATCTATGCCTTCAATGCAAGTTAATTCCCATTCTAATATTTTTAGCATTAGTTTAATGGTAATGGATGACTTGGTAGCAAATATTCTGCCTTAAAAGGGTGAAAATGAAACTTGAAGATTAGTTTTATAGTTCAGTGAAAGAACAGCTCCAATGAAAAAAAAACCTCAAAAATGTGCCCAGTGCATAAAGAACAAATAGTAGCAATAGAGAAGGAATTGTTTAATGTCATGAAAGTCCATTATCAAGATATATTGATAGCCAAAAAATTAAATAAAGAAGAATCTTTAAAAATATTTTTCTCTAGTGAATTTCTACTTAATGGTTTTTAAAGTCATTATCGTGAATTATGAAAAAGATGTTTTATTATATGTAGTTGTATTTCTCTCCTTTGAAAGTTATTGAAAAGATTGGTTTTAGATACTCATTTTCAGAATGGATGGGCAAGGTTTGGAGAAACTAATATCCTGAATAGCCGGCAGCCGTCCGTCTCGAGAGACGATGGTGTAGCTTCTTAAGAGTCTATCTGCACCGCCGAGAATGGCTGTTCGGTCCACCTCGGGAGTGACACGGTATCTGTCTCCTCCCATGTTGAATCGACATCTTGCGATGACGCTGGAGTGTCCTCTCCAGTGAAGCTGAAGCTACAGAGCCTGGGCGGGGTGATATGGAGGGTCTGCTGTTGCCCATGCAGCAGACCCCCCACTCTCTTCGCAGCTGAAGGGTCCAAGGGAAAGACGGAGTCAATACAGCTTGGCTTCAGGTGCGCCGCAGGAGTTGCCGGTGTTGACTACAACGTCAAACCGCCTTAGGGACTCCGGCTCCGGATTTTCTGTCGGGGTTTACTCCCTTAGCCTTTCCCCTGAAGAGGTATGCCGCAAGGCAGCGGAGGTTTTCTGGAGTCAGAGTTTTCCTTCTCTGATGTGCCCTGACTGGAAGATCGAACCAGCGACACTTAGCTCGCAGGCCGACGCTCAATCCACTGAGCCAAACCAGCCAGGGGCTATCCTGAATATAAGTGTGATTATGATGTGAAAAACTATCTGGTTTTTCAGAGAGTGTGAAGTTGAGCTGATATCTTCTCCCCTTGTTGTATTATGAAGATATGATTAGAATGAGGGGAAAAGTTCTAACAAAAAGTACTAGTATGTCATGAAATACCCCTAGTCCAGTGAGATAACTGTAAAAATGCCTCTTCTAGTGAGCCTTATGTAAGCGGAATAGCATTTGCACTTACCAGGTCTACCCAAGGGAGGGGATAAAGGGCTTACTTGTTGAGCTTGCTTTATATTTGCAAGTACAAGTAGGAGATGGGCCCCAGACTGTTTGAGCCCCACGTAATTCAGCTGCACCTCCTTGGAAATCTGTGGAGCATAATATCATTGGGTGTCATCGTTTGTGACTTATGTACAGTGCCATGTTGTTGTATTAATGATAGACACTGATATATTTCAGGACTAAATAAGATGTGAGATTTGTGAATTCTGTAGGCATGTCCCACATGCCTTTAGACTTTTGGCTCTTGGGTTACCTGTTCAAGTACTGAAAAGGGACTGAGGCAACCATGTGGCCCACACCCTGCGTATCATGAGGACTTAGGGAGGATGAGTGACTAGAACTAGAACTCAGTTTTCTTGGCATTGCCAGGCACCACCCTTGCCCATTTCTGACTATGCAGCCTGTCTCACATAATTTTTCCCACAAAGGTAGAAACTCAGTCCATAACTGAAAAAGTTTAATTTCTATTAAAATCACTGATAACTTCTCAGTTGTTTTGATTATTCACTTTAGTCTTCATTCTTTACTAATTCCGTTTCATTCATTTATGGAACCAGATTATTTTTTCTTGTATGACTAGAGTAAATTTTCAGAAACTTGTATTATTTTTGGTTTTAAAGTTTAAACATAAATACTCTAAACTTTGTTAGATTTAGACTTTCTATATAGTTTAAACCAACTGCTAATTGATTAATATTCATGGTTTAGTATTTAATTAATGCACCTAAGGAACAAAATATTTTTGTGCTTTTTAACCAGTAACTACACAAATCTGATCAACAGTGGCTAGCTTTTATTTATTGCCTTATACCTAAATTATGTTTTCAGATGTATAATTTTATATGCTCAATAGGTACAAGTTACAGTTACCATCTTTATTAGTATTATTGATATATTTGACCCCTCTGATTTTTTCCCACCATAATTCTCCTGTCATTTAAAAAGCAAATGAAGTGAATAATTGAAAAGCTCAAGGTATACGTAGCATATTGGAGAACATGATCATATTGTTGCTTTAATGACAGATGCTGACATGCCATATTGAATTAAACCTACTATTTTTTCCCTCACATCCTCCTCATTACTTCTATTTAATAATGTTTAATTTTTCTAATTTGCTTCTTCAGTATTAAGACTGCTCTTAGATATCAAACTATTTCCCTTTGGCATATTAAATACTTGACAGGTGTGTAACTGAGAGGGCAAAAAAAAAAAAGGAAAAAAAAAGCCATGCCCTGAAGGGATGTGCTATTTAAATATTGTCAAAAATATTAACAGGGCTGAGAGTATAATTGATGCCTCTGTTTAACTCTGCCACATTGTGCATTGTTCTAACAGCCGGCTAAGAGGATGTATGCTGTTAAACCTGAATAATCTCTAATGGCTCTAGTTTATTTTCAACTGCATGATTCCTGTTAAGTGAAGAGAAGAAAAAAAGAAACGTGACTGTGTGTCAATGATCTGTCAAGTGCAAATTCTCCAGTAGTGTCCTCCCTGTCACCTAGCCATCACAGCTAATAACTGCAGGCTCAATGCGTATTCATGACAAAAATCCAGCCATTGAGGGGCAAATAAACACGTTAGCAGTTTGATAATAGAAACTTGTCAGCCATGAGGAAATTGGATTTGCATGTTAATTCTATGATGCTTCTCCAGTCCTGTGAAGGTGTATGCTACTTTCCTGAAGAATTAATTGCCTTGCCTTATGAAGTGACCACAGTCACTAAATGAAACATCTTTTTACCTTGAGTTAGTTGTAAGAAAACTGTGGGTTAAAATTATTAATTTCATTAGAAGTTGGGACTAATACTTTAAAATTTATATTGTTGGTTCTTTTTTTTTTTTTTTAAGCAATGGCAACAGAGACCAATTCTAAGATTGAGGAAATGGAGTGGGTAATTTAGGTTATAAGAGTTTTTGCTATGGGAAACAAGCACCGAGTCACAGAATATTCTAGAAGACTCTCTTTGTAGTGATTTCCAAACTTTTTGGAGTGTGACACTCTTATTTTGTTGTTTTTATTATTTAACATTTCCAGGCTCCTAGTCTATTCAGCTTTCTCCCATAAAAGTCTTGGCTTCTATACTTATCATTTAGATGCATAAAGTATATACATACAAAATTAAGTCAGATTTTTTTGAGTTTTTCCTTAAAAATATTGACATCTCTTGAAATAATTAGAGAGATACTGATTTAACATAAAAGCAGGTTGGAAATTACTGTTCAGTGTTGATAAATGTTATGTTTTTTATTTTTATTTTTGAAATACAATCTTCATGATATAAAATTTTGGTTTATATTTTTGTTTCTAAGTTTTACCTTAGTTTGGTTCCTAAGTTTTACTTGAGTTTGGTTTTTATTTCTATGTTTCTAAGTGTTACTGTTCACATTCCAAATGTATTTCACACAACCTCTGATGACAAAACATGTTAATAGTTGATTCAAAGATAAATCTAAACAAAGATTGAATAAAAATATCAGAACTAGATTTTTCCAGTACCTCGGATTACTTAAATTATTTATATCATTTAATTTTCATTACCCAGATGCAAAGGCAAAACAAAACAACAGAAAAAACTGGGGGAGATTACGCATTGCTCAATGTGAGACATCATGCAGTGAGTCAGATTTCCTCTTGGTAATGTGAGGGTTATATCATGGATGCTTTTATTTAAAAATGCTCATAATTATTTATTAATAAAACTTTACTGAGCACCTAAAATCAATAAAAATACCATGAATAAATAAGGTGGTGGTTCTCACGATCCAGAGGGGAAAATAGAATATATATATTCTTCTATACTAAAATAGCAAAACAAGAACGTGGGTGGTATGAAAGGAAGGGATTACAAACTCGGACTAGAAGAAAAGTTCACACTGGGAATAACATGGGTCTTGAAAAATCAGTAGTAATTTTCTGCAGAGATGGGGAAACAATTTCAGGTGATGGGAACAGTGTTTACAGGTACAGAACAGTTCTTAACTGGGTGTGATTTTACATTCTTCCGCTTAGGGGACATTTGGCAATGTCTGGAGACATGCTTGATTGTCCCAGTTTGAGGATGGGGCAGAGCATGCCATTGACATGTAATGGGTAGAGTCCAGGGATGCTACTAATCATCTCCAATGCACAGAACAACCCTCCAAAACAGAATTATTGGGTTTATAAAGTATGCACTGCTAAGGTTGAGAACCTGTGAAATGGTCACATACAGATCTATGTTATCAGAGAAACAGAATATATGTAGGCTATTGGTAAGAGGGAAAACTTTCACACCAGATTTTGAAGGATTTAGTAATTCAGGGTTTTGTTTGTTTTAATCATACTTGCTCTTTTGCATTCAACTTTCTGTATTAAACTTCATTGTATCAAATTGAAATTATTAATTCTCTGTTCTGTTAAATACAGCATTTAAACAATCAACAACTTTTTTATTTCCCCACATTTTAAAAATTGTAGTAAAGAACACATAAGATTAAGGTAAGAGTTTTAATGACAGTTTGATAGGTAAGACCTTTGACTATAATTGTAAAATACCTGAACTATTCTTCTATGATGCTTCTTTAATCTAACAATGAAATACACTAAGGATACACTGTAAGAATGCATCACATTCAAACTTATAAAAGTGATGGCTTTTCTTCCAGAAGGTACATGAGGAAATGTATACCCTGTATTTTATTATCTGATACTTTGTCTTAAAATAGGAACAGATTTGCCCTGGCTGGTGTGGCTCATTGGTTGAGTGCTGGCCTTCAAACTGAAAGGTCGCTGGTTCAATTCCCAGTCAGAGCACATGCCTGGGTTGCTGGCCAGGTCCCCAGTTGGGGGTTGTGCGAGAGGCAACCAATATATGTTCCTCTCACACATGGATGTTTCTGTCCATCTCTTTCTCCCTTCCTTCCCCCTCTCTAAAAATAAAGTAAAAAGTAAAAAAAAAGAACAAAAAAACAAAAAAAAAAACTAGTAGCAAATCTTAGAGAAATAAGTAGTTAATGTGCATTTCAGAGGGCCACTTTTAAATATCTACTATCAGAGTTGGGGGTGTTAGATGGGACACCACTATTCTGGGGCATGCCTGCAAGGCCACCATCTGTAGCTATATGTTTGTAGACTGCTAAATCAAGTTTATGGACAAAGTCTTGAGGTATGCTACGTTTAAGCAGTTGCATCAGTAACTGATAATTCCTTACATATATATATTTTAAGATTGATGGAAAAATGAGATTTTTTATTGAATTTTTGGAGTGACATTAATAAAATTATATGCTTAATGCGTATAGTTCTATCTCAATATATTATATCATCTGTGTATTGTATTGTGTGTTTACCACACAAAGTCAAGTCTCCTTCCATCACTATTTATCCCCCTTTACCCTCTCCTGCCTCCCCGACTGCTGTGTTCTTTAGTATTCGCCATGCTGTTTTCTGTGTCTGTGAGGGTTTTTTTTTTTTTTTTATTCTTTTTTGGTTAATTCCTTCACCTTTTTCACACAACCCCACATACCTCCCCTTGTTCTGACAGCCATCAATCAGTCTGTCCTCTACCTGTGAGTCTGCTTCTTTTTTGTTAGTTTATTTTTTCATTATATTCCACATATAAGTGCAGTCATATGGTACTTGTCTTATTCTGACTGGCATACTTAATATAATGCTCCTCAGGTCCATCCATACTGTTGCAAAGGTAAGATTTCTTCTTTTTCTTCTTCTTCCTCCTTCCTCCTCCTCATTCCTCCTCTTTCCTGCCCCTTTCTCCTTCTTCCTTCTTCTATTTCCTCCTCTTCTTCCAGCCAAGTAGTACTCCATTGTGTAAATGTACCACAGCTTTTTTTATCCACTCATCTATTGATAAACACTTGGGATGCGTCCAAATCTTGGCTATTGTAAATAACACTGCAGTGAACATAGAGATGCATATATTCTTTAAAATTAGTATTTCATTTTTTTTCAGATATATCCCCAGAAGCGTAATTACTGGGCCATAAGGCAATTCCATTTTTTATTTTTTGAGGGAACTTCGTACTGCCTTCCACAGTGGCTGCACCAGTCTGCATTCCCACCAACAGTGCATGAGGGTTCTCCTTTCTCCACATTCTTACCAGCACTTGCTATTTGATGATTTATTGATGATGGCCATTCTGACTGGTGTGTGGTGGTATCTCATTATAGTTTTAATTTGCATTTCTCTGATTATTAGTGATGCTGAGCATTTTTTTCATATGTCTATGGACCATCTATGTTATCTTTGCAGAAATATCTGTTGGATCCTCTGCCCATTTTTTAATTGGATTCTTTTATTTTTCCTTTACATATACATGAAATGAAGTATCTTTTTCTATACCTTTACTTTCAGTCTGTGTGTATGGTAAGCTGAGAATCTTGATAACTGAGCATTTTGTTGCTCTGTTTTGAATTTGGTAACCAGAAAAGTGCTCTTTTGTGCAATTCATGTCGCCAAGAGCAGGAATGACTGTTGCTTCAGGTGTATTTTATTACTATATGTAACAAAAAATGACCCCTCTCTCTGTGGTTTTTAATTTGAGAGTGAAATGAAGATGATTCACCTGAGTAGGTTTGTAATCAGTAAAGGGGAAATGACTTGTCTCTCAAGAACGCATAAGTTAAATTATGACTTGGTGTCAGTAAGGGGAGGGAGACAAAAAGAAGAAAAATATGCTTATCCCTATTAACAGAAATTATCTAAAAATGGACTGGAATTCTTCCTAGTGTATATTGCTTGTGAAAATGAAGAAAAGTTTTTCTTATCCCTGAAGTGGTTTTACTTTTTTAGTAGAGTATTGCATCCATGTACCAGAAAAGAGTCTGTTTCTTGAGACTAATGTGCATTGTCTAGAAGTTTAAAGAAAAGGAGTGATTCTTATGTTTTTGCATTTACCATAAAGTTTATTTACTGTAGGAATTTCAAATACTTTATTTTTGGTACAATAACAGCTTTTAAGTGTTTGTTCCTTAAACTAAAAGTTTGTAAATATAGAGCCTTTGGAAAGACTAAAATTCTTGTTTTATCCTGGGCGAGAAGGCACTGTTCATGCTTTTTATACAGTGCTGGATTAAAATGCAACACCATCTTGCTATTGGGTATGCATGTGTGTCTAAAACAGCAAATGGTGCTAATTGTATAGTGTCTTTGTGACAAAGTTAAATGATCTCTGGAGGAAAAATATGTGAAATTTACTGGCCATAACCTAAATAACTTTTTAACCTAAGAAGTAAGAACTGTTGATTTACGTTTGAAGCTTTAGTAACAACAACGATTACCTTTAAAAAACCCTCATGTACTGTGTGAACTTTGTCTCATTTAACCAGTCCATCAGCCCAGAGGAAGGTGGAGGTTATCCCTGTTTTTGTCCAGTGAGGAAATTGGGGTTTAGAGAGGTTATGTAACTCATCTGGACCACACCATTATTCATTGGTAGATTTAAGAGAAGAATCTAACTCTGTCTGACCCCAAAGCCAATATTTTTTACTTTTAATTTACACTATTTCTGAACCCTTAGTTCTCTAATATAAAGGAACAAAAAAGTTAGGAAAAACAGTTAATAGCATTCCTAAAGAGAAATGCACTTAAATGAAATATTTTGTGAACTCAAATTTATTGTCATTTCTTTTAAATTCTGCCCCTAAATTTTAACCAGAGGGCCTTTAAAATATAAACTAGAACTTTCATATCCTTTTTTATTTATAATTATACTTTATTTTAAAGTAAATGTAGATAGTGGACTAAAGAGACAGTATGGCAAAATAAGTCTTCATGTGTTCTTTTTCATATACAGTGGTGGGTAAAAGTAGGCTTACAGTTGTGAGAATGCCCAACAGAATTAATAAAGTTATTGGCAATAATCATAATCTGCATGACTTTTTCCATATGAACAACTGTAAACCTACTTTTGCCAATCCCTGTATTTATATTGTACTTTTCTGTAAAGTTTTGTTTTATTTTTATTTTTCTCTAAGCAGACTAGGAACAGTGAATCAATTTGTTTTCTAGAAGTGTGGGACTGATAGGAGAAACAACTGAAAAAATTCTAACATGTTTGTCTAAATTTTCATTTCCTGAATTACTCTTTGGCTTGGCATTTAAAAAAGATTAACTTAATTTTGGTATCTTTCCTGTTTGATGTAGAAAATTTCAGCATCCTTTGATAAGAATATTATTTTTGGTTAAGCTACATTCTTTAAATTTTTTCCATTGAAAGTTTTGCTAAGAAGGCACAGAAGTGTTGAGATTTAAATAAAGAAAAGGCATTCTGCAAATACACATCAACACACATGCCTAGACTGTGATGTATGTGCTGTGCTCCAATTGCCATTTTTTCTTAACAAGCATAAAATGTAGTTTAGGAATTAATTGTACTTTAGATTTGTTTGGAGTTCATTTACTACTTTGGGGGTAAAAACATGTCATATTCATCTTTGACTACCTTTTACCTAAAGTGATACTTTCCTCAAACTCAATAAATGATTGGTTAATTAATGAATACATGAATGTTCTTAAATATCCAGAACTGTTATACACTAATAACTTATCTTTCCTTATTAGCTATCTAATTTTAACATAAATAAATTAACCAAATAACTGAAGTTATATTGAAAACACCAAGTTCTTTCTCTTAGTGACCATATTGATAAGATGTTCCTCCTCCTCCTCTTCTTCATCATCATCATCATCATCATCATCATCATCATCATTGTAATTTACAGGTATTGAATTCTTACTCTGTGTCAAGAACTTTTCCGTACAGTTACATGTTTCATCATTACAACAATGCTATACAGTATATAATTTCCTCATTTTACAGATGGGGCAGGGAGTGGAGGCACAGAGAAGTTAAGTGGTAGAGCTAATATTGGAATTCAGGCAGGGCTACTCTAGAGCTCAGGTCTTAGTCATGAAACTGTGTCATTTTCTATTTCACTGTTCTCATAAACAATGTAATAAACATAATTTAAGGCTTTCCTGGTGATTTGATTATCTGATCTCAGATGCAGTCATTGCTGTATAGTATGAAGACAGACACTATCCAGACTTGTACTCTGGCACTGATATTTATTAGTAGATGATTTTAAACAAGACTATTTCTTAAAATGAAGGTGTACATGTATATATGTGTGTGTACGTATGTATGTATATATCTTCATTGACCCACTTTTCTTTCTCCTTTAGTTGAAAAATAGGAACTAAATAACATGGATTAGCAACTCTTAAGGCTTAAGCCTCATTGATGCTTACCAAGCACCTAATAAATATAGCACTCTTCTTATGTTTGAATTTTAATATTCTAAGGCAGCAGTTCTCCAGCATTTGGTCTCATGACCTCATTTTATTCTTAAGTATTACTAAGGACCACAATGTGCTTTTGTTTATGTGGCTTTACACACCAATATTTATCAAGTTAGAAATTAAGGTTGAGAAATATTTAAAATTTTTATTTATTAATAGATCTAAAACTGGCAATAAGAAACCCATGATATTTGAAAATTAGTGAGCCAAGTAGCTCAACTGGTTAGAGTGTCCTCCCAATATGCCAGGTTGCATGTTTAATTCCTGGTAAGGGCACATAGAAGAATCAACTAATGAATGAGTAGAACAACAAATTATTTCTCCCTGCCCACCTCCGCCTTAAAACCAATAAATAAGATAGTAAAAGAGTGGCATTGCTGTTCATTTTTGCATATCTCTGTTAGCTTCTTCATTTGATCTTTTTGGAATTATCATCTTAAGTTGATGTATTTGGAGAAAATCTGACCTCACACAGATATTTAGCTGGGAAAGGTTAGAGTATAGCCTTTTTATTTTTTATTTTTTCAGCATTTAAAAAAATGTATTGATCATACTATTATAGTTATCCCGATTTTTACCCTTTGCCCCCATCCATCCTTCACCCCACTTCCTCTGTGATACCTCTCCTTTGTTCATTTCATGGGTCATGCATATAATATCTTTGGAACTCCATTTCCTATACTTGCTCTTAACACCCACTTGCCTATTCTGTAACTACCCATTTGTACTTTGTTGTGGACCTCTGACCAGCAGAGTCCACGGCGTTGTGGATGAGGGAATAAATGCACAGCGACTACAAGAATCCTGTGGAGAAGAGGGGACAGAACTGGCCACTTTCTAGAGGAGAAAGCACAACTTGCCCCTGCCTTAACAGGCTTATATTGATTTCTTAGGTGGATTACATCCAAGAAAATTGTGAATCATAGTGCCAATCATTGCCTTATATGATTATTACTTTTGCATATTAGAGAAAAGAATGTTACACATGCATGGATGATAAGGATAACTCGTCTAGCCACATCATATTCTTAGAAATTGGCTCAGAATAGATCCTAAGAAACTGCTTCAAGGTTGCACACTGAACATCTGTTGTTCTCAGCCCAGGATGAGGGAGTCCTTTAGCAGAAAGCAAGCTTTTAACTATTATAGAAATGCAGGCCTGGTTCCCCACGGGAAAACCGGTGTGGGGACTGGGTCCTGCGTGCCACCATACTCCCAGTGGTTTTCCACTCTGGGGCTGAGCTACATTTGCCACTACCAAGCACCCTGGTTTGCCATACTTCTTAATCCCTTCACTTTTTTTCCCCATCCCTCAGACCCCCCTCCCCACTGGCCTGCATCCTGATGGTCTCCATATCTGCAGTTCTGTTTCAGTTCTGCTTGTTTGCTTAGTTTGTTTTTTAGATTAAATTTTTTGATAGTTATGTATTTATTGCCATTTTAATGTTCATAGATTTGATCTTCCTTTTCTTAAATAAATCCTTTTAATATGTCATATAATAGTGGTTTAGCTTTACCTTGTCTGGGAAGCTCTTTATCTGCCCTTCAATTATAAATGATAGCTTTGCTGAACAGAGTAATCTTGGTTGTGGGTTCTTGCTTTTCATTACTTTGAATACTTCTTACCAGTCACTTCTTGCCTGCAAAGTTTCTTTTGAGAAATCAGCTGAGAGTCTTATGGGAACTCCTTTGTAGGTAACTCTCTTCTTTTCTCTTGCTGTTTTTGTTTTTTTTTAAGATTTTATTCATTTATTTTTAGAGAGAGGGGAAGGAAAAGAGAAAGGCAGGGAGAGAAACATCAATATGTGATTGCCTCTAACACACCCCCAAGCAGGGACCTGGCCCCAACCCAGGCATGTGCTGTGACAGGGAATTCAACCGGTGACCCTTGGGTTTGCAGGCCGGCACTTAATCCACTGAGCCACACCCACCAGGGCTCTCTTATTGGTTTTGCAATTCTCTCTTTATCTTTAACATTTGGCATTTTAATTATAATGTATCTTGCTGTGGTCCTCTTTGCATCTGTCTTGTTTGGGACTCTCTGTGCTTCTTGGACTTTTATATCTATTTCCTTCACCAAATTAGAGAATTTTTTTTATTATATTTTGAAATACGTTTCAATTTCTCTCTTTCTCTTCTCCTTCTGTACCCCTATGATGCAAATGTTGGCACCCAGCGCACAGTTACAGGTCATATTGGAACACCACCCAATAACCTCCACAAGCTACGGAGGATATTGGATGCTGGCCAAGGGTCACAGCTAGTCCTATCAGCTGTCTGTCCTAGGTAGATCCCTCCCATTGACCTGCTGACAGCAATCAAGACTCATTTACAAGTGAAGGGAGTACTCAGCCCACATGGAGGGCGGACCTTGAATACCCTGCTAGGGGGATAGGGGAGGCTGTGCCACTGGACCCTATAGGACACCTGCTACATTAGGGCACACTACCAAGACACAGAATCAAAGCAGTTTTACCTAATACACAGAAACAAACACAGGGAGGCTGACAAAATGAGGAGACAAAGAAACATGGCCCAGAAAAAAGAACAGTTCAAAACTCCAGAAAAGAGCTAAACGAAATGGAGATAAGCAGTCTATCAGATGCAGAGTTCAAAACACTGGTTATTAGGATGTTCAAGAAACTCAGTCGGTACTTCAATAGCATGAAAATGATCCAATCAGAAATAAAGAAGATACTAAATGAAATAAAGAACAATTTACAGGGAATCAACAGTGGAGTTGAGGAAGCCAAGAATCAAATCAGTGATTTGGAACATAAGGAAGAAACATACATTCAACCAGTACAGCAAGAAGAAAAAAGAATCCAAAAATCGAGGATAGTGGAAGGAGCCTCTGGGACAACTTCAGGTGTTCCAACATTTTCATCATAGGCGTATAGCCTTTTTAGATATTTGTGGATACCCTTCTTTGATAGGACACCCAAGCTCTTTGTAGTTCAACACTTAGTTATGATGTAGAATCTGAAACCATATCAATGAAAATTTTGTATTTAATTACAATAAAATCTGTCTCTCTTGCTCTTTGAATTTTTTAAGCCTGTGCGTGATTTTGTATCATCTTGGTAATCTGAAAAATTTAAAAAATTTTAAAAATATTAGACTTGGTAGTCTAGCTTCCCATTTTATCAACAGTCTTTAAACTATAGAAAGTTGTCAAGCTTAAGGTGGCAGTTATAAGTTCCAAAATTCTTATTGTCACTTGAAAGCTCAAATTTTACTACAGGCAATGGTTACTGTCGTTTTTTTCCTTGAAGTGACAGACTTACTGTTTTCTTTTTCAAGAAATTATCTGCCATATACATACCTTAGTTTGTATAATCACTTTTTGATATTCAGTAATACTTTTAAGTACTATTATGCTCATAAAAAAGTAGCCAGTTCAGCTTGCAACTCAAATAATAGTGCTCTTCCTCTAAATAAGATTTTTTTATGCAGTGTGTTTAAAAAGATATCTTGTACACTAAAGAGTCAAGATTGAAAAAGATTAATAATTGTATTGCTTCATCAAGAACTTTAAAAATGAGTCAATGGAAGGAGAAATAGACTATTGCTCTTGCTGAGAGGAGCTAAAAAGAATTTGTTCTCTTTTTCTTTCTTAGCCTTCCACAAATGCCTCCCCCCACAATGATGCTAATAAAAAATAAAGGTATTATCAAAAGAGATCAAACAGTATGACACAGAAATCTTCTTCTTCTTTTTTTTTTTAATTAGTAGAATTGGAACCTTAGCAGAAAGTATGGGGATAGGTTAAAGAATACTTCATTATAGGACCTAACTTTTTAATAGTAAGCTTAAAATATTTTTTTAAACAATGCAAAATGAATATAGTTTAAAACAAAACTGTGACTGCATTAAGGTCAATATATTTTTAGCCTTTATCCAAGAGTTTGTGTATGTTTTAGGAAATTTGTGATGGGGGATATATGAATCTTCATATAAAGTATTTCTCAACTTTTTAGGTGAATTTAAACCTTCTTTAAAAAATTAGTTTATAAAATATACATGGAGAACTCTGCATTATGCTGCCTGGACCCAATATTTTAGTGAGTATGCATTGTGGATTAATTATAATTAATATATTTATGGTGGAATTTCAAGAATCAATAAAATCTTTTTAGATGTAGCTTTGTGTGAAAACTAGTGCATTATAAAATAGCATAGCCTGCTACTTGGCCTTTCAAAGTTGATGACATTGTATAGAAGTACAAAGTCTACAGTCTTGTACTTGATCTTGTCATTTCATAAACTATAGCAATCAGCATTGCTGTGGTAGATGTTGATCATCCATATATACTTGTCTAAATACCAAAAGGAAGAAGACACAATCTATAATTCATTTCCTTCTTTAGGTTTAAGTGTTCTTAGCTTTTCATCTTGAGTTGCATGGTTGTTGATAGTTTATCCTTTTTAGCGCAGAGAAATTTAAAGACAAATATGGCACTGAAACTTTGTACTTGTGTATACCTAGGGGCAGCAGCAAAAAATCTGCATTGTATTTACTCACAATGACTCTGTAAACATTGTTTCTTTATGATTTGTAAAGTAGTTTTTATTTAGATAAGCATTCTTTAGTTAAGTAATTATTTTCTAAGTTCAGTCTCCTTATCTTTTACATTTATCAGCCAACAATAGTCAACAGCTACTTAAAAATATCTGCAAATTATTGTGTGGATTCTAGGCCACTGTATGCTTGCTGTTCAATAGGCATAGCTAGTAAAAAAGAAGTATTCTGTCTCAGTAGGTGGGGGAACTAATACTGGGGGAGTAATTTCATAGGGTATCTAATGTATTAGTGGTTACGGGAAGCATAATCGCTGTCACCTAGAGCCCAATATCTTGGATGTTTGAGGTGCTCAATAAGTTTGAATGAATGAAGGGAAGGCCTCATAATAAACATGAAATTATGCTTATTTCATTTGAAAATGACCCCCCTCCCTTTTATAACTTGCTGCTACATTTTGTATCGTGTTTAGTTTAGAAGCTGTGAGCTATTTTATGTCCAAAATAGTCTCATCATATTAAGCTAATCCCCTTTGAACATGCAACTCAATTTTTTTAATTAGCTTTAAAAATAAGGATCAGAGTGCCACCATCAATTATTGTGCAAGGGTTTGCCTGTTCAATAATGCATCAGAGCTGTGCTCTAACCAGTATTTCACTGAAAGATTTATGGAAAAGGAGGCCACCCTTGGTTCCAAACTTGAAATGCAGTTCTATTATGTATAAATTTTTTTTCCTGTGATTGCTACCATTTTAGGTGCTGTATTTCATTGAATACTCTCAGCATCCTATCCATCTTTGCATTTTATATTTGGGATCAGTTCCAGAGAGTGTTTTACAGCATTTTTGTAAATTCACTTCTTTTTTGTTCTGCAAGAAAAAAAGACAAGGTGCAAATTAAAAAAAAAAAAAAAGGAAAAGCCTACATTTCTCTGAGGTGCACCTGTTATGTCAGATTCCCCAGGGAGTGCCTCATTTCTTATTTCTCATTATGTTTAGTAGTAACAAACAAAAAATGGGAAATTGAATTAGCAATATATGTTTATGAAATTTGTCTAAATTCTATGGAACAAGAGTTGCAAAAGCAGTGGTCCTTTTTCTTAATTCAAGATAATATACAAACTTTTAAATGATAGAAATCTAATATCCATCAAATATACATAGTGTTAGGATAAATTTTATTCTTTTTGCTATATTGAGCTTTGAGAGTAAGTTGCAGTAATAAAAACACAAGGAAATTCAACTTGATCCTAAGCAGTCATCTTTGTAGACAATTATGTAAGTACTTTGGAAAGATTGATGTTAGCCATTAAAACAGAGCTAATAATATTAACTTCCTTTTCAATTAACAACCCAGAAGGGATAGATGAAATTTAAGAAGACAATATTTCAATATTTTGTAACAGATTTAGTTAAGTGAATCTATATATTTGAAAAATTTGGTTAATCTTAAGTGCATAGGTCATATTTGTATGATCAAAATATTTTTAAAAATATTTAAGACATGGACTTTTATGAGTATTTTTGGAATGATATTCTATAGAGTATTATTGAAAAACATAAAAAGCAATTTATGATTTTGAATCTCTCAATTATGTCAGCCTAGTACCATTGTGGGGCAAAATACTTCAGTGTAAAAATGTGTGATAACATAATGATTATTTTTTCTTCTTGTAATTTGGTCTGTAATTAAGTGACTACAGCTTTTAAAAATTTATAATATTTAGGGAAGAAAAATTTAATACATTTTCATAGTATTCATCTTGACTGAGTACTTGGTAAAGGATTTACTCTGGGAATGGAAATTAGCCAGTTGAATCCTTATGAAGCCTGTGGAGGGTCATCCGTCACAGTAATAGAGTAAGCTTCATCTTTAGATATCTAGTTCCTGTGTTCTTCATTATTTAAGGGGAATGCCTGGTAATTGAACTTTAAATGCAGAGTGTCTGAATAGCTTGATATATAGATGCTATTCTTTCTTTTTTAAAGAGAAGTGTTTTTGTATCATCCATTGGAGTGCCCAGGTTCTGTGTTCTGATTGTAGCACTTATTTTGCAGATATTTTAAAAAGTGAGAAATAACATAAAGAGCAAAATTATATAGATCAAGAGTTTGTTTTTAACAAATTGAATTTACACACATAACCCTTCACTTAAATTGAAGTATGGACAGTTACCACTACTCCTTAATACTTTTGGTGTCCCCTCAGTCAGTCCTAACCTTCTACCCCAAAGGAATCACTGTTTTTTTTTTTTCTGGTCTATTTGAGATTAATTGACAAATAACGTTGTATAAGTTTAAGATATATAACATGGTATTTGACATGTATATGTTGTGAAATGAATAGCGCAATTGGGTTAGTTAGTATATTCATGAACTCATATAATTTTCTTTGTGTGTGTGTGTATGTGTTGAAAATATTTAAGATCTACTCTCTTAGCAGCTTTCAAGTATACAATACAGTATCGTTACCTGTAGTCACCATGATGTACATTAGAACCCTGTAACTTACTCATCCTATAGCTAGAAGTTTGTGCTCCTTGACCACCATCTCTATTTCCCCCTTCCCCTAGCCTCTGGTAATCACCAGTCTCCTCTGTTTCTATAAGTTTGGCTTTTCTAGATTTTACAAATAAGTCAGATCATACACTGTTTTGACTTTATTTACACAGGTGAAGTATTTGAATTTTATATAAATGCCACTTGAATATATACATTCTTTGTGCATGGGTTCTATTTTTCATTTTGTATCTGTGACATTCATTTATATTGTATGTAGCTGAAGTTCTTTTGTATTTTTCATTGTATAAATATACTAGGATATCTTTGTCCATTCTTTTGTTGATTGTAATTCTATTTTCTCTAGTTTTTGGCTACATTTCATTTGATGTTCATAAGTGTACATTTCTCTTGGATATTTTCTTAGAGTGAAATTTCTCCATCTTAAAATATATGAGATCTGTCAGGAAAAAGTCCAGACATTGTTAGTATAACAAGAATGGTTTGCACATCATCAATGTAACCTGGCAGCCAAGGAGAGTGGACTGGAATCTGTATGCATGAACAATGACAACTTCACTGTACTAGTCATTGGGGATGGTAGATGCCTTTGAGTACGCATGTGTACTGTGTGGCCATGCCTTCAAAATGACTGAGCAAGTAGAGCAACAAATCTGCATCAGATTTTGCATTAAAATTGAACATTCCTCTGCGGAAACTATTCAGATGATTCAAGGCTTTTGGGGACAATGCAGTGAGTGCAGTGCAAATAAAAGTGTGGCACAAATGCTTCAAAGATGGTCAAGAATCTGTTGAAAGTGATTCACCTTTTGGAAGGCCTGCAGCAAGCAGAACACTTGGAAATATTGAATGTACATGGGCAATCAACAAAGATTGGCGACCGTGTGAGACTAGAAGTTGATCTGGGGATCCCAACATCTACTGTGTCCAAGATTTTGATGAAGGATCTTGGCATGAAACTTGTGGCAAAATTTGATCCATGGCTTCTGCTACCAGAGCAGAGGCATTGTGCTGCAGTTGCTAATGACTTCATTCAAACCGCTACCAATGAACCAGATTTCCTCAAGAAGATCATAACGAGAGATGAATGATGGGTCTACTGCTATGATCCAAAAATAAAGGCCCAGAGCACATAGGAGGGGTGAGTTGTAGCATCCTTGTAAGAAGCAGCAAGCAGCTCCGCAGTTCGCAGTTCAGAAGGATGATCCGGCCATGCAGCCAGGGCTAGTGAGAAGGCAGGCATGCTGCTGCTTTGGTCGTGCCCACTCCTGCTGACTCGGAAGCCACCAAGGACTCTGCCTTGCAAGACCTTGTCTCTATCTGGACCCTTGGAACTTCGGACTTATGGAGAGGACACTCTTTTGGGACTTGTGACTTTCCTGGACTTCACCATGATCCAGTGTAACGAGGTGCACCATGGTGGATCCGCCCTGTGAACCAGACACCTTGGGACTGGCTGCCAGGCTAGAAAGCTCCTGACTCCTCTTCAAGCAGACACGTGGAAAGGTATTTTCCCTCATGAGGGAACAGACCAACTGCACCAAGTCATGGCTTTTGAATGCAATTTGAGACTGTGGGATGGCTGTCAGCATTACAGGCCCGGTCGTCCGCCCAGTAGAGTTGGAATTTCCAGATTGGGGCTTGGGCCGCCTCTCTTCCAGGACCCTCCCCTCGGGACCGCGCGGGGCGCCGCGGGTGATCTGGGCCGGCTCTCCTGGCGCGAAAAGGTGGACAAGTCCTATTTTCAAGAGAAGATGACTCTTAACTGTTTTGAAGGATCTAAAACTTGTGTACCTGCAGACATCGATAAAGATGAAGAATTTGTAGAAGAGCTTAATAGATTAAAAACTTTTGCTAATTTTCCAAGTAGTAGTCCTGTTTCAGCAACAACACTAGCACGAGCTGGTTTTCTATATACTGGGGAAGGAGACACTGTGCAGTGCTTTAGTTGTCGCGCAGCAGTAGATAGATGGCAATATGGAGACTCAGCAGTTGGAAGACACAGGAAAGTATCCCCAAATTGCAGATTTATCAAGAGCTTTTATTTTGAAAATAATGCTGCACAACCTACAAATCCTGGTATCCAAAATTGTCAGTACAAGGCTGAAAACTGTCTGGGAAACAGAAATCATTTTGTTTTAGACAGGCCATCTGAGACTCACGCAGACTATCTTTTGAGAACTGGACAGGTTGTAGATATATCCGACACCGTATACCCGAGGAACCCTGCCATGTGTAGTGAAGAAGCTAGATTAAAGTCATTTCAGAACTGGCCAGACTATGCCCACTTAACCCCAAGAGAGTTAGCCAGCGCAGGGCTCTACTATACAGGTATTGATGACCAAGTGCAGTGCTTTTGTTGTGGTGGAAAACTAAAAAATTGGGAACCTTGTGATCGCGCATGGTCAGAACACAGGCGACACTTTCCTAATTGCTTCTTTGTTTTGGGCCGGAATGTTAATATTCGAAGTGAATCTGATATCCTGAGTTCTGATAGGAATTCCCCAAATTCAACAAATTCTCCAAGAAATCCAGCCATGGCAGATTATGAAGCACAGATCATTACTTTTGGCATGTGGATGTACTCTGTTAACAAGGAGCAGCTTGCAAGAGCTGGATTTTATGCTTTAGGTGAAGGTGATAGAGTGAAGTGCTTTCATTGTGGAGGAGGTCTAAGTGATTGGAAGCCCAGTGAAGACCCTTGGGAAGAACATGCTAGGTGGTATCCAGGGTGTAAATATCTGTTAGAAGAAAAGGGACAAGAATATGTAAACAATATTCATTTAACCCATTTACTTGAGGAGTCTGTGGGAAGAAATGATGAGAAAACACCATCAGTAACTAAAAGAATTGATGATACCATCTTCCAGAACCCTTTGGTACATGAAGCTATACGAATGGGATTCAATTTCAGGGATATTAAGAAAATAATGGAGGAAAAAATTCAGACATCTGGGAGCAACCATAAATCACTCGAGGTTCTGGTTGCAGATCTAGTGAGTGCTCAGAAAGACAATACACAAGATGAATCAAGTCAGACTTCATTGCAGAAAGATATTAGTACTGAAGAGCAGCTAAGGCTCCTGCAAGAGGAGAAGCTTTGCAAAATCTGTATGGATAGAAATATTGCTGTAGTGTTTATTCCTTGTGGACATCTGGTCACTTGTAAACAATGTGCTGAAGCAGTTGATAAATGTCCCATGTGCTACACAATCATTAATTTCAAGCAAAAAATTTTTATGTCTTAATCTAACTCTACAGTAGACGTGTTATATATTCTTATTACTTTGATTGAATGTGTGATGTGAACCAAATTTAAGTAATCAGCATTGAATTCCATTAGCATTTGCTACCAAGAAGAAAAATTGGAAACTGCAGTGTTATAGTTGGCAATCTAAAATTTGAATTCCTAGATTTTCAGAATATTAGCTATATTATCCTTTTTTTTTTTTTACTTTTAATTGAAACCCTAGACTAAGAAGCATCATATTATAACTGATCACAATGTGTATTTGTAAGTACACTGACTTGGCTTCTAAGAGTAAGTGAATTAATCAACTAATTTTTTCATTCTTTTCAGATAAGCTTAGTTAACAAGTGGAGCATTCTATGTAAATGTGGAGATTAGAGTTAATCTCTCCAATCACATTATTTTATGTGAAAAAGGAGTGAACCTATACACACTGGTGGAAAGATAGAGATTACTTTTAGATGTTAGTCTTTGTGTTTTAGATTTTGTCTATTTTCTTTTAAAATTATACATACATACTTGGGTGGATGATTTTTAAAAATGATTTTGCCATTGTTAAAAGGTCATTTAATGATAGAATGCCATCTAGCCTACAATGAGCCAAATGAAGGTTGTGTGTATTTTGTATATGTATAGAACAAATGATTAGGAAAGATATATACCAAACTGTTAAATGTGGTTTCTCTGTGGGGGAGGAGTGAGTCCCAGAGGGGCTTTATAGGGGCCTTTCACTTTCTACTTTCTTTCATTTTGTTCTGTTTGAATTTTTGTAAGTATGTGTTACTTTCGTAATCAGAATTTTTAGAAAGTATTTTACTGATTTAAAGGCTTAGGCATGTTCAAATGCCTGCAAAATGACTTATTGGTCAGCTTTAGTTTTTCTAATCCAAGAAGGCAGGGCAGTTAACCTTTTTGGTACCAATGTGAAATTTAAATGTCTTTATGTTTGTCCTGCTTTGTGGTTGAAGAATATTTCTGAGTGGTAGTTTTCTGACAGGTAGACCATGTCTTCTTGTTTCAAAATAAATATTCCTGATTTTGTAAAATGAATATAAAATATGTCTCAGATCTTCAAAAAAAAAACAAAAAAAACAAAAAAATCAAAAATAAAGGCCCAGTTGTCCCTGTGGAAGTCCCCCGGTTCTCCATGCCAGAAGAAGGTGCAACAAAGTCACAGCAAAATCAAGACTAAGTTAACTGTGTTTTTTGATTGGGGAAGTGTTGTCCATCACAAGTACACTCCTCCAGGCTAAACAATGAATAAGGAGCACTACTTCAATGTTCTTCATGAGTTGAGAGCTGCAATACAATGAAAATGGCCACAGCTATAGGCAACTGGTGATTGGCAGCTTCATCACAACAACATATGCATTTAAGCATCATGTTTTGTTAAGAGTTTTTTGGTGAAGCATCAAATCACCCAGGTTACCCAGCCTCAATAGAGCCCAGATTTGGTGCCCTGCTACTTCTGACTTTTCCCAAAACTAAAATCACCTTTGAAAGGAAAGAGATTTCAGACCATTGGTGAGATTCAGGAAAATACAACCGAGCAGCTGGTGGCAATTCTAACAAAGTATTTTGTAGGTGGTTTTGAACAGTAGAGGAGATGCTGAGAGAATTATTTGAATTTTGGTCTAACATGTTATTTTCTTTTTCGACTTTGGTGTACAATTTTATTTTAGCTTTTTGATTATGTGCTCAGCTCATTGACTTTTTTAATTTTTAATTTTTTCTAATAATCTAAGTCCATAAATTTCTTTCTAAGCATTGATTTAGCTGCATCCCACAATTCTGGTATGTTATATTTTTATTATCATTCAATTTTAAATGTTTTATTTTTATTATAATTTCTTTGTTGACTCATGATTTATTTAGAAATGTACTGCTCAGTTGACTAAGTTTTTTTTGTTTGTTTTCTTGTTATCTTTCTGTTATAATTTCTACCTTAATTCTTCTGTAATCAGAGAACATCATCTGTATGATATCAGTTTGTTGAGATTTGATGATTTGTACTTCAGGAATACCTGTAATCTACTTAGATAAATATTTCTTTTGCATTTGAAAAGAATGTGCATTTAGCAGTTGTTGAATGCAGCGTTCTCTATTGCTCAATTATATCAGTTTTGTTTAGAATGTTCTTCAGATCTTCTATACCCTTACTATTTTTTTTTCTATTAGTTACTGAAATGATGTGTTTAATCTGTACTTAGGATTGTCTATTTGGCTGTTTGTTGTTTGGATTCTGAGTCCTTTTGCCCTACGTGTTTTGAGGGTATATTTTTAGATTATTAAGATTGTTTTTTTACTGAATTGACCCTTTATCTCTGTGATTTGTCCCTCTTTATTGCCAGTAATGCTTACTTTCTTAAAGTCCACTCGTCTGATATTGGTTTATCTGTACCAGGCTTCTTTTGGTTAATGTATGTGTAGTGTATCTTTTTCTTCTTTTTTCTTATTAACTTGTATCTTTGGTAAACAGCATGCATTTGGCTTTTATTGTGTTATACAGTCTGACAGTTTGTCTTTTACTTTCTGTATTTAACCCCTTTACATTAATGTAATTATTGATACATTTTTATTTTAATTTATCATTTCTTTGTTTTCCTTTTTGGTTTTATTTATTCAGTTTTGACTTCTTTTTTATTACCTTCTTATTTCATCTTCTTCCTCTCTTAGTATGTTATTTTTCTTAGTTTATTATTCTCTTAGTAGTTATTTTAAAGATTATAGTAAATACCCTAGACCTGAGTTAAATTTAAAAAACAAGTTTTTATTTTGAAATAATTCTAGAGTTACAGAAAGTTTTTAGTATAGGGAGGCTCTATATATACTTCCCCAAGTTCCATCAGGTGGTTACAACTTAATAATTGTAGGAAAATATCAAAATTGGGAAACTGATATTGATATACTGTACATTAGTTTTTTTTTAATTTGTGTCATTTTTATTACTGGTATAGGTTTGCGTGACCACCACCACAATCTAGGTACATATCTGTTCCATCACGACAAAGATCTGTATTAATTCTGCCCTTTGATAGTCATACCCAGCCCCCTTCCCAAACCATCTCTATTACCTGGCAGCCATTTCTGTCTCTGTAGTAATTTCAAGAATGTTATAAAAATATACTCATAATGTATGTGACCTTTTGAGATTGTTTATCATTCAGCATAATATTCTTGTGATTTATCCAAGTTATTGTGTATGTTATTAGTTTGTTTTAATTGCTGAATATTGTTTCATGGTTTGGATGTTGAGGGACATTTTATTAGTTTCCAGTTTTTTATTCTTACTAGATAAAACTGCTTTGAGCATGTTATTGCATGGACATAAGTTTTTAATCTTTCTTTAATAAATGCCCAGGAGTGTAATTGCTGTGACATATGGTAAGTATATGTTTAGTATTTTTTTTAGGAAACTGACAAACCTTTTCAGAGGGGCTCTACCATTTTACCACTCCACCAGCCATGTATGAGCAATCCATTTACTCCACATCTTCATTAGTATTTGGTGTTGCCACTATTTTTTATTTAATCATTTTGATTGGTATATAGTGATATTCTTTGTGCTTTTAATTTGCATTTCTCTATATGGGTAATGATACTGAACATCTTTTATGCTTTTATTTGCCATCCATATATCCTCTTCACAGAAATGTTTCTGTTCATTTTCTAATCATATATATATATATATATATATATATATATATATATATATATATATATTTAACTATTGAGTTTTGACTTTTCTTTATATAGGCCAGCTATGAATTTTGATTTCACTTTAATTATACTCTTACTACCCTCTGGAAAATGCAAGGAACTCGGTACAGTTTACCTCCATTTATGCTACTCCTGTCTTCTGTTTAATTATCATGTACTTTAAGTCTACATTATAATTAAAACTACAAGTTTTAGATTATTTACTGTTTTAAGCAATTTCTTTTTATTTACATTTTAATTCTTTTTGTGTGTGTGCTCTTCAATCTTTAATGCATTAGGGAAATTCTATCAGGGATCATTTTCTTTCTGCCTAATAATTTATTTTGCTAATTTTTGGTATACATCTTGAGACAACACAGTATTTTTTTGTGTGTGTGTGAGGGGGTGTATTCTGAAAGTGCTAGGTTGTCAGTATTTTTGTTCTTATTCATAAGTTTTGAATTTTGTTGTCTTTTTTAAATGACTCACTTAAGTCAGCTGTCAGTTTTATTTTTCTTGGAAGATAAAGTGCTTTTTGCTCTGGCAGCTCTTAAGGTCTTTCCTTTGTCTTAGCTTTCAGCTGCTTTGCTATGGTATGCTGTGTTAGCTTCTAAGATGGGCATAACAATCTCTTCCATCTGGTATTCATGCTTTTGTATTATCTCTTCTCCGTGAGTGCGGGCCCGGCTTATTGATCAGCTTCTAATGTAAAGAATATGGCAGGAGTGATATATTCTTATTCATACATTTAAAGTGAATTAAAAAAAAAGTTCTTTATATAAATGTTTTAATTAATTACAGTGGAAGGGTATCTCTGATACTGCTGTTCCCACAGGATGAGCTCAATTGTATATAGAGCTAAAGATGATTTTTATTTTGTTGGGATGCTACTATGGAAGAAGGAACTCTCTCAGCACACCTCTAAATAAGTGACTTTCTAGGTGAAAGGATACTGTCCATTTCTTCTATATTACATAGAGACTTTTGCCCAGAGTACTAAACACTTGTTTATTCAGATTTTTTTTGTTCGTGCTTCTGCAACACTTGCCAAGTGATTGTACATTTATCAGAAAGTCACTTTATAGCTATTTATGCCAGTTATTATTTTATAATTTTATGAATTTATTAGATAATATAAAATTTATAATAAAAATTATGAAAGAATTTAAATGAATTGATGAAACTATTCTTGGTTAATTGATTGTGTGTGATCAAGCCATGAAACACTGAGGAAAGATCTCATAACAATCTAGAAGGTTTCTTTAATGAAGTTGTTTCTCAAGTGTCCAAATTCTTGTTCCATGTTTAGAAGCTGAATTTTAAAACAATGCCATATTAAATGAACTTGGTTTATGCAAGAAAGAAGGTAGCCCTTCCATAATTAAGATATTTGTGGCTGAATATACATATGTTCTAAGTTAAAATAATGTTCTTAAGTTATATATTTGTCCTTTGTTATTAGTTCTACTTTATCTGAGCTTTTAGGGTAACTGAACCGATTACTGGTTTTGACGGCATCTAATATGGGCTTCATCTATACTTCTAAATACTGAGATGGTGTTTCGTTCTGCCCTTTCACAAAGAATATGACAAGGTTTTAATAGAATACTTTAGAAAATCTTTATCCGAGTTATGTTTTAGGTACTAGGACTAATTAAAACCTATTAATTAAGTTATATGTTTATTTACTAAGAACATGAAAGGCCTTTTAAGACTGAAATACTCAGCCAGAAGTTTAAATAGAGAACACATAATTATTTGGTGACTCTTGCTCATTTACTAGCAACTTCCATAAATTATACAGATTGTTTATCTGTATGTAAAACTCACCAGATAGCTGTATTTTCTTCTGTTTATTTAATGTTCTATAAACCAAGATGGGAGTCAGATTCTTTTTATTAAACATTTATACTATATCTGCTATGAACAAGCCTACCAAGAAAAATAAGATTCATTCTAATTTCTCAAGAAGGATAGTTCAGAAAGTCATTTTAATAAAGTGATAGCAGAATCAAGAGGGAAGTTTGTGCTTTTTTTATGGGTATAGATTTGAAAATTTAAAAACAAGCCTTTTGTATAGTAATATAATTAAACTATAGTTTTTACATGTGTGATCTCTAAATTTTGCTTTTACATGGGTTAAACCTTTAACATTTGGAAAAAAGCCCTGATGATTAGCACTTTTATACATTCTCATATTATAATATTGTACTCGCTCTGGTCCTGTAACTTTACTCTTGGAATATCCTCACATCCTTGCCTTACATAATATCAGAGCTTATACTTCATCAGTTAACTTCATATGGATAGACTCTGTTCTTGGAATGTGATTTGTTCCTTCTGTCTTACCATAGCAGAAGTCCAAATATTTTTTTCCTATGAAATATACCATAGGTCCTGATGTGTGGGATCCTCAGCCTGTCACAACTCTCATTATGCCATCTGCTTCAAACCTGAGCAGTGCAGCTTCTGCTGGCAGGCTGTATTGAAGTTGCCATGGCTTGGGATTTTTAAAAAAATATCAGGTTTGGCATAAGAAGCTTGCTTTTGAAAAAATAATTATTGATCATGCCTGTTGTAGATTTAAAAATAAGCACTTGAAAGGATTCCCAAAAGCCTCTTCTTAGCACATTGATCTCTTTTTCATCTGTGATTGTAGAAGCCAATATAGTGGTTGAATTATTAGCAACTTTGGTAACTTATGGATTTTTCTTTTTTCTGTTGAAGAATAAGTAACTTATTCTTAGTCCAGGTTGGTGATGTATTGTGAAATACTTTAATGCCTTCTGTCAATTGAAGCTCTTTAACCCAATATCTTATTTGCAAAAATGGTATCTCCAATGATTGTTTGCTCTGTGTATAAAACAGATGATAAGAGCACCATGATGAAAACAATATAGTTCCTTTATATTGTGTCTGCTATATATATACTTTGTGTGACTTTGTTAATTTTATTATCAGTAAACTGAAAATGAAGGTATTTGGAGGGTTGTTGGGGAGATTATATCACAGTTGATCCTTATATAATGAATAAACATTTATTCTACAAATATATGTTGAATGCTGACTCTGTGTTAGGCACTCTTCTAGAGAATGAGGATATAATAGAGAATAAAATGGTCAAATTCCTCTACTGGAGAATTCTACATTCTAGTTTGTCTTGGCAAGTTGGTATCAAAGCTCCATGACAATAGGGTATGTGCCAGGTGGTACTAAGCACAATGAAGAAAAATAGGGCAGAGTAAGCTCATGAAGCATAATGGTGGAAAACTTTCTTAGATCTGCTTGTCAGGGAGGGCTTCTCCGTGGTGACATTGAGCACCCTGGAATGAAACAAGTAAGTGTGTAGCTTTGATGACACGATGTACCTGACTGGTAGAGGGGGCAGCTTGGCAATTTGAGGAAAGGTGAAGTGGTCAGAATAGCGGGAGCTGTGTGGGTGAAGGACAGAATGCTAGGAGATGAGCTCGGAGTGATCCAAAAACGCCGTTGCTGTAACTTTTATGATAAATAATTATAGATAGAAAGTTAGATTCCAGTCACCCTATAGAAAAATGAAGTCAGGGTTGACTGTACTATTCTGTGAATTGCTTTGCTTTAACTTGGATCTCTCCATAACAGGCACACAAAAGTAATGATAGAATATTTTTCCAAAATGAATTTTTTGTTATTGTTTATTTTTATCTTTGTACCTGGAATTTGCCAAACTGTGAGGTTTGAGGTTTCAGGGCACAGTCCTCCAGACAGACAACTCTGCCTAAGACTTTTGAGACCAACAGCAAAGGAGTTAAGCTGCAAATATCAAGTTAGAGGGAAGAATCTACACAAGATCAGAATCATGTCTGAACCAACTGCCAGTTCAGGAGGTTCCCAAAACTGCCCTCATGTGAGAATGACCTACAGAACTTACTTAAAGCTATTAAGCTCATGGTTTTGGTCTATTTTACAGAAAGGATACAGGTCAAAAATTAGCCAAAGGGACACATAGTACAAAGTCTGGTAGGATTTCAAATCAAAGCTTTTATTTTCCTCAGAAAGTGTCCCCTTCCCCCAGATCTGGGCATGCCAGTATGCATGGAGTATTGCCAGCCCAGCAAGCTCACCTGAGCTCTGTGTCCAACGTCTGTATTCAGACATCATTTCATGGGCATGATTGATTGATTGCTTGCCCATATAGTTTAACATAGTCTCAGAATTTGATCTGATATCGTGTGACTTTGGGGCACACCATAACAAAAACATTCCTATCATCTGGGAAATCCCAAGGCTTTAGAAGTTACTTCATAGGAGCTGGGGACAAAGGCCAGAGCTCTCTTTGTGGAAAATCAAAATCTTTATTACATACATTGTTATAAAAATTCAAGTAATATGGAAAGTAAATGGCCCCTTGGAATCCCACTCCTCTGGACAACTAGTGTTATCTTGGTTGTTTGGTGTATATTGTTTCTGATATTTTATATATAAAACATTTTTTGAAAGTACATTATATTATACATATTATTCTATAATTAGTCTTTTTCACTTAAAAGTGTGTGTATGGATGTGTATGTTTTTGCATATGTTTTAATGAGCACCCTGGAGTTGAACATTGGAAGTATTAGTTTAAAAATATTTTTAATCTTATAATAGTGCTACATTGCACATCCTTATACATAGGTCTTTGTGTGTTATTCTGATTTTCTCCTTAAAATAAATTTCTGAAATAGAGTTGCTGAATTAAAGGGTATGTACAGCTTGAAATTTGGTATATATTTCGTTATTACTCCTCTTGGGATGTTTTTTATGAAATAGTTTGTGGAATGTCAAAGTTACTAATTTCTATATTACTCTTAGGTAAACATTGCAACTTCAGCAATTTCAAATGTAGAATGTGCCCATATTCCACATCTCAGCCCAGCTGTAAATACTACTGTGCAAAATGAATTGTTTTTATCATCCCAAAACAATGGGATTTTGGGAGCACTTACAGCTTCAAGTAGTCCACACATCAATGGGAAACATGCTTCTGATGAATTTGATCAACTGATCAAAAATATGGCCCAGGTAAGAGTATTTTTTTCCTGTTATGATGAAATGTACAATATCTGAAAACTAATAAAATCTTGGATTATTTGAGGAATATTAATGAAGTGATGTTATATAACATGTTAAATATACATTAAAAATATATTTTATTAAATGTATAAATATATTCTTATTAATGACGTTTGTAACATCTGAAACAATTAGAATGAAAATGAAGATTCTGTGTGAGTTTGGGGGGTTCAGAGATTTTTCTATTCCATTTTTTAAGTTAACAAATTTAAACTGAGTATTATATTTTATGTCCCAGAAATATTATTCAGGATAAATAAAATGTCTCATTCTAGGTGATGAGGGATAAACATTGTCTTGAAATTTTTATTTATTTACTTTTTAACAAAATGGTGCCACTGATAAGATTACTGTAAGTGCAGTGACTGGCTTTTACTTTTTATTTCTTGCTCTGATTCCTGGACAGGGTCGCCACGTAGAAGTGTTTGAGCTCCTCAAACCTCCCTGCGGAGGCCTCGGGTTCAGTGTTGTGGGACTAAGGAGTGACAACCGGGGAGAACTGGGGATATTTGTACAGGAAATTCAAGAGGGCAGTGTGGCTCACAGGTGAGACTGGCGGGCTGCTTCTCTGGTTTTGGTACCACTTTCAGGAGGTGATGATCACTTTGGGAGAATCTAGAGAGGCAAAAACAAATAAAAACAAATATTCTAATGTAATGATACTAACCAGTTCTAAAAATATGTATCAGTTATATTGCTATGATAAAAAGTAAGTCATGTTGAAGAGAGAGTAGCTTTTTAATATAGACAGAACTTAATCATGATTTAGTAAGGAAAGAAAAATTTTATTAGGATAGTATTCTCAGTGTCAGTACATGGGCCCTTTTCATTAAATTTTTAAATTACTATTTAGAAAACTATATATATGTATATGTATATAGTGTAGCCAATAATAATTCCAACTATATTAATATATTCAAAGCAACAAGTAAATATATGCTTCTTTGCTTTCATTTGTAGAAAATAAGGAACATTTAAGATATAAGATGTAGGTTGAGTGGATAGCTGAAAGAAGAGGGCTTTTAAATGGGAGGAGTTGATTAGGGGTGGATCAACTGAAGCCAAAATATATGCTTTTTAGGAATTTTTATTGTACTTTTTTGATTGCCATTTGATCCCCCTATACTCCCCCCCAGTCACCACACTGTTTTCCATGAACAGGAGTCCCTTTTTCCTTTTTGTTGATCCCTCCACCTCCTAATGTCTTGCTGCCCCCATAGCTGTCATCCTGCTCTCCATCTATGAGTCTGTCTCTATTTTGTTTGTTAGTTCAGTTTGTACATTAGATTCCACATATGCATGGAATCATATGGTGTTTGTCTTTCTCTGATTGGCTTATTTCACTTAGCGTAATGTTCTCCAGGTTCATCCATGCTGTTGCAAAGGGTAAAATTTTCTTCTTTTTTATGGCTAAGTAGTATTCCATCATCTAAATGTCCCATAGTTGTTTTATCCACTCGTCTACTACTGATGGACAGTGGGGCGGTTTCCATATCTTGGTGATCGTAAATAATGCTGTAGTGAACATAGGGATGCTTATGTTCTTTCAAATTAGTGTTTTGGGTTCCCTCAGATATATTCCCAGAAGTGGGATCGCTAGGTCAAAAGGCAAATCCATTTTTAATTTTAGAGGTATCACCACACTGCTTTCCACAGTGGATGCACCAGTCTGCATTCCTGCTAACAGTGCAGAAAGGTTCCCCCTTCTCCAGATCCTCACTAGCACTTGTTGTGACAGGTGTGAGGTGATATCTTATTGTAATTTTAATTTGCATTTCTCTGATGATTAGTAACATTGAGCAAAGTAAATTCTTTAAGTATCGTCGGCAGCCGTCCGTCTCGAGAGACGATGGTGTAGCTTCTTAAGAGTCTATCTGCACCGCCGAGAATGGCTGTGCAGTCCAACTCGGGAGTGACACGGTATCTGTCTCCTCCCGTGTTGAATCGACAACTTGTGATGACGCTGGAGTGTCCTCTCCAGTGAAGCTGAAGCTACAGAGCCTGGGCAGGGTGATATGGAGGGTCTGCTGTTGCCCATGCAGCAGACCCCCCCTCTCTTCGCAGCTGAAGGGTCCAAGGGAAAGACGGAGTCAATACAGCTTGGCTTCAGGTGCGCCGCAGGAGTTGCCGGTGTTGACTGCAACGTCAAACCGCCTTAGGGACTCCGGCTCCGGATTTTCTGTCGGGGTTTACTCCCTTAGCCTTTCCCCTGAAGAGGTATGCCGCAAGGCAGCGGAGGTTTTTTGGAGTCAGAGTTTTCCTTCTCTGATTCTTTAAGTATATTTTATTGATTATGTTGTTACAGTAGTATCAATTTTTTCCCCTTTGCTCTCCTCTGCCCAATACCCACCTTCCCTCCAGCAATACCACCCCCCTTAGTTCATGTCCATGGATTGTGCGTATAAGTTCTTTCACTTCACCCTTTCCTATATTATTCTTAACATCCCACTGTCTATTTCGTACCAATTGATTATGCTTCTTAGTCCCTGCACCATTTCCCCATTTCTCTCCCTCCCCACTCCAGATGATAACCCTCCAAATGATCCCCATACCTATGATTCTGTTCCTATTCTGGTTTGCTTAGTTGGATTTTGTTTTTATTTTTTAGATTCAGTTGTTGAGAGTTGTGAGTTTGTTGTCCTTTTAGTGTTCATAGTTTTGATCTTCTTTTTCTTAAGTAAGTCCCTTTGACATTTCATATAATAATGGCTTGGTGATGATGAACTCCTTTAGCTTCACCTTGTCTTGGAAGCACTTCATCTGCCCTTCCATTCTAAATGATAGCCTTGCTCCATAGAGTAATCCTGGTTGCAGGTTGCCTTTCATCACATTGAATACTACTTGCCAGTCCCTTCCTGCCTGCAAAGTATCTTCTGAGAAATCAGATGATAGTCCTATAGGCATTCCCCTCTAGGCAACTCTCCGCCTCTCTCTTGCTACCCCCAGGACTCTGTCTTTATCTTTCACCTTTGGCATCTCAATTATGATGCGTCCTGGTGTGGTCCCCTCTGGGTCCAGCTCGCCTGGGACCCTCCGTGCTTCCTGAACCTGTATGTCCATCTCCTTTGCAAAACTTGGGAAGTTTTCCTCATTTTTTTCAATTCTTGCTTCCTTGTTCTGCACTGGTTGACTGTTTTTTTCTTCCTTATGTTCCAAATCATTGATTTGAACCCTGGTTTTCTTCCGTTCAGCATTGGTTTTGTGTGGATTTTTCTTCATTTTGCTTAGCTTAGCCTTCACTTCTTCTGTTATGTGTTTGCCATACTCAAGCATATTTATCAAGCCTGTGAGCATCTTTATCACCAGTGTTTTGAATTCTGCATCCGTTAGGTTGTCTATCTCCTCATTTGTTAGGTTGGCTATCTCCTTGTCACTTAGTTTTCCCACTGGAACCTTGATCCATTCCGGCTTTTGGGCCATACTTCTCTGTCTCCTCATTCTGACAGGCCCCTGTGTTTGTTTGCCTCCATGTCCCAGGTAGAGCTGTCGCTCCTGTTACGTTGTAAGGGGCGGAGCCTTAGGTACTCGTTCAGTCCAGGGTGACCTGTTTCACCACGTTGTGGCACTGTATGTGGGGGAGGGGTCCGAGAGGGAACAGTGCTGCCTCCCTAGCACTTGCCTCTTATCCAGGCACCTCTCCCACTTCCGCACCGGACTGGTGCCCCTCTAGCTGTTGCCCTGGCCGTTGTTCCCAGAGTGGGTGGATCTGTGGATGTTCTAGGACCATGGGGGCCCTTTAAACAAGCGGATTCTGCTGAGACCGGTAGTTTCTGCCTCCACCCCAACCCCACTGGTTTGCACAGTCAAAAGCAATGAGACTTGATTTTCTCTGGTGCTGGGATCGTGAGCTGCGAAGTCCAGTGAGGAGCTGGGAATGTTCCCCAGGTGTCCCTCCTGACTTGTTAAAATGTGTGTGACAGCGCTTTCTGCTGGCCCGCCGCTGCCACTGCTGCTGCTGCCGCCACCACACTGCCTCTTCTCCACCCCGACTCCGCCCCTCCTACCTATCTGGATGAGTATTTCTTTTTTATATCTTTGTTTGCTGGACTTCCATGCAGTTTGATTTTCTGAAATTTCTAGTTGTTTCTAGTTTTGAGGTAGTTGTATTCCTTCTTAGTTGTGGAGGGAGACGCAGCGTGTCTGTCTACATCTCCATCTTGGCCGGAAGTCAAATAAATGTTTTTAAATATAGAAGTGCCAAAAATTAAGAAATATAAAGTATAAATCTGTGGACATTAGAAACAGAATTAAAGTAACCTGAAAATATATTCCAGAAAAGCTGTTATTGTTTTAGGCGCTCTCAGATGTCTTTTACCCCCTTTTTCATTCTTGATAGAGATGGAAGATTGAAGGAAACTGATCAGATCCTTGCTATCAATGGACAGGCACTTGATCAGACAATTACACATCAGCAGGCTATCAGCATCTTACAGAAAGCCAAAGATAATGTCCAGCTAATTATTGCCAGAGGCTCACTGCCTCAACTCATCAGCCCCATCATTTCCAGGTCCCCATCTGCGGCCAGCACAATTTCAGCTCACTCTAATCCGGTGAGTACATAAGGTGTTCACAAGGAGCAGAACATATTTTTCCAGTCTTTTTGTTTTTCTACAGGTTCCAGTTCCTTAGTTTCTTTGTCTTTCTTGAGTTTTTGCCTTTTTATTCTTTTTTTCCTAGCCTGGAATATTTGTTATTTAATTATGCTGAAGCTTCTGGCTTCTAAAACAATTTTCACTATTTTTATGAAGTTTATTTTTTATTTGACAGCATCCATCAAATGCAAAAAAAAAAAATTTAGTCCTGTAACAAAATTGGCTATCTGGAGACAGATATAATCTTGATTTTCCCTGTAAATTGTAGATTTTACAGGGTGGGGCAATAGTAGCTCTATAGTTGTGAGTACATGACATACAAAGTTCATTCTTGTGTTTTTATTTATTTATTATTGTATGATCTTCTTTTCTATAAATTTATTTTTAATTGTTTTTCTATCACAGTTGTCCTAATTTTTTCCTTGTGGCTCTCCACTGCCCTGCCTCCCCGCAAACCCGCTCCGCCACTGTCAAACTGTAAACCTGCCTGTGTCCTACCCTGTATTATTGTTTTAGTTAGCTGTTGGTGACTCTAAGAAGTCATCTAATTTGGAATCATGCAAGACAGGATTATGAAGAAAACATTTTTGATAGGTAGAAGTTTTTCCCTCCATCTTTTTCTTTTTAAAAAATGTTCTACAAAGGATCTTACAAATCATCAATATCTTTACCTGGTTAAATGTGGTCACTATAATGATGTATTGATAATTTGAGAATGATTATGCAGTAACAGTCTGTTGAAAGGGAAATGTACTAAATAAAAGGGACATATTCTTAAGGCTCATTTTTATGTTTGAGATCAATTCTTTAATACTACTCACAAAATAATATTCATAAAAATCTCAGCTGTAATGAAAATTTTAGTTTTTCATAAGTTTTTTCAGGTGCTTATAGGAGCTTTGTTTTCAGGTTCACTGGCAGCATGTGGAAACTATTGAATTGGTGAATGATGGATCTGGTCTGGGGTTTGGCATTGTTGGAGGAAAAGCAACTGGTGTGATAGTGAAGACCATTCTGCCTGGAGGAGTGGCTGATCAGGTAACCTACTTCCAACATGTCTTTACACTGTTTTATCAAATAGCATGGCTTCATCTTTTACATTATCTGCCAGAAATTAGAAACTTTGGCCTTCAATAATACCAAAGAAGCTGAAATAGAATCTTCTGTTTGTTGTGCAACCCCTAATCTGTTTTCTTAGACCTGGGAAGAAATACCTTTCAAATGGGAACAGTATTAAGTTAAAGTCATAGACCCACAGACTAAAGCTTAGGTTATGGTTTTGATCATTGTAGAGGTAGCAGTGCTTTATTTTATGATAATAAATCATATTTATAAACCTAGTCAACACTTTTATGGTCTCAAGATATTATTGAAGAAAGAATACTTCATTATAGTAGGTAAAAAATAAGATTCATCTTTTCCATTTAGTGATGCGTCACTGGTGTCATCTTTGTATGTGAAGCACAGTCTGTTTTTATCACTTAGAGTAGTTGATTAATGAATTGCCATTTATGCCATGTGACATGTTGGAATATATGTAAGAAAATGGTAGTTATTTGTTATGATTTATTTTAATTAGTCTAGTACAGTAGTCCCTTGCTATATCGCGGTTCACTTATTGCAGCCTCCCTGTATCACTGGATTTTAAAAAGTATTATATTTAATTATTTATCGTGGACTTTTTGCTATATCGTGGGATTTTGCGGTACTGTATACGTATGTTGTTAAAGTTACACAGATTTAAGAGTGTAGAATAAATGTAAGGTTCCTACTTCGCAGGGGGATCTAGAACGTAATACCCGTGATAAGTGAGGGAATACTTTATTGCTAATGTACGTGTCTTTGGACCTGATTATAACATTTTGTTTATAAAGATATTTGCTTTTGCATGTATAGTTGAAGTTAGGAATCAGATTTATCAAATAGTTGTCATATTCATAAATGAAAGTCAGATTTATTGGCAGCCTTATCAAAAGAGGTATTGACAGTAACACAACAGTTTGCAAATTTTGTTTCTTTTAAATACTAGCCAGTATATATCCACATCATTGAAATTCCCCTAGCTGATAGGCTTGTGATAAATAAACTTTATCTTCAGTATAGAGCTGCAGTGCCCAATACTGTGTGTAATTGACACATGTCACCTTTAAATTCAAATTCAAATTAATTAAAATTAAATAAAATTATAAATTCGGTTTTTCAGTTAGACAAGCCACATGCTGCTTGTAGCTGCCGTGTTGGACAATGCAGAACATTTTCATCACTGCACAAAATTCTAGTGGCCACTGTTTTTATGGAGGCTTATAATACTGCTTTTCACTCCCCTTATCTGTCTGGCTTTTTATCTCACTATGATTTTGTCTGCAAATGTGAAACCTTTAGAAATATTTATAACTTAACTGGCAAGGCAAAGAGATATGATACTAATTCAGTGCTTTCCTGTGATTCATACCATATTTTGAGCAATATGTATTCATATAGTTACTTATACTTTGTCTTTGCTTACTGGTATTTTCTCCTTCTATACCTAAAAAAAAAAAAAAAAAAGGCTTACTATTTTCTTGCATCTAGTGGTTAGAAATCAAATTGAAAAGGTCATACTGAACTTTTAAGGAATATTTGTGAATTTTAGTTACTTAACAAGTTTAAATCACGTATTTAGTGTCCTATGATTGGTATTTCATGTCATTGTTTTATTATTATTATTATTATTATTATTATTATTATTATTATTATTCCTTTTCCCTCACTTAGTTCTCTGATGAAGGTAATAATAATAAAGCCTTTTAAAACAATCTCTTTTTCTTCAGCATGGGCGATTATGCAGTGGAGACCACATTCTAAAGATTGGTGACACAGATCTAGCAGGAATGAGCAGTGAGCAAGTAGCACAGGTCCTCAGGCAGTGTGGAAACAGAGTGAAACTGGTGATTGCGAGAGGTGCCATAGAAGAGGCAGCAGCACCTGCTGTGTCCTCATCCCCATCATCTACACCAGAGATGCGGGTAAGTAGGTTAAACGGTGGGGGAAGTCATAGACAATAGCGCTAAAATGACAGGATATTTATTTTGAAATTATTTTATTAATATTTATATTTTAATGATACAAAATGAAACAAAATTCAATATAGAATTTGAATGAAAAATAGATTGTGTGAAGAATTCTGGATGACTATTTTGTTTTTCTCTAAGTAGCACATTTATAAGGATAACATTTTTCAGTATGGAAAAGTTTTAAAGAATTACTTGCTACTAATACCTAAGACGTTTAGGTCTTTTACTTAGAAGGTTCTCTGTGAGGTGGGCTATAAGTTTTAATAATTCCCTTACAACAGCTTTCCTTTTAGTGTCTTTATTTTGGAGGTGGTGGTGATGAATAAAGTTCACTAAAATCTTTTAATATTATTGTTTTAAGGTATGTCACACCACTATAATCAGATTTGTAATGAGCAGTCACTGTTCTTGACCCAGTTATAAATTTTAAATATAAGCTATGCTTTTGAGGTTACAACAAAAGCTTTGTTCATATGTATAGCATTCCATCTCTATTTTTAACTTGATATGAAACAAGCTAAACAATTTCAGAATTATTAGAATGTGGTTATCACACATAGTTCAGGTCACAAGATAGCTAGAGTGGATAAAGTGTCAAAAAAACCATTTTTCTAGAAATCTCTTAAATATTAAAGAAGAGAATCACACTCAATTTTTAGATAAGCTTTATAGCAAATGTAAGCCCTGCATTCCTTTCTCATAGATCTAAATGCATCTATATGATTTTTTTTCTATTGAAGTGTTTTCTAACCAGTTGCTTTAAATTCTTTTTTTACTATTATAACCTCCACAAGCCCTCTGAAACTATTAGGACACTTGAAATTTCCATGAATCTGTTGTTTTTAGGATTGAGTGTGGTTGCTATTTTTTGCAGAAGTAAAGCAAGAAAGCTTGTTTATGTAAGTATTTAAGTGGCATTCTTTGTGGTAAACAAAAACATTTTATTCAGCAATATATAAATGAATGCAATACCAAGAACCACTTGATGTAATTGAAAGCTTAGAAAAATATCTATTCTGTGCATATCATCATTTCTGAAGCTTGTGCCCCTTTTAAAACTATTCGATAGTCAAATTGCCACCCTCTAAAATAGCACTCGCATAAGTCTTATTAAAAATAGAAAACACATTTGTTTCCATTGAAGCAGATTTCATCCTGTCATTTTCTTGTAATTATCTAAACTTTAAACTTTTTGCTAAGTTTGCACAGATAATTATGTGCAGTGAGAAAAACTAAATGAAACTTCACCATAAAATTATATCTCATTTAGGTGGACTGTCAGTGAGATAAAGTCAAGAGTTTACTTAAAGAGAATCAAAGAACATTACTAGCCAGACCCAGACAGCACGTCCATTCCAACTCTTAACCTTCATTCTGTTGTGATCTTCTTCGGGTTCTCTGTGGAATCTGCTGACACGACATCAGTATATAATACCAGTAGCTCACTGAGAACTTAGCGCACTCGCCTACTAATGCTTAATTCAGGGACTCTTGCCCTTTAAGCTAATATATAATTAATAACAGTGATACATGTTAGCAAAAACTGCCTTCAGCTATCATTGGTGGACTGAAGAAAGTCATAGCAGAAAGGCATACTTTCCTTATAAATAGCTTTTAAATTAAAGTATGAATATACAAAACAAATACAGGGGCCATTTTAAATAGCTCATTGGTGAATTTCACTGATTTCTTAAATCATCAATTTATTAATAATATGTCTGAAGGCTGTATTGTCATATTCATGATGTTAGAATCAACTATCAACTTAGGATAGTAATAGCAGCAACATGTCCTGAATAGATACAGTGGCCTTTACATTCCACTAGGGATTTTACATAGGACATAGCATTTAAGAGCAGGGTTTCTGCAACCAACCTATCTGCATTTGAATTCTGCCTCTACTAGAACGCTTACTGTTTGTCCTTGAAAAAGTTTATGTTCTTCAGTTTCCCCAGAGAAAAACTGACAGTAATGGTGCCTACCTCAAAGGTTTGTTCTAAGTAGTAAATGAATTAAGGCATGTTGACTGCCTGTTAAACAGAAACTTCTCAGTAAATGTTAGCTGGACACACTATGTATTCTTGTTTTTGGTAGACAGTTGAACAAAGTGTTGCTTAGAAAGATTTAGTAGCAAAGCTAGATTTGAACTTGTTGATCTGAATTCAAAACATGAGTTCCTTCAGCCTCCTAACTCCTTCAAAAATGAATATAAGCCATCTCTGAAAGTAGAGTTTTTTAATAAATTATTTGAATTTTAAAGTTGTGTATACACAAACAATAATGTATATCTATGACAAGGGCATGTGTTCAGCATTACTGCTGACATATCTTTTTAGTACAAATGTGATGCTAGTCCATGTTATCAAGACTGAAGGGGTAATCTATACTCGAATCCTGTGCAGAGGTTTCTGCAACTAATTATAACTTATTATTTCGAAATAAAGGTTGTAGCTTTTTGAGCTTATCTTGTTTGTTTAAACATTTATTTTTCTGTGTATTTATTTATCAATTTTATTTTAGGTTGATGCTTCCACTCAGAAAAGTGAAGAGAGCGAGACATTTGATGTAGAACTCACTAAAAATGTCCAAGGATTAGGAATTACCATTGCTGGTTACATTGGAGATAAAAAACTAGGTAGTTTTAAACATTAATATTTTATTTTTTAACTTGATAATTGCCTCTAATATAGCTATCTTATGAAATACTGACTCAATGTTAGGTATTTTTATATTGTTGGGTAAACAGATTGAAAACATTTCTAGGAATAATTATGTATGTGATTCCAGTTTTATATTTAAGAGCGACAAAATTATTGTCTTATTCTCTAGCTTAAGTTTCTATTACTGATTTTGTTTGTGTGGCTTGTTAATTTATATTTGTTCAGAATTGGACTTCATATTTGGACATGGAGGATGGATATCATTTATTATTTGCGTGATCTTTGTAAATAGTAAAAATAAAACTTCTTAATTTTAGAACCTTCAGGAATCTTTGTAAAGAGCATTACAAAGAGCAGTGCTGTTGAACACGATGGAAGAATCCAAATTGGAGACCAGATCATAGCAGTAAGTAACACATTTAATTTTACTTTTGTTAATTTTCATGGTTGAAAGATGCATTCTCCTAGTTTACTCAGGTTTGAGTATTACATTTAGCTCAGTACACTAGCTGGCTTTGATGAGTTAAGGCTCTCTGCTCTCATTACAATGACCAATTTTATTGTTTTGTGAAAGTAAGAGCATTGAATACTGATTTTAGTTCTAAAGGTAGGACTTCATTCTTTAATAATTTCTGAAACATCTGACTTTTGGTTGTGACATTAATATTATAGTTATACTTTAGTCCATTACTATCATAGTTACACTTTAGTGGCAGACACTACAAAGACCAGATGTCATAACCTTTAGTTTACTTGAATCTGAATTTGGGATGCATTTCCTTTTTCACATTAGCAGAATGACACTGCTCTTGTTGACTTAATGACCAGGGCTATGCTTAGCTCTAAGAATATACAAGAACAAAAAAAATATCCAACCTTTCTAATTAGATCAAGCCCATCATTGTTACTGTAGTAACATCAGTATGTTCTGAACATATGTGCTATTCAAGGCAGTATACAAAAGAGTCTAATTTTCAGTTCAGTGTTGAGTGGAAAAGGGACTACATAACTCCTCGTTAGAACTCAAATCCAAAAGACCCTGCTGCAGGGACTTCCTGATTAGCAACTTTAGGAAAAACTGCAGGGGGTCTATTCTCTCACAGATTCACAATTCACATTGAAAAACCAAAGACTGAAAAGTTCTGCAATAGAGAAACTTACTCAACTCTTTTAATACAGTGTTTCCTAAACCTTTGTAACGATGGGTTCTTTCTGTCCTCAAACATATTTTAATATTTTGGGAATGCCAATTTATCTTAATATGTGTGTGTTTATGCTTAATTAAGTCTCTGTTGTTTCCTTGGGATACTAAATAATAGTAAGGAAGTAGAATGTTGAAATAGAGGAGTCCTTGTTCATAGCAGCATTATTCACAATAGCTAAGATGACATAGAGATTCAGATGTCCACTGACAGATGAATGGATTAACAAAATGTGATATTATGCAAGGGAAAATTATTTAGTGATATAAAGAAGGAAATTCTGCCACATCCTACAACATAGATGAACCTTGAGGACATTATGCTAAGCGAAATAATCCACTCACAAAAGGGCGAGTACTGTGTGGTTCCACATATATGAATGCCTAGAGCAGTCAAACTCGGAAGCAGAAAGTAGAATGGTTTTTGTGAGGGGCTGGGTGGAAGGGAAATAGGGAACTATTGTTAATGGGTGTAGAGTTTCATCTTGCAAGATAAAAACACCTGAAGATCTGTTGTATGACAGTGTGAATATAGTTAACACGTCTGAACTATACACTTAGAAATGGTTAAGATGGTAAATTTTATGTTGTGTTTTCTACCACAATTTAACAGAAAAAGTAGAAGTCTCCTTTATCTCTGCCATTTGCTTCTACATTACAGCTCTCTGAGTTCTTGGACTTAATTTCTTAAAGCTCCTAACTACACCTGTTCATCTCTTGAAATCTACTATAAAAATCAAGTGTTGCTTGCCACCTAAACTGGCTGTCCTGGGAGTGAATTTTCCCCATGATATCTCCATTTTAACATACAATTAAAATTAACTTCTTTTAGTGTTTTATTTTGGAGGAAAGAGAGGGAGAGTGAATAGATACAAACTCTAAATCCATATCTGATACTGAATTAAAAATTGAAAACAAAGCTACTACTTTTTTCCCTATGTTGTATATTGTAACCCATTAGAATGTTTTTTTTTAAATTTGCTTTGTTGAGATATAATTCACATAACAATTTACCCATTTAAAGTGTATAATTCAGTAGTTTTTGTATATTCAGTGTGCATCAATTATCACAATCAACTTTAGAACATGTCATTACCCTAAAAAGAAGCCTCATACATATTAGCAGTTACTCCCTAATTCCCCTATCCTCCCAGCCCTAGACAACCATCCATCTATTTTCTGTATAAAATGTAATGGAATCATACAATAAGTGTTCTTACGTTATTGGCTGCTTTTGCTTAGCATAATGTTTTGAAGGTTCATCCATGTTGTAGCTTGAATGATATTCCATTGTATGGATATTCCACATTTTATTTACTCATTCTAAGGTTCATGAATATTTGTGTTGTTTCCACCTTTTGGCAGATAATGCCTCTATGAACTTTTATGTACCAGTTTTTGTGTAGACGTATGTTTTCAATTCTTGAGTATATAATTAGGAGTGGAGTCACTGAATCCAATTATAACTTTATGTTTAACTGTTTAGCAAACTTCTTTCACCTACAAAACTAGGATAAGGAAACGACCCTTGTATGGTTTTTAGGAAAACACATGAGTGACAAATGAGTGATTTATTTTAAATACTTGGTATAATACTTTGCACATAAATGCAATGTAAGTTAATTAAGCAGATATTTATTAAGGGCCCAAAATGATTACATATTATAAGTGTATCACCATGCTTCCCTCCACCTTGTCATTATTTTCATTCTTATGTAAGTAGATCCTCAAATACAATTTTGCTTAGGCAGGGGCAGTGATAAAGGAAATGGTTTCTTGTTTTCAATAAAATCACTTGCCTTTACCAGCATCAATGTTCTGATTTCTGATTTTTAGCAACATTCTTAGAAGCACCTTAAACTCTTAGGGAATATCTTGAAATGCTTTTGATTATGCATTAATTTAGTGCAAAATATCACCATCTTGTGGACTATTGAGATACTGATAGTAAAGTTCTTCACACCAGTTGTGTTTTCACAGCAGCTGTATTTTTTTTTTTCTCTCTTTTTTTTGGGGGGGTGGTAACAGCTATTTGGAGCTGTACTCTTTTTATCTTGTAATTGTTGTGATGGTGGGAAGATTAAGAAATTATTTCTTACTATTTTGAGAAAGTGTTGTTTGTAACATTAAAACTTTTTTGTTATAGGATTCCTGTTTCACAAATTGTTCTCTGTGGACCCCTAGGGTTTCACTATAGACCTTACAGGGAAAGGGAATAGAATGAATGAATATATTTTCCCCTACTTTATGTATCATTATTTAAGCATTACTTGACAAAAGGACTCTATTTTTAAGTTGACAAACTTGTCATTAGATAAAAATATATATACTCACTCTTTTTAGATTAATATACATAATACTAGCTGAAAGCAATATGGGGTTATGATTGATTAAAATATTAAATAGGCATGTAAATATGGAAAGGTGTCAAATGTTGCCTTTGATATTCTGTGACTTGCTATACTTATAGGTACAGGCTTTGGATGAGGGCTTGGACAGCTAACTGAGTATGCTAAGGAGCTGTGTTTTTTTTTAGTTGTTCCAACTAGTATTTCACCCCATAATTGTTCCTGTTAATTTTTATATCTCTTGCTGCCATAGCACCTATTTCCACTGCAGTCTTGTCAGTGGCACCATTGGATCTGAAGCCACATCTTAACTCTCTTCCTCCAATAACGAGGAACCAGCACTGGCCTGGCCCCTGGTATAGACGTGGGTGACCTTGTCTCCTACGTATGATGGGACTAATAGTGAACAAAAACTGCTCCCATGAAGGCTTGGGATTTTCATGTTTATTTATCACTTCTTCACTCTTTTTAATATTAATGCCAGCTGCTGAGTATCTTCCCAGTACAAAGTGCTGTGTACTTTAATTTTGGGAAGTATCGTTGTTCCCATATTACAGATGAAGATACTGAGAAATTTGAACTTAAGTCTGGGTTTAAAAATCTATGATTATTCCATTATAGCAATTTAATCTGTGCTACTACCATCTCTGACATTTGGGTAAGAAATATATTTTTAAATTTAGGTCATCAAGTTTTGAAAATAAAGGAAAATGTGTTTTTTCTTTACATATTTGTATTTTATTGCTATTAAGTAAACAAAATCATATACATTTGTTTTTCTAATGAAACTAATTTTGAGAGTTGAACAATAAAAATATTTTGTAATTAAAAACTTTCAGCCTAAGTTCTATGCAATTTAAGAATTTTTATGGAACATCAAGATAGATTTTTGCAAATGTTTTTCTCCTTCACTACCCTGAGTGTAAATAACATGTTTATTTAATTTAGATTAACTTTTGTCCTTGAAGTGAAAGAATATAAAATTTGAACATAGTTTTTAAAAAAACCTTCTCATAGTAACCATTATTAATGGTCTATGTTTTAAAATTCCAGAAAGTAAAGTATCCATGTATCTGTATTTAAATAGGGCTTTATATATATATTTGTTCATATATTTTTTAATATTTTGTTTTACTTAGACATATAGTACCTGGGAGGAATAATCATTATCAAAACATATAGATCTGTTGCAGTATATTTAAACAGTCATTATTAATGGACAGTTGTTTACAGTTGTTTACTGTTACCAACAACTTTATTACATACATCTTTATGTCTTTTATAAACTAAGAGTTAAAATGTTTGTTTTGCTGTAATAGTATTTAGATTAGAATTGTTTTATTTCTTAGCATTGAATTTTGTATGCCACTATTTTCTTTTTCATTTTTAACTAAATTTTTTGGGATGACTACTCTCGACTACTCCCTTAACCCCTCTTCCCTCTGGTAACCACTATACTATTTTCATTTGTGTCTGTGACTTTTTGTTTTTCTTTCTTGTTACTGTCAGTTTTATATTCCTCATATGAGTGAAATCATAGTGAAATCATAGTGAAATCATATGGTTCTTAACTTTTTATGTCTAACTATTTCACTTAGCGTGACATTTCAAGATCTGTCCATATTGTCTCAAATGGCAGTATTTCATCTTTTCTTATGGCTGAAGAGTATTCCATTACATATATGTACCACATCTTCTTTATCCAGTCATCTATGGAAGGACACTTTGGTTGTCCAGAGAGTCTGCACCTTGGGAGCAGAACTTGCAGAGATCTCATTGCTGAAGGGAGCTCTGAGGTCCAAGAAATGGAAATGAGCCCTTTGAGGCTGGAGGGCAGAGTAATAGGCACTTCATTCAGGGTGAGAATGGTGATGGAGGTGAGGTTGCCACAGGCCCTTCCAAACCATTCAGAGAGAGAAATTGGAGCATTGCTCTGAGGTATGCTTGTGAGAGGCTAGCAGGGTTACAAGATCATATCTTCTGTTTGGAATGCTCAGAGGGGCATCTTAAAGTGTTTTGAACTCTTCAAGTGTTTTGAACTAGAAAAAGGGAAAATTGCATACTTTTTTTTGAAGGGGCAAAGAAGTAAAAAGGAATGCAATTTTGTTGTAATTCTTTTCTTTTTAAAGCATATGTGTATGTGTGTATGATTTTAGAAAATATTAGCACTCCCATTGACCACTTTTGTAACTGTCTTCTATACTTTTATACCCTGTGTAACTGAGTTCCAAAGTTGACTGTGCATCAGGATCACCTGAGGAATGTAGAAGAATGTTTTAAGAGGTATAGAAGACTGGGCCCCACCCTAGAACTATTGACTCATGATTTCTAGAAATGAGGCCCCACGATCTGTATTGAGCCAGTAAACAAAACCCTCCTGAGGAGTCTAGTGAACAGGTGTTAGTCCGTTCCCCAGTTAGGGGATTATTCACTCCCCATTCTTTTTTACATTAACAGACACTAAATATGCATTTGGCGAATTGGTAATACAAATATCCATTTATTTCTTTAACATGCCCTGTTCTTACCAGGTAGATGGCACAAACCTTCAGGGCTTTACCAATCAACAAGCAGTGGAGGTGTTGCGACACACAGGACAAACTGTGCACCTGACGCTAATGAGGAGAGGGACAAAGCAGGAAGCTGAGCTCATGTCAAGGGACGATGGCACAAAAGATGGAATTTTGTCTCCTGTTAATGCCAGCGTAAGCAAAGGTAATGCCAAGTTAATCCGGCTGCCAGTTATACCCTTACATCATTTCCATTTTTTTTTCTAATTCTGAAACTATTTAAAAATAGTTTTTAGTCCTCACTATTTAGTGTTAACCAAGTAAAAAGGAAATTTAATGAAGTTGGGATTAACTGGCACAATGATATGTTCATTAAGTGTAGAATGGGCTTCTGAAGAAAGCAGATTACTTCCTACCCCTGACTTACTTTTGAATGTCATCATCATGTTTTCTCATTAAGGGGAAGCTCTTCCTTGGGTTATGCATGTGAGCCCCATGATATTCCTTGAAGGAATCAACTTTATTTTCCCAACTAGTAATGTCATTCATAACCTGATCATATATGAGCATCTCTGGAAATTACTGAAATCCTCATGGAGTTCACTGGGGTAAAGGTTTATTGGTAGAAGTCAGGCTTTTGGTTTAAAAGTGCTGTTTCATTTCTCACACTGTTAACCATTCTGGTATTTATGCCATAAACTACTTATTACAGTCCTAGGAGACAGGGAGGCAAATCACAGGAGAAATTTATTACTTCTTTGCCCCATTGACAGGAGAACTTTCCTTTAAGAACATGGGATTATGGAAGAATATACCTACAAAAGACTTCTCATTTAGGGATTCAAATATAACAGTGGGGTTTGAAAAATTCAAAAGCTTGATTATATTACAGATATAACTACTAAAATGTTCTTTTCTTTAAGAAAATTATAAAAAAGATGAAGATTTTTTATGTTTGAGGAGAAACACCAGCATATTACCAATTGAAGAAGAAGGTAAATGCCTGGAGCCAGGTTATTTTGTTTTTTATATACCTTTTTAGAGAAATTATTTTATACATGTAATTAAGCCTCTATGGACTTATTGTAAATTACAAAAACCTCCAAAAAAAGATGTGCTTGTATATCCTCATTTATAGACCTGATTAATTGCTCTAGTAGATTAAAATAGTTCATTTATAGCTGGTATATTTTCTTGCTGAGTCAATCTTCTACATTTTTTAACTAAAATCATTTAGAAATCAATAAATTACATGATTGATTTTATTTCAGTTCCCTTATTTTTGTACAGCCAACATATGTCTATCTTATTGAACAAACAAACGTGAAATTATAAAGTATTTCTAAAATAAACACAGGGAATCTTTAAAGGATAAGCTCATAGGAATGAAACTGTCCAATGTTGGGAGGGTTTTCCTTCTCAGTTTTAAAAAGTTCTAAATTTTAATATTGTGAGGTTGGTTTGGAAAGGAATTGTAGAGAGAAATTAAACATTTCTGAGATTTCTTTCACTATAAACCTAGAGTCCATCAAGCTGTTTAAGCGTTTTTTGGAGCAGCATTGTTTTACTATATAATTATACCAGAATGTTGTTACGACCTTTTTAAGCTGTTGTATGCTTTCCTTACCTTTCAGATTGCTTTAGGTACAGTAGTCACTCTCTATATCACAGTTCACTTATCATGGCCTCACTGTATTGTGGGATTTTAAAAAACATATTTAATTATTTATTGCGGATTTTTTGCTATATCACGGGATTTTGCGGTACTGTTTACGTATGTTGTTAAAGTTACGTAGGTTTAAGAGTGTAGAAATGTTTAAGAACATAAGTAGTGTTTCTACCATTTCATTATTGTTTGGTTTTTTACCTAAAATTTTCATTTACTTTTATTATTTTAAAGCAGTATTTGTATTTGCAAATATATCCCAGGAGTGAAATGTGTAAGATTCACAGGTGTTAAATACATTCTACCATTTTTACACTATTTGTGAAGAAATTATTTAGGCTGAAGTGAATTATCAGGAGTTGGGGGAAAGGATAAAACTATTTCAAAGCATGAAACTTAAGACAGTAAGTGGGAATGGGTCTAGGGGATTGTCTTGAAGGCTCAGACCTCCTATTTTGCTTTAGTCAATGTGCATATGTGTGCAGGTGGATAGATAGGAGAGGCTCTAGACTTAGAATCATGGGTCCCAAACTCCTTTTTAAACAAAATAAACTGAGGAAAAACTTCTAAGTGATTCTAATGCATCTACCTTAGTGCTTGGTCCTCAGACAAGAGGGTGAGATATTATTGTTACTTCCACAGAGATGAGACTCATTGTGTGAGCATGGAGAGTTTTGCAACTGTAGGTTGGTTGTATGAGACACATCTCAGATTTTTTTATCAGCAGCATACAGATTCCCCACTTTTCTGCATACAGAATCCCACCCTGATTGAATTACTGCCTACCTTTGTAAGAGCAGCAGAATCAGAGAAAGAGGGTCTGGGAGTGGGTAGAACTCTGAGCTAACCCTCCTTTTTCTAACCTTTACCAGGTAGACATGGTCTGTGTAACCTTTATTCACCACTGAATTGTAATTATCCTTCTTTGAACTGAATTTAATTTTGAAAAGAAAATACTCATTTGGGTGGGCTAGTCTCAAAATTAAAATATATATTCTTAATATATTTTACTGTTTTCAGTTTCTCAAGGAGAAAGAAGATCATTTTATTAGATTAAGGCATAACAAATTTGCAAAATAGGCCTAGAGTGAAAGCTCATTAATTCCATTGAAGAGGAGGCACTTAATAAAAATCTGAATTTTGGAACACTCTTTAAATTTGAAGGCTAAAAGGGATATCAAAAGTTTAATTTAGAGTATGTCTTGTAGAGATTTTTTTAAAAGACAATCTTTAAAGCCCTGGCTGGTATAGCTCAGTGGACTGGGCATCTTACCACAAACTGGAAGGTCACTGGTTCAATTATTGATCAGGGCACACGCCTGGATTCCAGGCCAGGTCCTCAGCTGGGGGCGTGCCAGAGATAACTGATCAGTTACTCTCACACATCAATGTTTCTCTCCTCTTTCTCCCTCCCTTCCCCTCTCTCTAAACATAAATAAAAACCTTTTAAAAAAAACATCCTCAGGTGAGGATAAAAAAAAAAAAAAGAGACACCCTTTATGAATAAGAAATAAAGATGAAATATGGAGCTCTTTGAATATGACTTGCAAATTCTTTTCAGCCAGTTTCCTATTTTAACTAAATATTTTAATTCAATTGTGTTTATTGATTTTGTTTCAAAATTTTTTTTATTTTCCTTTAGCCAATTAGTCTAATTCCAATTATGGGGTTTTATTTTAAAGTACATTCTCAGGTTTTCATTTTTTTATATTTTTTATTTATTTTCTTATGCATGGAGTTGCATATATTATTTGTTAATTTCTTTTACCTGTCTATTTTTGCTAAGGTGTAGCATGGTCCTTTACTCTGTAGAACCAAATAAAAGTGAAATAGGTAAACTAACATAAAAGGCAGCATGGTTTTTCACTGTAGCGTCATGAAAGGACTGCCAGGTGAAACCTGGAGTGATTCAGGGTCCTCGCTCTTTTAAATAAACGTTAGATTAAAATGGATACTTTAACAGAAATAGAATCAAGACTTAAAAAAGGCCTCTTAAAAGAGAATAGTTTTAGAACATGAAGATGATAGTGTTCTAAATTAAATTATTAAAATATGTAGAGAAATAGAGTAACTCGTATATTGGGTGATGAGTCAGACTTTGTATGATAGATAGGTTCTGATCACAGTTTCCCTGTTACAGAATGTTAAAATAAAGTTAGTTTTTGTAGTTTGTGACTAACTTAATTATTTCGATGATTTCAGGGTATCCATTACTCTTAGCTGAGATAGAAGAAATAGAAGACTCACAACAAAAGGAAACTTCCCTGCTGGCAAAATGGCAAAGGATTATGGGAATTAATTATGAAATCGTGGTAGGTACTTTACCCTCCCTAACTTCCTTACTTGTTCACGAGAGCAATAAAAATGATGATCATGACTTCAGGAAAAGATGGAGGTATAAATAGACAACTGAATTTTCCTCACAACTAAGAAGGAGTTTACAACCACTTCAAAGCTAAAAAAAACCAGAAAATTCAGAAAATCAAAAGTACAGGGAAGTTCAGCAAAGAGAGAAAGAAGAAATATTCAGCCAGAACGGTAGGGGGGCAGAGCTGGTACAGAGAGAATGAGGTGCAGCACTGCAGCAGTGGCTGGTGGTGCAGCCAGTGGTGCAGCAACCATAGCCACGGCGAAAAGTACAGTCATACATTTTAAACCCAGGAAGTGATCCAAGCCCCAAACCAGACTGATCGATCTCAGCCCCAGACCAGACAGTGGGGAAAATAGAGCCATATTGCTTCTGACTCTGAAAGCCAGTAGGGGTTGGGGCAGAGGAAGAAACTGCTGGTCTCTCAACAGAGGCACCTTGTTTAGTATGGGAAGGGGAGAAGTGCCTGGAAAAGGGGAGAGAGCATGGCAAGCGGCATTGTTCCCTCTCAGACCTCTCCTCCACATACAGCAGCACCACAAAGTGGTGAAATGGATCACCAGCACTAATGGATTCCTAAGGCTCTGCCCCTTAAATGTAACAGGTGTGACAGCTCTACCTAAGTCACAGAGGCAAACACAGAAACCTGTCAAGACAAGGAGGCAGAGAAATACAGACAAAGCGGGGTGGGGCGGAGTGGGGAGCAGATCAAGGTTCCAGTGGGAGAACTAAGCAACGAGGATATATCCAACCTAACAGACAAAGAGATAACCAACTTAACAGATGCACAATTTAAAGAACTGGTGATAAAGATGCTCACAGACTGGACAGAAAATATTAAGCATGACAGTAAAGAAATGAAGGCTATGCTAAGTGAAATGAAGGAAAATCCACATGAAGCTAGTGGTGAAGGAAAGGACCAGGGTTCAAATCAACAAATTGGAACATAAGGAATAAATAAACAGTCAACCAGTACAGAAGGAGAAAACAAGAATTTAAACAAATGAGGAGAGGCTTAGAAATCTCTGGGATAGCTTTAAATGTGCAACACCACCTGAATCATAGGGTTTCCAGAAGGAGAAGAGGAAGAGCAAGACATTTAAAAATTATGTGAAAAAATATTGAAGGAAAACTTCTATAATTTGGGGAAGGAAATGGACATACAGGTCCAGGAAATACAGAGAGTCCCAACCAAACTAGATAGGGAGGAACACACCAAGACATATCATAATTAAAATGCTAAATGTTAAGGATAAAGAGAGAATCTTAAAAGCAGCAAGAGAAAAGCAGAGTTACCTACAAAGGGGTGCTTATAAGACTGTCAGCTGATTTCTCAAAAGAAACTTTGCAGGCAAGAAGTATTCAAAGTGAGGAAAAGCAAGGACCTGCAACCAGGATTACTCTGTCCAGCAAAGCTATCATATAGAACAGAAAGGCACATAAAGTGCTTCCCAGACAAGGTAAAGCTAAAGAAGTTCATCATCACTAAGCCATTATTATATGAAATGTTAAAGGGACTTAAGAAAAAGATCAAAACTATGAATATTAAAATGACAACAAAATCATAACTATCAGCAAGAGAAGCTAAATAATAATAATAAAAAAACTAAGCAGACAACCAGAGTGGGAACAGAATCATAGGTATGGGGAGCATGGGGAAAGGTGTCAGCTGGGAAGGGGAAGAGGGGAGAAGGAGGGAAATGATGCAGGAATTAAGAAGCATAGGAGGGTGCAGAATAGAGAGGGTGATGTTGAGAACAGTACAGGAAAGGGTAAAGTCAAAGAGCTTATATGCAGGACCCATGGACATGAAATAAGGGGGGCGGGACTGCTGGGCAGAGGGGAGCAAAGAGTAAAGAAATTGCTACAACTGTAACAGCATAATCAATGAAACATTAAAAAACTGATCATCATAAAAAGTCATTGAAAAGTAGCAAATGCACAGGGCTTTTTTTGGAGACCTAAGTGTGTTGATTCAGGTATTTTAAAAATTCAGCTTGAAGAAAGTTGAGTAGTAAACCAAGGAACTAAAATGAATGGGATGAAGTTTTAGAACTCATAATTTATTAATGTTTTAATATTTCTGACTGTAGTGTATCATTGATAGATACAAAGTAGCTTTTTTCCTGAGTCTTAAACTTGGGATTTATAGAAAGAATCATAAAAGAATGATAGCACTTATTTAAATATTAAAGAAAAAGAAATCGTGACCTATACCTAAAATTGTTAAAAGACCTTTTGCTACTCTCTTATCACACTCATGAATTTACTTTCCTTAAGAGGTTTATTTCTACATGCTTATTTTCATATAACTTATGCCATATGGAGTGTTTTATGTTATTAATATAGTTTACATAACTATTATAGTAATTGTTATCTGCTTCCTAAAAAGATTTAACAAAGGTGAGACAAATGATCAATCTTTGGATTTACAGCAAATTTCAGGGATTTCAAAAGGAAAAATGTAGTACTAGCTTAGGTAGAATTTCTCTTATTGCTTATAATATTCAGGTAACTCTAGATTAGAAGAGATAAAAGAAAATAGATTTCATATAATATTAATAACTAGCGTTTAATGAACACTTTGTGCCAAGTAGTATTTGTCATGTTCCATTTCATCCTCATGACAATGATCTTTATTTTTAACACTCAAGAGAGTTAACAGACAGTTAAAGAACGAGCAAGTACAGCTGTTATTACCACTTTAAATCTGGTCAAGGAAAAGTACAGGAAGGTCCAGCTTAACTGTGGTTAATTTAACATGAAAAGGAAGTTGAGGTTTCCCTCCTGTGTTGTCAGCTGGCATATAACTGAGACTGCACTCCTGGTGGTAACTGAATAGTGAAGGGAACCCATTTGACCAGTTTGGTACAAATGTCAGACCCGAGACTGGGAACTTTTCAAGCTCTTGTGCACATTGTCTCTTGGTGGCATGCGCACTTATCTGTCAAGGCCACAAGTGTACTGTAAGAAAAAGACGAAACTATTGGCCCTCAACAAAAGTAAGTTAGACAGGTAGTTTCTAATAATACCCCTGAACGTGCTACTATTAAGATGTGAAAGAGATCTTTTCAAATATGCAGCATTTTTTCTCAGCCCCTCTATCCATCAGTTTCCTTAACTGTAAAATATAGGGGATGAAGTAGATTATCTTTAGAATACTTCCAATTTTAATGTTATAATGAATGGATTCTCAATGAAAATGGTTGATTTACTAACATTCTTCATCGTTGTGTGTAATGTGGGAAATAAGATCATTTTTCTGTTTTAAGCTTTGATGTATTTTTAAAAACAATTGTTATCCCTCTAAGCAGCATAAATGAGAGCTGTGGGCTCTAGGTTCGGGCTGCTTAGGTGCATAGCTCTTCCTAGCTGTTCATTGGCTCTGGTATAGGTAACCTCTCTGAACCTCTTTTTCCTAATCTGGGAACAAGGATAGAAATTGCATCTATGAGAAGCAAATGAGATAAACTGGGTAATGGGGTTAGCACAGCCCCTAGCACATAGCAAATGCTAAGTGTGTGTGTTTTCTATACTGTAGTTATCTATAGGCATGGCTAATTATCTTGAGTTCTTGTATCTTGCTTCTTCCTTTTGGTTTCTGTTGGTTCATGAAACTTGATAGGTATCAGTACTCTTTCAAAGACAAAGTGCCAAAGTTTTGCAGCTTTGCAATAAAGCCTGCGAAGATTCTGTGAGCAAGTTGACCTGTTTAGAATAACATAAAATGCATACATGAGAATTTTTTAAAATGAAAGAATATTAGAATTGTGATTATTTTTCTTCTTTCAGGTGGCCCATGTGAGTAAGTTCAGTGAGAACAGTGGGCTGGGGATAAGTCTGGAAGCCACAGTGGGACATCATTTTATCCGATCTGTTCTACCAGAAGGTCCTGTTGGACACAGTGGGAAGCTTTTCAGTGGCGATGAGCTATTGGAAGTAAGGAGCTGTCATTGTACCCTCCCTCCCCCAGATAAAATGCTTAAAAGGTTGCAGGAGGCTCCATGTGGTGAATAAACAAGTTCTTATTTTAAATTTGCCCTCTAATGGGTACTTAAGAGAGATCTACAAATAAAATTCCACTCAAAGCAGAAAATTCAAATCCATATTTGCATTGATTTTCAGACCTAATTTCATGATGAGTTTGTTTGTTTTAGGTCCAAAGAATTGCAAAAACTTCTTTAAAATTTTTTAAATGCGTTCAACTTTTAGAATAGGTAATTCATTTACATTATTTCAAAATCATAAAGAATTACAGTAAGAAGCTTTTTTCCTATCCAATTCATTCAGTTCCAATCACCCTCCTTTAGGTAATCTGTTACATTTGTTTCTCTACAACCTTCTGGATATTTTTAATGCATAAATAAGAGAGTTTGAATGTATTCTTTTGCCCCACTTTAAAAAAAATAATGTGCTGGCACACAATATGTGCCATTTTCCATTTTTATTTTTTTCACTTAATATAAAATGTCAATTTTTAAAATAATATTTCCATTCATTATTGAAAACATTAACTTCTCCAAACTACTACCCTGGCAGATCAAATATGCATGAAAGCTAGTGATTTATCCAAGAATGTCCAATTCCAACAAGACTCTATAAATTGCATGTAAATTGTTTTTGATAGTATTTATTGCAAGTCTAACTGTAGTTCTGAGCACAGCATAACTATGGTAATAGTAAGATTTATGTTTATTTAATGAAAAATTGTTTTTAAAAGAATATTCATGTTATGATATGTTCTTTCTTGAACAACTTACGTTTTTCCATAGGTGAATGGCATAACTTTACTTGGGGAAAATCACCAAGATGTGGTGAATATTTTAAAAGAATTGCCTATAGAAGTAACCATGGTGTGCTGTCGTCGAACTGTGCCACCTACCACCCAATCAGAATTGGATAGCCTGGATTTAGGTGACATTGAACCAACAGAAAAGGTATTGGATATGTGGATATGAGACTAATCAGAATATACAATGGAAAGGCTAAATGGTGTTTAAAATGTTTAAATTTTCTTTTCTTTTATTTGGTGTTTGATTTCCTCACATTGCTCATGGCTTATAAGATAGACCTTGGAGTCAGACAGACTTGGGTTTGAATAAGTCTTGACACTTATTAGCTCAGGACCTTGGGTGATTTGCTTCATTTTTCTGAATCTCAGTTTTCTCCTCTGTGCAATGTAAGTGATGTTCTTTGTTTTAGAGCATTACCCTGTAGGTTAAATGAGGTAATGTAATCATATTAGATGTTATTACCCACAAATACTTATATAATTTATTCATAATATTCCTATGAAGTAATACTCATAGTGTCCTCATTTATAGAAGAAAAATTGTGTGTAAATAGTGTATAGTGAGTATATGATAAAATATACTTTTATATAATCTGCTGAGCTCAGGGCCTGACATACAATTATTTGCTCAGTGAGTGGCTAAATATGGATGGACGGACACATCATCTCTTCATGTATAGGTTTTATTAGTATACTATTGATACTTTTGAAATATGAGAAATTTGAGCTCATAATACTACATATCATATAACACTCTGTAATATCCAGAAACTCCCATTTTTCTCTTTGCCTCTTCTTTTCCATTCAGATCAAAATGTCAAGAAATAGAGGTAATTTACTTTTCCCAAGACTCACAATAGATATCTAAAGTTAAGATTTGGACTGCATAATTTGCAATCTAAATGAAATCTCACATAAGATACAATGAGAGTTGATGTTAGGATTTGATTTACATTATACTGAAGGAATCAGTAAAATGGAATAATTTTGAAAACGTTGAAGAATAAAGTATATAGTTTAATGTTCACATGGATGCCTAGAATAGCGCAGAATAAGAAACAATTCCGAATTGTGTAGTACCACATGTAACTATACACATTTTTATGTGATATAATTGGGAGTATTACAATTAAGAAGGTGGGCAGATTTGTGTTCCCGGTCCTGTGCTGTGCAGTAATTGAATAAAAGCAAAGATAGTACACAAACTAGATTTTCATCATAAAGATGAACAAAACTGAGGTAACCTAGATCTACTTTAATTTATTTTAACTGAAGAAGCTAACATTATGAACCTCTGTTCTGTGCCAAATGTTTTATAAATGCTACCTCATTTAATCTTCAATAATCTTTAAGATGGGTAACTACAAAGCCCAGGTTAAGAATATTGTTTAAGGCAACACAGATAAGAAATCTTAGAGACAGTCTTCAAGTGCAGGCCCATCTGACTTCAAATCTTGTCTTGCTACTATGGACATTAATTTGTTAATGAAATATTATCTGTGCACAAGACACAGAAGCTTAGAATCCTTGTTTGCATTAAAGTATGGAACTTTTATATACAGACATTTCTTTTTGAATTGTTATTTATCATAACTACTTTTTTAGCATCAGAATAGCTTTTTTTTTCTTCTGACTACAGAGGTGTTTCAGACACTGATGAAAAAAGTGGAAATCACCCACAGTGATGCTGCTGAGATGTAACTATTGTATATTTTTATATAAGATCTTTGATCAGTAAATTTTTAATGCGTGTAACAAGTTAAGAATTTAATATAATGTCTTTCAGTAATTATGACCTTAATTCCTGAACATTTCCTTATAAACTGTTGCTACTCTTGTTTGAGAGTATTTTGTTCTGGAAGAAGACTGAGAATCTCCCTTTTTCTGGTAGTGTTATGTGTATCTGCCAATCTAGTGCCTCTGAAATAAGAGCTGTCTGGTCTCTTACCAGCCTCATATAGATCTGGGCGAGTTCTTCGGGTCTTCGGAGACAGAGGATCCTGTGCTGGAGATGAATGATGTGGGTCAGAATGCAGAGAAGGTTCAAGGACCTTTGACCATGTGGGAGGCTGACGTTCAGCACATCGAGCTGGAGAAAGGGAGCAAAGGACTTGGTTTTAGCATTTTAGATTATCAGGTAAATATATCCTACTTTTAACAAATTTTTAATAAAGATGACATATACTAATGGTATATTGTTGGTAGCAGAGAAAAAGCAGGTAATACTTTAGTCCTCAAAGACATTTTCTTGTTTCTAGTAAATCTTTCAAAATAGTAATTTATATGATTCATTGGTTATCATAAAGGATTTCTTTTTAACATTGAATTCTTTGAGCCCTTTTATATTTCAGCGCTTGCATATTTGAAGAACATGCAGAATACATTTTTAGGAATATTGTAGAAATATTTTTTGACTTATGGGAGTAGGTACAAATTATTTTTAATTCCATGTACTTAATTGATGGTTTATATTTTAATGGCAAGACAGGAAGTATTATATACTTATTGCTTTCTTCTGAAGTGAATAATAGATTTATAATTGGATATATTATAAATTTTAGCATTTCTCTTATTTGGCTAAATTTATGAATAAACTGTTCAAATGTGACCTGCATTCTTACCTCACATTGTATTCTGTGCTGTGAGTAGCTGAGGAAATGCTACAGCCTGTCTGATCGACGCAGCTGTTGCTCCTCATTAATTAATACTAAGCCAGACACCATCTCCAATGACTCCTGGAGGTTCTGTTCACAGGGCCTGATTCTGGAGCCTTGTGCTAATTTTAAGGTTGCTGTATATGTTACACTGCTCACCAAATTCTGTATGGCCTCTTTTTATATTTCCTTATTTCAAAATGCAGGCCCCACCTTCAGTATACTCACATCGTACTGATGTTCCAGAACAGTTTTATCCTCTTTTACAAATGCTGATGTTAGTAATTCATATATCTGACATCTGTCTAGCCTCAGATGATAGTTATAAGATCTCCCAATTTATCATAAGTTAAAATTATTTTAAAGTTATCTGTCCAGTTTAAAAGGTTGACACAAAAATGATGACAAGTGAGGGTTCCTTGTTTAGGGGTGAACCCTTCCTAAACTCTAAAACAGAGGTAACCCTTTGCCCAGATAATTTCTGAGAAGTGTTAATGAAATTTTTATAAAGACACTTTAAATAGTTACCCATCCGTTAGAGTTTGGGATCGGGGGCAACCTGTTAAAATATATTCCAGTGAGAAGTGGAGCTGCCTTCTCTTTCCCTTTGTTTTCTCAGGACCCGATTGACCCCGCAAGCACTGTGATTGTGATTCGTTCCTTGGTGCCTGGTGGTGTTGCTGAAAAGGATGGACGGCTTCTTCCTGGAGATCGACTCATGTTTGTCAATGATGTTAACTTGGAAAACAGCAGTCTTGAAGAAGCTGTCCAGGCACTGAAGGGCGCACCATCAGGAATTGTGAAGATAGGAGTTGCCAAGCCTTTACCAGTAAGAATTTGGATTTTACTGATTCCTTTTTATATTTGCAAACAAAATGGTTTGTGGGCTTACTTCTAGTTTCCCATGTTCTAATGACTGAATTATGACTTTTGGTACTTTTTATCAACATGCTTACTGGCTCCAAGAGAGTAAAGATTTAATTTTGATTCATATTTTTTAAAGGTAAAGAAAGAAAACAGAAAGTTCAGATATAAATTTATAACATTGTTTTATGCTTCACTTTTAACCTTTTCATTTGATAATAATGTCATGATGATACAGAATGAAATATTTTCAAAGAAATATGCCTTAAAATATCTATACCAATATAAGTGGAATATTAGAGAAATTAATAGCATTGACAACTATTAATCTAATTAGGAATCCTTCATCAGGGTGGGATGAAGTAGTGTCTCTGTAAAGTGGCTTCAGGTGCTGCATTCTGTCGATTTCAACACATTTGTTGTCTAATTACTGTAAAGCAAGAAATTGAACTTTCCAAAGTGAGTTCATCAACTTGTAGCTCTGCTCCTGAGGGGTAATAGCCCTCATGTCATTAATTACTGTGATACTAAAAATAACTAATGACACGCTACATAATGTCAATATGTTTACTAGGTTATAGTGATTGCAGCATAGCACTTATGACTGAATTGAAGTGAAATACTAGAGACATTCTCACTCTTTGTGAAATTATTTTAATGTATAAATATATTTTTAAGTGAAAGGGCAAATATAACCTCTTAAGAAAACACAAACACATGGATATATTTACATAAACATCAAATAAAAATTTGTTGTCTTTATAAAATGACTTGTTCAAATAGTAAGCTTTCTTAATATATTTTAAATGTTAGTTAAATTTTTTGTGCTTTTTACTCCACAAAGAATAGGTAACCTATGAAAATATATTTATGAAACCTGAAAGGGGAAGAGAGGAAAAGAAGGAAGAATATGTTAATCTAACTAACATGAAATCAAATCAGGATTGTAGAAATCAGAACAAAAGATCCGTACACGAGACTATCAGAATGAAGATAGGCCATTATGGGACTCTACGCAGGATGGGGGTAAAGTAGATTTACAGCTTTCATATGGAAAATAATCCATAATAAATAATAATATAAGAATAAACTCTTGTGTTTTGCACACCCCTGACTGTAAACCTACTTTTGCCCCACCCTGTATATTAGCATTGACCATACATTTGGTTCTGGTCTTTTTGTTAGACAAAGAAACATGACAAGCATGACTCAATCTATGTTTTTTACTGTCCTTAGGAGAAACTATGCCAGTTATTCAGAGACAAACTTTTTCCTAGCTAGTTTTAAAATAAATTTCTTTTATGAGAATATTTGCCCTTTCAAATTCAGTGTGCATTGCATTAATGTGATAAATGTCTTTTACATAAAGTGAGGTTTACTGTTAACTCATGCGAGAGAAGAGAAACAGTTTTTCCTAAAATATTTCATGTATTGATGAGCATGGCGGTGACCTAAATATTTTAGCTTATTTCATCTGAGGTTGGAGTAAAAATGTTAGGTTTCCTATTAGTGTGATCATTTTTACAACATAATAATTTAGGATGTAATTTAAGTAGATTGCATATATGTAGATTTTATTTTTAAAGACCATGCTAAATTAAGAGACTTCATTGTAGGGTTCACTAACATTCCTTGTCAAGTAAATCACATTCCTTAAAATAATATTATAGCAAGGGTTGACAGAGAGAAGTTGATTCTTCTTTTTAATATTTATTTCTTCTGAAATTCTTTTATGCCTTAATACCTAAAATTTACCTCATTTAGCCAGATTATTTGGCAGATAAAAAATGACCAGAAGATTACTATAATATAGAAAATTGTTAATTTTGATAATCTCATATAAGAAGAATGAAAATATCAGTTGAAAGGGATTGTCATCTAACAGATGATGTTGATATTGCAATAAATATCCTCATTGTATCTTAACAAAATTGTTAAATATGAATATTTATCATATTTTAATGCTCATCATTCTATGTTAAAGTCATGTGGTATCATTTGAAAGCTTTCCCATTTTTTTCCTCTTCTCCTTTTCCTTTTCCTTCCCTCTCTCACTTTCCTCTCTTTCGTTTTCGTGGTCTCATCCTCAAACACTGAGTTTCCTTCTCCCTGCAGCTCTCTCCAGAAGAAGGTTATGTTTCTGCTAAAGAGGATTCCTTTCTCTACCCCCTGCACTCCTGCGAGGAGGAAGGGCTGGCTGGCAAAGCCCTCTTCAGGGCTGACTTGGCTCTGGTTAGTGGCCATGGCTTACCAAGCTTTCTTCAAAAAATCTTATGTCTGATTTTTGCCTTTCAAAATATTCTAAAGTCTTACTATCTTATTTGTTCATTATGTTTTGGAAACTAAACATTTTCTCATCAACTCCAGTGGTTCTGATAACTCAAAATGGGAATAAAAAATGATCATATGTAAAAACTTATTTGTTGGAATTGTGGGGAAAATTTATTTGGCAAGGCATTATGTCAACAAGTAGAATTAATCTTTACATCATACCAAAAGATTGTTGGAGCACTTGTTTGCTCTGATTTTATACTTGAATTTCTCTAAGCATCCTTTAATTGTTTCAGTATTTAGCTAGAAATCAGCATTTTGTCTAACTTTTAATGGGGCCACAGGTATCCCTGGGCATTATGTTAATATTATATTAACACTTCAGAACTAGATAGTTTAGAATTCTATGAACTACATAAAGTGCTGTGGTTTAAATGTGTTCAATAGTAGCCAGCCGTTGCTTTCTTGAATCACCTTAAATTAATACCAATCAGAAATAAGATTAGTCTAACTTTTCTGTGAGTTCAACATCTTATGGTATTAAGTATCCTTGGTTTTCTCCCCAACTAGCTATATAATCTTACATCTGTCACTCAACTTCCCTGGACCCTAGTGTTTTTATCTCTATAATAATTAAATGAATTGATTCTTAAGGTCTCTTTTAAGATTCTGAGGCATCAATGAAAGGTATACAGATTGTTTTGAGATATTTTTCTTCAGTGTTACTTAAATATTTTTTATTATAATCCATGACCCAAGGCTTAGTTAATATCATCTATGTAGATAACAGATGTTAAATATTTTCTATTAAGATTGTGGGACATAATGTACATTTGTAAAGGATTTGTAAATCTCCACATAGTTACTTAGTACTGAACTTGAATGTGTATTGAAATATATTATTAGAGAAGTTTACTCTGAAATGGCCCATCTCTATTCTTGTCATGTTTATACAAGAATGTGACATAGTAGAATGTTATAATTATTGTAACTTCTGGCTTAAATGTGTAAGTTGAAATCACAAAGAAGTAGAACATACGGGGTTTTGCCAATGAAACAGAAAATACTGGTTATTTTGGAGAAGGGTAGTATTTATCTCAGTTCTACCCATTCTAAGGTGTAACAGTGAGTGAATTATAAAAAGAGCTTCAAGCTTATCATGTCTTGATTCTTTCATTTGGTTTTCCACAGAATAAAGTAATAGGATTTTTAGATAATGATAGCGAAATTCTCTACCTCACTCTGTGAGTTTTCAAACAATAGCAGTTTATAACATAGTTTTACCACAACTAGATCATAATTAAGCTCCTTGTTTGTTAGTGTAATTTCAGCATGAAATGACAGATTTTTCTCTTTAGTTTCTGATGATCACCATAAAGTTCCAAGTCTGTAACTTGAATGGCTTTTAAATTCAGTTTAAGATAATTTAAACGAAATATATTGTCTTAGTGAGATTTAGAAATAGATGATTGCCTAGGAGTCCCATTGAAGACATTTATTTTAGTTGAATAGGAAAAAATAATGACCTCATTTATTTTATTATAAAATTCTAGGGGCTCGGCAGGTATTATTTTAAAATAATGTGAACTGGAAAAAAAAGCAAATATTTTCCTTAATTTATGAGACTACTCAAACTTAGAATTGATCCAGGTCCTTTATTAATTGTTACCTTTAGTCCTTTACTGATGGAATAAAATAACCTTTGAGCCAACATCCGCTGCTGCAGGTGGGCAGTTCATCCTTCAATTGTATCAGTCTCAGAGGCATTGAAGAGCGTGAAGAGGTCATGTAGGAAACAGCAGAGATAAAGGAATGATTCCAGTATGGCTTTTAGTCTCAAGTGAAGACTTTCTCATATACATAAAAGAATAGAATTTTCAACTGATACTATTGCTTTGATTCCTAGGTGGACACAAATGATGCTGACCTAGCAGATGAATCTGTGTGTGAGTCTCAGTACTCTCCAGATAATGACAGTATCTACTCTACTCAAGCCTCTATTTTATCTCTTCATGGCAGTGCTTGTAGTGATGGCCTGAACTATGGTCCCTCCCTTCCATCTTCTCCTCCCAAGGTAAGAAGGAAATGTTACCTCATTTATGGGAGACGCTTGTGTGTAATTATCCAGATGTCATTGTTTATGGGGAGTTGAGCTGTAGGAGACATTGTGTTTCTCAAGTCATGGATTCATTATCAGGTTAAAGTTCAGTTTCCTTTCGGTACTGTTGATTGGATAACTCTTAGACTCATAAGGACTATTTAATTCTAGGGTCTGGATACGCAGTGATAGATACAAAGTTTCAAAGCTTTGATTAGGATTTTTGTATTATAAAGAAAACAGTGAAATATATTTCTCAAATTGTGTTCTTTAGCTGTGTATACCTTGGAAAAACTACAATTATCTTCTTAATGGTTTAAAACTGAATTTCATGAAAAGTTGGACGGTAAAATATTTCTTGCATTAATTTAATATTTACTAGCTAAGTTAATGTAGTTATATGTTTTTATATAAAATGATGCTGAAGAATATATAAAAATCATATTGAGTGGCAAAGTATATTTAAGTCACTGGATGTAAATGAAGAATTAAGTGACTATTTGACATATCTGTGATGTTTGCATTTTAGAAATAAATTATTGGTGTAAGTGCTCCAACTCTATTTTCTTGGTGACATGCTGTATCATGTTTAATAAGTAATATTTTAAAACCTATCTAATCTTTTGGGTGTGAAATGGTATCTTATTATTTTAATTCGAGGTTCCTAATTACTACTAGTGAGGTTGAACTCTTTTTTAAATATATTGGCTATTAGAGTTTCACTCCCATTATTGGCCTCTTCATATCTTTTGACTGTTTTTATAATGGGTTGATTATCTTCCTATTGATTTGTTGGCATTGTTTATATTTTTGCTATACAAAGCAATTTAGTGTATTTTTATGGGTATGTGTATGTGGGTATATATTTAGAAAACTAACACTGTAGGAATTCTACTTTTCAACTTCAGGAAAGAAGTTCTTATAGAAAGAAAAAGAAGCATAGGAATTTAGCTTAATACATTGTATCATTTTAAGTAAAAAGAGATTGAAGAAAATATGCAAATTGTTAATATCTATAAATCTGAGCAAAGAGTTCATATGTGGATATATTTTCTTTTATTTTTCTATGTTGGAAATAGCTGAAAAATAATAAAAATTAAGATAAAAGACTGGACAATAATTCTTTCTTAAAAGAAATATATGAAGTATATATTTTCCATATATATTCAATGGAAAAAGAACTTGAATCTATGAACAAGTTGGAAAGTAGAATTTTCGTAGTTCTAGCAGTTTTCCGCCTTTCCTGAATGAACAAGTTCTTTTGTTGTTGTTGTTTTGATTTTGCCCAGAACATTCAAGGATTTTCTTTTATGTTCAAGGTACGGCTGTTATCCTTGCAAATGATGCTGGGCAATCTTTTTGAATTGGTTTATAAGGTATAAACTTGAATGGAGCAGCTGCTCCTCACTTGCCACACCTGAGACTGTCTATCTGCCTGCATCCTATCTGGACCATGTTCAGTCTTTCCTTGCCTGAGGGCTGGAAGCTGAGTTCATCTCCTAATGGAATCTCCTAATCCACAGCATAGCACAGTTCTTGCCAGTGGGACAGATTGCATTGTTTAACTTTGTAATTGTTACTTAAAGGTATCACGCAATCTGCATACTGAGAAGTGCATGTATTTTACAGGGCAAATGCTGACTGTATGCAGCACAACGTATTAGCTTACTGAAGTCTGTTTGCCTCCTTTTTTTTTTTTTTATTCCCAAAGAGTTTACTCTTTTGTTGAAGCAAATTTTGGCAAGCTGGTTTATCAACTGAAATATTTAAACATCAAAACAACAAAGAAGACATTAACAATAGTGTTCTAAAACAAATTGTGGAAGTCCTGTGTGCTCTTAGTTTTCTTTGACAGTAGGACTGTTCCTGCAATGTGGTAAATCTCTGTTTTGTTTCGATTTTGTTTTCTGTGGTATCTTTTTTAGGATCTAGATATTTACTAGAAAATTCTGTGTAAATAAATAATAAGTTAGATGATGCGTTCATCTTCCTGTTTCTTTGCACTAAATTTACTTTAAAAAGACAGAATGGCAATTTGTTTATAGACTTTAGAATTGACCATTTTTCTTAAAGAAAAGTGAGCTCACATTAGGACCTTTTAATTGATGAAATAAGATTGTATAGCAGATGATAGTTAAGTAAAACAAAGAAACCTCTATGCTGATGTGAAGAAGGATGAAATAGGTAAGGATCTCAGTGATTCCTCAAGTTTTTGACTTTACTAAATATGTAATACTCTTGTAGCCTTAAATCGTGCCTGGGAGCTAACATGTAATTTTACCTTTCTCCTCACACTGACGAGAGGTCTTTCCACTTCGGTCAGATGTGCTAGAAGTTACAGGAGCTAGTCCCCGGGAGAAGGAGCTCATCATGAAGTGGGGGCTTCCTCATTGCATAGCTGGACCTGTCCCCAGAGGACTGCAGCCCCAGGTGGAGCTCCTCTGTACAAAATTCTCCCATGGGGAGCCTGTTCTGTGTTTTGTTTTTTTTTTTTTTTTTTTTTTCTTTTCTTTCTAAAGGAGCTTGCTTATTTGATTAATTATCATTTAAGAATTTAAGAGAAATAACCATTACTCAAAGATCTGAAAAATAGAGCTGCTTCCATGCATTTGGATTAATAGAGACAGGGCATTCAGATGTGGATTTTAAAGGCAAAAAGCCAGTGAGTTTTTTCCCTTTCTTGCTGTTCTAGGCTTTAATTTTATGATTAATCTTTTTACCCCCTTTTTGTTTTGTGCCCTCAAAAGACATAAAAAATGCAGAAGTAATTCTTTTCAAATTTAAATATGTTTTGGGGACAGGATGCTTTTGTTTATATTTTTCCTATTTTGGCTTTAAAATATACCCAGTAAAGACTTAATAAGTATGATGTAATGAGTCTCCCTTTTGCCTAATCCTCAGCTGCAGGCCCCACCCTCCCTGGTGTGCTCCCAGTCTCACTCCTCCAGGGATGTTCGCCAGTTTGGTGCATGTTGTTCCTTTCTGTCCTTCCGTCTGAACACCGGTACTCATAGAAAATGCTGTTGGTTCTAGTGCGAGTTAAACTTGATGTTTGTCAAAAGAGAAACTCCTTTTTGCATCTGGTACACCAAACACAGCTAATGGAGTCTATGGTATATATACATATATATCCACCAATCTTCACCTACTGTCATTCTATAACAAAATATAGCTCCCTTTACATCCATATTTAAAGTATGTGTACTTTTTTTTGAGGAGAGGGTTCATATAAAACACTAATTAAATCACTTCTAGTGAGATGATGAGAGTGAGTGTGAAAATCTTAGTGGCAAAAATGCAAGTTCTCAAAAATACAAAAGATGGTGCCTTTCCCCTCAGTAAGGTCAGTGTATAAATGATGCCCATCTCAAGGAGTGGGGGAACAATGTAAGTTGGAGTAGCTGTGGTTATAGTATATTTTTGAAAAGTATTACGAAGACTTCTGTGGTAGACTGCTTATTGAAGAAAAGTAGATTGTGTCCAGAGAATGTTTTAAGTATTTAGCTAGTCTATGTAAATATATTATCTGGGTAAATGATGTATTCAAGTATAACCTTAACTTATTCCATTTAAGAAATAGACCTATTTTCAAGTAAATTTGACATTTTTATTTAACTTCTTCGCTCCCCCCCACCTCACCCCGAGAACAAGACTATATCAAGTGAAAGCACGTATTAGGGTGGATTTTTGGTATCTCAGTTTCATTTAGAAACCAGGTTGCACTGGGAAATTGTAGTTATTTTGGGGAATATATGGGGGAAGAACTGCTTTTCTTTTAGATCCATAAGACTTTTAAAAATAAAACTCAGTTGGTTGTTCAGCAACCAGAAACATTTCTTAAGTAGGCTTATGTTGTCTGCTGTGTTGATTAGCTCTTTCTTTTTTATGTCTGTGTTAACTCCTTCATGAATAATGCAAGAAACTTGTTACACCATTGACAGTAAACCCCAGCTAACAAGGGCAGCTTGGCCTCTTTCTGATGAAAAGTAGTGTTTATTGTTATCTTTATTTTTTGGAGTGGGAGAGATGACTTACTGCTAATTATCATAATTTAGTAATACAGAACCTAACCAATTTCTTTAGTAAGTACACTTATTTTTTATAGAACTAAAATCATCAAAGTTGGATGTATGAGCTAGCAGGTTATTGTCTAGGTTCTAGGAGTATAGAGGATGATACTTTTCTATCATTTTTTTCCTGAGGATTATAATGATGTTATTTGCTTGTTTGATATTCCCACTTTTCCAATTTCTTTATGCCATCAGTATGTTAATTCCAGAAAGATGAAAACATTATTGAGGGAGAGGAGTGTAATTATGTTAAAGCAACTGATTACCCACTTAGAACAAATGAAAAGAGACCCCCATATCTTACACTACACCCTGAAATAAATTATAGATGGGTTAAAACTGAATCTGAAAAGAAAGCAATTATAAAATAGAAGAAAATACTAGAAAGCATTTCCTTAACTTTGTGCAGAGGAAGGGCTTACTGGACAACATAAAATACAGAAGTACAAAAAAATTGACAAAATTGCATACAAAATTCTTGGTTACATATTGAATTTAACTTCTGCTTGTATAGATCATATACAAACTTAAAAGAGAAGTAACAAGCAGGGGAAATATTTTCAGTATATACCACAATGATTATATTCTGAATGTGTCAATGATGACAATAAATGAATGCCAACTGATAGAATCTTTGATAAAGTATATGAAGAGAGTGTTCACAGGAGACATACAGATGGCACTTCCTCATAATTGTCAGGGACACATGTAGCAAAACACTAAAACACTAATGTATATATTTCTTACAAATCAAATTACTAAGCTAATTTACAGTTGGCAAAATTAGTTAATAGGTATTCCCATATCCTGCTTTTGTAAGAGAAAATTGGTAGGTGATTTGGCAATATATACTAGCATTTTAAATGTTCATATCATCTGAACAACAGATATAATTGAAGGAGTTCATACTAAATGCATTTTTAAAGATCCACAAAGGTGCAATAAAAGTAACAGCAATGGCTAACAATTATTGGGCATTTTCTGTTAAGTCAGGTATGTTTTTAGTATTCTGTGTTACTAAGTCTTTCTGTCCTCCCAACAGTCCAGTACCAGGTCCTGTTATTTTCCCTAATTAATAGACAAGAGAACCAAGATACAGAGTATATTTAAGTAACTTCTCAAAGCTCAAAGAACTAACTGATGACAGAGTCAGCATTTGAACTGAGGTAGCCTGGCTCCAGAGCCTGCACTCCAGTCCTTTCATACTTAGAAATGTTTTGTAACTATAAGACAATTGAAGTTGACTTTTATTCATTGACATGGGAATCTCTTACATAAAGATACTTCAAGAAAGCAAGTAAAAACCTGTGTAGTGTATGGTCCAGTTTAGGCTTTAAAAATATGATATGTAAGTATATGTGTTCGGATGTGTCAGTGTGTGCATTTGGAATTATATATATCAAATGAATTTTTAAAATGTGATTAATAAACACAACTGAAGCCAACTAGTTTTACTGGTGAAAGGACCAGAAGCAGGAGCCTTAAAGGAAGACTTTAATATAATGTGCAATAAACACTATACATCTGGATGGCTTTAATCTTTTCCAATGATAATGTATTCATACACTTCTTTTATACTTTAATAATATCAATCAAAGAATTGAAGAGAAAACTGATAAGTTTGCTCAATAATAGCAGTTCATGGAGCAACTGCTTGCCCAGAGCACGTAAGTGATACAGTATATATGTTGTAAGTAGATACATATGTACTAGTAGAATTATAGAATTTAGAGTTTAGTGGGTTTTAGAAATTAATGTAAAGCCAAGAGAGAGGTTCTGTGATATACAGGTTGGTAATGAGATAGCTTGGATTAGAACATACATCTTAAAATACCGTACATTCTTAGTATTTCTTCTGTTATATCTTGCAGAATATTATGAATATTTTCCCTAAAATAATATGAAATATGTCTTTCTGTTGTTTTCCTAAATACCTATAAAATGTCAAAATAATTTTCCCTTGAAAGTTCTTGTTAATCTGAATCAATTAATGTCATTCTCTGTATTCTTTTGATATTGTAATACGTAGGAGCTCAGGCTGATTGGAAATGAACTCTTCTTTAAATAAGATTTGGAAATATAAGTCACTTGCTTTCCCATGTAGATTGAATTCTGAGTTATTTTATTTGTTGATAGAACATACTTTTGTATGTTCTCATATACCGCATATTGTATAAGTATAACCTAGTAGATACGAGATGTATGATTTTAGGAAATGCATTGAAAAGCATTTATAAAAATAAAGATATAAGCGTATCAGCTAAGTGAAGGATTTGTATGTTTGTTAATGCTTTTTAAGTACTGAATAATTATGTTGTGTTGTTTTTTTTTTCAGTAAATAGTCTTTCATTAAGAAAGGGTGTTACAAAATACATTGGTGTAATTCTGGCCATAATTTTTAATTTTTTTCTTTAATCATTAGGATGTTACTGAAAATTCTTCAGATCCAGTACTTGATCTGCACATGTCCTTGGAGGAATTGTACACCCAGAATCTCCTGCAAAGACAGGATGAGAGTCCACCTTCAGTAGACTTGAGCATGGGACCTGTTTCTGGCTTTACTGTAAATGATTATACACATGCAAATGCTATTGAACAACAGTATGAATGTGAAAACATAAGAGCGTGGACTGAATCTCACCTCCCAAATGAAGTTATATCAAGTGCAGAACTTACTTCTCCTTTACTACTTGATTCAACTGGAAAGGTAATATTTTAAAGATAACGGTTTGTGTATAATGATGAGGTTGAAAACAGTGAAGTACTCTAGTTGTAATCTCCCCATTTGGAGTTAGTGCTCTCCTGACACTGAGATTTTACAGAAGCCAACCTATGAACTTGTTTTTGTTATAGATTCTTGTCGAATAAGGCACAGTTAGAGAATATGTTTGATGTTGAAATCATACTCCAAAGTCTAATTTTCCTTTTCATGTGACTATTTTTTCTCTCCGTCAGGGCTCTGAGTTCTTAAATCAACAGAGCTCTCTGGCCTCTGCTGCCGAGCGTGTCATGCTTCAAAATATGTCCAAAGAATCTTTTGAGAGGACTATTATTATAGCAAAAGGCAATTCTAGCCTAGGTAAGTTCCTTTTTTTTCACACAGACCTTCCCAACCAACCCCCTGGGAAGGAGGAAAAATTGAATCTGGTTTTAATATTTTTGGCTATACCTAAGAAAATAGATGTTATAAATGTGTCTATAGTTTTTATGCTTTCTCTTTTGATGTGCTCATTATTTTTCCTGAAATGAACAGATTTGTTCAGACTAGCTTAAATCCTTCACTCTCTTAATTATTTAAAAGTATTCAGTAGTCTCATTTACATTCAAGTAAAAGATTGTTTGTGTATGAGGCAGAAAATCAGAAAAGGAATTCTTAAAAATGAAAAGTCAGCAATTTGGAATTCTAAATTCTTTGGAAAGCAAATTATTAGTTTCTTTGAATGTTACTAGTTATGCATAAGTCAGTTTGTATTTAATTTCTTTCATTCACTGAAAGAAAGACTAAAAAGACAGCCAGGTGTGCCACCACCAAAATCAAAATGCACGTTATAATGGTCCTTCCCAGGTGGCAGGATTTTTGTGTCCTTTCTTACCCGTAAAGGATTGCAGCTAGTTAATAATCATAAAGCCTTCAGAGTTAGGCAAAGCAGACTTCCTGTAAAAATAAAATTCTAATTATAATAACTAAAGCTATATTGAGGCAGAGCACATTTGTTTTTGTTTTTGTTGTTGTTTTTTGAGTTAAACAGTTATGTGACTCACCTTGTCCCTAGTGATCTGTAATGATCAGTAGGATGTTAGAACAGTCGTTCTGAATACAGAGTGGACTCCAAGACTCTCTGGTTAGCTCTGCATCAGAGATTCTGCTTCTTCTATGATGTACCCAACCAATACCCTTTACATTGATAATCTTGTTCCATTTGGTGGTGGCTAGGTACTACCCACAGCAGCTAAGTAAAGAATTATTGCAGAGAATTTCCACTTAGTTATATTGCTTACATATTACATTTAATAAAATTATATAAATCTTAAGCTGTAGAACTTTCTATAATTCACTAATTATGAGGCAGGTATTTTAGATATCAAAGCATGTCAGAGAGATTTCATCTGTTAATGCAGTGTTTCTGAAAGCATATCACTTTAAATACTAATTCTATAGGCTGTCAGTAGGAGTTTTAAGTGGGTTCCAAGTTTTAAGTTTGAAATATGATGAATTTAAGGAGACAGGTTTCTGATTGTACTACCTCTCAGTATCTTTAATACTCAGATGTGCATGTGGACCTTTAAGAAGAGGTTATAGAATACAGCATTTCTCACATTTAATTGGCCATAGAACCCATTTTTTTGACCCACTCATAAAACAGAGATTTTTGTAAAGCCCATATGAGAAACCCTATTCTAGTGTATTTACTCAACTATCAGACATTCATTTTTTCTCTATATTCTAGCCACTATGTATAAACTCATGTCCTATGAGTTTAAGAAAATTAGCTAATTAATACATTAAGTCCTAAATGTATTACTTATTATGATAGACATTCACACATAGAACATTGAAGGCTTAAAAGAGTAGAACTAGCTGATTCCTACACTCAGAGTGTATGGAGTTTAGATAGGTTTCAAAGAGGAAAAGATATTTGATTTAGTTGTTGAAAGAGGAGTAGATGTTTACCACGTAGTTGAGGAATTGGGAAAAGTTGGAGTCTGCCGGAGCTAAGGAAAAGAAATGTGATGCATCGCTGCATTTTGTTTGGTACGGATGAAGCATGGTGGGATGGTGGGCAAGGTGAGAGTGAAATTAAAGGGAGGGCAGGCGGGACACGGCTGCTCGGTGGGCCCGTGTGCAGGATACAGGACCACCGCTGTCACACCCTCCTAGCTCAGTGTCCCATCTACGTGGGAACTAAGGGCAGAAGAGTGATGTGATGGGATCTGTGTTTCAGGAAGATGATTCTGGCATAGGTTAGTGAATTAGATTCAAAACAGTTGTGAGGCTCTTGTAAGAGCCATGATTTGAATACATCTGATTTTATAATCTGACCTCTCGATTGCTTGCCTATTTTTAGTTTGCTGAGAGAATGTTGAATTTTTCAAATCTTTTTCTTTATCTATTGAGAAAATCATATGGATTTTTAATGCATTCTGTTATATTCTAAGGATACATCATTTTTTAAGTGTAGTCCAAGATACCTAACATAAAATTTACAATTTTAGTCATTTTTAAGTGTACACTTCTGTGACTTCAAGTACATTCACATTGCAGTAAAACCACCACCACCCTCTATAGCCAGAACTTTTTAATCATCTGCACCTGAAACTCTGTACCCATTAAATAATAACTCCCTATTTTCTCTGTCCTCTAGCAACTATTAGTCTACTTTGTGCCTCTATAGATTTTGACTACTCTTGGCATGTAAACATAAGTGGAATTATACAGTATTTGTCCCTTTGTGACTGGCTTCTTTCACTTAGCATAATGTTCTCAAGGTTCATCCATCCTTGTTTTGTAACGTTGTCAGAATTTTATTCCTTTTGAGAGTTAAATAATATGTTATTACATATGTGGATATATATGAGGAGGAACCAAAAAAACAATTTATTTATAAAAAATTGTGTATTTATTTTTACATGTTTAGACTCCAGTCACCTTCAAAGTACTCTCCATTTGATGCAATATACCTATCGACACTTTTCTACTATTCGAAACAGTTTTTGAACTCATCAATTTTGATGCCTTTTAGTGCTTCTGCCATTTTTTGTTTCATCTCTTCCACATTAGCAAAACATTTCCCTTTAAGGACATTTTTCATCCGAGAAACAAACAAAAAATTTGCTCAGGGTGAGATGTGGTAAATAGGGAGGGTAGAGCATGGGGGTCCTGCTATTTTGGTCAAACACTGCTGAACACTCAGTGCTGTGTGGACAGGTGTGCTTGTAAATCACTCATCATGAAACGGGCAAACATGTTGAAAGAGTCTTCAAAAAAATTCACGGAAGCTGAACACAACCTCTCACAACAATGCCAGCTGGTACACCAATACAGATGGGTTCCTAGAACACTCTCTTGGTGGGGAAAGCCTATACTACAAGGGGCCTGCCCTCCAGAAGATAATTCTGCTTTTTGAGGGCCCCTCTCATATATATACATACACATACATTCCACACTTTGTTTATCCATTTATCTGTTGGTGGACTCTTGGGCTGATCCCACTATAGCTTTTAAGTTTTGAATTTAAAGATATACTAAACATCATTAAGCTCTTGGGGGAAAAATAGTGAAAAATGAAGTGTCCTTGCTTTCTACCATATCAGAAAATCCATTTAAACCTCAACAGTTTGATTTTTAAATTAAAGTATAAGAGAACCCTTTAATTTCCTTTGTGAGACTAAACCTGTAAGTGTGCAATCATAGCTCCATTAGTTTATTAACCAATTGAATTATAAAGTGTAAGTATTTTTAGTTTTATTTTCACTTTTATGATTCATTTTTAATATTTGCATTAATTTACAGGGTCAAAATGTTGACAGGGGTTTTCCTGGATGTGTGATCTCCTGAGACCCAAGAAGGTTCCTCTAGCATTTTGGAGTTCCAATTCAGCATGCTAACTTGAGAATATTTCTCTGTTATCTCATTTGACAGGAGATGTTCAATATTCTGATTTCTACAGCATTTTAAGTACTAAATGTAAAGGAATCATGAAAAAGGCCTATTTTTAATACCTGCATAAAACATTAAAGTAAATTAATTAAAGCATCCATTTAAGCTTTCAGTGTATGGTGGTGGTGCCTTTACAACATTAAGTAACAAAAATTGTGATAGTATTTTAGGAAATCTTAAGTAGAGGCTGGCTTTGTGCTGGTAGGTGAGTGTACTATGAAAGGGTTTATCACAGAACACATTTTCTTAGATTCATAATCTCCCCTTAATCAGCTCATATGAGGGCTTTCAGTTTCCATTTTCTAGATAATTTTCTTTTTTCTTCTAGTGAACACCAGAAGAAATTATTAAATGAAAGGTTCTATAAAAGTTGTCATAATCCATTTACTTTGACCTCAAAAATCACTTTTTTTAACTTTGTTAAATTTATGGGGAAATGTAATATGCAGATATAGGCACATATGTACACATGCATATAGTGACCTTTAAAACTTTTATTAATCTTGATGATTTTTGATTGGTCTATGATCCATTGGGTAGATAGGTTGTGTTAGGACATGAAGATAAAAAGGTAGGAACATAAGAAAGGTATTATTCTCCCTTCACTGATTAGGTACAGAAAAATAGGCAGACTCAGACATTTTTCTGTAAGTACTCAGTCTTTAGGTCTTTAGGAGATGGAAGCAGAGCTCACGCCTCCCTGGTCTCCAGTTGTCACCTACTACACCATCGTAGCAGTGCTGGCCTTACCCCAGGCTGTGTGCAGGTTGCTGTGACGACAGGCACAGGCTTCCTTTTGAAGCTGAATTACGATGTGCCTTTAGCCTTTAGAGAACAATGTAGTTTGGGATTAGGATAGAGATGCATTTTTTAAATATATTTTGTGAGCTTTCATTTGTTTTTATTTTGTACTTTATTGAGCACTTTGGGCCAGGCATTTTGAAAGGTATTCTGCATAAGTTTTCCTCATATACTTCTTTTCTCATATAATACAACCCTAAAAGTAGGCATTATCACCATTTTACAGGTGAATAAAAAGGTAAAATGAGGCCCGGAGTGAAGTTAAGTCAGCTTCCCAAGGCCACCCTGATTAGGAGTGGTGGAACTCAGATTTGGAACCAGTTCTCTAGTTCTACAGTATATGGTTTAGGCTATTCTACTGTACTTTCTGCAGTAGGGAATTGGGAGATCTTGTAAGTTACAATCAAAGTCTAGTCAGTGGGTATTACCTTGAAGTTGTTGAACCCTGCAAATTTTCATTTGGTGAAAGGAAAATATAAGCTGAGATAACTGATATCAACATCTTGGTTTATATTAGTGGACTCAACCTGATAGCTTTAATAGCTGCTAAAGTCAGGAGTTAAATATGCTATTAAAAATGCATTTAGAGGACATGTCGACTGCAATTCATGATGACTTGTCCCATGTTTGTGGAGTACTTTATTGTAGAGCGCATGATGCAGGTGAGAACAATATGATGGGCTAGTTTCCCGGTACGGGCCACTGAGTTAAATTTTATTCTATAGTTATACATTTCAGTTTTCCTGTAGTACAGTTGTTTGGTGGATCTTAGTGCAAAGGGGGCAGCATCAGGGCAAACAGGGAGTACCTGCTGAAACATTTCTGAGCCAGCCTCTTTGCTCATAAGAAACCCATGTCTAAACTTGTTTTTTGGTTTATAGTAAGCAGAGGTGTTTCCTTAATAGATTTAAAAATCATTAGTATGAGTCTTAAAGTAATATTTTAAATTCACTTGATGATGGTTTATTTCTATAGGAAAATAGTAACTAGTAGCCTGGATTGCCCATATCCAGGTATGAAACACCAGGCTGGAAGTATATTATAGTCAGGATTGTTCTTTAAAAATATTTGAATTATCCTATCTAATTTGGTATAATTATAATTAATATTTAAACAGAAAGTATTACTTTTTTTTTAAAATAAAAACCTAAAGAGGCATTTGTGACTTTTCTCAGAAAAAGTTTTTATTAATACCCCTACAGCTTTATATCTCTCCTTATCTGATTTAATTAAAGAAACTTTTAGCACATGATTTTAAGTGAATTAACATTATTTATGTAAAGTGTTAATATAATTTAAAAGGTTTTTATATTTTTGAAGGAATTGAGTATGGGTAGGATAAGAAGGAGACGTTAGTTAATTCCGGTGAGGTTTGTTATGAATGCCTTTTGGAGGAAGTGATGTTGAAGAGTGAGAAGCTAGCTGTGCAGGAGCTACTGAAGGAGGCCGTCAATCTGAAATGAGAAGAGGCTAGGTGAATTCTGAAACATGGTTGCTGGAGCACAGGGAGGCCAAGAAAGCCACTGTATTATACAAGGAAGGGTATGAGTTGAGAGGGCCAGGCCACCAGTGCCCTGTAGGCTGTGCCAAGTACTATAGGTGTGCTGTGTACTAGCATAACAGGAAATTATTAAAGGGTTGTTAGCAAGGCAGGGATGTGATGTGACTTGCCTCTTTTAAATGACCCTCTGTCTGCTGTGAGAAGAATGCTCTGGAAGCCAGGACACCAGTTAGGAAGCTGTTTTGAAAAGTAAGGCAAGAGAAGGTGCTAGCGCAATCTACTCTTAGTAAACAAATGGAGAAACACGAATTTGAGATACATTTTGGAGATAGAAATAACAGGACTTGATGGTGGATTAAATATAAGAGGTAAGGAAAAGGTAGTAATTAAGAATGTCTTCAACATACCTACGTTGTGTAATGGAGAGTAGTATCATGGTAACGCACCAAACGGGGGGACGATATGAAGAAATTAGGGGAGGCAGAAACTGGGAAATTCAACTTTATGCATACTAAGGGTGTATTTCCTATTAGGTATCCAGGGAACATGTCAGGGGGTAATTAAAATATACAGATCTGGATATTATCGTAATTTAGATTTGAAGGTAAAATGGGAGTAGATTAGAATTAAGGTCACATCAGTTTAGTTCAACGGACTACTATACGCATTCAGGCACCATGATAGGCACTGAGGATAAGACTTTGCTAAAAGCTTCTTGATGTTAGTAATTCTGTGTTATGCTTTTTTATCTCAAGCCACCAGCATAGTACTTGGCACATATTAAGTCTATACTGAATGAACAGATGATTTGGGAATAAAGTAGTAGTACAGAGTTTCTTAATTTATTGAACTAATTTTCCATCCATGGTCCTGTTCTTTATTCTCTTACACATATAAGAGATGAACTCCTATTATAAAATTCAGTTGATATTGTCAAACTAGTCTCCCTGGCAGAGCTTTCTGTGTAAGGGGTAGCACATCAAATAGCCTAAGTTGGGTTCACTCCAGTGAATGATTAAACCTGTTTAATCTCTAATGTATTCAACCCAAAGTATCTTTGTTTAGACACAATTTCACAGAGATTTTAAAATTTACTTTAAAATGTTTTTTGTTAGAAACTTTTTCTTTCATTTTGATTGTTTATTATTGGCTTTCAATGTTAGCCCTGTCCTAGCTGGATTGCTCAGATGGTTAGAGCATTGTCCTGTACACTGAAAGGTTACAGATTCGATTCCCATTCAGGGCATATGTCTGTACAGGAGGCAACCGATTGACGTTTCTCTCTCACGTCAGTGTCCCCCCCCCCCCCCTCTCAGGCCCTCTCCTTTCTCTCTAAAATCAATAACAAAATATCCTCAGGTGAGAGTTTAAAAAAGAAGTCCTAATTCATAGGGATTATAGGACTTTCAAATTAAAATGAAAGTCACACATTAAATTTGTATCTATGTTCCTCCATTACCATAGGAATGACAGTAAGTGCTAATAAAGATGGCTTGGGGATGATCGTTCGAAGCATTATTCATGGAGGTGCCATTAGTCGAGATGGCCGGATTGCCGTTGGGGACTGCATCTTATCTATTAATGAAGAATCTACTATCAATTTAACCAATGCCCAGGCACGAGCCATGTTAAGAAGACATTCTCTCATTGGGCCTGACATAAAGTAAGTATCATTTGGACCCTGGTTTGTCTTGGGAAATTCAGGAATTTCAGTTCACTAATTGGAGGGTTTTTTTTTTTTTTCAGAATATGCTTCTGCTTTATGCACAAAAATTATATATTTATTTAATATAAGTCACTTAAAAATTTGACTATTCCTCAGTAGTTCGTGATTTGAGATAGGCTCCTTAAGTTAACAGTGTTGAAATATTTTAGGATTGTCCACGTGCGCCTCATACTCTCTGCCCCTGGATGGAGTGACTGTTTGCAGGAGGATGCTGTCCCTTCCTGTGGGGTCGGCTGTGGGGATGAAGACAGGGTGTTGTGTGTGATGGCTGCAGGGAGACAGCAAAGCATAAAGGTGGCACACGAAGGGCTGCAGTTCAGACCAAGGGGGAGGTGACACAGAGGACTGCGGAAGTCTTAATGAGAGACAGGCATGGGTAGTGACAGGATGCTATCTCAGGGCAGCACCCAGAGCGGCCACGTGCTGTACGTGTTCCACGGCTCCCTGGGGAAGTGGCAGCAGCCGCTGCACAAGGGCGCAGTCCCCATGTTTAAGCACATTCCCATATTTGAGAGCGACTTCAACCAGATCAGCAAAAGAGAAGTGATCGATGTGTACAACAGTGGACAGATGGTTACTCTGGGCATCACATACAGCAGCCCCAACCTCACAATGCCCGATATCATGCTTCTGGCATGACCAGCTGTCAGCTGTGCAGTCGGTACCAGACATGACTGACACACCCAGGGAAGGGGACTCAAGTCAGTGAAGAGCTTGAAGCTGACCAGGCTGCTTCCTTTGAAATTTGCAAAGTTCTTGGCATCTACAATCATGAGAAAAACAGCTCCACTTGAAGTTTGCCACTGGCCACTCTTTTTACCTACAATTATGCCCCCTCCCCACTCAGATGCAGGAGAAGATCTGTTTGCACGCAGGGAAGACCTAGTGTTCTCCCTGAAACCCCCCAAGGGAGGCTTACAACAGTACCCAATGCTGTACCAGCTTACCAGCTTGTGACGTGATGGACATTCTTCTGTTGGAGGCAGAGGACAGGAAGAGCCCAGCATGCATGGACCTCCATGAAGAAGGTGACCAAGACCAGGTCAGCATCAAGAGCCTTCACATGGTCTCCGTGGTATCTAGGACACCTCTCTTGCTTATGCTGGTGGGGAAAGAGTCCAAAAACATGCTTCATACAAGTACTCCGTGCTTATGGACACACTGTCTTTCCTAACCCTGGCCTCAGAAAGCCTGATAAGAGCACAGTACCAGGGGCAGGAGCAGTAACACCCAGGGGCAGCATAAGTGTCACAGAAAGGAAGATGACCAGGAAACCAGTTTCGGAGACCTTGGAATATCAAAGAGTTGGACCTGTTGTCTCAGACTGGCAGAGTAGAGACAATATGAATGAACAGAATGGAGACAGAGTCTCCCAACTCCAGGCTGAAGCCCCGAGGAAGAGAAGGAAAAGGAGAAAACTCCCACCAAAAGCACTTCCCATTCTGGTAGGAAGTGGGAGGATGCAGCAATCCTAAGATCCCATGGAACTGCTCAGCGAGATCAAAAGAAGGACCAGAGCAGCGCAAGGGGCCAAGAACATGGCTTCTCCGCCCGGGAGTACAGTGGCCTCAGTGTCACCCAGAAGGGGTCCAGATAATCTCAAAAACCAAGGAGGAGCTGATCTAGAACTAATTTACTGTGGAGGGGGCATAATCTGGAGATGCATTCCCTCATCCGTCACCCTTTCTGCAGCTCTCCTGAGTTGAGGAGGGGACACTAGCCATGCATGGAACCTGTGCATAGCAGCTAGAATGAATCTCCAGTGTTGTGATCTAAACAACATGGGGAAACTTTACTTTGCTAAAGTGGGTCAGTTCTTTCATTTCTTGACACAAATAAATGCCTGCCATAAAAAATAATTGAAAACATTGTTGCTTTTCTCTTTTTAATTTTAATCTTCCAATGATTTTTGCAAAATCCTTAGATGTGAGATATATATCTCTCACAAAATAGGAGGGTCCATTTGTAGGATCTTATAAAGAGATTTTGATTGGCTCTCAATATAAGAAATTGTGCACTACCTATTTGACCTTTATGGATCCTAGAATTAAGCCAGTCATTTAAGGACCAGTGGTGGTAAAGATCATATGGAACAGTGTCAGTCTGAGTGGTAATTTACCTTTGTTAAATCTCAATCCAAGAGAATTCGTCAAGATGTTGATATAGTCTGAATGTAGGTCATGTCAGATATTTTGTGGGGGAAGTGCTTAAAATGCCCCATAATCCTATAATGTAACTAAAACACATTATATACATGGTTTGGTTTTTAAGTCACTAAGCATTTCTCGAGCCAACATAAAAATTAGTTCATGACTTTATTGTCACACCTCATAGATGTAATAGTTTGGCTTTTCCCTATAGCATTAACCATTGAGTATTTGTATTTATTATATCAGGGATAAAGTAGTAAGAGCTCAGGGAAAGATTGGTGACCTTAAATTGATGCAATGATTACTAGTATGGGGGACTTTTTTGTAGTAATGCTACTTTATTGACTACATTCTGTATTATTATTTTGCAAAGTATATATTGGATAGGACTTAGGCAAGAAAATCAATATCTGCAATCTGGTTTTCATTCTGTCTTCAATAAAAAGTAGAAGATATATAGTGTTTAGAGTGGATTCTTCTCATAAACTATTATTTTGAGGCAGAATTTTACTAATTAACTGTTACATTTTTGCATGGTTTTTTACTTTATTGTATAATGGAATAGATCATCAGATCCTGTGACAATCCCTTAATTATCTTAAGAATAATGCGAGTACAACTGAACATTATTAAAAATATGAATGCCCCTATACTAAGAAAAAAGAGAAACTTTTAAGTGCTTTTTTCATCACTGGTGGTCTAGTGTCCATTTTTTTTTTGCTTAAAAGATGAATGATACATGAGGTCTGTCCAGAAGGTATCCAGCCATGTAATTAAAAAAAGTAGAGGCATTTATTGAAGAAGATACAAGATACAAGGAACAATGGACAATGATTCCTCAGTCCCCTTAAAAGTAGGCACCTCGGGACCTCATATAGTTCTCTCCATCACCATCAGTTGCCCCATCGTAATTATCCTGAATCTCAGAAAAGGTCTGCAATCTCCCCCTTTCAAAAGTGATTTTAATTTTGGGAGAAGCCGGAAGTTTCAAGGCTTCAAACCTTGGCTGTAGGGGGTGCTGAGTCACCTGAGTGATTCGATGTTTTGCAAAAATACTCTGCCTGAGACATGATGCATGAGCAGACACATTGTTGTGATGAAGCTGCCAATCACCAGCTGCCCATAGCTGCGGCCTTCTGAATCATCCAAATAGTTTCCACGGAGGAATGTTCAAGCTTAACATAGAATTTGATGCAAATTTGTTGCTCTACTCGCTTATTTTGAATGTGACAACCACACAGTACACATGTTTACTCAATGGTGTCTACTGCCCCCACTGCCCAGTACAGTGAAGTTGTTATTATTAATGCAGGCACACTCCAGTCCACTCTCCTTGGCTGCCAGGTTACACTGATGTGACGCAAACTGTTCTTTTTATATTAACAATGGCTGGACTTTCTCCAGACAGACATTGTACATCCCTGTGGAGACTCTATGGCAGGGTTTTAGCCTACATACTTTATATGCAGTATATAATGCAGATGGCCTAGTAACTGGTCACTTGATTTATTGTGTGTTAATGCCTTCTTAACTATGAGCACTGATGCAGGTTTCTGAGTGCCATAATTGGTGCTTGGTTCTAGCCTTATTCCTCAGTTATAATTTACTGAAGATCTTAAAAGGTAACCAAAGAATAAGACCATTGTGACATTGATTTGACATAAGTCATGCATCTAGCTTGCTCCAAAAGATTTGTCAGGTACGTTTTCAAGCTATACCAGTCTTTGCTCCTTTTCTCATTTGTGTTGCTGCTGTTTGTTTTGGTTTGGTTTTATGTTTGTTTGTTTGTTTGTTTACCCACCCTCTGACTCAACCCCAGAATTTACCCTTTCATGTGGACAGCTTTATAATGATTTTGATGGATGTCTAGAGAGGTAGCTTCATAAATAATTGCTTTAGGATCCCAGAAGGCAAAAATGCGCTCTGGTATCTTAAAATTAAAAAAAAAAAAAAGAAAAGAAAAGAAAATAAGAAAAATCACACAGCCTTCCCTCCTCTGGAAATTAGTAATCAATCAGTAAATCGATCTCTTTCTCATATGCTGGCATGTGCATGCATGTGCACACACAAACTCACAAACATACCGACATAACACTTAAATATCTTCTCAAGCATCCTATTATAGCTGTGATTCAGATGGTTATGGTTTGACTCATTGGGTACATGGTAGAAAGAAATTAAAATCATATAATCTTTTTCAGGAAAAAAATATGTGTTAAATGAAGAAACAAATAGCAGTTTAGGTTGGCCAGGGCTGAGCAGCATGTTCCATGCGTTTTGCGTAAATTGTTTTTGGCCCTGTGCCTTCCAGATCACTTGCTTTCATAAAGTTAAAAGTTTAGAATTACCTTGAAAGCTATGTGAGTAATCCTCCCAGAAGGCCTCCATTACTCTACTCTGAATGGAACCATGCATTGCCCCTGGCTAATTAGGCTTTGTAGTCATTGCCTGGATTTACGTTCCATCCATGTTTCTTCCCTTTTATTTCTTGTCTTGAACCTAGCTTCCTCTGGGGTGGTGGTAGAGAAGTGTATTGGAGGGACTTAAAAAATAAAGGCTTAATGGTTCACTTACATGACTGATTGGTTTTAGGAAGAGCATTGCTTGTCGAGGCAATGCACTGGATTTCTTTTTTGCCTTTTACCATAGATAGCTAGGAACTCGGTGAGTGTGCATTCATGCATGCCTGGATAGAAATTTGAGTTTCAAGAGTTCAAGAACCGCCAGTTTAAGTTCCAGGTTTCATTATTTTCTATGGGAAACCAGATGTGAAGCCTCACCAGAATGCATTCTGTTTCACTTCTCACTCCACCTTGCCAGGAGCTCTTATATTTCTGTAATAATAGCCATGGTTTTGCGCCTCGCAGCAGCTGCTTGTAACATCTGCCAGATAATTACTGAGCTGAATCAGAATTCACCTGCCTTAACCTGAAGTGTGGGATGAATTCCTGATCAAGGAATAAAAGATTGATTGCAGTTACATTTTTCATGCTTGTTAATAATCATTGCTATAGACATCAGTAAAGAGCAGATGCTTTTCTGGGGGAGGTGTAGAAGGGAGGGAGGTGGAAAGGGGGAAAAAAACAACCAGGAGCACCCACTTTTAACTACATATGTATGCATCTCATATTCAGCACAAGACAGTGGCATTTGTTAACACCATTGTAAAAAGATGCCACAGCGTATGCTTCACATTCTAGATTTTCTGCAGCACCTGCTGATGATCGAGCCCCCGTTTATGTGTGAGTATTGGTGATTCAAAAAGCTCATTATGGCTGTGTGTTACAATTTATCTGTGAAAACCATTTCATGCTTTTGTAACATTCTGATGCAGGGATAGATCCAGATTCAGTGTATAGATTTTGGCTTTTTTCCTTCATTTATATAGGAACGTAAATTCCAACAAAGCTAAGAGATTTTTACATTTTCACATTGTGCTAATGATTGCGAACCTTTTTGAAAATCATATTTTCCAACTACTAAGCTTTTAAGCTCTTATGTTAGGGAGTGAGCCTGTCTGCCTGTGCAGGCGCAGGCCCTGGATTAAGAGCCATATCACATTTTGGCATCACTGATGTTATTTCTTCCACAGCACGTCTAACCAAAGGTTAGTTTACATTTAAGGATTTTTAATACAGCTCTCAAATAAGCAGTTTCAGTGTGTCTGTGCAGTTCGTAATTTAGTTTTGCTGTTCTTGATGATTTGGAAGCTTTGTGTGGCTGTGTGAGCAGGCATGTGTGGGGATTGCTCCGTATATGCTGTTGCATTATGGGATGCTAGTTCTGGTGGCCACACTGTGCACATTGGGCTAAATATTTGTGGAAGTCGCCGCTATTAACCTTTCTCACCATTATGTAAAGTATCAGAAAAATATTTGTAAAGCTCCCCATCCCTCATTGCTAAAAAGAAAACCATATTTGAACAAATAGAGAGGAAAATTCCTTTAAACATTATTTGGTATAGAAATATCTTTTCCTTCTCAAGCCAGTTAAAAAATTAAATACTTTGGACTGATTATCACTATTTTCACTATCAGGTTTTGCTCACCTCACCCACCTCTCCCTGGCTTTTTTTTTCTTGAGGTTTTACCTATATGTGTTTGACTGCATTGGATCTTCAGAAATAATACCAGTTTTCTTGAATAGGCTTGGGGTTTTTTGTTTATCTTAATTTTTTTGTGTTAAATACAAATCAGTCTTCTTTTCCAGCATCATGTGTTATATATTTTGACTCATTATATTTAAAGGAATAAATGTAAATTTATTATTCAGTACATTTTAATACCAGAAAAAATGTTTTATTAATGAATAGATTAAGTAGGGCTCAAATCAGAGTGCAGCTCTTACCCAGCCTAGTCCTAAGTCCTCTGAACTGTGGTTCCTGCTGCAGTTTTGAATCCTGTAGGTAAAAATGTCGTGGAGATTCCCAGAGGTCCTCAGATTTTTCCAGGGTGATCAGGTGTAACAAGGCCAGCAGATGTCCTGTCATAACACCTGCATTATACTTCTCTGTTTACAACAGCCTCATAAAATGTGAGGTCCTTTTTGCGACTGAGTGGTAGTGATTCTCCCTCCTGTCACACTCCTGATGAGTCACCGAACTGTGTCTTCTGACTCCAGATCTAAGTGGCCTCACAGAGTAAATGCTTTTTATAGAATAACCAGTATATTGAAATTGTATGCCTTCCTCACTCAATAAATTATGACATTGGTGTAATTCTTATTTTATTATAACATAAAAAACAATCCTTTCATCCTTGCACTCCAGTGCTAAGGTTTTAATACTTATTGTCTTTATGGACAAGTTATAGATAGCTGGTTTAATAGTCTTTATGATTTTTACATTGTGAAATTTTATATATATTTCTTTTCTTAGTTGCACAAACATGCTGAACTGGCTTCAAATGCAGTATATCTCTTGCCATTTCATTAATTTGAGGATCTTGGCACAACCCACTGAAGCAAGTGTATTAACTATAAAGCCTTATAGGACAACCCTAAACTTGATTTTCAAATGTAATTTTTTAAACATTATAGTTGGAGTCAGCATCTAACTTAGTGCTTTCCACACTTTTTAAATTGTTGTTCTATAACAGGTGTCCCATTTTCCCCCTGTTGCTCTCCCCTGCCCACCCCCTCCCCCCGCCCCGCAGTCAGTCCCCGCCCTGTTGTCCATGTCCATAGGCATTCAGCCAGCACTTGTTGAGTTGGTAAGTGACCATCCAAGTGTAAACAGCAGGCTTTCTTCTGAAACCCAAAATGAACTTATAAGAAGTTGCTACAAATTAGTAAAAACATCTTTCCATAAACTTTAATAGTTTAACTTTAGGCTTGGAGTATTCATAACTTAATAGAGCTAACATTTAGTTATTGATGATGCTTGTTAATATCCATAATTAAGTATGTATGATGGAAGACTGTAAAATTATTTACAAAAAGTAAGATAAAAACTCAATGTTTTAATAGTGTATGCCTAACTTATTTCTGCTAAGGAAACCAAGACTTAGGATGAAATTGATGTTATTATTGACATTTATTTTTATAAGAATTTGTAGATCCTTCTAATTACAAAAAATTATTTTACCCTTCTCATTTGGAAATAATAATAATGTTGTTTTCCTCCCCCATGTGATTATTGGTAAACACATAGTTTATCAGCAGCATTTAAAATGTTAATTTGTTGTTCTTACTATAGGATACTTTATCTTGTTGAAGTTTGGATTCTCTGATGAGTAAGCTTACTAAATGAGTTGTGTGAAACAGTAGGGATGAAGGGACGATATAATTTATTTCTATATTTTGGAAGCTTTTCCTAACAGTTAGCCAAAGCTTTGCTTCCCTTTGCTTTCATTGATTATATTCTATTTCAGAATTACTTATGTGTCTGCAGAACACTTGGAAGATTTTAGAATAAGCTTGGGACAACAGTCTGGAGGAATAATGGCACTGGATATTTTTTCTTCATACACCGGCAGGTAAATGAAACAGTAAATCTGCTATAATGAATGAATGATATAGTAGGTTATAAAGAAGAGTTTGAATCCAGCGTCAGGGAGGACCAGCAGTGAAAGAAATTTCCCCTTGTCCTTTAAACATTAAAAACATTTTTTTCACCTTCCCCCTCTACTTAAGTAATTATGACATAGTGTGGAAAATATATACAAACTCAAATCAAAACACTAAAATCATCTGTAATCATACCACTGGATATAGCACTTTTAACATACTGAGTTTGGACAAATTCACTGTAGGTGTGAATATTATTCATCAATTCCTTGGAAGCTACAATTTGTGTAGTATTTTATCAAGCTTTTTCCTCTTTATAAGTATTTTCAATCATCTTCAGAAATTGTATTTATTCCTTTTTTTAACATACATACAGCTTGAGAAATATTTTAGTAATATTTTAATGTTTATTTTTTACTCTTTTTGGAGAATGTTGATTTGAACATCTCTGTATAAAGTCACACATAATACATACACACACACATTAGGAAGCAGAGTGTATGCTTTTTAAATGGCTCTTGATACACAATATATTAAGAACAGGAAAAAGTTGTTTTTTATTCCCCTTAGGAAAGGCACAAACTAGGTTTTGATGCTGCTGCTGAGTTTAGCACAGGGAGAAAAATGTTAAATTGCTTTTCCATGGAAAATGTACTATTTTACGCTCTCAGCTGTGGGCCTGTTTTTTGGTTTTTTCAGGTGCATTGTCATCTGAGCACCAAATTTCTCTTTAAGCATACGGCAGAGCAGAAATGGCTTTGTAAATGCTCTGAGGTCTTCTCAGAGGAGTTCTGTCCTTTCTCAGAGAATTCCGAACATCCTGAACACTTCGCTGCCCAGTGGTTCTGCAGGCATCACAATGTGACGTGACTGTTTCCTCTGCAAATTTCATATCACTGCAGTAATACAGAAGGTGTTAGGGAAGGGAAAGCATGTGTTTAATAAAGGGGAGGAATGTCATGGCCCTTGAGGCCTCATGAATTTTATGGGGAAAGGAGTATTCACTCTACCCTGTCTATACAAAGCTCAGCCACACTCACTCTAGAATGTCCTCCTCAGGGTTAATGGCATGAATTGATTAGCGCTTCCTGATGCTTTCTGTTGGAATGCTAAAAGCCATTATTCCACTCTTCCTCCGAAATGTCATTTTGAATGGCTTGATTAAAGAATACCCCAAGGTAACATCATATTCCTTTTAAGCATCGAGGCCTTAAATGCACTCAAAATGGATTAGAGAGAAAGAGCCGCTTGCAGCACTGCGCCTCCCCCAGCAGGCACGGGCGTGGCGTAGCTGGTGCAGTGCTGTGACCGGCTGCATCACGGCAGAGCAAGTATCTTTCCTGTTCCTACAAGGGCGCTCCAAACGAAGCAGCCTGCATTTTACAGAGGAGGGGTCTGCACCAAAGAGAAGTTAACTACCTTGGCCAAGTTTCATAGTTAATAAGTGGCAGAGCCAAGACTAGAGTGCAAAGAGTCAGGCTCCATGTTTTGAACCATTGGATACAAAGAAAGCATTGCCCAAGCCCAGGCTAAAACTGTGGGCAGCATAGCATGGAGGTTAAGTGCTCCGATTTTATAGTAAAAAGGCCTCAATTAAAAGGTCACTTCTACTTGACTGTGTGACCCTGAGCCAATGCCTGGCATTGAAATGCACATGTAAAGGGAATTTTTATAGTTGACAGAAATGTCATTGGTTGGGTGAGTGCAGGAGGAAGAGAATGGGTCCGTTTTCCTCTTTGGAACACAGGACACTTGAGTCCCACAAACCACACTCTAGGATGGGTAAAGAATAATCAGCACAGTAATAGGAGCATATCTGAGGAACTGAAAGGATTCAAGACTGCAGAATCATGTGAAGAGAATGAGACTTTCGTATCAGAAGATTCAGGATACTGGTCTTAGAGCTAAAGAGGCATGAGCATGTCAGACAATGTGGGTGTTTCTAAGTAGCGCCATAGCTGAGAGTCCAGGGGCGAGGACCGGCCCCCACCCCATGGCTGCCACTGAATATTTTAGTGACTCTTAAGTTCTCCTCCTTGTTTGCCTTCCACACCTACTGTTTCTATAATATCCTCTCCAGTTATGTTTCCTAGTTTTCATCTCTCTGCCTTGTATCGTCTGGATAACAGCTTCACTCAGACTGTCTCGTTTTCAGTAGCATCATTCTAATACTTCTCTTTTGTGACTCCATTCTAGACAGTCCTCTCCACTCTCTGCCTTAGGGTCTCAGAACCCCAGCATCATGCACAGCCTTTTCCCTCCGTTTGCTCAGGAGTGGAATTCAAACACACAACCAATGGGCAGGACCTATGGGCAGGTAGATTTCCTTTTAATAGTTGAAAAAAGAACCCTAACATTCAGGTAAAAAAAAAAGAGAGAGAGAAATTCAAATAGATACTGGATATTTACTTGCCAAAAATGTTGTGAAACACATCCAAACACAGCTGGATTATTGGATTAATAACTTCTGAACTCAAAGTCTAAAGATATATCATTTGACATAATTTAGTATTCCTGTCAATGGAGAATGGATAAAATTTGAGCATATACTGTCTTTAGAGTTTTCAATTTCTGAAAAATCAACTGAAAATCATTTTTGAATCAAAGTTTTTATAGCCTTCTCTGCTTTCAAATGCATATGTGAACATTTCTTTAGAAATTCAAGTTCTACTAGCAGCATAAGACACACCATAATTTATGTAATCATCCTCTGTTGCCCTTACATTCTACTTGACTGGACACATTTTTTATATGTCCGGCATTTGGCAAAATCTGAACTACAGAAACTGAAAGGTGACCTTGAACACGGGTCCATTGTAAACTGCTTCCTGTATGGAGTGTTCTGTGTCTGGCCCCTCTGAATAGGCTGAAGGTGAACCATAAAGCATTTTCATCTTTCTTCAAAAGTTGAAGGGAATGAATCGGTCCATTCTTAGGAAGCAGAGATCCTGAACTTCTGGCTTACTTAATTAAGTTCTCTAGGGCAGGAATCGTCAACCAGGGCTGTGTAAGTTTATAACTCATACGGTGCTCCTATCTTCTTGCACGTGGTCGTCGGCAGCCATCCGTCTCGAGAGACGATGGTGTAGCTTCTTAAGAGTCTATCTGCACTCTCCAGTGAAGCTGAAGCCACAGAGCCTCGATGAAGCTACAGAGCCTGGGCAGGGTGATATGGAGGGTCTGCTGTTGCCCATGCAGCAGACCCCCCCTCTCTTCGCAGCTGAAGGGTCCAAGGGAAAGACGGAGTCAATACAGCTTGGGTTCAGGTGCGCCGCAGGAGTTGCCGGTGTTGACTACAACGTCAAACCGCCTTAGGGACTCCGGCTCCGGATTTTCTGTCGGGGTTTACTCCCTTAGCCTTTCCCCTGAAGAGGTATGCCGCAAGGCAGCGGAGGTTTTTTGGAGTCAGAGTTTTCCTTCTCTGTTGCACGTGGTAGGGATGTAAAAATACATGTCAATTAGTTTTTCTTTAAAATTCTGTATTTGTCTCCTTCTATTTTTCTTTATTCTCCTATGTTTCATTAGGGAAGAGAATAGACAAGACTCCTAGTTCAGCTGTATCTTCAGACTAAGTTAAAGTAGATTGGTTCTAATATAAGGTTATTTTGCTTGATTAGTTTTTATTTTTCCTATTAATGTAAAATGTTGTATATTGATTAGCTAAGTATGATAAAAATATAAAGCAATTCTGCCTTTTTAGCCAAATCAATTAAGGTCATATAGGACAATATTGCATGGGGTTACTAGGATTTGGAGGTACTCACTGTATAACTCTTTAACAGAGACATTCCAGAATTACCAGAGCGAGAAGAAGGAGAGGGAGAAGAAAGTGAACTTCAAAATGCAGCATACAGCAATTGGAATCAGCCCAGGCGGTAAGGACAGTTTCTGTCTTCAGCCCACTCAGTGTTTAAAAATAGGAAGATATGGTTTCAACCTGATTACAACTTGATACTGTGACATTGGGAAAGTTGTTTAATATTCATCTATTTCTTATGTGTAGAAAGGAGAAGATAATAAGTATCAACGTGGTTAAAACTAACATGTATTCAAGAATTTGGCATATAGTAGGGACTAAATAAAATTAACTAGAGAAAATTATGCATTGGTGGTTGGAATGGGTATTTTCTTCAGAATTTAATCTCAGGTATACCATCAAATGTTAATTTAAAATTTCTCTAACATTTGTAGAAACTATATTCAAAATGTATATACCATACAATTGTGTGGGATAACCCATGTTTTGTCTATAACCAATTTCATATATAATAGAAAAGATGACTTACCTAAATGTGCTCAGATATATCACTGTGTATCGCTAAGGCAAATCTCTGTATTCATGATAAATAAAATCAAATTCACTTTAATAGAAATTTATTGAGTTCTGATTATGGACCCAGAGAAGCAGCAGATGATTTTGTGATAACAGGGAAGTATAAGACATAAATCTTGCCTTCAGAATAATTGTAATGTACTTGGGTAGCCAACATGTAGAGATGCACAAAGTAATTAAATAAAAATATAAGGTGTTTTGCATTAAGTGTAAAATGTAAGTAATCATTGCACAATCCCTCTAAGCAGATCTAAAGGTGACCATCATAGTAGTGCCTTGAACTTAGTAAAAACTTAATATATATTTTACAATGAATAAATGCTCAAGGAAAATAATTTATAGTCTTCAGAGATGTAGTACAGTTTCATGATTTTTCTTGCTCACAAAAGAATATGAAGCAGCATTCATCACATTTAAACATTTTCTAGGTTAACTCATGTTGAAAGTATAGAAAGTGTACATTGCTTTTACAAAAAAAAAACTAAGCATTTCCAGCGATCCAAAACTACATTTTTTAAAAAGATTTTTTATTTTTATGTTTTTTTTTATTTTTAGAGAGAGGGAAAGGGAGAGAAAAAGAAAGGGAGAGAAACATCAATGTGTGGTTGCCTCTCACATGCCCCCAACTGGGGACCTGGCCCGCAACCAAGGCATGTGTCCTGATTGGGAATTGAACCGGTGACCCTTTGGTTCGCAGGCTGGTGCTCAGTCCACTGAGCCATAGCAGCCAGGCAGGCAAAACTGCTTTTCAATTTCAATTCTTTGAAAGCTCTTTAGTCTGATTAAAGAAATCACAGTCTTTGCATTAGCCATATTTGAGAACAGAATATAAATGCTAGATCTGTGGCAAAAATAAATATGGTATAAGATATTAAGTTTCTTATTTGAGGATGGAAGCAAAATTGTCAGATGAAGTTATTTTGTAGCTGGTGACCATAGTGATAAACTTGAATTTTGTTGGAAGACAGTAATTACAGGTTGGCCAGTTTTAATAACATTGTGGGAGGAAAAGTAGTGTTTGGAAGACACTATGCAAAATGTTTGGAGTCAGTAAGAGCTGTATTTGAGTTCTAACTTAGATACTAAGAAGAGTTTCTGAATCTCTGCTAGGCCTCAGTTCCTTCATCTATAAAAATGGGATTAATAAGAGAACTTTCTAATTTGGGGGGAGAATTCAGTGTGATAATTCATTAAAAATTCTTAGCACAGTGCCTGGTACAGAATGAGCATTCAGTCAGTATTTGGCCTTGTCAAACATTGTCATCATCATCATCATCATCATTATCATCATCATCATCATCGACAACTAAGCAAATAGAAGGTGTTGAACACAGAAATCATTATGAAATTTTCTTAAGAGCAAGAATGAATGTAACTTCTGGACAAGAATGAATGTTTTCTAATTTTATCTTAAATTTTAACCTTCATTTTGGCCCAGGAGATGTCTCTAAAAGTGATAACTACCTTTAGAGAAAATATATCTTGAGCTTTCATAGGTCTTAAAAACGGTACTCTACACTCCTCTATATAGAAGCACTAAGGTACTTTTGGGGATAAGTTCATTGAGTATTATGTTCATAGGATATTATGAGGAAGCTTACTAAAATAACCACACTTTTTAGTAAATAAGGAGCAAGTGTTATGAATATTCTTATGTCATTGGTAATGTGGTAAGGCATTTATTCATACATTTTAAAATTTTTTACTTTATGTGGAAATAGAGAATACTTTTTAGCAAAGTATACATTTTAAAATTGCAACTAAGCTGTGTTACTCTTTTATTTTGCATGCGATTTTGATTTTTAAAATTGGCGTCATACTATTTTCTGTGTCGTTTTCCAGCTCGCTTACATTTCTCTCAACCCAGTATTTTAAAAAATCTATTACAATTCCTAAAGATCATATTAATTCAATTTAGTTGTAGTGTATTTCAGTATATGAATATACCACAGTTTATCCCCAGATTGATTTTTGAGTAACTAAGAGTTATTCACTATAATAATAATCCTGTGCAGGAAATATATCAATTTCCTTATAGCTTTGTATGAGAATTTATCTAGGTATATACCCAAAAGTGCAATTGTTGGTTCATGGATTTAAATGTATTATTTACATTGTCAGAAATTAACTTGTTTTATAAGATGGCTATATCAGTTTTTCCTTCTTTTTCAAATATATGAAGTTCCCTTTTCCTTACATCCTTGTTACTTCACCATATGATCATTAAAAAAGGAAGTTTTGTTAGTTCAATGGGCAGAAAATGGTACCTTGTCTTAATAAACAACATAACAGGATGGAGGTGGAGGTGTGCACATTTACCCATTTGTCATGTGGTCTGAATTTTATATGTTGTTTAATAACATTACTTCAGTAATCATAATCATAATAAAGAGTAATAGTAGACTTACTCATTGTTTAGTATGTGCCAAAGCTTTGTTTTGCACTTTACATGTGTTTAACTTAATAATTACAGCAACAGTCTGGTGTGGAGACTTCTTGGCTCCATTTCCCAGATGAGGAAAGCAGAAAAGAGACTAAACAGGTTGCAGGGGTCACACAATTGTCAAGGAGCAGAAGAGCAGGACTGGAACCCAAAGACTCTGTTCAGAGCTCTGACAGCCTGGTCCCAGAGCTCTGTTTCACTTTGCTTTTCCCCTTTTCATTCTGTTTAAATCTCTGTATAGGTCTAAGAAAGGCTGCCATTTTTACATAAAACTAACTATATACACTATCTATAAAACTTTTCTTTTATGGGTCTTCTTTTTCTTTCTATGGAATGTTTACCATGTTCCATTCAATGAATAATGAATCTGGTTCTGCAGCACTGGGCTCATTTTGGCAGTCAGTCTTTGGTTATCTTCTCCAATGTTTTACGTTTTTACAGCCTTTTTTCTAGGGACTGTATTTGAAAACACTGCTATCTGTTCCAAACCCTGTGTAAGCGTATGGTACTATTATCCAAAGATTGTTTTACCCCTCTGTGCCTCTTGCCTTCTTTGTAACATGGGGCTAACAGGAGTACTCCTCATGGGGATGATGTGAGAATTAAATGAAAGTGTTTGGAATTTAGATAATAATGCTGAGCAGGTGGTCAGCCCTTCATGAGCGTTTGCTGCTGCTATTATTTTTAATCAAGAAATTAATAAGACCCACTTTTTAATTTACACCAAACACAAAACAATAACAACAACAAAAAAACCCCTAGGAGATATTTTCTTTTATTCTTTCTTTTATATTTTTTATTTTTTAAGAGAAGAATTCAGGAATCCCACCCATGTATTCTGGATTCTTAAATATTAATACAGTGACTAACTTTACTGACTTATTTACTTTGCCATTTTACTTTAGGAGTTGCTTTAAGAGATGAGGAAGGTTATTGCTTTTTGTCTTTCACAGAATTCCTAGAGTGAAAGAAAATGATGAATAGGTTTTTAAGTAAACTGTTCACACAAATTTTATAAGATCAAGGATCATGGTGAGATGTTCTTAAACTAAACAGTTGGGGTTTCTAGGATTATAAATTTCTAATAAAAAAAGTAGATCAGAGAAGTGTCTCATCATATGACTTGATCTGACTGGTAGCCGTCCTCTGCCTCAACCTGGGATGCTCCTTCATCCCCAGCCTTTTCATACCGGGACCTCCCTCTTTCCCGGGAGCCTGGCTCCAGCCTCCTCCCCTTTGGGAGCACCTCGAACATCAAGGTTGAGGGTGTATTTGGACCATGCTTTCTTCTGCTGCTGCTGTCCCACATTGTCTCCCTGCAGCATGGAGCAGGTTATGGTCTCACTGTCTCACAGTTCTCTCCTTGGTGTCTTTCCTTCCAGTTCCCGGAGCTGCTCCCTCATCTTGGCCAAACGCCTCACTGCAAATCAGCTTATTCTTATATCCCAACCTTTTAACAAGACGTGCACTTTCAATTCATTCATAGCTCCTCTAGTTATTTGGGATTATTATACATGAGTTCACATATGTTTTATGTGTTTAGGGGAAATATATGCAAGACAGAAATAGCAAGTGCCAAGGCCTCAAGTCAGGAGTGCATGTGTGTTGAACTTAAGGAACAGCAAGATGATGGGTGTGGTTGCTGGAATGGGGAGAGGAAAGGGGAGAGCCATGGGAGACGCTGTTTGGAGATGGTGGTGGGTCAGATCATGTAGCATCTTGTCAGCCACTGGCTGTTAGTTGCCACATCTGCACTGGGAAGAAAAACTTGGACAGACGTCAGCTTCTAACCTAGTGTGTGCAGGAATGTTCTTTATCCTGATTGGTTGCTAAGCTTAGAACTGTCTTTTCAGAGGTAGCGGAATTTCTTGACTATTTAATGTCTACAATAATAGAACTCTTATTAAAGTTTGGTACTCTTAATATGGGAGTGTGTAAGTCTAGTATTCAATTTTAACAAATCAGCTTCAGAAATGCATATTTATCACAATGTATAAAACACGTAATTGGGAAGTGCTTAAAATGATCTTGATTTACTACTGGTAAAACTTTAATAAATTGAGCAAGTTATATTTGAAAAGTTAATATATAAAGACATTTTATTCCATTGAATTTTAAAATATTACACAAGGGAATGATTTTTAACATAATTCCTGTTGAGTTCTATTTTTCAGCTGTTTAGACTTAAGTAGGCATGCTTATTTCAAAACTGCAGTTTTCTTCTACCAGGTCAAGTTTTTTCTGTACAGATTATCTTAATGCAACCACTCTAGGCTGGATAGAGCCTGGATCGAGGGAAGCACTAGTGCTCCCCTATTGGCTCAGAGCAAACCTCCCTCGAGTGGGGAGGGGTGGGGACGACCTTGGAGACCAGCAACAGGTTCACACTTGTCTAGGCTATTCAGTTACACATGAGACAGTGCGGTGAGAGGTTGTGTGCCGCTCTATATAGTGAATCATATTCTGAAGCGTAGTCCAAGTTCTCGTCTGTATGCAAAGAGTTAGCAGAATTTATTTTTTTATTTACATACATGCTTATTTCCTTTCCTTCCCATCCTGTTTGCCTCTGTTATTTCTCATCATAACTGCCTAAACAACCCTGATTCATTTTGTTATATCTGTGGCAGTTTCACCATTCCCAAAGGACAACCATCAACACATTTGTCAGGCAAGCCTATTTTGCATATTTTAGAGTAAAACTTGGTGATCAAAATAAGTCTTTGGCCCCTCACAAGGTGTGCAAGCAGTGTGTCGAGAGTTTACGGATGTGGACAAAGGGAACACGAGATAAATTGCCATTTGGTATACCTATGGTTTGGCGAGAGCCCAGAGATCATGTTCCTTTTGTATAGTGAAAACGTCAGGATATCACAAGAAAAATAAGTGTAAAACAGAGTATCCTAGTCTACGCCCAGTGCCTCATTCAGCTGAAATACCAGTGCCAGTTTTCATTGAACTACCTTCTTTGGAAAAACAGGAGTATGGTGAAGAACTAAGTGACAGCAGTGATGAAGATTTTGAAATTGAAGAGGACTCAGTTCTTAAGGGACTTGATCAGCATGAATTGAATGATTTGGCACAAGATTTGGGACTATCCAAAAAGGCTTCAGAACTCATAACATCAAGATTGCACGAGAAAAGCTTGCTTGAAAAAGGAGCGAAGGTATCCTACTTTCAGTCAAGAGAAAGTGCATTTCTGCAGTACTTTCGAAGTAACGGTAGCTTTGTGTATTGCCGTAACGTACATGGTTTAATGGAGGAATTGGGAATTCCAATTGATAACGCAACTGAATGGCGACTGTTATCAATAGCTCTAAGCAGAGCTTGAAGTGTGTCCTCCTCCGCAATGGCAATTTATTTTGTTCAGTCCCAATTGGCCATTCAGTTTGTTTTTGTGAAGATTATGAAGACATAAAGAGAGTCATTGATCTGTTGCAATGTCACAAGCACAACTGGGTCATCTGTGTTGACTTTAAAATGGTCTGTTTCCTTCTTGGTCAGCAACGCGGATACACCAAGTATCCCTGTTTTCTGTGTATGTGGGACAGCAGAGCTCGTGAGAAGCACTGGGTGGAGTCGAATTGGCCTCCAAGATCTGACCTCAGACCTGGTGATCCAAACATTCTACATGAGCCACTTGTTGACAGAAAGAACATTATATTCCCACCTCTGCACATAAAACTGGGTCTCCTAAAGCAATTTGTTAGAAGCTTTGCCAACTGAAGGAGACTGCTTCAAGTACAGTAGTCCCTCGCTCTATCATGGTTCACTTATCACAGTCTCACTGTATCACAGGATTTTTAAAAATATTATATTTAATTATTTCTTGCAGATTTTTCACTATATTGCAGGATTTTGTGGTACTGTATACGTATGTTCTTAAAGTTACGTAGATTTAAGAGTGTAGAATAAATGTAAGGTTCCTACTTCGCAGGGGTGTCTGGAGTGTAATACCTGAGATAAGTGAGGGAATACTGTATCTCATTTTGGCATTTCCTAGCCTGTCATTGGAAAAGATAAAATACCTTAATATGTATGTTTGGTGGCAGAACTTTACTACTTGTACACAATTTGACTTACAGCAACAACATATAGACTTTATATGAATAAAATAACTCTAAATAAACAGTATATTCAGGTAATTTTTTCTTTATTTTCCTTTGTATGTACATTCTGTATTATTTTGGGGGACAAAGGAAGGGTATCCTGTACCTTAAAACAGTTGATGTGATAGAGAAAAACTGGTGTCATTTTGGATTCTGATGCGAAAAGTTAGTCAAAAACAGCTGTCAGATCTAACTCAACAAAAATCGTGTTCCCCAGTGTTATCATTTTTAACCATTTGAATCCTTTTTAATTGTGCAGATCAGTGACATCAGGCACATTCACATTGCTATGTAAGCATTACCACCACCATCTGTAGAACTTCTTTCATCTTGTAAAGTTAAAACTTTAATCATTTAGTTACTCCTCATGTCCTCCTCCTCCCAACTTCCAGCATCTACCCTCCTAATTTGGTCTCTACGCATGTGACTATTCTAGGTACATTATAGAAGTGAAATCCCATAGTATTTGTGCTTCATTTCACTTACCATAATGTTTTCAAGGTTAATCTGTGTTGTCAAATGTGTCAGAATTTCTTTTCTTTTTAAAGCTGAATAATATTCCATTATTTGTATATACTCTTTTTCTTATTTATTCATCTGCAGATGGACACTTGTGTTGCTCCTGTCTTTTGTTTATTTTGAATAATATTTCTATGAACATGGTTGTACAAATATATCTTTAAGACCATGCTTTGAATTCTTTTGGGTCTATACCCAGAAATGCAATTGCTGGATCGTGTGGTAATTCTATTTTTAATTTTTCTGAGGAACTTCCATACTTTTTTCCATAGTGGCTAAAACATTATACATTATTGCCAACAGTGCACAATAGTTTACATTGCTTCACAGATTCTCTAATTTCTCCTTGCCAACACTTATTTTCTGTTTGTTTTTGTTTTTGTTTTTTGTTGTTTTTTAGTTTTGTTTTGTCTTTTTTTTTTTTTTTTAATGGGTGTGAGGTAGTATTTCATTGTATTGTAGTTTGGATTTGCATTTTCCTAATGGTTAGTGGTGTTAAGCATCTTAACACATGCTTATGGGCCCTTTGTATGTTGTCTTTGGAGAAATTTCTATTCAAGTTCTTTGTCTATTTTTAATCAGGTTATTTATTTTCTATTGTTGAGTTTTAGGGGTTCTCTATATATTCAATCCCTTATCAGATACGAGATTTTCAAAATTTTTTTCTGTTCTTTCGGTTGCCATTTTCTAATGATTCTAATGATAGATCATTATCTAATGATAATACCTAATGATGAATGATAATATCTTCTGAACAAAAGTTTTTAATTTTGTTGATATCCATTTTGGTTATTGTTTTTTGTTGTCTGTGCTTTTTGGTGTCATTTCTTTTTAAAAAATGGCAAATCCAGTGTCATGAAATTTTCCCGTTTTCTTATGAGTTTAACATTTTATTTATTTTTTATAGGGTTGAACTTTGGAGAGAACCAAGCAAATCCTTGGGCATCAGCATTGTTGGTGGACGAGGCATGGGGAGTCGTCTAAGCAACGGTGAAGTGATGAGGGGCATTTTCATCAAACATGTTCTTGAAGATAGTCCAGCTGGAAAAAATGGAACCTTGAAACCTGGAGATAGAATAGTAGAGGTACCCTCCAGAGAGCTTTCTGTGCTACGGTGCTTCACCTATTGCATCCTCTTTACCAAGGAAATCACCATCTTTACATTGGTTGCTCGACTAAACATTAGAGTAAAATGTGCTTATGGTTAAAGCTTTTCATTTTTTTCTCTTTCTTTTTAAAAATTTTATTTAATTCTCACCCGAGGACATGCTCATTAATTTGAGAGAGAGAGAGAGAGAGAGAGAGAGAGAGAGAGAAACATTGATGTGAGAAACATTGATTGATTGTCTCCCATAAGCACCCCAACAATTGGTGTATGGGATGACACTCCAACCAACTTAGCCACCTGCCCAGGGCAAAGCATTTCTGATTTATTTTTATTCATAATTGTTCTCTTCAGTGTATGCTGATAGATTTTATATCTTGATGTTTGAAAGTATAACCAACCATTTTTAAAGACATTGGGCCTTAGAGAAAATAATTAAGTTCTTGTGAAAAGAGCCAAGTGAATTTCTTGGGGAGATAGTTCTTTACTAGTGTATATTCACATGCAAAATATGTCCAGCATGATTAAGTTGGAATTCAGATTCCATTTCAAAAATTAGAGTTATTTTACTGTAAACTTTATTAGATGAGATTTTTTCCCAAGTGAGGCTTTTTTATAAAATCTTTCATGCTAAAGCCCTGATTACCTTTCATATAAATGCCCCCAGCCCCAGTCCAAACTTGGATTTTCCTTCTAGGTGCTGTGCCTGTTCTTCACTCAAATCTATGTGTGTGTGTATGCCACACATGTATACACACATGTATCTTGTTATATGTGAGAGAAAAGCATTTGGTCAAATTGTACCTAATTCCTTAATTCAAATCAAAGTTTAATAGTTTAAATAGACTCTTCCCTCAGGAGTCACTCACTTATTTACTTAGCAAATATGCCCGGAACAGCTGTTGCATTCCAGGTGTATAACGGGCTTTGGGCATCCCACAGTAAACAAGGCACCATGCTTGCCTGTCCGGTGGGACACACTTGACAAGTAATCAAGTCACTTCGAGCAGTGTGATAAATTACTTGATCATGATAAGCATAGTTTTAGTAAGAGGGTAGAGAAAGAGATACCTGACCCAGATTTGCTAAGTTGTCAGGACTTGACAGAGTAGACTAAAAGAGACAACTTCCAAATAGAAATTGATCGCTTTGTTACTATGATGACCATTATATTTACTTTATAAAGTGATTGTCTCTCATTTTCTAAAACCATAAAACTTACACATTAAAATGTGTTAATTGTTTAGAAGAAGGTTCTAACTTAGCCATTTTTTTAAATTAGAATTTTGGGGATTGATTGATTGATGATTACTGAGAGCTTAAGAAGGAAAAAGATTGAGACTTGAAAGAAAGCAAGGGCTTTGTATGTTTTATTTTCCTGCTGACTACTACAAGGAAGAATGGTGGGCTTTTTTTCTCTTCCTGCACACTTACCTTTCATTAGATGAAACCTTAGCCCCCTTTTAAAGAATATCTAAAATTTCCATTGTAGATGACCACAAGGCAGTTTCTTTTATGGGTACTTCACTATTAAATACCTTTGATGTAAGTAGAAAAAGTAAGAAGTGCTTAAAATTATTTCTGGACAGGATTGATCATAGTTTGCACCAAAAATACTGTTTAAAAGTATTAAGAATGTTAAAACATCCCTATCCAATTGAAAAGGATTTTTTTGTGTGGTCAAGTGCTGTGTGCTTTTCAGCAGTGGTTTGTTGAATGCTATTGTGTGTGGGAATTTTCCTCATAAGTAAGAAAGCCTTAGGCTTCTGTAATCATAGGGATCCTAGGACATATTTCTGCTTAGAGTTTCTGAAAATGTATATAGACTAGATGAATAGAGACCTGCAAATGATTTTATTCCAAGTAATAGAGTTCTTTGTGTGTAAGCAAAGATATTTAATGTCCCATTAAATTTTCCCACTAATGGAATATATAGTATACATGAATATTAACTTTTGCTCTTTTAAAGTTAGAAGTCATTTTTAATATGCACTGAAAGAGATGTTAAATTTCACCTAAGTTTCAATCTGAGGGAGTTTTCCAGTTACGTGTATATACATATGTATATACTTTTTTTAAAGGTGATAATGTTCTATGCAGAGATCTAATAATTTTATTTTCCAGAATAATGTCCCATCTGACTTTGCTGTTTTGTTATATATACCATATGGTGGTAATTGGAAATGATAAAATGATAAAATAATACAATATCCTATAGTTTTCTGACAGGATTAGCATTTGGCCTTTCAAACTATTTTTCTTCCTTATCATGTAGTGCATCAGCGGAGCTGATCATCACCTAGGCAAGCCATGTAAAAGGTTTCAAAATGACTTTCATTCTAAGCTACTTATATAAGAATTACTAACAAGTAAGCATAATTTCTTGGCTTCCTACTCCTGTCATGTCTACTACAAAGATTCTTTTGCAAAACTAACCTTACCATTACCTGTTATGTCTGAACGTCAGAATTTTGTTTTTAACTTCAACCTTCCCTGTCCAGAAAAAATGACACAATGCATCACCCACTCACTTCCCAAACCACTCTTAATGAATTGGAAAAAAATTTCTACAGTGACTTTCATGATGAAGACAGTGCTACTAGGCACTTCACTTCCCTTACATTATTTCTCTAATTATGCTGATTTATTAAAGGAACAGCCAAGCAGCGTAAGGAAAGCAGAAACAGAGCCTTCATTCTAGTTGATTATTATTTCAGTTGATTAGTAGAGACAGAAATCAGTGTCCAAAATAAGGGACCATAGTCTGCTGACCTGGTTAAAAGTTCTGCAGCCTCATAACAGTCTCAATTAATTTTGATTCTGAACTGATTTTCCAGGAGCCTCCTCCAAGGATCGTCAGAACTCCAGATCCACAAATTGTTCTGTTGTTCTATAGCTTCTTGAAATGTTAAGCTGAGGCCTTCCATTGCAGGTGGATGGCATGGACCTCAGAGATGCAAGCCACGAACAAGCTGTGGAAGCCATTCGGAAAGCAGGCAACCCTGTAGTCTTTATGGTACAGAGCATTATAAACAGAACAAGGGTAAGCAAACACAGAGGGCAAGGTAGGCATACCCAAACAGCGTTCAACTTGGAATCTAATGGATCAAGGGCCAAGTTGTCTCTAGAAGCAAAGATATAGAGTCTTGGAATCTCAGGAGACTTGTTAAAAGTTTGTATTGCTTGTTTTTTTGTTTTTTTTAATTGAATTGTCCTGGAAATCCCTGCTACCATATTTAATAAACACTTGAAATTTGTTTTACATGCACAGAAGATTCATTGGTGGCCAATGATATCTAGATGGACAATTATTAATATTCATTATAGAAATAAAGTATATAAGTTGTTAAGAGGAATGTGCTATATAGTCTTTCAGGTTAATAGTCTGTGACCTTTAGTGGAGTCCCTTAGAAGCCAGCGAGATTACATTTTCTTTATAAATTTATTCTCTTAGAATTTTCAGTTTATGAAACCCCATTATCACCTGTGAATGATCTTAATGTATTTGTCTGTCCCACTGAACAAGTAAATTTACACGTGGTGGATTTTGTTTAAGCTTTATGTCTCTGTACTAGTTATTTCATAACTGCTGTTTCCCAGCTTCAATCACTGTATAGCTCTTCATCGCTGATTAGTCCCTGGTGGACAGAAACCTACTAACCCTTTTTCCATCAGTCATCACAGGTAAAATGGCTTCAAAATTATTTTTTAAAAGTGTAAGTGCATTTAGTGAATGTTGCAGATAGAGAAGATACTAGTGAGGCTTTGTGTACTTGATATGCCCTGATATCGCTGAAGATGAAAATTATGCCACGAGTTTAAGACTGTTTTTCTATTCCTTCTGTATGCCTCAATAAAAAGGAAATTATTTTAATGTGCAGCGGTTCTTAAATATATTTGGGCCAAATAGCTTTCAGAAAGTTCTTCAAAAGCACGTCTGTTCACTGAAAAGTTTGCACGGTGTTGCAGGGGTTTCCTGGATGTCCTGAAGCTTACAGAGAAGTTCACTATTGGAATTAAGTTAAAGATCCCTGACCTGTTGATTCTCATTGAGATACCTGCTTATTATCTTTTAAGGCTGGTTGTCTTTAAAAGAAAAAAGGTCAACATATGTGAGGGGAGTTAAAAGAATTACTTAAAATTTAAAGCATGTAATTTTAAATAAAATACATTTAACTTTTAAAATTACAGAATTTAAGATATCAATGCTGAAATGATGGTAGGAAAGTAACAAACAGCTCTGTAGATGAGATCAGTCAAAGTAATTTGTCAAAATCTGTGCCATTGAATAAAAGTGATTAGATTTATCCTATTGGTCCTTCCTTTTGTTGTCAAGACAGGTGTAGCTCTGCTCTGGGTTTACTGTAAGAAATGAATTTAGTAGTTCTTAATGTAAGCATTTATCTTCACATCTGCAGCTTTTAATCATTCAGTTGTTTCTTGTTAGGTAATAATTATTCATTCAGTTGAGAAAGTGTGCCCATGGTAGCGCTGCATCATACCAGTCTTTTCAAATGCTGCTCAGTTTGTTTAAATAACTATAAATCTTCCTACATTTGTTTCCCTTTCTTGGTTAAGCATAGACTCAGCATGATAATGTTGGTAAATGGCTGTTTAAGTTAAAGCTATTTTTTGTGGGGGTGGGTTTTATGTATTTCTTCTTTTGTTTTATTTTTATTTTTAAACTTTTATATAGGATGATGCTATAAACTGCTGAGTAGGATTCTCTATACTACTTTTTAAAAACTTAAACTGCAAATATTTATTTCAGTGCCAGTCACATTTTCTAATGAGCTGGGAAGATTTTTTTTTTTTTCATGCACCTGGAAAATATTCCTATTTTATTATTCGAGTTATAATGATGCGTGATTTTGTAGCAATTATTCCAGGATAAATCTTGCTCAAGTAAAGTTTCAGGACATGCCACCCCAAAATATAGAACATTGGATATTGAATATTTTAAGCTAAAGAAGTTTGAGAAAAGACAGGTGCTAGGATGACACTGACCTCCCTCTTCTACCCTGAAGCAGGTGTGAGATCCTCAGGTGAGAGGTGCCCTTCCTGTACCTGGAGAAAAGATGGAGGGATGCTGAGAGGAAACGGAATGAACAGATTTTGCTAAGTTTCCCCCAGTTCACTCCATTTAGCTCATAGCTCATATTCTTTTGTCCTGTGATACTATCCACAACTTCCAACTGTCATTCAACCTAATGTAAAAACACGCAGGTTTAACCATTTCTTCAGGTCTTTATTTCCTTACGAAGGCTTCATATCACATAGAACTTATATTAAATCAGTATGTATACTTTTCTCTTGTTAATCTGTTTCTTATTACAGAGCTCCAGCTGAGAACCTAAGATGGGTACAGGAAAGCTTTTTCCTTCTCTACATATGCATTTTGCTTTGGGAAATTATCATTAATTTTGCATTTAAAATCAGATATACTTTGTATTCAATAATTTACTTCCCTGTGGAAGTAAATTGAGTCTACTATAATCTAAGAAACTTATGTTTCTTAATGGTAAACGTTTTGTTAGCGGATGTAATAAAGCTTTAAGAAAAGCTTATACATAGGTTGAAAAGCCTGTCTTTGGCTCTAAGACTGCTCAAGAACCAGAGCTTCCCAGAACTAGGCCTGATAATTCCACCAGTGTGACACTTTACACGATTCAGTCGGACTGCATCATCATAGGAGAGGATGGGCCCTATTACAATGGGCCAGGGAGTGTTTTTGTCTTCCCTCTGCTGCTGCTTATTTAATAACATTTCTATTTTTATCAGCACTTGAAACGATAAACAGAAGTTTTGTCATTGATTTTTTTAATAAGAAATACAGTCTTTCTATAAATCTTTCTTTAATAAAGTGATCTACCACTTCCCTTCTGTGTTCATGCTGTACTTCTATATTCTGTTCTCAGGGCCAAATTCTAATCCTATAAGAGCTGCAAATTTAAAAAAAAAGAAGAGAAGACAGGCAAGCAAAACAAAAAACTAGAGCTCTCTTTAAATATTCTATTTCTTGCCATTATGGTTTTATTTTATATTTTATTCTACAGAATTATAAAGGAAATTAAAACCGAAACATTCCATGTATGAGGATTAAAGATCATCTCTACCTTCCATAGCATTGAGTTTTTTTTCGCCTGGGATATGTTTTTAATCTCTGCCTAGTCATTTCTTCCATCATAGTATATGGTCACATTCCTTGGCATTTGTGATCATCTTTTTTGTGGAGCAGGAGTTGACATTTTAAACTGAAAAGAAGAGCAAACGTTGAGATGAGCAGAAATGTCATTGTGCCCATATCTGTTTTCTGTCTTCTCTCTGTAGGAAAAACATTGCAGAAGAGCAGATTGAAAGGGTAATGTGGCATGAGCTTACGTACAGGCGCACAGAGTGAGGGTAGTCTTTGCAGAGTGCTCTTCCTTGCAGGGCGGGGTCACGTGACAGCCTCTCCAACTCTCCCTGCTTGCCAGTGCAGACTTTTTATAGAGAGAAATAACACAAACATTTAATTGGAGCCAAAATGAATTTTAAATGTCTGCAGTTTCCTCTGAAAGATGTAGTCAATAGAAGGAAAAGATAGCGGGTATGAAGAGAAGGAGAATTTATTGTGCTAAGGAAATTACTTTTTTTTCCCTTAAACTATGAAAATGCTAAATTCTATCTGGCAGTCATCCTGCCTTTAATATGTATATTCAAATCCAGTAGCCCTAGTTCCATGTATCACAGGCAAGCCACAAAACCTATGGGAAATACTCTGGGGCAGGACTTCAACTATCGTTCAAAGCCTCATAAATTCCCCAATATATAATAATGTGGGAACTTTTATAAGGAATTAAATATGTGTATGTATAATATTTCTACTTCCACAGAAAAGTGGGCAGAAATAGAGAACACCACTGTACAGTGATTCATTTTTTTAAATTGTTGGCATCACTTTTTAACTAAAAAAAAATATTATTGATTTTAAGCAATCTTACTATCTAGTCAAAGTATGAAAATTTCCTTATTGAGAAACAAGGTAGAAGACTAAGAAGGTTACCAGTGAATTAGCAGACAAATGTTTAATTTGCATTCTGAAACAGATAAGACTATTCTTTGTTTTACAAGAAGAAAAGCATAGTTTGCTTTTAAATGTGCGTGGTAAAAACTTCTGTGATTTTAGTTTTGAAACATGTTTACTGATCTGCATAGAATATATCTTAGTATATAAAGTAGACAAATATACATCCATCTATCTGGTAGTGAAGACATTTAGTGAAAATAAAAGAATTTAGGAATCTATTTGACAGACTCATTTCCTATTGGTTTGTGGCCAGATGTAAATAGAAGTATAGATTCAGGTCACATTTAGTTCTAGACTGTTTAATAAGATGTCATTATTAATAGAAGATCTGACAGTCTGACAGGATCTAGCTTTACACAGTTATTGAAATCAGTAAGGACTTTGTTCTTAAAACTGAGTTGTTTGGAACACATTTCCTTGCGCTCAGCGCCTGTTATGTTTCCTTTTAGAAACCCCCCTTGCCTTCCTTGCCGCACGGCCCTTACCCTAAGTACAGCTTCAGCAGCACTAACCCGTTTGCTGATTCTCTGCAGTTCAGCGCCGACAAGGTTGGATAATGCCCATTGTCTTGCCTTTTGCAAGTGTTTTGTTCTTTGTTCCTGTTGTGCCTTTGTTCCTGTTCACTGTTTACTAAAATTGGGCAGGGAAAAAAAAACCTGTGTGTTTGGAGTGGGCATGTAAATTCTTTCTTAAGCACATTTTCTTGCCAGAGCATATTCACTTTTGTAGCTGAAAATAAATGGTCCTTCTGAAGGGTAAGGGAGAATGTTGAGTACAGTGCCTTTTCTGTGTGTTGGTGTGAGTTAAATTTTCTGATATTTAAGTTTTTGTTAGTTGCCAAATATATGAAATACTGTCACACATAATCTTTTTAAACATTGTGATGGTTTAAATCTTTAATAGGTTTATACTGGGTGGTCCTAAAATCCCTCCTGTAAGTTAGTCATGCCACAGAAAATCATGTATTTACAGGAGTCCGTTGAATATTCATACAGCACGTCCATGTTAATGCCTGAATCAGGAACCTTGTAACTGTTGCAACATTTGTAAATCTGTACTTGGATACTCTCATATTCTGATGAAATTATAAATCCAAAATTGAAACAAACACAAGAACTAATATACTATAATTTGATCATGAAAAGGAAGAAAGCTGTGAACAATTTCTTTCAGGAAACATTTTATGAATATTCATTGGAATTTCATGTTATTGTAATGAAGAAAACCAAAGATGATGTATCTGAAGGAATATGTTTTCTGTTACTGTAGGAATTACAGAATTCAAGTAGAGTTATCTTCCGTTGTTCCCCAACTAACCCTTTTGCTCCCACACCATTTAAGGTTTGTCTTCATGTGAAATTTTCATGAGTAAGTGGTGTGTTACAGTGTGCTGTGTGTGTACATTATACTGTGTGCATACATGGCATGGAGTGATTTCAAGTGCACTTTACATTTTTGCCAATGAAAACTAAACGATCTTCGTTAAAGAGTTACATTTTTATTAACACATTTTAAGAAGTGTCAGCAACAAGCCAATTATATGATCTCAGTTAGAATGAGGGTTTAGAGAGTGGTAAAATAAAGCACCTAATTGCCTTTAGTAAATACAGGCTTGTATTAGTTTTGTGATTCATCAGCTCTGTTAGGGCACCGTTTTAGTTTACTCATGGTGTAAAAGTGTGCCTAAGATCCTGAACAGTTTGTAGACGGTAGGTTTGTTCATTTGTTTGTTAAGAAAATACCAGCTCAGAAAAGTTATGCATCAAGTAATATCTAAAATTTGTACCTATAAATTTATTTAAATTATGGGAAGTTTAAATTAGATTTTGTTCTAATTTTTTAAAATGTAATGAGCTTAATTCATGCTTGCTAACATTTTTCATTGTTACTGAGAAGTAATTTTTTTATTTTAACCAGAAAAAATTTTAATTATATACCCCCCCCAACTTAATATGTTTAATGAACCTTGATTGGGTCAAATGAGCTTTGCTTATTTTTAACTTATACATTGTTAATTTGAGAGTTTTATGCCCAACCTTTGGGAAGATAACAAGGGTGTTGTTTGCACTAGTAAGTTGTCTGTTTGACCAGTGGTGTGTAAACTGAACATTTTTAATACAGTACATTCTGTAACTTGAAAATCTATTGTCCTATTAGTCTGTCAATCAATCAGCTTTCCTGTGTTTTGCCAGAAAAACAGTGATTCATGTTTATTATGATCATTGTGGGATAACTTAGAATCCTGAAGTGCCTACTGAATCATCAAAGAAAGATTACATTCAATGCCATATAGTTTTAGAATTAGGTATATTTTGTGGTATTTTGGTTCTTGACACCAGTTAATAATCCCTAAGTATTTGTGCATGCCTGGCCTTTAGTGTGTTCTGTAAAGAGTTATTTTTTTTTTTGCTTTTAAATCACATTTTTCCCCCATATATACACATGTAAAATAAAACGAGGTATATTAGAGGGATTTTTGTATAGAATGAAAGGTGAAATAAAGAAGGATAGGAAAAGGTAGATTCCAGGCATCGGGGATACTGTCATACAAGGGTTAGAACTTCGGCTGGGTATCTGTGACTCTCGAATTAGGTACAGTCTTACTATGGAAATTGGAGGAGACAACCTGGTGTAGTGGAAGGTGAATTGGATTGGGTTAAGAATTAAGCAAAAAAGAACTATTGTGGGATTTTGAACAAAATCTTTCACTTTTCATGGCCTCAGAGTATTAATCTGCAAAGTGAACTCTGACTTAAGGTCCTTTTAAATTCTAATATTCTGTTTGATAATCTAATAGAGGAAGCCAAGTCCTTTTTTTGGATTAGGACCTATGTGACAGCAAGTATATATGTACCATATTTTGAGTTTATAGGAAGTAGTCTCCCATGTTTCTCGTTTACCTTGCAAGCTACCCTGGCAGGGAAACGATGGTGTTGTCCCTTCAAATGAGCCTCAGATCCAAGCCTGTGTGTTCTGTGCTCACAAGCTCGCTCCCTGGGAGAGGAACATGCATGTGCAGTGCTCATGTTCATGGATCTGTAGGCACAGCCATTTGGAGAGAGGATTCAGGTAGCAATAAAAAGTGACTTATATGTAGTCTCACTAGCAATCTTTGAACTTCTTTGGTTGTTTGATTAGCATCTTCATTTTTTTCTAGTTTCTTGGAGGACTTTTCTAGAGCCCTCCCAAATCTTGCCCAGATGCCTGGACAGTTATGATAACTTGTGAATGAAAATTTCCAGAAGGAGAAATTTGTATAATTTTTTATCCTAAGTTATTTAAGCCTTAAAACTGAATAGTTCATCACCTTAAAATACCAAATAACAATTTAATGAAATATTCTGTGAACATACCATTGATTTTGTAAACTTTACCTGAATCCTTTCTGCCATTTTATTTATATATATTTGTATTTCCCATTGTTTATGTGTCAGATATTTTTAAAGCCTGTTTTTTTTTTTTTTTTGACATTATTCTCTTATTTCTTTTCCTTAACTTCTTTCCCCTTAAGTTGCACATACCCACTGCATTCCTCTTGTTCCCACAGGGACCCAGTCAGTCAGAAGCGGAGCCAGAAAAGGCCCCATTGTGCAGTGTGCCTGCGCCCGCCCCTTCAGCGTTGGCAGAAATGAGCAGTGACTCTGCCCCGACAGCTGCGAGCAGAATCTCAGAAGTGGACAAAGAGGATGAGTTTGGGTATAGCTGGAGTAAGTTGTCGTTTTGTAATGCATTTCATTATAAGAGGTATTTAAAAAACTTTGTGTTTCTCAAGACTTATGCCCTAAATGACAAGGGAAGTTTTAGCTGGAGTTATAAATACTGCAATTTTGTGTGGAAAAAAAAAAAACTTTTTGTTTTTTCTTGAATACAGCACACATTCCCAAGGCATGAAATCATATTCCTCCTTTTATTCAAGTCTGCATTTCTATTAAAGCTCATCTTGTCATTTATATGAGAATTTAAAAAGACAGGGCACTCTCTCAGAAGCTATGAGTGGGTCAACGACCTTGTGGGAACTAGTCATCTCCCCGCTCTAGGCCTCAGACCCTTCCAGTTGTTGATGCTATGCCTTGAAATTTGGTGTTTTCTCTACTAGGATGGTAATATAGTACAATTGTTGAGATAAAAACTTTGGCCATTTTACAAATTGTTTAACTACCTCTAAATTCTTAATGGTTTATTCCTCTTTTTAAAATGCAGTTTTTATCTCCCATTGCTAACTTTAAATTAGATAATGCCTGAGGAGTGCTTAGGACAATTCCTGATGCACAAGAAGCCTTCAAAGGCAACTATTATTAAGATTATTGGGGTGTCTCCATTTTATAAGGGCATAACCCATTTTATAGGGAAATAGTAAATATTCAGCCAAGAGTTATAAATGTGTCAGTGCTTTAAAAAGTTTTACTTTAAAAATATAATTATTTCCTTTAAGAACTTTATGGTATATGCTATTCAGAATTACAGAATGTAAAAGTTGTGTTGCTGCATTCTAGAAGGATTCAGGAAATGGCAGTTTATGGAATTGATCCAGTTAAGAATCCATATAGAAACCCTTGGCTGCTGTGGCTCAGTGGATTGAAAGTCGGCCCGCGAGCCAAGTGTCACTGGTTCAATTCCCAGTCAGGGCACATGACTGGGTTGCTTGTCAGGTCCCCAGTTGGGGGCGCAAATGAGAGGCAACCACACAGTGATGTTTCTCTCCCTTGCTTTCTCCTTTCCCCTCTCTCTAAAAATAAATAAATAAAAGTAAAAAACGAATAAATTTTAAAAAATCTATATAGGATACATGTTATCAGCCATATTGTAACATTTTCTGAGAGATGATTTGTACAATTTACAGTTCTCAGTCTATTTTCAATGAAATTAGAGTATATTTCAATGTGGCCAGAATATACTCTGAGGAAAGAATTAAATGGAACATTTCAGTTACCTGTTGTCACATCATAAGCTACCCCAAAACTTAATGGCTTGAGAAAGCAGTTTATGTTTATCTGTCAAGGTGCGGTGGTAGATTGGATTCCCTTGGGCTGGGCCTCAAAGATGGCCCAGTCACATGCCCAGCAAGTAGTGTTGCTACTGGCTGATTCCTCATCTGGGCCTGTGACATGGGGCACCTACATTTAGTTCTAACTCTTGAATGTGTGGGACGGGAGATGTGAGTGGTGTCATCTACTTAGGATGTGTGTCCAAAAGCAGGATCGGGTACACTGATATGTCCTAGCCTGATGGCTCTGTGCAATGACAAAACCCATTCTCTTTATTCTGGATGTATAAGCCAAGCAACTTACCAGCATGATATGACACACATTGTAGATTTTCCTATGAGAGAAAACCATCCAGTGACCAATCAAGATGAATACTCAGGATGTTTTGTTCTCCTCTGCAAATGATAAGGTTCTGTTTTAATCATAGTCTGAATTTGTTAATGTGGATCACTGTTGGACCTGATCACCCCAAACAAACCAACTGATCAGATACTGTACTCTCTGCACCCTGGGTGCAGACAAATTCCTCAAAGTGTGGGTGTCCCAGGAAACCAGTCTTGATGCCCCGGTGGCCAGTCTGTGTAGCTTTACTTAACTGCCAAGCATTACTTTGGTACAAATAAGGTCCTTTTGAGGCTCTTGTAAGTAGCCTTCTATAGTAAAGTGTTTGGCTGTGAATTAACTCTCAATTCATATAATTTTGTCGTTGTTACGTGTAGAAAATATCAGAGAACGTTACGGAACTCTCACAGGCGAGCTACACATGATTGAACTGGAGAAAGGTCGCAGTGGTTTGGGTCTAAGTCTTGCTGGGAACAAAGACCGATCCAGAATGAGTGTCTTTATAGTGGGGATTGATCCAAATGGAGCAGCTGGGAAGGATGGTCGATTGCAGATTGCCGATGAGCTTCTAGAGGTAATTTCTTGTAGAAAGTGCTGAATTTACTTTTGTGGAATCGGTGCAGTGGAATCATCAGTTTCTAGAAAATTCACCTGGGCCTCATATGGTGGTGGAGAAAACTGTCACTTGCCTAACAAAATAGATGCATTAGAGCAAATTTAGCACTAAACCAAATCTCTACTAAGTGGAGTCCATGTTCCCATTAACTTCCATTTAAAGGTCATGACTGTGTAGCACCAGAAACAATTTTTGCCCCAAGACAGTAATAAAGATTACACTTCAGAAAACCTTTATTTGTGTGCTGCATTTATTAGGAGCTTTTGAAAAGCCAAATGACCAATCATTCCCCAGTAACAAGACTGACCCATTAGACATTCTGTAAGTTGAATCCCTAATGGTAGAGTGATGGACGTTGGGTTCACTGGGGTCAAGGTTAAGACTTTTCTAACTAAAACAATAACTCAGCCCGCCAAACAAAATAAATTGTGGGCCGCACTTTATACTGTTTAGAATTACAATTGCTTGTTTTGTTTGTCCTTGCCTCCTCTAGGCTGGGATCCACATATTTTTATATTGCCTTAATACTCTTCCCTCTACCTTGTGTATATTTCCATTTGTTAGAATGGCTCAGTCAGCAGTAGCTAAATGACTAGACGACTGGCAGTTTCCATCAGGTACTGTGCTGCATAGGCACAACGTGCTTCTACAAGTGTTGCTTTTCCCAGTGGCCTATGCCCAGGGCTTGAGTTTTGAGACTCACTAGAAACTATGGCAATAGGGGACCTCTCAGGATGCTCTGTGAAGGTCACAGGTGCTTCCACAGAGCCCTTGCTTTATACAAAGCATGCCGAAGCCCAAGGCCTGCCAAGAAACTCACTCTCTGCTCTCCTACAGTCAGTCCAAGCGCTGCCTCTTCAGTCCAGGAAGATCAGACCATATGACATCATTTTACTGTTGGCTTTTAATATGAGCTTTTTAAAGTCAGGTTCCTGTTCTGGAAGAGATTATATATTTGTGTATATATAAAAAATATTGTGTGTGTGTGTGTAATATTTTAGAGGAAGAAATAAATGTGACTTTCATGAGCTAGATAGGATGATAAAAATTTACAAAATTAAAATTACAGGCTCTATTAATGATATTTGTTTCCCATAGATCAATGGTCAAATTCTATATGGAAGAAGCCATCAGAATGCTTCATCAATCATTAAATGTGCTCCTTCTAAAGTGAAAATAATTTTTATCAGGTGAACATTTTCTTTTTCTTGTTTACTAAGTATGTTGTATTAGCCCTTCAATTCTGAGTTCTTTTGAAGTAAAATAAAACATTTATAAATGTGTTAGTGTTACAGTTCCAGGTCTTTGGAATTACTGAATTTTCTCTAGTAACCCTTCTCGGTCTCAAAATAGAAGTTCCAAGTCTTTGGAATTACTGAATATTCTCTAGTAATCCTTCTAAGTCTCAGAGTAAAAGTTTGAAAATAATATGAATTATTGTGATATTATAGGCCAGTGTATTTTCTTTCAGAAATAAAGATGCAGTGAGTCAGATGGCCGTGTGTCCTGGAAATACAGTGGAACCTTTGCCTTCTACCTCAGAGAATCTTCAAAATAAGGAGGTATGTAGCTCGTGTCTGTTTTTCTGGGAAGATTTGATTGATATACCACTTATTAATTCAGCTAATAAGTATAGAACCCTTACAGACTATCAAAATTAAGTCATAACCTTGGCCCCCATGAAATTTATAGCCTAGTACAAGAAGCACTTGAGCAAATAAGCTCACCGCTTACATGAAGGCTAGTAGTAGAGTTTACATAGAGATTAATGAAGGTAGAAAAGGAGGTGTCAGTTCCACCCCTGGAGAGAGAGAATAAGATTTTAGAGGGGAGGTTACTTATAGGTTGGAAGTAGAAGACATGCGGGGGAAACATTGCAAGCAGAGGGCATGGATTGAGCAGTGGTGTGGAAGCTCTGGCAAATGTAGACCATTGCAGAATGCAGGGCATACTGAATAGCTGGAGACAGGGAACGGGAGCTGGTGAAGAAGGGTCACTGAGAAAGGAGGGAGGTAGGGTCAGATCATGGGAATGTAATGAAGACTTTGTCTTTGAGACCATGTTGTGGGGTACTCAAAGAATGAGAATTATATATTTTTTAAAACTTCTTTGGGAACTGCGGAGAAAAATCAGAGGTTGCAGGAAAAAGAAGTTAAGTTAAAAGGAGTAAGAAAATTATCAGAGTAGTTCAGGAGAAAGATAACAAAGCCCTGAACTAATGAAAAAAAGGGGAGGTTACATCATACAATTAAGACCTAGATACTTCATCCACAACTAAATGCTCTTATTGAGGAAGGTTGAACAGTTGAGAATTTATTTATCCCACAAATATTTATTGGATATCTGCCAACTTATTTATCCCACAAATATTTATTGGATATCTGCCTTGTATAGGTACTGTTCTTTGGGCAGGGAATAGACTGGGAAATGTAACAGATACAGTGTACAAGCTTTCTAGATGTCTGACTTGGTGACTTGATGGATGGATGGTGTTCACTAAAATAAACAAAAGAGGAACAAATGTTTGTAAAAAATAGGACTCATGTATTTGAGATAGCTTAAGATTGAAGTACAGTATATATTTTGTCTAGTGTTTAGAGATGGACTACCTTAGGTGAAGATTTGTCATAAAAGCTGAGGTTTTTACCTACAGAAAACATTTAGAGAGAAGAGGGCCAGACAGGATTATGTGCTGTCAGCAACAAGGGAAAAGGCTAGCACAGAGCGGTTAGAGACAAGGAAGAACCAAACGGACATGTTGCATAGCAGCTGAGGAGAGCACAGTTCCAGATGAGTATGTGCTATAACCTTGAATACTGCAAGGCAGTCATGTAAAAAGATGAATGAAGAAAGCCCATTGGACTTGACAATTAGGAAATTATTAGTGATTTTTGATAAAGCAAAAAATGCGTAAGAAGTTAGGCAAAAGAAGGCAGTGGCTAGAGGGTGCCAAAAACGTAAGACTTTTTTAGTGGAAGTTCTATTTTTATGTGTTAAGCTTTGGATATGTATTTTAGATGAATAAAAAGATGTAATAGAGAGAGAGGAAAGTTTAAAATTAGAAGAGCCATGATGATTTTCAGTGAGAGAAAGTGTAGGAAAAAGGAAACGCTATTCCCTAAATAAACATGAAAACATGAGGCTTGATCTATATATAAGAGAGATGTATGACCTATTGTCTCATTCTGGTGAACTGAGTCATTGCTCATAATGGTGAACTGAGTGAAGTAGTTTTTCATGATTGTAAAAGAGAAAATTTTATTTTCATATGGATTGTACCAAATATATCCCTTAATAAAGTGGAGTATTGTAATAATTTTCAGGTTGAACATTTAATAGCTTCTAAAGTCACTTACTGACTTAACACGATAAAAAATAGCAAATGGTACCTTGGCTGGTGTTCTATGTTTCAATGAGTTTCACTGTTTGGAAGCTGAATTGCTAGTAGATTTCATTATAGAGTCAATCCAGGGAGTTTGAAAACTGTATTGTGTCTCTGTGCCCTAAAATAATTGCTGTCTAATTATACCTCATTAGTATTTTGAAGAGAATACTGTTCATAAATGTCATAAAATGTTAAAATAGTAATTATGATTTGCAATATATGAAATAATATTGAATAAGTGGCCCTTATATTTAAACAAACAAAAGTACATAACACTCACTTGCTGTTTTTGCCATTTCTGTCCCTCTCTCAGGCTGAACCAAGTGTTGCTGCTTCCGATGCAGCTGTGGACCTCAGTTCATTTAAAAATGTGCAACATCTGGAGCTTCCCAAGGTAAAGCTGCTTTGAATTTGAATGAAATGAAAAATGTCCCTTCACACCTCTGTTCTAATCCACTGGTTCTCAAAAGTGTGGTCCCCAAACCAGAAGCATCAGTATTGCCTAGGATCTTGTTAGAAATGCAGATGAAAGGGAAGGGTATAGTCAAGGAACATGTATAAATGACCCATGGACATGGACAACGGAAATTGACTGTGGGAGAGGAGGGGTGGGGGGGGGAGGGTTGGGGGATGGTGGGGAGGAGGTTTGGCGGGGTAGTGGGAAGCAACAGGGGAAAAATTGAGACAACTGTTATAGAACAACAATAAAAAAATGCAAATGTTTGGGGCCACTATACCTACTGAATGAGTAACTCCGGGGTGGGCCCCCCACTAGGTTCTAATAAGCATTCTCAGTGATTCTAATGAACACTAAAGTGTGAAAACTACTTTGCTGATTGATATTTTAGCAGAGACCCTGGTTTTCCTCCTTCATGGCATCCCAAAGTCGAAATTTCACCATCCCTCCTTTGATTTATTTACCAAGGATCTGCTATGGGGAAAGTAAAGAATGAAGAAAGAGAAGTTATAGTTCTTTTTCCTCCATAAAACTGAAAGTTCTCATTACTAGGCATTTCACTGATAAGACATCAGTGAGGTATTTGCTTTTGAAAAAGTCTGAAGCCTAGGTTCAAATGATGGTTTTAAAGAAGTGGTTGCTGAATAGAAACCTATAAGTGCTGTCAGGTGCTGTCGGCTCCTGCTGGACTGCATGTGGACAGGATGGATGAGAGAATGAGCAGGAAGAGCAGTGAAGTGCTGAGGGAGAAGAGGAAGGAAAGAGTTGGGATGGGGAGATAGGAAGATATTTACATAAAATGCTACCACTTTCCAGCTGTGAGGCAATGCAACCTGATGCCACAGCACCTAAGCTTTAGTGGCAGTCAGTCTATCAGAGTTGGATTTGTTCTTCATCGGGTATATGATGTCTGTCTGGAAAAAGTCCAGACATTGTTAATATAACAAGAACAGTTTGCATGACATCAATGTAACCTGGAAGCCAAGGAGAGTGGACTAGAATGCACATGCATGAACAATGACGACTTCATTGTACTAGGCAGTGGGGGCAGTAGATGCCGTTGAGTGAGCCAATGTACTGTGTGGCCATCACATTCAAAATTATTAAGTGAGTAGAGAAATGAATCTGCATCAAATTTTGCATTAAGCTTGAGCATTCCTTTGCAAAAATTATTCAGATGATTCATAAAGCCACAGCTATGGGCAACTGGTGATGGACAGCTTTATCACAACACACCTATTCATGTATCACGTTTTGTGCAGAATTTTTTGGTGACTCAGCACCTGCTACAGGCCAGATTTGGTGCCCTATGACTTCTGGCTTTTCCCCAAACTAAAATCACCTTTGAAAGAGAAGAGATTACAGGCCTTTGATGAGATTCAGGAAAATACAATGGGGCAGATGAAGGTGATTGGAAGAGCTGTGTGAGGTCCTGAGGTGCCTACTTTGAAGGAGACTGAGGCGTTACTGTCCTATGTACTATGTTTCTTGTGTCTTATATCTTCTTCAGTAAATGTCTTTGTTTTTCATATTACATGGCTGGGTATCTTCTGGTTAGACCTCTTATACTTGACACGTTGTATGATCTTCATTTGCTTCAGTTTTCTCACCTGTAAATTGGAGATGATAATATGATCTTTGATATAGATAATTTAAGTATCAAATGAATTCTTTATAAAGTGGTCGGCATAATGCCTGGCACATGGTCAGACCTTGTTAAGCATGTAGGAGAAAAAAAATACTTTGACTTTACTGGTTTCTTTTTTACAATAGATAATCTAGCTATACATTTAAGAGAAGTCCTTAACAGGCAATTCATGTTGTTGGTGGAAGGAAAAGAACAAAAGTCATTAACGCCTTTATCTTCTCTACCAAGAAGTCTGTGCACTCAAGAATCTCTCATTCTATTGCCACTTAAGAGAGCTAATACCTTCCTCTTTCCCCTGCTGATTTCAGGGTTGCATTACCTTTCCCAACTCCTTTATAAGATCCTCTACTTCATTAAAACTAACTTGAATCAAGAGCCCATGGAGGTTATTTTAAGAATTCATCCCTCCTTGTCTTTGCTTATATTGGGATGTCATTCTGCTTTTTTTTTTTTCTTTTTAGTTTACTTTAGCTTATCCAAATCCTACATAACTCAGGACTTAGAGTAATTGTATCTCTGTTTATTTTGAAATATTTCTTCAATATTCTGGTCTATATAATGCTTACTATTAATGTCTTCATTTATTTGTCATTTAACTATGCATGGCTCAAGAGCATATCTCTTATGCTAAACTTCCATGTGGGTATATTTTCTATACATCTAAATTACATGTTGAGAGAAATAACTCTTAAAGTTTCCCATTAACTTATATAGTATGATGTAGCATAGTTCATACTAAGCATGTAGGAGGGGAGAATGATGAATGCTTACAAATAGTACACGTACAAGGGAAAAGATGCCAAGATGGGAGAGTCAGGGAGGAGAGAATAGTTTTTGTGCTGTTTCAAAATGGGTGCTAATGTAACAGGTCATTTTGAGTACTGTTTTGACTCCTTAGAAATTATCTTTGACAGGTCTATTATTTTTTTTTTCTTTTAATTCTTCTTTTTTTGAGTGGGAAAATAGAAGTATAAACAAAAAGTCCATAATGTACATGTGTTCATAAATGAACACTCAGTGGCTGACTGAAATGCTAGTTCAATTTAAGAAGCAAATATTTTTTAATAAAGATTTATTTTTAGCTCATTTTGCTATAGGAAAGTATGTATGCATCAAAGCAAGTAACAAACTTACATGACTGCCAGAGATATGTTTCATATCCATTCAACTTTATATGGTGAAAGTCTTCAAATACAATTAGTTTTTCTTCTCCTGAATTTTAGGATATTTTCCAATTCAGAGTAGTTCTCCTAATAATGGAGTAGTATGTTTAGTTTAGTTCTACTTGTGGTTCCTGTTTACTCATCTTTAGCTCTTTAATTATACAACTGTTCCTTTATAAATATGTTTCCTTAATTTGTTTCACATTCCCTTTATGGTGGTGTTCTTATAACTAGCTCAAAACAATGTCTCTCAGATCTTTTTGTATTAAAAACTAAATGCAGTGTGGCAAAAGTGAGGTGAAAGTTGAGCAGTTAGAAAAGAAATTGCATACTTACATCCTATCATCCTTATTTATGTATCATCCTGCCTCGATGTCAATAAGTTGTTTATAGATGCATTTATATTTGTTTTCATAGTATTCTAAGTGGGATTGGGGCATATTTATACCTGTAGATGTGTAGCTTACTGTTCCTTTTAGGACTCTGCCTATTGCAAATTAAAAAAATTGTCCTTTGCTCTTAAAGGCACAGCAGTGTCATCAGAGCCAGCCCTTTGCTTTCCATGCATAGCTATCCAACCTGTCAGCTTGATCGCAAGGCTGGTCTTCCTTGTAGTTTTAGAGCAGTTGAGAATCATAGCTGGGGTCATGTCTACTTCTTTAACATATAGTTGGGGGATGGGGGGCAGAATGTCCCAAAATTCTGAGCAAAGGTCCTGCAGTTCATCCTAATTGAACCAGTTCAGACCATATACCTACTCCTGATCTGAGGCCTATCACCATGGAATAAAGTTGTGCAGTTGACTTTAAGTCATTCAAGCTCCATCCTTGGAGCTATTTTTCTATTGCTATGTAACAAATTGTGCCAAAATTGGCAACTTAAAACAGTAGACATTTATTATTCTCCCAGTTTCTGTGGGTCAGGAATTTGGGAGCAGTTTAGCTCCGTGATCTGGTTCATACTCTCTTGCAGTTGCCAGCAAACTTCTTGCTAGGTCTGCAAGTCACTGGAAGGCTTGACTGGGGCTGGAGGGTCCACATTCAACCACAATGGTTTACTCAGATGGCTGTTGGCAAGAGGCCTTATTTCTTCTGTGTGAGGCTACTGGAGTGCCCTCGTGATGTGGCAGCTGGCTTCTCTCAGGGTGAATGATCCAAGGAAAAAAGCAAAGAGGTGGCTCTTAGACCCTTTTGACGTCATTGTGAAAAGGCACATTATCACTTCTGCTTTATTCTATTTATTGCAATCAAGACACCAAATCCAGCCTACACCCAGGAATCCCTTCTTGAAGGGAAGAATAGCAAAGTGTTTGTGAACATGTTTGAACACCATCACTAAAAACATAGGTGAAGGGAGAGAGGCAAAGAGTGTGTATGTTGTTTGATACAGCAAGGGGAGGGGACTGGATATTCTCACAAAAATGTGTGTGTGCAAAGGAATGAGATGAGAATGAGTATTAGGTAAACAACCAGCAAATGCCCACTGTCTCCAGTTAAGTGAATAGACAATCAGAATCAAATCTCAGAACTGAGTACATGCAGCCACTGTAGATAGAGAGTATTCCTTATTCAAACAAATGTTATCTTTATAATAATAGGAAAGCCCTTTAGTGTGGAAAATCCCAAATAGAGGTTCATTAATTATTTACATTTAGCATTGGCATTAAGATTTTATCAGTGTGGTAGAATGCTGACCTTATTTATTAAGCCTGATTCTTTCACTACTACATTAGAGTTGAGGGTTTCAAAATACTGGCTCATTTAAAGAATTTACTGAAGTATAAATTTGGGCATATCCTGCCGAGTTATTAGCAGAAGGAATATATGTGTAATAACCACACTTGTATAATGCATCAACATTTCAGGCTCTCTCTCATTACATTTGATTTTCACAGCAACCTTGCTATTGGGCAAGTATTATTATTCCTTTGTTTTTAGATAAGAAAATTGAGGTTTAGAGATTTAAGTGGTGTGTCCAAATTTCTACAGCTAGGCAGGAAGTAAATTAGGACCAAGTTCTGTTCACCCTAAATGTGCAGCTTTGTCTCATGTACATGATTCATTGCCTGGGAAGAGAACGGTGGCATAAAGGTGCACAGTGACAGTCTCAAGGTCATCAAGCATTAATAATCTACCTCAGAAAAGCCAGTGTTGGTGATCTTTAAAATGCTGGTGAAGCCTTGCCTGGATGTCATGGTCGTGATCCTAAACGCCCTATGGCGAGCTTTGGCTGACATGCCAACTTTTCAGAGGAAATATGATGAGATTCCCTTTTATCTTGTTGCTTCACATTTCCCTGGATACAGACTATAGTAAAAGAGGATCCCAGCTCAAACCAGAACAAAAATGTTCAAAACCTTATTTTAACTTTATGAACATAAATATTAAAGAAAGGTAAAAGCTAGTATTATTGAACATTTGGTTTTGATAAAAGCAAATGTAGAAAATACAAAGTAGATGTCACTGTCTAGCCTTGCCAGATTTTCAGTGCAGGTCTTCAGGCTCAGGGTTGGGAACATTTCCCCTCTGCACCAGATCAAAACACAAATCTTTGGAGAAACCACTCTGGGTACTGAGCTGCAGATAGGACAGAGCATACAGCAGTCATTACAGTCTAGCTGCTAAAGAGAGAGGTGCAGAGGGGCTGAAGAAGTTAATCTTGGTTGTTATTTGTGAGCTTAGGCCAGAAAGAGGAAGCAGGGGGATACTTTGGTTTTGATTGACTTAGTCAGTCGGTTACCCCTAAGTAAATTCTCAAATATTGTATGTTCATTGAATTTTTGAATACTCTTGTTTCCAGGATATTTTGCTAACGGTACTAGAGATAGTAGGCATATGGGGGGAATGAAATTATAGAGTGGGGCAAAGCAGGTTTACAGTTATGAGTACACAGAACACAGTTTACTCTTGTTTTACTATTTATTAATTATTATGCTTTCCATATGAACAACTGTAAATATACTTTTGCCTCACTCTGTATTTGAATATTTGCTGGAGGAGAATTTATTTCTATTTTAAAAACGTGAAAGTTTGCATAAGAAAGTATTTCTAATAGAGGACATTAAAACAGTTTAAATTTCTTTTTTAGCCTCTGGGTAGAAGATGATATTCAGAACTTAGGGCCACATTTCTTTCCATTTGGGTAAATTTAATGTTTCAAATTTTCTGAATGGTCTTGTTTTTATTTCCCTAGGATCAATGGGGTTTGGGCATTGCTATCAGTGAAGAAGATACAGTCAGTGGAGTCATCATAAAAAGTTTAACAGAGCATGGAGTAGCAGCCAAGGTGAGGCTTTACCTTTCTAATGCCAAGAAGTGGTGGAGAAGAAAGTGACTTGTGCAAAGTCACTTAAATGTTCCATGTTTCTATTTAGGATGGACGGCTCAAAGTCGGAGATCAGATCTTGGCTATAGATGATGAAGTTGTTGTTGGCTATCCTGTAGAAAAGGTACTTTTTCTAAAAACAAACAAACAAAAAAGCAAATGGTGCTGTCGGCCCATCCTTGGGTGCGGCTAAAGTGTGTCTGTGTGTATGTTTCTGTGACTGGTCAAAGGGAATTAGAGCCCTGTGGCTGTATTAGACAAATACCTGAAGTAGGAGAAGAGATTATTTGGAAGTTCTTCAATTTTTATTTTCTGTTTTCCAGTCAAGGCAATGTTGATCTATCTTCTGTTGCCTAGTAAATTTGGTATTAAATAGGACATTTATATAAATATCATTTTCTATCATTTTCTGTTTCCCTTAAGAAAAGTTTTAACTTCTAAAGAAAGGTCAACTTAGTGTTAAGACCAAAGGAATATTCTTTATGGATGTTTGTCCCCGTAACTAGCTAGCCACTATGTATATTGCTTTGTAAACAGATTTTAACACTCAGCCATCAAATGAGATAAAGCAGCTGAAATTATTATTTTTAATGTATAACTTTAATTGGGATTAACAGCTATTTGTACCTAAGTTTCTTCCTCCTCAAAAGTGTTCATAATCCTTAGGAATTTCATCGGAGGCCCTTGATATAGAAGTGCTAGGGAAAGCACTATGTTTCTCTTGTGATTTGGTGTGCAACTGTTACCATTTCTCCACTGGCCAGCAAGAAGCTTAAGTCATTTTTTTCATTCAGTTTTAATAATTGTATAGGTTGATCCTTTAACTCAGTTGTCTATGTTATAACTTTCCATTTGGCTTGATTCTTTTGTTGCATAGTTTTCCTTATCCCGAGTTAACCTAAGGGTTTCAGTTTTATTAAAAGTGTTTGTGTAAGCTACTACTTTGTAGACTCAGAATGTGGGTAAAATACCCCATATATATTCTAAGGCTGTAGTGATCCAACTAAACGAGTGAAACTAATTGGAAATATAAGAAGTTGAAATCCCTATACTTATAAGGAAGAGGAGTGAGACCTAGACTTGCAATAGAAGTTCCCTGTGGCCTTAATCAAGGCAAGTAAAGAAACTAGAAAGAAACTACAACCATTCTTTCTTGACCCCTCAAGTCTTGACAAGGAAAGAATTTGCCCCTGACCACTCAGTCGTAGAGTTTTAGATTCCAGCTGTAATAGTGACTTATCTGTGTAAGTGTACTCATTTGCCTTTGAATTTGGTTTCCCCTCCCCACCCACCCCTTGCCAGTTTATTAGCCTTTTGAGAACAACAAAGACAACAGTAAAACTTACCATTCGTGCTGAGAATCCAGATTCCCAATCTCTTGCTCTACCAACTGGTACAACCAATGTAGAGAAAAAGAACAGTTCCCAATCTGCAATGGTGCCACAACCTGGCTCCCCGGAACCAGAACCCACACGAGGTAAGGGCTGGCTGGGTAAGTCCTGCATGTCTGGTGCACTGAGACTCAGCAGTGGGTCTTTACTCGGGAGCCAGCTGCCTGCCTGGCGCTCAGTGTTTAAGAGGCCATAGTCAGGGAACCCACTGGTGAAAGAACAGTATAAAGAAAAGGAGTTCTGAGGCAGATTATCTGTGCGCTGTACAGCAATCAGCCTTAGGGCCTTAGGAAACCTGTGCACCCCCTCTGAGTCTCAGCTTCTTCACCTGTAAAACAAAGGAGTGATAGTCTTTGCTCTCCAAGGATTTCTTGCTAAGGGTACCTTGATTCCAAGTATCTGACTAATAAATTAAAAACATTTTGTGCATTTCTTTTTATACCGAGCAAGTAATTTAACTTCTCTAAGCTTCAGTGTTCTACATGGGTATGATATAAAATGGATACAATGATTCCACTTCACCAGTGGAATCAGCAGGTGCCTAGTACTACAAGAGACTCTTAAAAATGCTCGTCATTGCCATAGTTATTTGTAGTCTGTCTGAGTCCTGTCATTCGGATGTAATGGTAAATCTTGTCAAATAAAATGGTTGTATGTGGACAGTGGGACAACACCCTTTTGTATGATTAAAATGCCAGTCTAGTATGTTGAGACACAAATGATTACTTCAGTTATTTTTTAAGAAAAATTACACTAGTATTTAATAAAACAATAAATTTCAAGCTTTGCAGTATTCAAGAAAAGTACTTAAATGCATTAACTTTTCCTGCAATTGGGGAAAAAAATCACTTTTGGTAACATTCAGTTATTTTTACAGATTTTTAAGGACACGGCAGTTTAAAACATTTATAATATAGTTAGACAAAAAAGTCTTAAAGTAATGCATATCTGATGAAAGTGTATTTAGAAAGACTGGGTAGTTCACTGAAAAAAATTTATGGAGATTTTCTCATTTTTTAATTTTATATTGATCCCTAAAATTATAGCATTGTCTATAAAATTATGAAATGTTAAATGGAAATGTAACATAAAAGAAAATATCTTACACCTGCTCTTACCACTTCGGGAGCAAGAAACTAGTCTGTCTCTGATTTCCTGAAAAGAAAGCACCTTGTTTAACCCTTCGAGTGCCATGAGTAATTTGAAATTTGGATCAACATGAGAAAAAGTTATATCAATATATAACCTGAGGTACAAAAAAAGAGAACAAAACATAAAATATGAATTATTCCAGTGTTACTGAGCGACGCTGGCACTTTTGGGAAAATTTGTCAGCGTCGCTCACAGCGACATTGGCACTCAAAGGGTTAAACCTACTTTACCAAGCACTCCAGTTTTCCCAAAATATGCTATTTGCTTATGCTCTTTGGTATATCATAAAGCATAGGATATGAAAACTATAATAGAATGAGGTGCAAACTTATATTCACCTTGGTTTTTCATAATCTGTTCTGATCTCTTCAATTGTGAGCATGTATGTACCAATATGTATTAGATGAGTTTATAAGACATCAAGTAAGACACAGGAAAGATACTGCAAGTGATCTCACTTGATTATAAACTCAGATATTAAGTGCAGCTGCATAATGCTCAGATTTGATTACATGAGAAGAGATGCTCTACGGTAACACGAAAAGGAAAACAAAAGCAGAAAAGCACTGAGGCGGGCATCGTGACCAAAATTGGTGATGTTCTTTGCATTCTGTGGTCTTCCCTATGTTTTGGGTCCTGTCAGACATCTCACTTCTGAGCTTTACAAATAGTGATTCCATAAGAAGTTTATTTGGCTCCAGTGAAATATAGAACATCGGAGAGAAGCAAGAGGTTCAGTTCAACTCTCTGTTTTTGTTCCTTTATGCATATTGTCTCTAGCAACTTAGAAATACAGAAATAGTGCAACAAATAATTTTAACAGGTAATTTGTGCCCACCACTCTAGATTAACAATTATGAGAATTTAATCCTATTTGTTTTATGGTTTAAAATGTCAGTAAAACATTAAGGTGAATTTGAAGTCTTCCTTGTCCCCAGTCTTGGGCCCATTTTTCTGCTTCCTCTCCCAAAGACAACCAGTGTGGTGAGTTTACTATATATGCCTTCTAATCAGTTTTATTTGTATGTTATTTCATGTTAACTTATTATTAGGTACAAGCAGGTCATCAACACCAGCAATCTTTGCTTCTGATCCTGCAACCTGCCCCATTATCCCAGGCTGCGAAACAACGATTGAGATATCCAAAGGGCGAACAGGGCTGGGCCTGAGCATCGTTGGGGGGTCCGACACACTGCTGGTGAGGACACACCCAGAGACCATTATCAGGGAGCTTTCTATCAGTTTTATTAAGTGATATATAAAGGCTCACAAACATGTACCACTCCTTGTTATTTTAATTTATAGGGCAAATATTAAACAGGGTGGATATTGGGTTTTTATTTTGAGTAAGCCATTTATGTCTCAATAAGATTCTGTTCTCTTAGGATGGTGAACACACAATACAATATATAGATGATATATCATAGAAAAGTACACCTGAAACCTATATCATTGTATTAGCCAATGTCACCCCAATAAATTCAATTAAAAAAAAGAAAACCAACAAAAATGATACTGTCATACAATACTTGTGATGGCGACGTTTAGGTTCAAAATATTTCTCTCAGTTCACTAGTCCTTGTTGTATTTTAATTTCCTTTTTACTGACTTGATATGGTTGGGTTAGAACCCTGTTAAGAGGAATCTATGGATAATTTGTAAGCAGCATTTTCTAAATGTCGAAAATGCTGCATCATTTCATATGTGATAGGAAAGATGGTGTATATCTATAACATATATGTGTGATTTATATATTTTATAATTTTAATCCTCTCTAACATTAGAATGAAGTATAAGCTTCTTGGAACCTTTTTAGCAAAAATTATATTGTTAGAGTTTTTTCTGAATCTTTATGCGACTCATATGGACCCAGTGAGTGTATAGCCCTTATCACTGTCTATAGAAGTGCAGCATGTTTGGCTTCATTTCTGCTCATCGTTCCCAGGGAAAACAGAATAACATATGGGTATGATCTGTCTGGATCCTTAGGGTGCCATTATTATTCATGAAGTTTATGAAGAAGGAGCAGCATGTAAAGATGGAAGACTCTGGGCTGGCGATCAGATTTTAGAGGTACAAATACTGTGTATTTGACCTTTACAGTTAACAACGAAAAAGCTACTCGGGGAGGGTGTTCCGTTGTGCTTGTTTCTTTTGTTCCTACCTGTCTTACCGACCCCCTTTCTTCACTTGCTTTAACTCACCTGGCTCTGTGTCCCATTTCTGTACAGGTGAATGGAATTGACTTGAGAAAGGCCACACACGATGAAGCAATAAATGTCCTGAGACAGACACCACAAAGAGTGCGCCTGACACTCTACAGAGATGAGGCCCCGTACAAGGAGGAGGAGGTGTGCGACACCCTCACAGTTGAGCTGCAGAAGAAGCCCGGGAAAGGCCTGGGGTTAAGTATTGTTGGTAAAAGGTAAGACTGGAAAGGGCAAGCCCAGTGACCTTCTGGAAGTGATTGAAGTTAAGGTCTTGTAAAGAGACTAGCAGTAGTAGAATCTTGATCAACAGCTAGTGTTGTGTAAGCAGCTATTGTCAGTCCACTCATAGAATGTCAAAAGACATGGGTTTTGAACATTTTGAGTCAGTATTTTGAGGGCTTTTGAAGGCATCAGATAAAAAGCCATTTGCTACTTTTGAGTACCTGCTGCGTGCCAGGAAATATATAGTTTCTGGACAACAGAGTTAAATACACACAAGTAAAACCTGGTTCCTGACCTCAGAAAACTCACAGTGAGAATTAAATACATTCTTGCAACAAAGGAACCTATTGACAAGTGACAGAAATGTATTGTGGGGATCCATGGAAGCAAAGGAGAAATGGACCAAATAACCCTATTTAAGGAAAGTACATTAGGAAAACTTCTTTAAAAAGAGGTGCCTAGGCTGAAGCTAAAAATGATAAAAGACAGTTGGTTTATGAAAGAGGGTGGATAATATTCTAGGAAGAAGACCAGCCTGAGCAGAGCATGCCGTCAAAAGGGAACAGAAGTGTAAAGGTAGAGGCTGGGGTGGTAGATTTGTTACTATACACAATTCAGGACCATTTATTTAAATATGTATATGCATCAGAGATATTAACAAATATATAATACAGTAAGTTCTAACACCTTTATTGTAGACATGGGAAGCAGACAATCAGATGGTAGAATGGCTTGAGGTCACAACCTTGGCAAGGACAAGTGATGCAGTTCACCTTTCACTAAATATTGCTAACTATAGTTACCTTTATATCTGAACAAGAAGTTGTTGATTTATTGTTTTTTGAATGAAAAACGGGAACAAAATTAGTATTTGTTCATTATGCATAAATCTCTTTTGATTGCAAGTTAGATCTGCAATGATTTAAAATAAAAGAACAGCAAAGGGTACTTAAGTTTTGTGTAACAAATAATTTTAGTTTGAGATACACATTTGTTACTCATTTTCAATAATATTAATGATGTTGATGATAATAGCAACATATTTATAGGCACAGGTCAATATCCACTTAAGGCTTCATTATGGTGTAGAAAGAACAATAGATTTAGCACCCAAGGACTGACTCCTACATCTTATTTTTGCCATTCGATAGCTGTGTGATCCATAAAATGAGTATAATAGTACCCACTTCTCACAGTATATAATTGTTAAATAAATATGCTTATGAAAGACATGTTTAATCTATGAAATATAAGACATAGCTGGGTTTTTTTTTCAAGTTCACTTACCATTTGGTCCCATGGCAGTCATCACACTGTTGTCTGTGTCCATGAGTTCTTTCTCTTTTATTTCCTTTTCTCTCAGTCCCTCCAGTGCCCCACCCAGCCCCCCTCCAACAACTGTCAGCCCTCTATGAGTCTGTTTCTGTTTTGCTTGTTAGTTCATTTTGTTCATTAGATTCCACATATGAGTGAAATGTTGTGGTACTTATCTTTCTTTTACTGGCTATAAGTTCACTTAGCATATTGTTCTCCTGGTCCATCCATACTGTCACAAAGGATAAAATTTTCTTCTTTTTTGCAGCCAAGTAGTATTCCGTTGTGTAAATGGACCACAGCTGTTTTGTCCACTCATCTACTGATAGACACTCTGGGCTGCTTCCAACTCTTGGCAATTGTAAATAGTGCTACAATGAACATGGGGATGCATATATTCTTTCAAATTAGTTTCAGGTTTCTTCTGATAAATTCCCAGAAGTGGAATCACTGGGTCATAAGGCAGATCCATTTTTTAGTCTTCTGAGGTAACTCATAATGAAGACATAAGCTATTACTTATCACAAAAATTAATTCTAATTATATGCCCCAGTGTTGCTTTGAAAACATTAAAGTTTGTGAAGTCATAAAAAAGAGTAAAAATTTTAGTTAAAAATGTTGGTTTTTTATTAAATAAGCATTGCATTACCATTGAGAAAAAGCAATAATGTTGAAAGTCAAAATTACGTTTGAATTATGTTTGCAGAAATGACACTGGAGTATTTGTGTCAGACATTGTCAAAGGAGGCATTGCAGATGCTGATGGAAGACTGATGCAGGGAGACCAGATATTAATGGTGAACGGAGAAGATGTTCGTAATGCCACCCAGGAAGCCGTTGCTGCTCTGCTGAAGGTAAGAACCCAGTGCCAAAAATAACTGTGTGCCATAGTACAGGAAAGGGGGATTTGACATCCAGCTATCACAGTGAAGCAAGCAGTGACTCCTCCTTATTTAAAATGCTTTCTCAAGTAAAATATAAGTAAGCAACCCTATGTTAGTGATAAATAATCTTCAATACACAGAATTTTCATGCTGTGCATGAGGTTCACTGCAACATTATTTGTAATAGAAAAACTGAAAGCAGTACAGTTGACGTAACTATACAGACTTTGGTAAATATAGCAAAGGTGCCTGGCAGACGTATCTGTTTAAACTCATGTTCAGGAAAATTGTATGAATTAATATGAAAAACAACAGCAGAGAATGTGAAACAAAATTGTATTTACAGTGTAAAAACATTTGTAAAATAAAATCTTGTAAGTCTTTTAACAATAATCATGAAGTGATGATTGAAACTATAGAATCTTTGGTTTTCCTTCTCTTCATTTTATTTTCAGAATTTTCTATTGAGGATTAATTGCTTTTATAACAGAAAAATTGACTTTAAAAATTTTTATAATAATATATACCCTTGAAGTTTACAGGACATGTTGTAAATAGATGAGTTATAAATTTACACATTAAATAATTAACATATGGAATGTTAACCTCTGCAGTTATGTAGGCTAGAAATATAAATAGGTTCAAGAAGAGTTTGATTAATTTCCTACCCTGCACTCCAAAACAGAGAAACCAAAACAACTTAAGGATATTGCAGGTTCAGTTTTGACCTTTCAAAATTTTATTCATGAACAACATGTTTGAGAGTAAAACGTCTCATATAACCCCTATCAGAAGCAGCAGCATAATAATATCAGCACCCAGTAGTTATGGAAGTTCTACTTTGCACTAGACACTCTCATAAGCATTATATTTAGTATTATCTTATCACAGCAACCTGTAATAGTCTCCATCTTAAAAATCCATACTAAACACTTATCAAGTTAGACATATATTAAGATCACCCAGCTAGTAAATCACACAGTCTGATTTAAAACAGTGTGTCTAACTGCAGAAGCCCAGCATCTCAAATTCCTCCTTGTGCTACTTCACACGAGACTATATAGCGTCTTCAGTCCTTCTTCTGTGTTTGTAGCAGTATGGCTAATTTAAGTATTGTTTATTTGGGTACAGTGGAGCAATAGAGAGTTATCTGCATATCTCTGCTGTTAAGAGCAAAACAAGTTGTTTTATTATTTCTGTTTTGATTTTCAGAACCTGAGTTATTTTTAGCCTATCTAAATCAGTGTGCTTCCTAAGATAATTGCCCAATTTTCATTTTCTTGTTACCTATCAGAGTATCCATGTAAACTATGACATCATAAGATAGACCTTGATATTGCTGTTGCTGCTTGTTGTTACTATTTTGATTAGTTTTATATTTAAAAGCCTCTTTCTACAAAATATTGGGATATCTTTGCCTATGGAAATTCCATAAGGAATATGCCTTTTAAAAACTAAGTTTTAAAGGATAAAATGTGCTCCTAAAGAGGACTGACATTTATTTAAACATTTCCATAAAACAACTGCTCCCCAGTGTTCCCTAGGTACAGTGACCTTGGAAGTAGGAAGAATTAAAGCTGGACCATTCCATTCCGAGAGGAGGCCCTCTCAGAGCAGCCAGGTGGGTAGCTATGCAATTTCTTCAGGGTGATGCAGTCCACATGCCAAAAGGAACGCAGAAGTTGCTTTTACTAGGGTCTGTCCGGGGTCGTGCACAGGCCTGACTCTCTGGTAACCTGGCAGAGTGGGGTGTAGAGTCTTTGATAGGGAAGAGCAAAAGCTGAAAGTGGACAGGTAAGCAAGGTGTAGCTCCTGGGTAATTTGTAAGAATCCCAAGGAACTTAATTTCTTTTCTGACTTGATTCTTCTTCCATAATCTCATACCAATTAATAGATGAAAGACTACCAAGATAATACATTTTTCAAGTGTTTTATAACAAACACTTATCAATTAGTATTCAACTGAAAAAAATCCCATGTGGTAAACTGTAGTTGCTTACCACATGTATAAAAGTACAGTGTTACAAAGTTCAAGTCTCTTGACAACTCCTTCTCAACCTTGTCTTCTGATGATAGAGGCTCATTTCATCAACCTGTCCTTAAAGACCCTCCTTATTCACCCTTTAATGATCGCCATCAGTTTCCTGTTGACTAGTCCCAATTCTACTGTTTTTAAGTCCCCATCGATGTACAACATCAGTTTAAATTTAGAGAGGTTTACCTTGAATGAGGTTATGAAAATCCACAAAAATTTTAGGTGGGTTGGAATCAATTTCATCCATCCTTTTAGCTTCAATTTGTTAAGGTCACGGTGCAAATTCTTCCTTAAAAAAAGAAGAAAAATCAGTAGAAACTGTTTAAATGCCTATCAAATTATCAAATGCCAGTGTTACTTAACAGGTATTTCTCTCTAGATGCATTAAAATAATTGAATTCTGAAATAAGCATCATTTAGGGGGTGTTATCACTTCCGACACTTTCTGAAGTGATTGTTTTGCTCTGGCAGATGAGTGAATGCAGCCTGTCATCGTTCACTTCTCCGCCTTCTGGGTCCAGCGCCTCTGAGTCACTGGAAAGCAGCTCAAAGAAGAATGCCTGTAAGATCGGTTTGGTATTCAAACAGGATTTAGTGGTTTGAATTTTGGTCATCAACACAGATTTCTTCCCTGTCTTAGTTTACCGCTAAGCTCTCTTTCCCCCAAACCATTCCATGTACTGATATAAGTAGAAAGATGTGTGTTGGTAAAAATTCTGGACAATGCAAAGCTGAGCCTGTGGCAGCTTTTCCCATTATTGCATGTTTACCCTGTAAGACAACAAATATTAGAATCGGGATTCTGTAATTTTTTATTACCAACTCTCTTCAGTACAATTGGTTTTATTTCCTTTCTCAGTTTAATGTAACACCAGTAAATCAGAAGATGTCATTAAGTGAAGCCTTCTTTTTCCATGAGGATTGCAAAATTTTTGATTGAGAAAATTAATATAATCCTCTTGTGTTTTAATTACATGAAATCATGATGCAGAGTTTTTTGGCTTGGAGCATTCGTTGAAAGTTGTTCAGACTGAAGAAACTAACCATATGGCATTCTCTGTTTGCAATATGACTAATATTCTAGAAATTTAAGCACTTGAATTCTTTTTAATGCACCCATGACTTTATTCCTATCAGCTGTGCACATGTGTCATTCTATCCAAAACATGTCTGTCCTTGTGCAGTTATATAATCAATGCTTAAAATAAGAAGAAATGGGATGGTGCATGCATTTTTCCAACCAGAGAAATAAGGATTTCTTCTGTGGGACAGATGTACTCATGTGTACTTGCAACTCTGAGAACCCTTTCAAAAAAAATTTGGGTATGCCATTTAGTCCCAATCAGCTCCAGACACTGACTAAAATTTAAATGACTATAAAAGTACTTTAATAACCATATTTTATCTTTTTCATCTTTATAGTAGCATCCGAAATACAGGGATTAAGAATGGTTGAAATAAAAAAGGTAACTCGGGGACTTGGGGAGAAGAAAACCATGCAAACTGTGTTGACTTCAGAGACATCGGTATACGTGTTTTTCTTTAAGCTCTCTTACTTTTGTATAGTTCCATCTGAAAAAATTATTTATGAAGCACGGTAAGAATAGCACAGTGCAGTCTAGGCTGAATTTTCCAATTATAGTACCTTGTCTGAAAAGTCATTGTTGGCATGTTCTGTATATCAAGAATGGCATCAGCTTAGCCCTACTCAAAGTATGCACGGCCTTATACTGATAAGTAAGCCTTGCCTTTGAGAGATATTTCCTGTTTTCTTGAAGCAGATTCCCCCGACAGCCATGCACAAGAGAGAAAATAAAAGCAGCTACACTTCCTGAGCCTTTACTATGTGCTAAACTCTCACGTAGACACTCCGTGCTGCCACCATCTCATTTAATGCTCACTGTAGTGCTCTGAGAGGCACTGTAATCCCCTCTAGGTCAATGAAGACCTAGTGATTCTTTGGGAGGAGTGAACTTGCCCCAGGTCCTAGTGCTTTTAAGTGAGGGCTCCTGGCTTTGAACACAGGTCCCTCCGATTTCAAAAATTGTGTCCTTTTCACTTTATTGGCTTACCTTCTGTTTATCAACCCCACAACATGGCTTTCACATAATGTGTATGATTTCTTCTACATATGCATATTTTCCTAAATCACACTAAGGAACTGTGTCAAATAAAATGTGATTTTTTTGAGTGTCATTTTCCACCCTCATACCCAGAGGATCAGAGTTAACTCTGGAATATTGTGCCAAAGAAGCCAGAAGTCAATTAAAAATATCACATTGACCAAAATCTCTCTCTTTCATGGCAGGGGCCTTCTGATTCCTTGGGTATCAGCATTGCTGGCGGAGTGGGCAGCCCACTTGGTGATGTTCCTATCTTTATTGCAATGATGCACCCGAATGGAGTGGCAGCTCAGACCCAGAAACTCAGAGTAAGTTTAACTAGTTGCCCTGGTAACCCTAGAAAATTTGGCAAACTTGCAAAACCTTTTGAATCTGACCACATGTTGCAGGTAGTTGTAAATGTTTTTATCTGCATTTAAGTCAGCTAATGCAGCCACAGTATGGCTTGCTTTGAGTAAAAGGTGAAAAAAAATTTTAGAAGAGAGAAGAATTGCTATTATATGCAAATTTGTAAGCAAATGAAATGGGAAAATTTACTATTGTTCCTTTTTTTGTTTTTACTTGTATTTTTTTTTTATATTACCTTTTAGTCCCCTTATACTGCCTCCCTCACAGCAGTCACCACACTGTTGTTCCTGTCCGTGAGTCCTTTTTCCTTTCTGCTGGATCCCTCCACCCCCGCCCCGCCCCCCGTCAATAGTTGTCACCCTGCTATCTGAGTCTGTCTGTATTTTGCTTGTTTGTTCAATTGTTCATTAGATTACACATATGAGTGAAATCATATGGTATTTGTCTTTCTCTGGCTTATTTCACTTAGTTTAAATAGTCTCTAAATTGGGAATGGTTCCGTCTCCTTTGATATCTAAATATATGACTGACACTTAAAAATTGATTGTTACACAGAACAGGGATCAGGAAACTTTTGTGTGATAGACCAAATGGTGACTATTTTAGGCTTTTTTGAACATATGGTTCTCTCTTACAACTACTTAGCTCTGCCCCATAAATGCAGCCAAAGAAGCATAGCAAACTTTATTCACCAAAAGAAGCAGTGGGCCAGACTTGGCCTTTGGACCTCGATTTGTACACCCCTGACTTAGAGTCACATATAATGTGTGTAATATGTCCAGAGAAATTCTGATTTCCAAATGACATCAGATGTCTTATTATTTTAATAGACATCAATGTCTTACCCAGGGGCAATGAAGAGTGATTTCCCACCCTCCTCACAGAGGCTATTAGAACCTAGTCATCATGTGTCATTTCTTTTTATGATTGTTGCTTCATGAGAATTACTGGTTTTCTTGGGTAGATTTTAATTGCTGATAGCACTATGCCTGTGATGTGCGAGGCACAAAAGGAAATGACTGTTCAGGTCTCAATGTCGTGTCTCCATGGCTGCTTTAGTAGATGGCTGTTTCTTTCTCCCCCTTGCAGGTTGGGGATAGGATTGTCACTATTGGTGGCACATCCACTGAGGGGATGACTCACACCCAAGCAGTTAACTTACTGAAAAATGCCTCTGGCTCCATTGAAATACAGGTAAGATTTTTCTCCCAAGCACTATTCAGAATTCAAGTAGCTTGAAGACACATGAGCTTTGATGTTAAACCAGTAAAAGTTCTTAAATCTCCTGCTATTATTTCATTTAAGATTTCCCTTGAACATAGATGATTATACTGAGAGCAGCTAAGAAACACATTCTGTTATATTTATCCTGATACATTTATTGTTTCACACTTTAAGGGGAAATAAATACAAAGTCTTAGCAATAAATGATTAATTGCTAGAACTTAAATGGTGTGAGTGGCTTGTATTATAAAGATCTTTAAAAATTAATTGCATGTGAGTCCATGTTTGAAAACCATCAGGGAACTTGATGAATTGAACTAGTAGAATATTTTTACTGCCAGTTGAAGGGGCCTCTGGACCTTGTGAAATTTCTTTCTCTTTGGCTGTATATTATAGTAACAAAAATGATTAAGTGGACAATAAAATACATGTTTTAATCCAAATGCTCTTTTTGAAGAAAAATTACTGATGATTCCCTAGCCACATGAACATCTGTTTTTCTCTTTATATTTCTCCTGTGCACAGGTGGTTGCAGGAGGAGATGTGAGTGTGGTCACAGGTCAGCAGCAGGAGCCAGCCAGTTCCAGCCTTTCTTTCACTGGGCTGACGTCAAGCAGTATATTTCAGGACGATTTAGGGTGAGCCGATATATTATGGCTTGTATGTTTCTACCACTGACATAAAGGTGGAATATTAAGAGATGAGGTATGAAATATGAAAATCAAGTGCTTTTAAACTACAAAATAGTTACAACATGGATTTAGTTTATCAAAGATAGGTAGATATGCCACTACTCATCCCATACTTTCAGCTCTGAGTTTTTTGGAAACAGTCTTGAGGTCACTACCCTGTATGACACGGAGCAAGTTAGATCTACCCAACATTTCCTACTCATTGAATCATGTTTCTGATTTTAAAATTCACAAGTGTCCAACACTTGAGTACAGAAGAATTAGAACATAGAAAAAGGAGAAGCGAGGAGCTTTTTAGAATTTTTAAATAATTTGATGCAGCTTTTACATTATTTGTAATTTATTTTTCTCTCTGAATATGGGGTTGCTGATGTTTATGAGCTATTCTGTGATGGTCCTCTGCCCTGGAGCCCTCTCACTTTCAATAAACTTGAAAAAGAATGAGCTTCTCCATCCAATGAACACATGCTGTGAATATGCTAGTTTAAGAGAACCCTAAATGAGTAATAGAATTAGGGTGTTAAGTAGAATTTCGTTAGTTTATGTAAATACACTGACCGACGATTTAAGCATGCCAAATGACAGACAGTGATACTAGTTCTAGGTAAGTGGTAGGCAGTCCTTAGCTTGCAGATTCACAATAATGTACATATTTTTTCAATCCAAAAACTCCTTTTTCTTCCTTTTGCTGTAGACCTCCTCAGTGTAAATCTATTACACTAGACCGAGGACCAGATGGCTTGGGCTTCAGTATAGTAGGAGGTTATGGCAGCCCTCATGGAGACTTACCCATTTATGTTAAAACAGTGTTTGCGAAGGTAAGAGTGCAGATTTTAACCACCCTCTCTTCCCTAAACATTTATTAATAGCGGTCAGCAGCTGGCTTATTAGTTTATGGCCTGAGGTAACGCCAAATGCTTAACAGTTGATCATTTTCTTCTGGAGCTCCCTACAGGAACAGGTCGTTAAATATTTTTGTCCAATTTGAGATTTAGTTATGCTTAAAGGAAAATTGAAATTCCATGGGAATTCTTGACAATATACATAAAAATATTAATGAACTTTAGACAGTAATGGCTGATTTTATTCTTTTAAAAACAAGTGGCATATGACTGAACGTCTTTTGAAAATAGGATATTTTAAATATGTATGCTATAAAGTGCTGGCATTTCTTTTTCTTTGTGTGTGTTTTTTTTGTGTGAAATATAAAACAGGAACAGAAAAGTACATAAAATGGATATTCAGATTAACTAATTGGACATTTATTTTACAGTTTAATTGAGTAAAATAGAAAAATAATAACAAAAATAATTTGAGGCATATCCAGAAGCTGTCACCTACAATAAGCCAGCGTTTGCAATCAAGGGATTTAATTTTTAAAAAGGAAAACCATTAGTCTATAGTTGTAATTATATAATAACCTGTTCTATGTTAAGAATGTTTAGGATAAGAATGAAATTACTGCAACATTGGTGAAGCTATTAAAATAATTTAAATCCATATAATTATTGTTAATATGTTGTTAAGGCATTTTTGAAGAGCTATAAAATTGGACAAAATTTCCTGCAGAAGAAAATCCAGAATCTCAAAATTTTATAGTACAAAGGAATAAAACATATCAAACCTATTAAAATATTTGATACAGGGACTTGAGATTAGTGCTATGGTTTTATAAAGTGCCTACCAGTGGAGGTTTCATTCTATTATTTTGATAAAAATATTATTTTTAACCAATTTAAAGTGCTGTATCTACAGCAGTCCAGCTAGAGCCTTCATTTATGAGATTTTTAAAAGCCACTGGTAGGTCCAAAAATACAAACAGCATTTGCCAATGAATAGAAGAGTCATGCAGTCATTTCCTCAGCCTTGGAACAATTTATTTAAGGCATGCTGGTTAGAACATATTTTAAGAATTTCATCATTATGCATTCCTCATTAACTTTTTTTGTATTTTAATCTTCTATTTAATTGCATAATTGCCTACCATCAGCATGCCTTAAGATGGTGTTCTTTTTTAAAACAGTAATGTCTCTGTTTAAACTTAATCATTAGGCCCACAAAGAACATGAAGACTCCATCTACCCCCTTGGGAAGTAAAGAACCAACAAGCCTGAGCTGCCTTTTTTAAATCACAGAAAGAATTTCTGTTAGAATTAGCCAGGTTGGTGCCTCGTCTCACCCTTGTAAACAGGCATGTGGGCTTCTTGCTTCTGCAGACCTTTGGATTTCATGGCCCTCATGCCCTTGTCCCGTAAAACTGCTTTTGTTCCTACCTAACCCTTTGTTTCCTTTCTTTAGGTCCTCTTTATGGGATCAGAAATCCTGGATTCTATGAAATCATTTTACTAGGCAAATTCCCAAATATTCTTTATTAATTTGGGTTCCCACCTGCTATGCTGAGCAGCCAAAGAACCATTCAGCTAATCTATTGACTGCTAAATTCTCTCTCAAATAGGAATTTCATTGCTAAAATCATTTAGGAGAAAGACCTTCTTTGTGTATGTTCATCACTGCTTAATGGCTGTGGTGTACCCACGGAGCATTGAGAGCAATGTGCGTGTACATGCACAGCAATTAAAATTCTTGTTTAGGTCTGTTTCTGTTGTGCAGCATTTTTTGAGAAGTAAACAAGCCTATTTTATAATTGCAGGGAGCAGCCTCTGAAGATGGGCGTCTGAAAAGGGGTGATCAGATCATTGCTGTCAATGGACAGAGTCTGGAAGGGGTCACCCATGAAGAAGCCGTTGCCATCCTTAAGCGGACCAAAGGCACTGTCACATTGATGGTTCTCTCCTGAAGTGGCTGCCAGAATTGAGCCAATTCAACCCCCCATCACTCACATGTCACACTGTAAAGAAAAAGGGACTGGTCTTGTGGGTGACTTTTCCTGTGCTGTGTTCGTCCTGCTCTTCAAAACTGTAGGGAAAACATACTGTTTAAGTGTGTGGCACTCATATGGAAATGATTGTCTTACTGACAGCCTAGCATCGTGTTCCCTTTCTCCTTGCATACTGTGAATGTAAACTCAGAGGTAGGACTATTTGCCTAGTTAGATCATTCTTCATGAAGATACCTGATATTTTATAGTAACATGGGCAAAAATCATTATGTACTAAACTGATTAGTAGAAGAAGAAAAAATAATTATAAAGCTAACCTAAGAGAAATGGCTTCAGTAAGTTAGGGTGAAAATGAAAATATGAAAAAAAAAAGTCAAGTTTTATAAAAACACCTTATTTTGTCAATCCACACCTCTCTTTATTACTAAGTTAAAAAAAATTTTATTGAAAATGTTTTAAAAGTGTTTGATGTTTTTGACTATTATAAAAAGTCACATCTCCCACCTTTAATATACACATAAATATTTTCTTCCTAGAGTGGGTTTCTAGGATGGTATAAAGAGCAAATATCTAAACCAATGTCTCTGAGTTTGTAAAGAAACCATTTGATGCACATCTCCATGTTCATTTTCACTTTTGACCTGTAATAAATATTTCCAGGATTCTACAAGTAAAATGGTGATGCCGCCCTGCATCGCCTGTCGTTTCCCTGGAAAGCAGCTGTGCTGGCTGCACGAGCATGGAGAGCGCGCAGAACCTTGAGCGCTGCTTTTAACTGATGCGGCACTGAAAACATGAGTGCACTGTGCAGTTGGTCTTCAGTTAGTATTAATCTTAATGACAGGGAAAAAAACAGTGCGTTAGTTATTATTTTGGTTATATGCCATTAGAAAATTGATAGAAAAATTAAGGGGATTAACATAACTTCATTTCATTGCTTTATATTAGCATCTTATAATACAATAGCTTAAGACTAAGGGAAACAGATGGCGCTGTTTATTGAGACAACTGGTGAGAAATTATCATGTGCTCATTCCCATTTTAGAGCGTGAAACTCCTACATTAGAATATATAAAGTCACTTTAAATATTATCTATATTTGTAACAGAAGTAGTGTACAGATATTTTATTACAGCACTTTTGTGTGAATGCAAAATTGAAGTGAATAAAGAAGTTTCATGGTGCACGAATAAAGAAGCAGACATATTTTTTTGTTCTTTTCACTGGGGAAAGGCTTTATTTTATTGCTCAAGGCTTATAATTTAGAGTTGTTTTCATCATGTCTAACTGAACATGTGGTGTCCATAGTTCCAGGGAGAAGAACTTTGGACATTAGTATGAAAAGCTCAATATTTTTTAGATTATATTTTGAATTTTTACTGATGCTAAAGACTCAGACTCCTTGTGGAGCAGAGGAAGATAAGCAACATTGTAGGGAGAGAGGTGTCCTTCCTGTCTTTATATCTTTTTCAGAGATGCTATTAATGCAGTAATATTTTAAGTTCTTTAAGGTAGTCAGAGTTGAAGTGTGTTCACATGGAAAAGTCATAATGAAAATTAATTTATATTAATGAGCCTTAAAAGTTTGATTTGAACACTGAGCATGGGTGGGGGCCCTTTGTTCTGCTGAGTCTGCCCTTGATTAGCTGATGAACATGTGCATTTCCTCTTGTTTATCTCATCTATAAAAGAGTAGGTTATTTTATCTCAAAACTTTTATCTAGTTTTCAAAATGAAAGAATTTTGTAATTCTTAGTTATATACAATGAATGGACAAAACTATACATGTGGTGATTCAGGAGATACTCTCCTTAACCAGCCATTGTACACGGAGGTGTGACGCAATGTAACAAAATTTATTTCACTATCCTAGCAACTCCCCCAGCTTCTCAGTCATCGCTTAATGGTCCTCCATCATGAAGGGAGGCCACTAGAAGCAGATACCCTCTTTTGTAAGTTTTAACTAGCAAAGATATTTATGAAGGACGCTATGGTAGATTCTAAGGAGACAAGTTAGCCAACCAAATTAAAGTTTGAGTAGATATGAGGGAGTATCCCAAGGAGCACAGCTTGGTGGATATAGATTCAATACCCCTCCCCCAAATTCATGTCCACGAGGAACCTCAGACTGTGATGTTATTTGGAAGTAGGGTCTTTGCAGATATAATAGTTAAGTTGAGGTCATACTAGATTGCAGTGGGCCTTAAATCCATGTAAAGATGAGAAAAAAAGAACTGCTGGGGCCACTAGAAGAAGCAAGGAAGGACTTTCCTTTGGGGTCTTCAGAGGGAGCTTGGCTCTGTTTATACCTTGATTCCAGACTTCTGGCCTCCAGAACTGTGAGACAATAAGTTTCTGTTATAAACGGTCTCGTGTGTGGCATTTTGTTATGGAAGCCCTTGCAAAGTACGCGTGATACAGTATTTTAAGTATATCTAAATCCTTAGCTGCTATCATTGTGTCTGGCTAATAGGAGAAGCTCTATACATTTTTGCTGAACATATGAATGATTAAATGATAGAGCATGGTTAATTTCATGGTTTACCTTACTTTAGTTAGCTAGCTGCAGTCTGCATACTAAATGCAAAGAAGGAACAGTGGGATGCTACTGTAGGAATATAAAAATATTTGGGGAAAACTCCCCTCCTGAATTTCTGTTAATTAACAAAATTGAAGTACATGAAAGGAAGAGAGGGAGGGAGGAAAGAGAGCAAGGGAGAAAGAAAAAGATTGAGAGGGAAAGAATATAAATTCATCAGAGTTGGAAAAAAGTAACAAAAGCTTATGATTCCTATATCATTTTTTTTCCTGGAAATATTAAGAGTTCTGTGTAGTGAAGGAAGGAAGTGTTTGAGTCAAGAGATTGAAGACATGAACATTACAGAGTTAATGTCATGTACAACTCAAGCTAATGGATTGACCACAATTGGTTCCATATTATCGTGTGTGCGATTAAATCACAATGGAGAATACCACACATTTCTGGTGTTCTTTGTGACCCCTCTGAAAAGTTGATGATTATGTCTTTAACTTCAGCACTGACTGATAGGTAACAGCAGGAGTAGCAGTGAGGTATAGCCAGTAAGTACAATTCATATATCAGAACAAAGACTGAGTTGGAAGCATAAAAAGATTAAAATTCATGAAGGATAAATGAAGCTAAAGGAAAATTGCTGAGGCTTTTTTGTTTGTTTTGTTTTCTTGTTTTTAAGGCTCTTGATAAAGCAGATTTTGATAGATTCGAAGAAGCAGAGGAAGCTCTTCCCTGCCCTGAGATAAACAGTTCAGATCTGGTCAGCTAGCTTATTGTCTAAGAGTGGATGCTTTGCAGTGATTTAGAGCCTTTCTTCAGCTCTCTTGTCAGAGTGAATGAAGAAGTTGAAAGGATGCCTGCAGGGAGACAGGAGTAAATAGGCTTTTTTTTTTTTGTCCAAGTGTGGGAATGTCAAAACTATCATCACCTGCTTTCAGCAGCCCTGGTGTGTTGTTTCATGTCAGCAACGAGTACTCTGGAATGCATTTGATTTGTGCAAAGATGTTCCTCAACTTTGTCTACTAGGAATTAATGTTTAACTGTATCCCTTTCTAAAGGGAGGTTTTTGTAAGGCAGAATTGGCCTCTGTTACCTCAAGAGGGAAAGTGTTGGCAGCAAGAGCATTTCTAAATGAAAGAGCATGAAAACTAAGCATAGCACATGTTCTTAGATTTTTGTATTGGACATTGCAGCTCCTTTTTCCCTTCAAAATACAGGTATTCCACATTGTTCATTTTTTATGTAAATTAAAAACAATTATATTATTTGTCAAAGAATTATACTTATCAGTCAAGTAAAGAGAGTTCAATAGTAGGCCCTTAAAAAGAATTCTGTAAAGAAAGAGGAAAATCTATGCTTATGATCTCAGAATTCTCTCACTGAACATATTTCCAAAAGTACTACCATTGAGAGTGCTTTAGGCAGCTTCTGGGAGGGAGCTTCTACATGTTCATTTAACATTGGACGTTTTATCAGAAGGTTGTGTTGTTTGCGGATACTTTGTGATCCTTTCTTCTTAACTTCCCCATTCTCCTCTACCTTATCTGCATATTTTCAGAAACAAATAGAGTTACCCTGGGAAAACATACTTTTTCTCTCTCTTCTTTTGTTATCAGTGTAGTAGAAATTAAGATTTTTCATATGAGTCTACCTCAAAATATTTGGCATTCAAAATTCCACTCCCCTAAATGTTATTAACCTAAAGGTACATTGCTTTTACCTTGCTTTGGAAATTTACACTACTGTATATAGAGCTTTAATCCCATATACAGGATAAGCTATCAAAAAAATGATAGTAGCTGTGATACTTATTATGTCCTGGAAGACGTAGAATAATATAAATTCAATAGTTTTATTTAATAACCTTTAATTTTCACTTTTGTATGATCATATCTTCTAAGGTTGGATGCAAATCAACTTATACCAAAATTTCATTTGTTTTGTCTGTATACTTCATGGTGTTTACCATCTCCTTATATAGCTATTATTATTAATTTTTTTTCTTTAATGTAGACTAATTTTTTAACTTAAATGTGTTTAAGAGAGGAATTGTATGCCACTACTCTAAGTGAAAAAGCAATACATTTGGAAAAAGTCATTCCCCAGTTGGGTGGCTCAATTGGTTGGAGCATCATCCTGTACACCAAAAGGCTGTGGATTCGATCCCCAGTCTAGGCATGTACAGGAGGCAACTGATCAATATATGTCTCTCTTCACACCCCCATTCCTCTCTCCCTCTCTCCCTTTCTCCTTCTCCCTTTCTCTCTCTTAAAATCAGTTTAATATATATATCCTTGGGTAAGGATTTTAAAAAATAACTAAAAATTAAAAATCAATACATTTGCATAATATAAAGTAACTGAACAAAGGTCATGTTCTTAAATTCTATGAAGATACTGTTGCCCAACAAGGATGAGAATTTTGTTAGAAAGGGAAAATGGCCCATGTTAGAATGGTGTTAATGACTCAATGGAGACTCTTCCCTGGACTTAAGGGAAAAGAAATAAAATACTTTCTTCATTATGTGATTCAGTATGTTCTAATGCCTTGTAAATGCCACCAAAAATGATCACCTCATGATATACTCTCTCTGGAAAAACTTACTGAAATCAGAATCATTTTGTTTATATATTCTTTAAAAAGGTGAATCCAAGCTTGTCAATGTCTGTTCTTAAAAGTGTTCTTAGTTAATAAGATTGCTTAAGATTTTGTTTACAAGGCTTTTACTAAAACCAGAATTGGGCATCACCTTCAGTGCTTTAGTTTTGGCAATCTGAGTTTGAAATAAAGGAGAAATGACATAAATTAATGGAGTAAAATTAATGTTGTGGTAATATTAAATAAAGCTAATGCCTCTTGTACCTGGAGGGCTATGCAGATGGCAGGCATACCTAATTATGCACCCTGCTGCCTTTAAGTGTACTGATAAAAATCTCTCAACTGAGTATAAAATATGTTCATTCACCAGCTCCAGACAAGTTTGTGTTAAGGCTGTGATTTTTAACTTTTTTCATCTTATGGCACACAAAAACTCATTAAAATTCTGCTGCACACCAAAAAATATATTTTTGGCTGATCTGACAAAAAAAAAATAGGTATAGTTTTGATTCACTCACAACAGATGGCTGTTGTTCTGTTGGCAGTTGTCATTTTTTTATTTGACATTCTAAGGAAGAAGAGGTCAGTGTCCCTGACTAAATAGTCAGGTATTACATATTTTAAAAATTCTTGCAACACAGTAGTTGAAAATCACAGGTATAAGGCCACACAATACACAAAAACACAGCCTCACATCCTAATTTTTTAAAGGAAGAAGTCATGATTCTACAAGTTAAATGAAATACGTGATTTTTAAAACAAGTTATTATTATATCATGGTCTTTGTTCTTTCTGTGAATATTAAAATATATGTCGATCCCATTAGAAAAGTTTATTATCAAACCAGTAAGGAAAAAGTTAAGTTTACATTTTTACACATTAGTTAGATAAATTTACTAATAGAATCATAAATAAGTTAATTTGATTTCTTTAGGTACAAACTGGATTGGCCAGTTATCATTCAGGTATTTATAAACTTAAATTCTTAAAGAAGTTGCTACTCTAGAAAATATGTTGCTATAATTAAGCATATAGATAATGTTTTTGCTACAGATATTTCAGAGATGTCACTGAACCTTTTAAAACTTCACGAGTTTCCTTCACTTAAATGATGCGAATTTCTGTGAACGTCCTCTTGTGCACTTGGATTCCTATTGCGGTAAAAGCACAACCAGCAACCTCTCATTTTAGCTTGAGGATGATTTTAAATGCTTTATAGTATCTGTTACACACAACTATTATTTTTCTTAGGTTTATATTACTTACATTTTTAAAACAAAGGAAAATTAAAATATTCTTTTGCAGATAGTTTCCATCAAAAAGAAGATCTGGTGTGGGTGTTCATTTTGTGATAAAAGGTGATGGCTCATTTTTGTAAAGTTATTTGTTTAGCTCAGTGGATTGAGCGTCGGCCTGCGAGCTAAGTGTCGCTGGTTCGATCTTCCAGTCAGGGTACATCAGAGAAGGAAAACTCTGACTCCAAAAAACCTCCGCTGCCTTGCGGCATACCTCTTCAGGGGAAAGGCTAAGGGAGTAAACCCCGACAGAAAATCCGGAGCCGGAGTCCCTAAGGCGGTTTGATGTTGTGGTCAACACCGGCAACTCCTGCAGCGCACCTGAACCCAAGCTGTATTGACTCCGTCTTTCCCTTGGACCCTTCAGCTGCGAAGAGAGGGGGGGTCTGCTGCATGGGCAACAGCAGACCCTCCATATTACCCTGCCCAGGCTCTGTAGCTTCAGCGTCATCGCAAGATGTCGATTCAACACGGGAGGAGACAGATACCGTGTCACTCCCGAGTCGGACTGCACAGCCATTCTCGGCGGTGCAGATAGACTCTTAAGAAGCTACACCATCATCTCTCGAGACGGACGGCTGCCGACGACGACGACGACGATTTGTTTTAAAGGGTAAGGAACATAAAATTTCTTCATTCTTTCCACTTTAACTAAGGTAATAAAGGAATTATATGTTTAAAATTTTTATTTGTAATTTTTATTGTCATTTGGGGAACTAAATCTATGGGAATTATTTTCATCCCATCTATTTACATTTATTTATAGAGACCTGGCTATTATTCCTTCTATTCAGTAGTTTACTTTTTTCTAAAGCTTTCCTTTGTGTACATTACAGCTATTTATATAATGAAGTCATGATTGTCTCCACACAGAAGTTGACTACCTTGCATGAATGAATGTAAGTCATAGTTGATTAATGTATTATGCTAAAGGAACACTAGATTTTTCTGAAATGTAGTATCAGCAGCACAGGCTCCCTCCTAAATCTCAGTGCCCTGGGTTCATACCCTGCTTGGCTTTTGAAGGCAGCTGACCTCTCTGAGCCTCTGCCTCCTTGACTGTAAAATGGGATTAAGAACATCTTTCTCACTGCTCTATTAATATCAAATGAGATAAAGTATCTGCACATGGTGATGCTTGATAAATGGCAGAAATATTGTTATTAAAGTCAGCATACCTTAAGGGCTGTGATAGTCCACATAGTGCAACTGTGGAGATCATCTTAAATGTGCTATCCTTAGTGTAAATTTGCATTCCAACTTTAAGAATAAACTTGTGAATTGCCTCATTTCTTTCTCATTCTAGAAATTTCCTCGATTTCTACTAGAACGGGAGGCAAAAATGATCCCAGGAGAACTGAGAACTGCAGAATATCATTGGCTGGTGAAGTGAATATGTCACTCCTTAATTTTTTAAATAAGATATATTTGGAATAGAAGTTATTAAACCTAGTTGGAGGTTTTATAGTGAGCCTAAAAGCCCCATTGCTTGCATAATAAGCCAAGTATCTAGTTTTAAAATTAAATGGGAAATAGTTTAATATCCATCACTCATATCATCTCTCTTCCCCAGTCTTCTGTGTTGATTTAGGATAAATTTTATTTTCATCCTTCTGATTAAGTACAATCCCTTTTCAGAAGGGAGTGAACAAAGAACTTAGTTTTGTAGAATAAATAGTCTTCTAGAAAGAAGTTGGTGAGATGAGACAGGTTTTTTTCCTTCTTCCATATTATATACTATTTCTCAAGTAATTCATACGAAATAAGTTAGAGAAATATAAGGTAGATATTGTATGCACTACTAGTGGTTAAACTTTATTAATTACTTTTTTTATTTCTAAGGAGTCAAGAATAGGGAATTTGCTTTTTAAAAGAACTTTGGTCAAGCAATGATCAGATGTGACCATTAAATAGGCTTCAAGGTCCTTGAAGAGCTGGCTCTGAAAGTTCAAACAGTTTTGATATTTTGGTTAGAGTTTGGAAAATAGAAACTTCTATTTGGGATCCTGTATCATGGTGGGGTTTTTTTGTTTGTTTGTTTGGTTTTTTTTTTTTTTTTTTTTTTTGGTGTAATGGAGGGTAGTGTAGTTTGTTTCATTGTTTGTTTTTCCTCACCAGATGAAATGCTTATTGATTTTGGGGAGAGGGGAAGAGAGGGAGAGAAAGAGAAACATCAGTAGGTTGCCTCTTGTATACACCCTGATCAGGCACCAAACCTGTAACCTGGATATATCCCCTGACTGGGATTTGATCTTGTGGCCTTTCAGTTTGCAGGACAACACTCCAACCAACTGAGCCCCACATCAGCCAGGACAATGGTAGTGTTTTGTTTTGTTTTGTGTTTAACTGGAGAGCAGACAATTAGAATATGTATGCCCAATTTGTAGGTTTGTACATTGGATGGGCTAAACTTATAAGACTCTCAATCCCCACCTGCTGATAAAATATTTTATTATTTTATGGAAATTTTATAAGAAATCTTTTCAGTGACCTAAATATGGAAGCTAGCAAAGGACCAAGAATCAACCAATCACCCTTAAACATTTAAGAACTGAGATCCCAAAGAATGTGTTTATAACCATGTGTGCATTAGTGATCATTTGCAGGTAGATGTGCTCATGGGGAAGTTGTGATAGGAAGTCCTGAGTGTGAAAATCTTTGGTACGTTTTCCTTTATGACCATGGAGCTAATTTTTTATGGTATCCTTATTGTAATGTTGCTACTTAGAAATGTTACCTGTTTTTCAACTTTCAAATGAAAAAGAGAAAAAGTCACTTAATAGTAGCTTAACTTTTCATATGGGGATTCTGAATACTGGACAGACTAGGAGCTGTTACTAAAATTTTTGAACGGGGTTGGGGAAAATGTTCCAAATTTGAAGGAGAAAAAAAACGTGATTGGAGCCATGAACCTTTCTAGGTCCAGATATTTAGTTTCTCTAAATATATTTCTTTGTGGAGATCATATCTTCCCCTATGTTTTTGAAAGTCAAAATGTTTAATGGATGTAAATGTTTTTAAAGTTTTAAAGCATAGATCATTGTTACTATATATTAGTTAAAACATATATTTATGGCTATTTTGATTAAAAGTTATCAAATTGACCAATACTGTCTAAACATATATTCTGTCATGTTCTTACCCTAGAAATTAATAATTTTTACTAATTCAAGGCTTTATTAATGAATAACATATCCAATTTTCCTAAAAAGTATAAGATGCTATATAATTTTTATTATTTTAAGGTGTATCATTTTAATATACACAATAACCCTGGCTGGGTAGCTAAGTTGGTTAGAGGATCATTCCAATGCACCAAGGTTGTGGATTCAATCCCCAATCAGAGCACATACAAGAATCAACCAATGAATGTATAAATAGGTGGAATAACAAATCGAAGTATCTATCTATTTTTCTATCTCTCTCCTCCTCACTCTCTCTCTCTCTAAAGATCAATAAGTTAAAAAAAATTAAAATATACACAATAGAGTCATTAAAGAATATACTCACACTCATTCCTAAGTATGATCTTTCCACCATTTTTATCATCGCTATATCTTAGACCTATTCATTTTATAAAACATGGTGGCACTATGTTGTTTTATTTTGTTTACATTATGGGTTCTGTTACTATACTGAAAATAATATTAGTAAAGGAGATTTACTAGCAGTGGCAATGTGAGTGATGGAAGGAAAGTAGAAGGAAGGGGTAAAGAAGGGAAACATTAGTTTAAAGGAAGCCTATTCTGATCAAATTTCTACCATTTTATGTGAAAGCTGAATATGGACTCCTTCATGTCAGTACTTTTCCAAACATGATTGGCATATACTGCCTTCCATGTTTCTATGTATACTCACCTTTTCCTGGAGTGTCTTTTTCTTCAGCTTGTCCCTGGGTTTTTCATCCTTCAAGACCTACCTCAAATTCTTTATTCTACACAAAGTTTCCTACTTAATGAGCTAATATGTGTTAATGTGCTTCTCATGGAAAATATCTAGAACACTCAGAAAACAGGAACTATTATTAGTCACAACTCATCTTCTAATGCTTATAAAATTTTTAAATCTCTGGCACAGAATTTTTAATATGTTATGTATTACTTATTAAAAAACAAAAACTTTCTGAAGTCCAAAAATTATTTATTGGAACGTTGGTTAAACACAGTTAAAGTGATTCATTATATGTCAAGCTTATCAGAATGGTCAAAGATAGCAATATATTATAAAGCTTCACTGAGTGTAGAATACTACTTTCCAGACCCAGTTGACCAAAAATATCTGGTGAGACACAAGTTACAAGGAATACATTTTCAGGAAAAAAGCCGCATCATACCAGATTTTGACCTGAGAAAGTTAATTAGGTATATATTTTTCTCCCCAACAGATTATTAGCTTCTCGACAGAAGGACTGGGCTTTATTTATCTTTTTACTCCATAGGATGTAAAAGATATATCACATAGAAGGCCATAATATGTTTTATTTTTATTATTGAGACAAAGTTTTAGTTGTTTTATTTTTCCCTCTAAAGGACCTGGATAGGAGTTGAAAGCATCTCAAAGAAGGAGTGTTTAATTATTTTTGAGGAATTAACTGAATTTTGAGTGGTGAAAAGGAAACCCTCTGTGCATCCCCCACTATGCAAGAAACATGGACCCGGGGAGGGAAATATTGGGTCAACTTTTGGCATACCCGCTGAGTTACAGCAAAATAATAAGTTGATACTGCAAGGCTAGGGTGTAGAGTAGAAGCTGGTCTTTAATAGTAAAGTATGTTTCCAAGTTGGCTATTCTCATTTGGAAAGTACTTGTACAAGGATATGGTTTAGTATTCCAATAACCATCCATCTCTCTAGCTTGTTAAATTTGATCAAACCCTGATTATCTGCTGTGGATCTGGCATGGTATCATTCCAAAGACAATACTAAATAAGAAGCCTGAGACTTTTGGCCAAGATGGAGGCCTAGACTGACATGCTCTGACACGCTCTGTCTCCCTCCACAACTAAGAAGGAATACAACTACTGCAAAACCAGAAATAACCAGAAGTTCCAGGAAGTAGCTACATGGAAGTCCAATGTATAAAGTTTTAAAGAAGTGTTACTCATCCAGACTGGTAGGAGGGGTGAAGCGGGGGCAGAGAGGTCAAGCTGTGTTGGCAGCAGCAGTTACAGTGATGGGCGGCAGGACTGCGGTAAGCACAGATGCACCTGGGAGCACCCCTAGCTGCAGACCAAACCCATCAGCTCGCGATTCCAACGCCGGGGAGTACAGACCCCCATTGTCACGGACGGTGAGGTCCAGAGTGCGTGGGGACAGAGGAGGAGGCTGCCGGTCTCTCAGCCGAGAGAGAATGGCAGGAATCCATCTTGGACCCCCGCCCCCACGCAAAGCACCAGAGTCTGGTGAGAAGGGTCGCCTGGTAGTGATGAGTGCACGGGGCTCCATCCCATGTAGTGTAGAAGGTGTGACAGCCCCGCCCACGAAGCAAAAAAACTGCCAGGATGGCAGAGATAATGATAGAGATCCCAATCATGCAGCTGACCAGAAAACAAATACATGAATTAACAGACGAACAGATAGATAACCTTTCTGAGGCTCAGTTCAGAGCTATAGTTATAAGACAGCTTACAGAAATAACAGTGGGACTTAACACAGGGAAGGACTACTCCTGCTGAAATGAATGAAAACACATACGAAAAAAAGTGTTGAGGGAAGGAAAACCAGGGATCAAATCAAAAAATTGGAACATAGGGAAGGAGCAAACAGTCAACCAGTGCAGAAAGAGGAAACAAAAAATGAAGAAAATGAGGAGAGGCTCAGAAACCTCTGGGACAACTATAAGAGAGTGAACATCCAAATTATAGGGTTGCCAGAAGGTGAAGAAGAACTAGAAATTGAAAAATTATGTGAAAAAATAATGGAGCAGAACTTTCCTAACTTGGGGAATGAAATAAACTTACAGGTCCAGGAAGCACAGAGAGTTCCAAATAAACTGGACCCAGGGAGAACCAAACCAAGACACATTATAATTAAAATGTCAAAAATTAAGGATAAAGAGAGACTCTTAAAAGCAGCAAGAGAGAAGAAGAGAATTACATACAAAGGGGTCCCAATTAGACTATCAGCTGATTTCTCAAAGGAGACTCTGCAGGCAAGAAGGGACTGGCAAGAAATATTCAAAGGAATGAAAAGCAAAAACCTACAGCCACAATTACTCTATCCAGCAAAGCTGTCATTCAGAATAGAAGGGCAGAGAAAGTGCTTCCAGGACAAAGTAAAACTGAAGGAGTCCATCAGATCCAAACCACTGTTACATGAGATGTTAAAGGGACTTATTTAGGAGAAAGGATCAAAACTGTGAACGTTAAAATGAAAACTGTATCACAACAACCAACAACAAAAGCTAGGGAACTGAAATAAAGGCAAACTAAGTAGGCAATGAGAGTGTGAAGAGAATTATAGGTATGTGGAACATTATGGGGGGAGGTCAGCAGGGAGGTGAAAGGGAGGGAGATGGTACAGGAATTAGGAAGCATAGTAGGAGGGAGTGTAGTAGACAGGAAGATGTTGAGAAGAACTATATGCACAACCAATGGGCATGGACTAAGTGTGGGGACAACTGGAGGGAGGAGAGTCACTGGGTGGAAGGGAGCAGAGGGAAAAGTAATTTGGACAACTGTAACAGCATAATCAATAAAACATTTAAAAAATTGAAAAGCTGAAATTTCTTTATTTTCAGTAAGATTAAAAAATTTTAATTGGGACGGAATCTAACCCATTCCACTAATATAGATGAGCCATCTTCAAAGTTGCAATAATCTATGGTAAAATTGGGACTAAAACTCGGTGTTCAGACAATGAGTGAGTCTTTTAATTTAACACCAGTATTTGAAAGTGGTTTTCAAAAAAATTTTAATTTATAATAATGGTATCATATTGCCTGAATTGAAAGAAATTAGTTAAGCATTAATATTTTACATTTGAAGTTGAGGTAAAGGAGATCCTTGAATAACAGTTGATGATTATCATTAACTTACTGAACCTTACTCTAAAACATTCAAGCATAAAACCATTAGAGATTTTAATTATCAGTATATACAGATTTTGTCCCTGGCTGGTTTGGCTCAGTGGATTGAGCGTCGGCCTGCGAGCTAAGTGTCGCTGGTTCGATCTTCCAGTCAGGGCACATCAGAGAAGGAAAACTCTGACTCCAAAAAACCTCCGCTGCCTTGCGGCATACCTCTTCAGGGGAAAGGCTAAGGGAGTAAACCCCGACAGAAAATCCGGAGCTGGAGTCCCTAAGGCGGTTTGACGTTGTAGTCAACACCGGCAACTCCTGCGGTGCACCTGAAGCCAAGCTGTATTGACTCCGTCTTTCCCTTGGACCCTTCAGCTGCGAAGAGAGGGGGGGTCTGCTGCATGGGCAACAGCAGACCCTCCATATCACCCTGTCCAGGCTCTGTAGCTTCAGCTTCACTGGAGAGGACATCATCGCAAGATGTCGATTCAACACGGGAGGAGACAGATACCGTGTCACTCCCGAGTTGGACTGCACAGCCATTCTCGGCGGTGCAGATAGACTCTTAAGAAGCTACACCATCGTCTCTCGAGACGGACGGCTGCCGACGACGACGATATACAGATTTCCAGCAGGAAGCTACCTGAAAGATCTGTTAGACTCAACATTTTCTTTGCTCAGCCAATATTAAAGTTTATTTTTTCATAAACTGTATCTGTAAGTTAAAGTTGATTTAGGTTTTATTTACCCTCCTCATGGCATTATAAGGCAAATCTCCCTGTCAGTTTATTATCATATCGGGTACTAAGTCTTGGAACAATTACTTAAAAACAAAATTAAACTAATATACAAGGTCCATTCAGAAGGTATCCAGCCATGTCATATGAAAAATAGAGACATTTACTGAAGAAGATACAAGATATAAGAAACATTGTATATAGGACAATGATGTTTCAGTCCCCTTCAGTGTAGGGACCTTGGGACCTCACAGAGTTCTCCCAATCTCCATCAGCTACCCCATCGTATTTTCCTAAGTCTCATCAGTGGTCTGAAATCTCTTCCTTTTCAAAGGTGATTTTGTGTTTGGAAAAAGCTAGAAGTCACAGGGCACCAAATCTGGACTGAAGCGAGGATGAGTCACTTGGGGATTTGATGGTTCACCAAAACACTCTGCAGGAGACATGATGCATGAGCGGGCATATTGTTGTGACAAAGCTGCCAATCACCAGTCCTCCATAGCCGTGGCCTTCTGAATCATACGAGTAGTTTCCAGGGGAATGTCTGAGCTTAGTACAAAATTTGATGCAGATTTGTTACTCCAATCGCTCAGTCATTTTGAATGTGACCCTCACACAGTACACATGCTCACTCAGTGCTGTCTACTGCCCCCACTGATTAGTACAGTGAAATTGTCATTGTCACATAGGTGCATTCCAGTCCACTCTCGTTGGCTGCCAGGTTACATCAGTGTTGCACAGACCATTCTTGTTATATTAGCAATGGCTGGACTTTTTCCAGACAGACCTTATCTTTTTACTACTACTATGGTTTATCTTTATTTATTTTAAATTATTTATTTTTCAATTACAGTTGATGTACAATATTATCTTAGTTTGAGGTGTACAACAAAGTGAATAGACATTTATATAACTTACAAAGTAATCACCCTGATAAATCTAGTACTCTTTTGGCACCATACCTAGTTAATAGAATATTATTGACTATTTTTCCTATGCTATACTTCACATCCCTGTGACTACTTTGTAACAACCAATTTGTGCTTGTTAATCTCTACCTATTTCACCCATTCCCACAAACCGCTTCCCCTCTAACAAAATGCTCTCTACCTATGACTCTGTTTCTATTTTGTGCATTTATTTTGTTTTTCAGATTCCATGTATGAGTGAAACTATGTGGTATTTGTCTTTGTCTAGCTTATTTCACTCAATACAATACACTCTAGGTCCATCCATGCTGTCACAAATGATAAGATTTTTAATTCTTATATGGCCAAGTAACATTCCATTTTATACACATGTCACATGTTCTTTATATCCATTCATCTGTTGAAGGGCATTTAGGTTGTTTCCATATCTTGGCTGTTGTCAGTAATGCTACAGTCAGCATATGAATGCCTATGTCTTTTCAAATTAGTGTTTTGGGTTTTTTCAGATAAATACCCAGAAGTGGAATTTCTGGGTCCTTTGTCTCTTTGTTACAGCCTTTGTTTTAAAGTCTATTTTGTCTGGTATAAGTATTGCTACCCTAGCTTTTTTGTTGCTGTTGAAATATAGATATTTTCCATTTCTTTACTTCCAGTCTGTGTGTCTCTTTCAATCTGAAGTAAGTTTCTTATAGATAGCATATATATGCGCCTTGTTTTCTTATCCACTCAGCCACCCTGAGTCTTCTGATTGGAACATTTAATCCATTTGCATTTAAAGTAATTAATAGTTAGATATGTATTTATTGCCATTTTATTATTCATACTTTTTATCTTTTTTCTACTTCTTAAAAAAGACACTTGAACATTTCTGTAATCCTGGTTTGGTGGTAACAAAGTCCTTTAGTTTTTTCTTCTGAGAAGCTCTTTATTTGTCCTTCACTTAGAAATCATAGCTTTGCTGGGTAGAGTAATCTTGGTTGTAAGTCCTTCCTTTTCATTACTTTGACTATTTCCTGCCAATTCCTTCTGGTCTGCAAAGTTTCTGTTGAGAAATCAGTTGACAGTCTTACGGGAGCTCCCTTGTAGATAACTAAATGTCTTTTTCTTGCAACTAAATGTCTTTTTCTTGCTGCTTTTAAAATTTTCTCTGTCTTTAACCTTTGGAATTTTAATTATGATATGCCTTGGTGTGAGCCTCTTTGGTTAATCTTGTTTGAGATCCTGTGAGCTTCCTGGACTTGTGTATCTGTTTTCTTCACCAAGTTAGGAGAGCTTCAGTCATAGTTTTAAAAAAATAGGTTTTTAATTCTTTGCTGTCTCTTCTTATTCTAGTATCCCTGTGATGCAAGTATTTGTATGCTTGAAATTGTCCCAGAGGCTTATTAAACTTTCATCAATTTTTTGGATTTTTTTTTCTTTCTGGGTGTTTTCTCCTACTTTATCTTTCTCTGCTTTAGGTAATGTGTTGATTCATTCTAGTATATTCTTCATTTCACTTACTGTACGCTTCATTTCTGGCTGATCCTTCTTTATGTTTTCTATGTCCATTTTTATGTTTTATATCTTTCTGTTGAAGCCCTCACTGAGTTGATATGTTCTTTGCCTAAGTTCATTGAGCATCCTTATTAACCAGTGTTTTGATCTCTGCATCTGGCAGATTGCCTGTTGCCATTTTATTTAGTTCTTTTCCTATAGTTTCGTCTTGTTCTTTATTTGGGAGATGTTTCTTTATCTCCTCATTTTGGCTGCACTCCTGCATTTATTTATATATATTAGGTAAAGCTGCTATATCTCTTGGCCTTGCTAGAGTGGCTTTATGTAGTAAGTGTCCTACAGAGTCCAGTGCCACAGCCTCCAAGTTACCAGGGCTGGATGCTTCAGGTGTGCCCCCTGTGTGGGCTGAGTATACCCTGCTATTGTAGTTGAGCCTTGGTTGCTGTTGGTACATCAGTGGGAAGGGTTGACCCCCTCCCCAGGTCCATTGGCTGTGAGGACTGACCACAACCACAGTGGAGGAGCTGCTGTGCAGGGGCCCACTCCACATAGCAGGACTCACTTCAGCGGGGCTCTGGTGCCTGCTGAGTCCACCCCTTGAGTGCGTCACTTGTGGAGGTGGTTGAGTGGCTCTTTGACATGGTCTGAAGCTGTCTACTGGATATGCTATCCCTGAGGCCTCTCAGGGGGTGCAGTCAAAGATCAGCCACTGCCTTTGCCTTGTCCAGGGCCATGTGGTGTGAGCTACAAAGTGATCTGCAGATGGTGTGGAGCCTGTGCTGGGCTTGGAGGTGCCCAGGAGAGGTTAAGCTGCAAACTAAGGCTGACTATCACTAGTGCCAGCCTTGAGGCTGCTTTGCAAGAAGTTTAGGGCACACCAAGGCCAGATGCTGCTTGTTCGGGATTTGTGGGCCTTTGGGAGATTTTAAGAAAGTCTGTATCATGAGCTAAGGTAGTGCTTTTGTATAGAAAAGGCACTTGAAGTGGATTGGGTGGGCCCCACTAATTGGGTAGCACAGGGTCTCGGGGACTCTCCAGGGTGGAGTGAACATGTTAGCCATGTTGATGGAGACTGAGATATGGATCCTGCTTGTCAGCTCTGTTGGGGAAAGGCTCAGCAAAGGAACAGCAACCTCTGTCAACACTTCTGTCTGGAAGAAAGCTTCCCCTCCAGCTTTCACCCAGATGCCAGACAACTCAGTTCCTCCCTGTATGTCCTAGCACCTTTATAGCTGTTGCCTCAGTGCTGGAGCTCAGAACAAGTGAGTCAGAGTAGGTCATGTGTGGGCCCTTTGAGAGGAACTTCCCGGGACTTGAGAAGCCTTCTGCTCACTCAACCACAATCCCAGCCAGTTTTCATAGCCAAAAATTATGGGGACTTTTTTTTCCCAACACCGGAACACTGGGCTGGGGAGTGTGGTGTGGGGTTGGAAGTCTTTACGCCTCAGGGTGGAGCTCCGTAGCCGAGATATCCCTGATATTTAACCACCACATGTGGGTGTGAGACCAGCCTGTTTCCATACATCTCTGCCCCTTCTACTAGTCTGGACATGGTTTCTTCTGTACATCCTTAGTTATGGCACTGCTGTTCAGCTAGACCTCAGGTGCTTCTCTCGATGATGGTTGTTCTGTAGTTTAGCTGTATTTTTGATGTTTTTGGTGCGATCGTGGAAAGAAGCAAGTACAGTATTTCTCTACTCTGCCATCTTAACCAGAAACTTCCACTGTGTTTACTCTTGATACAAGTCCCCTACAAAAGCTTGAGTAAACGTCTGTGTAATAGTGATTACACTATCAGGTTATAAGACAAAACCATTTTTTTAAAAACTATTTGTACATGTATAGTCAGTTGAAAAATGTGATTATAAAGGATATTCAATAAATGGAAGTATATTACAAATTGATACATTTATATTTGTGATGAACACTTAAGATGTTGCAGTGTAAATTTTTTAAAAGTCCAAGAAATAATAAATTAGGGATTAGCCTACAATTTTTGACTCATTAAGTAAATTTAATATGTGAAAGAACTTTACACCCACATTAAAATATGTGGCTCACCCCAGGAGCATCAGCCATTTAGGTTTTTTTTCTTTTAAATTTTTTTTTTTTAAGTTTCTTGTTATATTAAAGTTGTCCCATTTTACCCCGTTGCTCTCCACCCTGCACCCCCGAACAGTCAGTCCCCACCGTGTTGTCCATGTCCATGGGTCATTTATACCTGTTCCTTGACTAGACCCTTCCTCTGTTTCCCCCCTTCTCCCCCTCCCCTTTGGTCACTGTCAGTCTGTTCTTCCTCTCCATGCCTCTGGTTAATTAGTTTAGTTGTCAGCAAACAGTGCTGGTTCACTTGTGCACATGTAGTGCAACAGTGACACCACTGGGCTGGATATATCTCACTGCCTGAGCTTCAAGGTCTGAAAAGAAAGTTCACAAGAAAAAGAGCCAGTTTGGGAAAAGATGTGTGTGGTTATAAAGGTAGGCTATTGAATTCGGGGAGCTGGGAGGGGAATTTCCAGCATTGCCTTTGTAGTGCTGAGCCTATCTGGTTTGCTTCCTCAGTGACCTGAAAAAAAATAAAGGGCCAAACAATAACTATGAATGATGAAGTAAAATCTGACTGTTCTGGAAACTTTAGGAAATGTTGTCACTTGGTTAAAGACTTTTCCATTTAGTTTAAGCCCTTAACGGGAAAATAAACTCACTACCGAATAAAGGAAATCCATGAAACGTACCTTTTTTCTAGAGTAGAACCGCTAGAGGACAGTAGAGTCCATGCTACCTCGCCTTTGTTCCGCCTTACCCGCCCCGTGTCCCCACCCCCAGCCCATCCTTCTCGTTCCGGGGGCCTAAATGGACTCTTCAGACAAGGGGCTGTTTTTTATTTCCAAAATATATTACATTTTTTCATAAACATACCTGAGGTGCAGTGTAGTAGAATGTGACATACACACCTTTCCAGATTTGAGGATATGATTGTATTCTTTTTCTTTTGACTAAAGTTAGCTTTTTTTTTTTTAAGTAAATACTTAAGGCATAAAGAAGGGAATATCTACAAGCTTTCCTGTGGTTACTGAGAAAATTATAATGCCAAGCACTACGTCAATTAATTCTGAAGTCAATTTTTAAGAAAATTTCCCTTTCCTGAAAATCTAACTTTAAGTAAGAAAATATAAAAGGGATAAAGGCAAGCTATTTGCATTCTGAAAAATAAATTTTATGTAAGGAACATAAAATAATAGCCTCAGAAAATACTCGATACTTAGAAGCCTGGCTTTCCAGTGGTGTTATTGTTGCCTATAATTGTTAGAATTTAGAAGAAAAAAATGACGTTTTTATTTCTGGTAAAATGAAAGATTTAGTTGAAATTTTTCTTTGACTTAAGTTGAAAATAGATTTTGTGAGTGCTTATTTTGTGTTTTATTCAATGATGAACGGTTATGTTGTGATATATCATTAATAAAAGTAAAATCAGTTTTCTAGTTTCTGCTTCCGGGTGTATCAGTGATTGTCACTGCAATCTCCAGCATTTTGTGCATAAAATTTTCTCTGAAAGAAAGGAAAAGTAAACTTAGCTGGGATTGTTGGCTTTGAAATACTTAGAATTAATTAGTTTTTATACATATACTTAAAGAAGTGGTAGTTTTACTTGCTGAAGATGGAATCCTATAGAGACATTTGAAGAAATACAAGCTTTCCTTAGAAAACTCAATTAGACATGGTTAGACTTTCACCGATATTTTTGAATATTTATTCCCCCAAACAGTGCTAGGCGTAGAGCAGATACTCAGTCTGTCTGAACAAAAATTAACATCTGTTAGATATACCTAAATTCCAAACACTATGCTGGGACCTCTTTATCTCTTCCTTATAGGAACTATATTTCTAGATTAATAAATGTTTGCTATTGTTAATTTTTTAAATAAATTAATTTTAACACTCTTATCTGCTAATTTTTGTTAAAGTTCTGCTGTCCTCACAAAAGTGCTGCATGACATACTTTTTTTTTTTTTCAATTACAGTGAACTGAATTATTTTGTTAGAGAATTTTTAAACAAAGTTTGAGGTTATTGCAAGCAAACTGAGTGTCCTAAAGACAGTGTTGTTAATTACTGGTGTAGGTGATGAATTTCTCTCTGAACTCCCTATACGTCGTCACCAAACTCTCCTTTTGTCATTCCTGTAGATAGTTTTGGCACACTGCTCCTCCTTCACAAATTCTCTTTGGAGATTTGTGCGAATTTGATTCTGGATGTGGCCTCAGGCTTGACAAGCAACTTCCTGGAAAGGCTTTGCAATAAGAGCTTTTTAGACAAAAATCATCCTGTCTCGGTTTAGCCTTCTCCCTTGTGTGTAAGTCTGTTATTAGTCATGCAGTGTTCAGATTGCCTTGGCCTTTCTTAGGCAACTTCAAGGACATGATCTTAAAGAGACAGTGTCCTCATATCGAAATAATCCAGAATAACATTTTAAAAAGAAAGTTGTTGAGAGACAGCCACAGAGAATTCTAACACTAATTTTTTTTAAACCCAAGTTAACTTCAAATATGTCCCTTGTTACCTCTTTTCAGCAGAAGACAAATCCTTAGACCTTAAAGAGAGCATTGGTATTTTAGCTAAAGTGAGTTTTCCAGAAATGAAAACATGTCAGAACTCCTGTTTATCTCACGAATATAGCCCAGTCTGGAAAAGATTTTTATTTGGTAAGTTTTACTGAGGAAGTTGTTTCTTTTTGCTTTGTTTTGTTTTTATTTTTTTGGAGGGGGGTCTTTTCTTCCTTCTACTGATAAGATAATGCTTAAATGAGATACTTGATAACTGTAAACTGGAAAGAGGATGACTTTAGTTAGCCAAGTGTTTAATCTGGTTTAACATTCCAACTTGCACTACTCCCTCCTCTGTTGAACTTGAGGGCCAGCTTGCCCTGGAGAATAACAATCAATTAATCCTCTTCTAGTGTGGCATAGTGCAGTCCTCCGGCCATACTCTGTTAACTGGAGCATTATTTCTGGGTGGCATCCAACATGTTAGCATTTCGCACAGGACTCTGATCTCATAATCAACCATTACCTATTCTGGGCTCACGATGACTTGATTCATTCCTTTACATTATAAAACTGAATACTTAAAACACTCATGTGGTGGGAACAATGATCTCCATTTTATAGATGAGGAAAATAAAGATCATATAGGTAAATAATTGTTTTAAGACCTCACAGTTTCAATAGGGGCAAAGTCAGAATGAAAGCCACATCTTTGACTTTATATTCATGCTTGCCTTTGCCAAAACTATAGCTGTAGTTGCATCCCAAGGAGGGAAATAGTATGACCTGGACTAAATTAGGGATTGAAAGCACAAAGCCAAATTAAAGGATCATTGTTACTAATAGGAAAAATTGAACAGTCTTTTTGCACCTACAGACTCTACTGTGCCCTCAAACACATCATTAAAGTTCGGAATGCAACTATTCAGCTGAAGTCTTTAAACAGGAGGGTTGCACCAAGATTCACGCCTACTAAGTGCCAATGACTCTGCAGCTATTTAATAGAGCAGCAAAACAAGTTTCAGCAACCCAGATCTTTATCTGCTTCAGCTGAAACGGCCAGTTATATTTTAATCTCAGTTATATAATGATTGTTTTGAAAGCAAGCTGGCACATCTCTAGACAGATTTTAAAAATTATTTCTTTGATGTCCATTTTTTTAAAGTAAAGGACAAATTGAGCTGCATTAAGTATAGAAAATGATGTAGATCTTCACTATTGAATGACTGCTTTGGTTAGGAATTAGACAAACTGTAGCCAAAATAATGTCATAATTTATATTCAATAAAATGTACCTGATTTAACTGTATGATCTGAATATGTTCTGAGAAATCTGTATGTCGCTTATTTCCAATATTCCCTAAAGTTCAGTGCTTCCCTTTTCATCAAGTTCTCCTCCCCTCAGCATACCTGCTCATGGGCACCCACTGACCTGTTTTCTGTCACCACAGATTAGTTTTCCTCTATTAAAATTTCATATGAATGAAATCACACAGAGTGTGTATTTTCTTGTTATTGGTGTCATTTGCTCAGCCTGGTCGTGAGATCTCTGTGTTGCATGGAGTAGTAGTTCATTTCTGAGATAGTCACACTTTGTTTATTCATGCCTCTATGATAGACATTCGTTTCAAGTTTTCAACTAATAAAGAGCCTAAGAAAATTCATGAAACAGTTTTGTGTACATATAACATTTTTATTTCTCTTGGATAAAACCTACGGACAATTGTAGGGTCATTAGGGATTCCAAACTGTACCACACTATCCTATCACATAGGAGTTTCGGTTTCTTCATATCTTCAGCATCAGTTGATATGCTCAACCTTTTTAATTGTAGTCATTCTAATAGGTTTGTAGTGGTTTTACTTCACTGTTTTACTTTGTATTTCTCTAATGAATAATCATATTAAGCAGCATTTCATCTGCTTATCCACTATTTGTATGTCTTCTTAAGTGAAGTGTCTGTCTAATCTGCTTTGATCATTGAAAAAAATGGCTTTTTAAAAATTATTATTGAGTTCTGAGAGTTCTCTCTATATATCGTATTTTTTGGATGCTAGTTCTTAATTTCATAAAATATGAAATAAATACATGTATATATGTATAATATTCCCCTATTTTGTGTTTTTCTTCTTTTTACTTCTAAGTGTTTTTCAGAGAATAGACGTTTTAATTTTGTTGAAGTTCAATTACCAATTTGTTCTTTTATGATCACGAATTTGGTGTATATTTAAGTCTTTGACTAACTCAAAGTCATAAAGGTTTTCTTATGTCTTATTTTCTAAATGTTTAATAGTTTTTAATTTATATTTAGATCTATGGTTTATTTTGAGTTAAATTTTATGTATTCTGTGAAGTATCCCAACGTATCTCAATTCATTTTGGAATATGGATATTCAGTTGATCCAGCACCTTTGTTGAAAGAACTATCCTGTTTTTCACAGAATTATTTTTGCTCCTTTGTGAAAAATTGATGTCCATATATATGTGAGTTTATTTCTGTTCTATATTTATATTAGTATCACACTATCTTGACTATTTTAGCTTTTAAAAAAGCCTTGAAATGGGGAAGCATCAATCCTCTTTGTTCTTAATTTTCAAAACACTTTTGGCTATTCTGAGTATGCTTTATTTTTATATGATTTTTAGAATTAAAGTTCCATTTTCTACAAAATAAGCCTTGGAAGATTTTAAATGGAATTTTGTCAAATATAAAAATCAGTTTGGGATGAAGTGACACCCTGACCACATTGAGTCTTTTGACTCAAGAACAAAATGTATTTCTTCTTTACCTAAGCCTCTGGTTTATCTAAGCGATCTTTTGTAGCATTGCAGTTTTTAGAGTACACATCTTCCACATCTTTTGTTAGATTTGTCTCTCCTGAATTTTTGATACAATTGTAATTGGTATTTTTCTCAAAATTTGAATTTCTGGTTGTTTGTTACTGGTATATAGAAATAAAATTGATTTTGTATATTGATCTTGTATCCTATATTAATCTAAGTCACTTTTTAGTTCAAGGAGTTTCTTTGTAGATTCCAGTAGTTTTTTTATATAGACAATCATGTCATCTGTGAATCAAAAAGTTTTATTGTTTCCTCTTCAGTCTGGATACTTTTTATTTCTTTTTTGTGTCTCATAGCATTAGGTAGAATCTTCATTGTAATATTAAAGAGAAGGTGAGAGCTTACATCCTTGTCTTGTCATGAAGTGTCTAGTTTCTCACAATTTAGTATAAAATCAGATGTAAGTTTTTTGTTTATGCTCTTTGACAGGTTGAGGAAGTTTCTTCTTTTTCCCCTAGTTTGGTGGGATATTTATCAATCATCTTGAGTTTGTCTAGTGATTTTTCTGTGTTAATAGAATTGATCTATTTTATTAGTATGGTGAGGTAACTATTTTTAAATGTTAAACCTTGAATTCCTGGATAAACCCAATTTGGTTATAATATATTATACTTTTTATATATTGTTCAATTAAACTTGCTAAAGTTTTGTTTAGAATTTTTGCATTCATGTTCGTGAGGGATATCAGTCTAATTTTTTCTCTTGTAATGCTTTTATATTTTGATGTCAGAGGTTTTTTTTGTTTGTTTTTTAAAATTATTTATTTGTTTATTTATTTTTAGAGAGAGGGGAAAGTAGAAAGAGAGGGAGAGAAACATCACTGTGTGGTTGCCTCTCACTCGTGCCCCCAACTGGAGACCTGACGTGCAACCTAGTCATGTGTCCTGACTGGGAATTGGACCAGCGACACTTGGCTCACAGACTGACGCTCAATCCGCTGAGCCACAGCGGCCAGGGCTTGATGTCAGAGTTTTGATATCAGAGTAACATCATCCTCATAATATAAATTGGATTTCATTTAGCATAATAGACTGATAGCTGTAGGAGAGGAGGCAGGAGAGGGGAATAGTGGAAGGAAGGGGAAGGGACTAGTCAAAAGAACATGTATGAATAACCCATGGACATGGACAATCGAGAGGAATTGACTGGGGGCTAGAGAGGTGAGCTGGGTGGAGGGGGGCAAAAGAGGAAAAATTGGACAAGTTAATAGAATAAACAATAAAGAAATTTTTAAATAAAATCTCTAAAAAAATTTAGTCTTGTTTCTATTTAAGGCTAAGAATTAGTTTTTGAGTACATTTGGCTAATCATATTAAATTTTAATTTATAATATTACCAATATCTTTACTTTTAACATGTAATTTCTGGTGTGATTTTTTTTTTTTTATTAACTCGAGATCACAAGAAATTTCCATTAAATTTGGTTTGGATAGAAAAAATAAATAAATAAATTGGAGAATATTCTCTCCTTTAAAGTTTATGAAAGTGTTTATGTAGAATTGGAATTATTTCTTTCTTGTAAGTTAAATAGGATCTACCAGTGAAGTCATCAAAGCCTGGGTGTGTGTGTGGGGGTGTGTGTGTGTGTGTGTGTGTGTGTGTGTGTGTGTGTTTTGTGGTGGAAAGGCTGTTAATAACAACTTAGTGAGCATTCTATTCTTATAGAGTGGGATGGTCTGTAATGTCAGTTAGATCAAGTTGGTTAATAATGCTTTTCAGATCTTTCGTTTCCTTAGTGATGTTCTGTTTACATGTTCACTTACTGTTTAAGGGAATGATATTTCAGTCTGTTACTGAAATTGTGGATTTGTCAGTTTTTCCTTTGTAGATCTATCAGTTTTTCATTCATGTATTTTGAAGCCATGTTATTAGGTGTAAGAAATTTAAGATTGCTATATCCTCTTGATGAATTAGCCCCTTTTTCATTCTTAAATGAAACTCCTAATCTCTAGTGATACTCTTTGCTCTGACATATGTGATGACTGATCTTAATATAGCCACTTCAGATTTCTTTTGATTCGTGCTAGCATTATATCTTTCTTCATCATGTTACTTTTACCTAATTGTCTTTTTTTTTTTCAAACATATAAGAGAAAGCTTATTGAAAAAGTCACAGAGGTAGAAAGTAAGGGGTAAAAGAAATGGTCTCAGGAAATAAATTACAGAGGCAAAAGAAGGGGGCCCTTGGTGCTTAGGAGAGAGCTTAGGTAAAGGTAAAGAGCTTGTCGGGGAGAAGGGGGGAGGAGGTGTAGGTGTGCTCCTGGGAGGGAGAGCTCCCTGGGTCTCTATCCTAAAGGCTTTTAAGGGTAGGGATCCTAGAGAAGGTCTCAGGAAAGGATCTCAATAAAACATTCATCAGATTTCCAGGTGTGTCTTTTCAAGGTCTAATTGTCTTTTTTATTTGAAGTGCATTTCTTGTAGACAGCAAATAGCTCGGTATTAATTTTATGTCAAATCTGACAATCCCTTCCTTTACATTGGGGAATGTATATCATTTATTTGGTTTTCAGTCCATCATCTTGCTTCCCGGTGATCACCCCCTTGGTTGTTAAACTTGTGCCTGTGTCATGTATTATCGCAGTACCAAAAAGAGGGCAAGAAGGCCTTTTTTATTTTCCCATTTTGTAATCATAAAAAATAGGCAAATTGCTTAAAGTTTGGAGTTTCTTCACAATTTTTAACATTAATGATTTTTTAAAATTCTGTTTGCAAGTTAAAGGGTTTGTCATTGTTTCTTTAAAAAAAACAATAATGCACTATATCCCTATTCATAAAGTGCTTGTTCTATTTATAAGATTGAAAATTCTGAATAATCCTTTTAATATTGTTTGTTTGTTTATACCTCCTTTTACACTAGTTAAATATTTCTTAAAATTATGTTTTATTTCCTTGTTAGTTATACTCTATAACTGTCTATATTGTTATAATAGTAATTTATAGTATTGATCTTTAACTTATTACTCTCTATCTTCAAATTTCATCATACCACTTTATTTTTAGGATAAAAATTATACAGTAGTGTACTTTCATTTTTCCTCTTCTGACCTTTGTGCTAACATTCTCATATAATTTACTTTTACATATGCTATGAACTTCCCACTACACTATTATTTTTGTTAAGTAGTTGATTATCTTTTGAAAAAAGTAAATAAATACAGATAAATCTCAAATATATATACATATGTACTATAACTATAAATACTTATAAATCATAAATATAGAAGTATAATGAGTATAAGTATATATTTATATATTTATTCATGTAGTTATCCTTTCCATTGCTCTTTAGTTTTTTTTTAATAAATCCATACTTCCATCTAGTATCATTTTTTCCTATTTGAAAGACTTCCTTTAACATTTCTTGTAATGTGGGTTTGCTAATAATTCAGCTTTTGTAATTTTTTTAAAAATGTGTATTTAACCTTTACTTTTGAAAGATATTTTACTAGATATAAAATTCTAAGTTTGCAGGTTTTTTCTTTTCCTTTTACTATTTAAAAGAATTTATTCTACTCTTTTCTCATTTACACAGTTTTTGATCAGATATATGCTGTTGTCTTGTGACCGAGCAAACTGGGGCTTGGCCACATGGCACCTTAATACATGACCCAACAATCAGTGCTGAAGGAAAGAGGTTTTTCTTTACAGGATTCCAACCTTGGGGGGTGCTGAGAACACTCCTGCTCAGAGCCCTGCTCTCCGACAAGACCCAGCGCTTTCCTTGCTCCCCAAAAGGCTAAAGCCAAAACCATATCCAGAAGTTCCCTATATCCTTATCTGTACTTAAGCCGGCTGCCCAAAGAGATCTCCATCCCTTCTGGAATGTGCACTTGTGGGTTTCAGAGTCACCATCCTCTTGCAGTAACTCTCTCCCTCAGGATCTGGGGTATATTGTCCTCAGCTTCCATGTAGTAGTTCAGGGAAACGTGCCGTGTTACACTGGGTCATGGTGAAGTCCCGGGAGGCACATATTCTGAGAGAGTGGCATCTCCGTACATCCTTCAGAAAAGCCTAGGTCTGTAGGTCAGCGTTCCCAGTCACAGTTCTGTTCAGCTCCAAGCATCTCCCATGAATCTGTGCTTGGTTAGACAGGTCCCCACACAGCTCCATCAGCTCTGCCAGGTCCCCACAACACTCTTATCAGTCCTCTCCTTACACCCTTTCAGACCGCATAGCTGCTTCCCTACACACCAGGCCTCATGGTGGACTGGCCCCCTTTCTATACCCTTTTCTCCACATGGCTTCTTCTTTATACACCAGACTTCATGATGAAAGAGTCCCTTTCTCTTTCATCCCACATGGCTTCTACTTCACCACAGACCGCATGCCTTCTTTCCCCTTTCTTTTAGCCCGCTGTTATTTTAGATGCTTGGCCTGGAACTTCCTATGTGACCTCATATCTGGCCCCTGCTATGATGAGCTACTTTTGCCAGCTCCCCCATATCAGCTACCCTCTTTTGGCTGCCATCTTTAGTCAGGTCATGAGTTCCCCATGACACAGGGGTAACCATCTCTCCTGACTATGTCTTGAGCCACGATAGTTCTTAGTCACTTGCAGCTTTCACCCTGGGCAGCAGTTCACTTCCCTTCAGGAAAGACACAGCTATTAACGTGCCATTGTTATGCAAAGTATCTTTAGAGCCGTACCACCCACTTCCCTTTCCCCCAACAAAAGAATGTGGGGAATATGCTCTGCTATTTTCCAGGAAACCCATTACAGTCTTTATCTTTGTTCCTGTGTACAGAATGTTTTTTTTTTTTTTTTTTCTTCTACTGCTTCTTAGATTTTTCTTTCTACTGGTGTTGAGCAATATTTTTACTATTTCTTGTACTACGGGTTCTTGAATCTATAACTATAATTTTAATACAATTTAAATAATGTTTTAGCCATTATTTTTTTCAAACATATTTTCTCACTTGCCCTCTCCTCCAGGGACTCCAATTAGTCCATTGATACTGGGTGCTTGAATTTATCCCTCAGTTTACTCTAGTGCTCTTTTAATGTTTTAAAATTCTCTCTTATCTATGTCAGTTCTGGGCAGTTTTTACTAATTGATCAATGTCCTCATTAAATGTCATCTTTTTCTACCTTTTTGTGTGCCTGGTAATTTTGGTTGAATGTCAGACATTGTGAATTTTATCTTGTCAGGTGCTGGATGTTTTTTGTATTTATATAAATATTTTTGAGTTTTGTTCTGTGACATAGTTAATTTACTTGAAAACAATTAGCTCCTTCCAGGTCTTGCTTTTTAAGATTTCTTAGGTGATAATGGAACAGTACTCAGTTCAGAGCTAATTATTCTTTCTGTGTATTTCACCCAGTGCTCATGAATTGTGAGGGTTTCCCTATGGCTGGTGGGTATTCAAACTCTTCCCACCTTTGAGGAAGTCCCAGTTATTATTACCTTAATTCTTTTAAATGACTCCTTCCACAACCTCAAGTAGTTTCTCACACACATACTCTGATCAGTACTTAACTAAATACTTGAAGGTAACTGCATATTTCAGAGTTTTCTCTCTGTGCAGCTCTCTCTTATCAGGTTTTCTGTCCTGAAAATTCTAGCCACTTTGGTCTCACTAGAATCTCACCTCTGTCGTCTTAACTCAGAGAAGCCACTGGGCTAAGCCTGAGTTTCCCTCCCTACATTGCAGCATGGAAACTCACCTTATTTGATTCCTGCTTCTCAGGGTCATTGACCTTTGTTACTTTATGTACAATGTCTTATAAATCTCTGTTTATATAGTTTGTCTACTTCATATAGTGTCATGTGGGAGGATAAATCTGTTCTATTACTGAATCTTTGCTGGAAGCGGAATTCCTTTATGTTTCTAAATTTTTATCCTGTATTGTTTTCTTTACATTTGAAGAATTTCTTGTTGCACAAGCCTAATGAATCCTCTTAGCTTTTCTTTGTATGATATGTTTTTATTTTCTCTTTAATTTTAAATGACATTTTTACTGGTTTTACAATTATAGATTAAGAGTTTTAATTTACATTTACCATTTCAAAGATGCCATTTCATTATTATAGCCCTAACCTCCAGTACCTCACAATGCAACTGTATTTGGAGATACGGCCTTTAAAGAGGTAATTGGGGGGAAATGAGCTCATACGGGCCTTAATCCAATATGACTGGTGTCCTTATAAGAAGAGGAAAGTCAGACATAGACATATAGAAAGAAGGTCTTATAAACACACCAGAAGAAGATGGCATCTACGAGTCAAGGAGAAAGGCCTCAGAAAAAACTAACCTGTCAACACCTTGCTCTTGGGCCTCTAGACTCCAGAACTATGAGAAAATAAGTCTCTGTTGTTTAAGCTACGCAGTCTGTGGTAATTTGTCGGGATAGCCATTGCAGACTAACACATCTGGCTTGCACATTTTCTGTCAAGAAATCTGAAAGTATTTTCATCTCTATTGCTTAATATGTTGTGTGACCACTTTTTCTCTAGTTGCATTTAAGAATTTCTCTTTGTGCCTGTTTTTCTGCAAGCTGATTACAGATTGCTACCTTGATGTAGTTTGGGTTTATGTGCTTGGTATGTGTTACATTTATAGATTTCACCAAATTTGAAAAAACCTGGTCATTATTACTGAAATATTTTTTCACCACACTTCTTCTGGGACTCCATTTATATATACATTAGATCACTTAATATTATATCATGTTTTCCCTTTTTTTTTCCCTATTTGTGCTTCCATCTGTCAGTTTCTGTTGCTGTACCTTTAATTTTAGTGGCTTTTTCTTCTGCAGTGTCTTTTATTAACTATGTCCAGTGAATTTTAAAATTTCATATTTTTTTTTATTTCTAAAAGCAATATTTTCATATTGCCCCTTTCTTTATGAGGTTAAATCTTTTAAATCTTGTGTATATTTATATTCACTTAATGATTTTGCTAATTATACCATTATTTTTGTTTCTGCATTTGGTTTCTCCTGAATAATGACTATATTGTTTTGCTTCTTTACATGTTCAGTAAATTTTGATTATATGCTAGCCTTCTCAAGATTGTTGTTTTCATTTCTAGAAGTTTGATATAGATTATTTTTATATATAATTGGGTATTTGATTTCATTGTCTTTTTAAAATACAAGTGAAGTTGGTTCTGACAGGTAGTTAAGTAACTTACCATCAGCTTGATACCTTAGAGTCTTGCTTTTAAGCACTATTAGGGCAGGTCTAGAATAGCTTTTACTCTGTAGTTCATTGGACTCTATTACAAAGGCATACATTTTTTTAGTGTCAACAATGAATACTGGATCTTCAACATGTACTCTACTCTGGCAGGCTGTGTTACCACCCAGCCCCGTGGGAGCTCTGAGAACCCTTCATTTCTCAGGACTCCAGCGGTTCCCTTGCAGACTTTTATCCTATGCATGTGCGATGTTACATTCAGGAACAGACTCAAGAGGACTCCTATTCGGATTTCTGGAGATATTTTCTGCATAGCTCCCATCTCTTTGCATGAAATTCAAGTTGTTCTAGTCTCCCCAAACTCCAGATTTGTTGTCTGTGGTCTGCTTGAGTTCTGTGTTCCTGCACTATGGTCCATAAAAAAAAAAATATATATATCTTAAGGCTTTTGTCATCAGGGTGAGTATAGGAAACATCATAACTATTTTTTTCCTCCTGTATCACTGAACACATTTATAATTGCTTATGCGTTCACTCAACAAATATTTATTGATATGTGTTGTGTGGCAAGCACTACATGAAAGAGCTGGGGATTCAATAGTAAACAAGCCAGAGTCCCTTCTCTAGTGGAGATTATGATGCAGTCGGACAGCCAGACTAAACTAGTAAATAATTGCATGACATGATTTCAGGTAGGAGAAGTGCTCTGAGGAAAAATAATACAGGAGAGAGGAACGGAGAATGCTGGTAGAGGGTGTGTTTTAGACATTACATTAGGTTTCTATTGATGCACAACAAATCACCGCAAACTTCGTGGCCTAAAGCAGCACAAATGCATTCTCTCACGTCATCCGTGGCCAGGAATCAAAGCCTATGGTTGCCTGAGTTCTCTGCTTAAGTCTCACAAGGTTGTAGTCAAAGAGTCAGCCAGGATTGGGTTGAATCTGAGGCTTAGGGTCCTTTTCAAACTCATGTGCTGTTGGCAGAATTCAGTTCCTGCAGCTGCAGGACTCATGGAAGCAGAGCGACAGTGTCTGCAACTGCCCACCCAGGGTAATTGCCACTCAGAGTCAAGGACGGTGACCTGGTCATGAGAGTTAGATCCCACTGAATCACAGGTTCCACCTGCACAAGGACAGTAAACCGGGGGGTGGGGGTGGGGGGTGGAGGTCATGGGGCCACCTTAGAATTTTACCTCTTACAGACAGAATGGTCAGAAAAGGGCTTTCCGTATTGGTTACATCTGAGCTAAGACCTGGAAAGAAACATCAGAGCCTGAGCTCTATAAAGGTGACTTGTAGAAAGTGTAAAAGTACATGTGGGGCTGGCTTCTAGACTCACATATTTCTATTGGCCATTACTATGATAGACACTGGTAAAAATGCGTTATAACAGTTCTGAAATAAGCAGTATGTGCGTTTCTATTTGACCAATGAGAAAACCAAGCTTCCAAGAGATTAGCTATCACCCTCAAGCTCACACAAAGTGTGGTAAGACCAGGGTGTGAACCCAGGTGGGGAACCGAGCCGCAGAGCAGGTCACAGGAATACCACCTGTGCTGTCACACAGGGGACACACTCAGGAGCCCTCGGCGCTGGGTTTAATGCTCCACCGTCACCATTTGAGATTCTTATAATTTTATCTTGAACTAGAGTTTGTAAGAGAAGTCCGAGGAGACAATGGAGCACATGCATGAGCAGAGAGGATGCGCACGACGTGAGGATCTGCCCATCCTGGCCGACCTGTTCACATACAGCATTTGGGGAGCCCCATGGCACAGAATTCCAGTGGACCCATGATGGTGAGAGCCCAGGGAGACTCAACATGAATACAAGGTACGCATGTTATGTCTATGACTAAGTAAACGAGGAGCTAGCTGCCCTGAGTGGCTACATCATTTTCATTCAAACCAGACAGCTTTGGGGATCCTGAAAATAGCTGCACCCCTGTGGCCCAGCCCGCGGACAGTGAACAGGGTGGGAGTGAGAGTGAGCACTGAGGAATGTCCCTAGAAAACTGAAAATGTATGAGAATCCTAAGCCAAAGATGTGTCTCCAATGAGCTTCCTCAAATAGCAGCACATTGTTCTAGTAGAGCTTTTGGAAAATACTCCTCCTTGGAGACAATACAGTGCAGTGCAGTCTGAACTCTGGGACCAGACTTCTGAGTGGTGATGCATCTCAGTTGGTTGTATGGGGACCCCACTCTACCAGCCACCACCTCAGCCACCTCCATGGCTGCCTGAGACACTCGGGGGAGGGTTTTATTACAACACTTGCGGGTGAGATACATGTGAGCTATGTGAGATGCATTCCTGGGATGGATGATATTTTAAACTTCATTGTTCATTTATAACTTACTGAAAAAACTAAAGTTTGCTATTTAACATTCACAAAACTAAGTCTAAAAGAACTTTAAGTTCTGTACCTGGGTTGATGTAAGTTGGATTTCAGGACAGATAAGACCCTGAATGTAAATGTCCACGTACAAGCAAAATTTCCAGGCACTATTTCAGACTTGCAAGGTAGTGGACATGGAAAGACTGAAGTCAAGGTCTCCAAACATTAAAGGGGACCCAGATAATATCTGGGTTACAATGAAACAAGAAGAGCATTCATTAAGGTAAATGGGTGATATGTTAAAAGGCAAATTGGAGAATAGGATAGCAGAGTAGGGCAGAAGGAGCTGGAGGCCTAAGAGGGATGAAGGGAATCTGCTGGGCTGGTGGGGGGAGGGGCTGTGGACACACCCTCTTGAAGGTACACCCTCCCCACCTCTGAAGCCCTTTATGACTCCTCAATGCCCTGTGATGCAGGCGTGGCAATAAAGCCAAGAGCCTGCCCTCTCAGAGCTCAGTTGCGTTGAGCAGCTTTGCCTTTCGGAAAATGGGACTCGACCTATTTCTGAATGTGCTTCAAGAGATTTATCTCTACGTCTTCGCAGAACCTATAGATGACACCCGCAGCCTAACTTACATCTGTGTGCTGTGGGTGCTCCTCCTAATCTTCATTTGCATGGTGGGAATTCCATCTACCCCAACCTACTGGGAAAGTGAACACACTGAAAAGGTAAGGAAACTTGAGCAGGCCCCAACAGAGATTCTTTTTTTTTTTTTTTTTTTTTTTTTTTTTTACAGATTTAATGTGTTTTATTGATTAAAATATTACATTTGTGCCACTTTCCCTTCCCTCTGCTCCCCTCCTCCCGGTGGCCCCCTCCCTCCAGTTGTCCCCCACTTTTAGATTATGTCCATTAGTTGTGCTTACAGTTCCTCCCAACCTCTCTCCGTCTATTCCATTCCCTCCTACCATGATCCCCAATTCCTATATCATCTCCCTCCCTCTCCCCACTCCCCCTCTCTGTTGGCCTCCCCCCACTATGTTTCCCTTACCCACAGTTCCTTTTCCACTCTCGTTGCCTGTTTAGTTTGCCTTTGTTTCATCTCCCTAGCTTCTGTTTTTTAAACCAGTCCCTTTAACTTCTCATATAACAGTGGTTTGGATCTAATGAACTCTTTCAGTTTTATTTTGTCCTGGAAACACTTTCTCTGTCCTTCTATTCTGAATGACAATTTCGCTGGATAGAGTATTCGTGGTTGTAGGTTTTGGATTTTCATTACTTTGAATATTTCTTGCCAGTCCCTTCTTGTCTGTAGGGTTTCCCTTGAGAAGTCAGCTGATAGTCTAATTGGGACCCCTTTGTACATAATTCTTTTCTTCTCTCTTGCTGCTTTTAAGATTCTCTCTTTATCTTTAATTTTTGACATTTTGATTATAATGTGTCTTGGAGTGGTTCTCCCTGGGTCCAGTCTCTTGGGAACTCTCCTTGCTTCCTGGACCTGCAAGTCTATTCCCTTCCCCAAGTCTGGGAAGTTCTCCTTTATTATATTTTCACTCAATTTTTCAAGTTCTAGTTCATCTTCCTCATTCTCTGGCAAACCAATGATTCTTATGTTGGGCCTTTTATAGCTGTCCCAGAGGTTTCTGATCCTCTCATTGTTGCTTGCCATTTCCTCTCGCTGCATTGGTTGACTGCTTGTTCCTTCTCCATATTCCAGTTTGTTGAAATGGACTCTGGATTCCTCACCATCTGTCTCGTATGTGGTTTTGTTCCTTTCGTTATGAAAGTTTTTCGCTTCTTTCATATCTTTTTCCTGCTCTTTTGTGAATTCTGTAAGCCACCTGATAACAATGGCCCAGAACTGAGCCTCTGACAGGTTTCTTATCTGTTCATCTGTCAGGTTCTCTATCTGCTGTCTGGTGAGTTGTGTCACCGGGATCTCTATATTTGTCTGCCACATTTTGACAGATGCGTTTTGTTTTCCTGGGCCGGCTGTCGGGGGCAGGGGGCAGTGCCTGCGTACGCGTCACAAATCAGCGACCGCCGGCGCCTGCCCGTCCGCGACCTATTTCGCAGCCCTGTGGTGCTTTCTGTGGGGGCGGGGGTCCAAGATGGATTCACACAGTTATTCAGCTAGGAGACCGGGATCCGTCCTCCCGCCCCCCTGGGCCTCACTGTTCAAGGCGATGCTGCGGCTGCTCCCCAGCGCCGAGTCGGGCACGCCAGGGGCTTGATTGGAGTCGCGCACGGCAGGGGCTTGATTGCCTCCAGGATTTTTCGCTGCCCCGCCCCGCCGCTCCGCAAACAGCTTTGCCTTCTTTAACTCTTACCTGCCCAAATGGCACCGCTGGTTTATAACTTCATATGTTGGGCTTCCGTGTAGCTTTATTTTCTGGAATTTCTAGTTATCCTTTGTTTTGAAGTAGTTGTATTCCACTGTAGTTGTAGAGGGAGACCTAGCGTGTCCGTCTAAGCCTCCATCTTGGCCGGAAGTCAACCCCAACAGAGATTCTTTACTGTTGTTCCCCCTTTTATGTGAGTTTGGTTGAGTCAGAGAGACACCAAAGATGGGATGTCTGAGGGGAGACTAGAACGTCACTCTTCCAGGGGACGGGACCAGGCAGGGTTAGGGTCCAGGGAGGACTCAGGTTGCCACATGAAGCTCACACGCCATGTGGGTGGGGTGGCAGGTTTCTGGCTAAGATTCCAAACACAGTGAGTCCCTAGTTCTCGATCGAGTTATTTAGAGACTTTGGGATCCCTGCAGGACACCAGAGTTAACCAGCACTTTAGCATGAGTCACATCGTTCACTGAGCCCCCAGCCTTTGTGTTGGGCTGGTCAGGAGAGCAGTGCTGAGCCTCTCAGAGCCCCTGAGAAGAGAGGCAGGGCTCCATCCCAGGTTACACGGTCCTATGTGAGGGAACATGGGCAACTGTAGGCCTCAGATTATATGCCTGCATTGAGCAGAGGCCCTCTGAGACTATCCAGTGTGGCCCTCACAGACAAAAGCCTTTCTTGAGCTTTTCAAAGAAGGAAAAATTAAAAACATTTTAAAGCTTTAAATATTGGTAAAAACAAAAACAAAAAACAAACAAACAAAAAAAAGTTCTATTAATTAAAATGAGCTTGTTGGCTCAGAGAGACATTATTCTTGAATAATAAATATCTGCGTTTCTTAGGGAGAGGATTGAGAGAAGTGAGTCCCAACCTCTCATTCTTTTCTTTCTGTTCTCAGCGTCGGACCAGAGCCAAGAGGAGAAGGAAAGGTGGGACATTGAGAGGTAAGGCTATGCCTGTCCCGCCCGAACTCCCAAGGGTGACCCCCTCTCTCTCTCTTTTCCATGAGGTACCAGGGCCATGATCTCTGGCAGTTGGTAGATACAGTCCCTCTCAGAACAAAGAGCCCTCGGAGGGGAGGCTCATGCAAAGACAGTCAGAACCTGAGACTTCTCAGAGTCTCTGCTCTGCTGTCCTTGGGTAGGAAGCAGTCACGGACCGGGGCAATGGGTGTTGCCCAGTAGATGTCCAGAGTCAGAACTCCTGTCTCCCAACTCAGTGAAGGTACCTTGGCTTCGTACTGATCAGATTCCTCTTTGTTGTAACCATTGACCTCTCTGCTTCACGGAGTGGTTTTGAGCATCCAATGAGATAATGTGTATAAAAAGTACTTTATAAATGAAGCAACAAGGACATGGGAACCTTAGTAGTATCATTGAGCATTTGACTTCATACTAATTCTTGGGACTTTCAGAGTCTACTCTCCCAATGGTCTCCCATAAAGGGACCCCTGTGCAATACCTATGTGTCTACCTTTATTATGTGTAACCCACTCTCCTGGTTTCCCGGGTTCAAGATATTACCACAGGGGAAAAGAGAAGAAGAACACGGGGCTAAGTTCTGTCCTAAAAAGGTGACTAGTCTTTCCCCCCTTTTCTTGGTCTCTCTTTAGCATGTTCTATGCAATTCCAGGGATTCAGTGTAACCTTACATAGTGATGGGAGGGGGTTGCCATGGGAACGGGAATGTGAGTGAATGCCTTGGGGTGAGTGCTGCTGAGTACATTGTGGCATCATGGATGTGGAGCAATGTGAAGGGGCAGCAGGCTTCAGGTGGCCCCACCCCCACCAGGCCAATAGGTCCTTCTTTCCTTGTGCTGGTCCTGGCTGCAGCTTTGTACCTCCTGTCTCCTGCAGCCCCCTGGGCCAGAATCATGATACCATCAGTGTTCATCAACATGTATGTCCAGACCCCTCCTGTGAGGTGTATAATCACACAGCTGCTGAGCTCAATTGGCTGCCGATCTCAGAGGCCCTGGAAGATCCTCCTCCCTCTGTGTCCCCTCTGGCTTCTACAGCTCCCGTGACTGAGTCATCATCATCTACTCAGTCCTCTGCCTTCTCAGCAGTCCCTCCGGGAGACCTAATCCCACCCCCTCTGCCTGAGCCTTTCTCACCACCCCCCTCTCTTCTCTCTGCTGACCAAAGGGCTCCCTTGGGTAAAGTTTTGTCACCCTCACCACCAGGCCAAGCTCTGCCTCCAGAGCCTTTTCCTCCTCTGGAACCCAGATTCCCAGTGCACAGTTCCGTACCTCAACCCAAAGACTCTTTCTCTTCAAACCTGGCACAATGGGATTTCCATAAAGAGTCTCCTGACATCTATTCTACAAAGACTTCTCCTGGAGGAGACGCTGCTGCCAAACTTATAGGTCCTAGACACCACCTGTTTCTCAGCCCCGATGAGCATGACTTGGCACAGCAGTACTCATATCTTAAGACTAGGGAGGACCATTTAAAGCAAAAGCTTTTCTGGGGTCTTCCATCTCTGCACAGCGAGTCCTTGCCCTCTGCTGGCCATGCCTTGGGTGACTGTCCCTCAATCTTTATTTTTAATAGTGTCTCCAATGCCCCTGCAGGCCAAGAATCTCCAGTACTTCCTTATTTCCTACCTCCGTCCTTGCTTAAGGCCCAACCTCAACCCTTGTCTCAAACCCTGCCCCAGTCCCAGCCCCTACCTCTCACTCAGACCCAACCACAGGTCCACCTTCAACCCCCACTCCCAATCCCTCCATCCGGTCCCATAACCCAGGATAGTGCCTGTGGAGTGCAATTCCATGGACCCCAAAATGAATTAGAACACATCAGCTCATCTGAAATTCAACACCTAGAATGCAAGGTATTGCAGAAGACACAGGAAAGTTTGTTGGGCTTACCCTCTGTGGTTCAAAAGTCTACAGAAGCCTTCCATGCTCCAGCTCCCACCTGTCCTTCTTGCCAGCCCTCTGAGGACTATATTTCAGTTTCCATCGATCCTGGAGAGTTTCTACTCAACAGTGAACTTCAACAGAAACTTGAGAAACACCTTAAAAGGAGGACCATCCACCACAGGTGGGGCCTGCCCCGCAGGATCCACGAGTCTCTGTCACTGATGAGACCAAAGAAGTGCTCAGACAGATGTGAGTCAAAGAACAGTTATGGCCTCCTGTGGATGTCTGAGTATAAGGGCCAGAGTAGCCAGCCAGGAAGCTTCCGTGAGAGTGGCTCAGAAATGCTTCGGCCAGAGGAGCCGGGGACAGATGAGGAGCAGAACCAAAAGAATGATCCAGAAGATCTGTTGAGTGACTCAGAGAGCTACTCAGGTAAGGACGTGGGGTATGGCTCTGAGAAAGGCCTAGCCATGATGAGTCCATCAGAAGAAAATTCAATGGTGTCAGGGGAGAGTGAAAGTCCAAGACAACTGGAAAATGACTTGAAACTACATCTCAGCAAGAAGCTTGATGATATCAGTGAGGGTCAGCTCCCTGGGACTGTGCATGGTTCCTGGCACACTATGGAGGAGACTCCTTCTGTAAAGTCCCACATCAAAATAGAACAGAGGAGTCTGCCACCACCAGTGGGCAGGGACTACTGTGTGGACATGTCCCAAGAGCTTTCCTTCCTGGTGACCGGAGCACAGCAGTTGCTGGAAGCTCATATTACCAAGTTTCATGAAGAGACATTACAGGGCCTTCCTGCCAAGGCCCTTGAATCCATGGAAATCTTTAAACTGAGAGATACTTCATCCCATTCCTCATATGATTTCCACTCCTCCTCCTCAACCAACTGGATTTCGAAGATGAACTCCAAACCTCGGGGCTTCACGCCCGTGAGAGGAAGCCCTAGAATCCTTTATGGATTAGGAAAGAGAACAGAAACAGCCACTGTCCTGAATACTCCTCCCCCTGACCCCTCACTTGTGGGCGAGGAAGAACAGGGGACCCTGAAACAATCACCCTCTGATAACAAACACGAGGTTGTAGAGGAGGTTCAGAAAATTTGCGGAGCCAGACAAAATGTTCTGCCTGTCACAAACAACATCACTGGCAAAGCAAGGCAGAGACATTTTCCAATAGACAACACTCACCTGCCAAAGCTGCCTGCAGGGCAAGCCGGGGCCAGCCATGAGCCAGAGGGCAAGAGTGTGAATTCCAGTGGCAGAGCAGAAATGCAACTGGGCAAAAGCACGGAGGGGACAGCAGAACCTGCTTCCATGCCCACCGTGTCCAGGGAGATAGTCAAGGCTGAGGAGCTGAATAGTGTTCAAAACAAAACCAGTGACACCTTCACAACCAACAAGCTGGGAATCTCCCGAAGAATAAATGTTAATGAGAGCGAAGAAACAACAGCGGTGACTACTAAAGTGCCCCCACCAAAAATACCAGCTCCCCAAGATCCTACGTCTTCAGACTTAAACAAGCAACTCACTGATGAGTTAGAGTTTAAGCTGGAGACGAGAAAGAATAGACAGGCCCAAGGGAAACCCACTGACGTGTCCCATGAGACTAGCAAAGCCTCCCTGCCTCATGCTCAGAGTGTCCCCAGGGTGGACATGGGACTTTCCCAGGTGCAACGTGTCCATTTAGAGAAGAGAAGAGCCAGTATGAAGCAGCAGCAGGAGCCTTGGGTCCCTAAGCACAACTTAAAGTTGTGCCAGAATAAGAATTTCCCACCACCTACAGAGAAAGAGAGTCCCACAAGCCCCAGATCAGAAGAGCTTGGTGCAGGGGATGCAGGGTTGGTAGCATCCCAAAGTGGAAAAGTGAGAGATTCTACTCAGAAGATGGTTGTGAGCAAGTCTAATTTCATAAATAGAATCAAATCATTTTTTAAATGGCGTATTCCTGAGGTGAAAAGCACAAAGCAAGAAGACCCCCAGGTAAAGGGCAGCTGCATAGCATCTGTGCAGAGCAGAGGCCCAATTAGAAGGAGAGCAACCTTTACTGGGATGATGGACGTAAAGAGAGCCATTTTAGAACTCGGGAAGTTCCCTGAGGAGAAAGTGGGACCTCAGCCCACAGGAGCTACCGCCTGCCCTCAAGAGCCCCTTCCCTCGGCAGTGAAGCTGGGGACAGATCAGCAGAAGGCAGCAGTGCGGGCCCAGGCGCAGCCTGTCCACTCCAGGGCCCCCTCCTGTAAGTCCTCCCGCCAAACAGCCATCTTTCCTGGCCAGAGCTCTATGAGCAGAAATGAGGACAGACACCCCCAGAAAGTTGGGGCATTAAAAGACCATCAATTATATCAGAAGCAGCCCCAATCTGTTCCCTCCAGGGGGATTGTGACCCATCCGCGCCCCACCTGCAGGCCTCACACTACCTCCTGCTGCTCTCACCACTGCAGAAGGCACTGTGTGTAGAGATCTGTGCCTGTGATTTAGACAGAAAATCCTATTCTGTAATTTCCAGGCAATTCCTTCCTTATGGAGAATACTGATTTGCCTAATAAATGTTTCCCTGCTAATAGTGTTATCTTTCCTCTGTACTGTGTTGGGGGCATGGGTTTTGGGTATCTCCAGGCTTGTGCTTAAAGAAAAGAAGGAGTTCGTTCAGCTCCTACTGATTGCTTCCTTTGGCTTCCAAAGTGACCAGTCCCTGGAGCACTTGTAGAGAAGTAGATATCACATACCCTCCCCGAAAGCCCACTTCCTCCCTGACGAAGTTTGAGGAGATGAGCTCTGTCTCCTTCCTCGTAGCTTAGCCTTAATGAACGTGGACAGAAGCCCACACCTTCCCCTCAGGGAAGGTTTTGTATCCTTGAGAAGAGCAGGGAAGACAGGCCTTCTGTATCTGGAAAAGGTCAAGGACAGAATATTTTAGAAAATATTAGTGAAGAGGAGACAGTGGCTTAATCATTATTTAGAAGTCCATGATCAGAAAATGCCACAAGTGGGTGAACCCTGAATGGGAGTGTTTGGGGCGATATTGCTGCAGTGGATCTTGGGCTGGTTGGGGTAGGGTCTAGGAACAGCACAAACGCTGCTTCCATATGTTTCTGGTGGGTCATGTTCATGTGTTAGGGAAGCATATTTTAACCTTGACACTGACATATATCTACCGAAGGTCACCTTGGGGAAGTGGTTCCCATCTCTGGACATTTCTTCAGGCTGCAGGATTGATGACATTTCTTTTCCTGAGCAAAAGCACCACTCAGCTATCAGTGGTAGGAATGTTAACCAGGCAGACACCTACCTCCCAAGGTAAAATAAAGCTGAGAGTAAGGACAAGATAACCTAGAGCGAATGAGGAAGTAAGAACAAATGAAGAGGGGGAGAGTGACCTCGTGGGTGGACAAAGGTCTATAAGCTTCATCAGCCCCACACAGGGACCCTGTCTTGCTCCCGGCTTCCTCACACCGACCCCAGCTCCATCTGCCGTGGCTGAGCAGAGCACCGCACAGCATACTGATGCCTCACACCCAGAGTACGTGGGCCGTCCTTGAGAAGTAAAGCAGTATTTGCACGGCATCCCTGCCTTTGGGAAAGGGGAGCTGGTGCTGCCTTCCATCCGTGCTTGAAGGAAATATACAGGAGCTTGCCCTTAGTGTGTACAGCTCTCCTGTCCGGGTGGAGATGCCACCTCGGATATTCATGACTTTGGTGGTGCTATAATCTCCCAGAACACCAGCAGCTCACAAACCAGAAGTGAGCTCTAGACTATGCACCAGGGTTACGGATATTTGAGGGCTCACCACAGACCTGCATGGAATGCTTTTTTTTTTTTTTTTTTTTTTTTTTGCCAAACCTGCAACATACCCTTACTATAGCAGTCTGGAGGGAAGCCATCTCCACTTTCACACACTGAAACACAAAAGTAGAATGAATGTCCTAGTGAGCACTTTAGGTAGTTTTCCTAGCAAGCCTTGTGAATCCAGAGGGTAAAGAAAAAAAAATACAAAAACCAGATGTTCAGCACAGCCTCTCTCACTACCACATTTGTATCTTCTTGTCCAGACTGATGACATTGACCGTACAATGTTGGAAGCTTGGTGTCACAGAAAAAATATGCAGATTTTGTGAAAGTCCTAGTGGGGAAAAATTGCGGAATAGGGCCCACGGGGCAGGGAACTTGAAGAGGTGAGCAGGCAGGGGAGGGCTCTAACATCCATGTGCATCAAGCAGCCAATGACCCAGCCTCCCAGCTCCTACGTCATGCCATCTTAGGGCCCTTTGCCTCCCCTCCAGTGCAGTTACTGCCGCACTGTAGGGCTTATTCCCAGGAACACCTCAGCCATCGGGAATAATGCAATCCGACCTTCCACCCTGTGGCCTCGTTTCCTCTCCTCCCATCATAGGTGCCCCTTGTTAATTTTTTAATGCCAAGACATACATTTTTCCACTTACTCGCTGTCAATCCACAAAGCCCTTGTCTTCTTTCCTCACCAAGGTGGACTTGATGGTCTTTCTGGTTACTAACATTTAAAAAAGCTCCTCTACAATGGCCCCCACCCCAGTTCCCTTTCACTCTTCCTGTCTGGCAAAATTTCAAGTCTGTGATTTTCCAGAAATATCTTTCTATAGGTAATGGCTTACTCTTGGATAAAATCTCACAATCGATTCTACTGATGCCCCTGAACTACTGGAAATTATTCTTTCATTCCACAAATAATGATCCCATGCTGACTAACATAAGAACAAAAAAAAAAAAAAATGGAGTTTAGGTCCCTGTTTCTTCAGTCCATTCTCTCCCCAAAGCTACTCAAATCTGTTTCAAATCTCACTGGCCTCACATTGAGGCATCTCCACATGCCCAGCAGGTGAACTGGGCTATACGCCATGAGATGGGAACTTTCCAACAACACTTTTCACATTCGTCCTTTACTTGTTCCTTCCCAATATCAAAGGAATGACACTTCTTGAAATCATCTCGTGGACAGACACCTAAATGCCCATCTTGTTGGGCGAGGATAGACTGATGCACCCTTGCTTGTGAGATACCCACAATCTTTTATTTTTTGAAGCCTGTTAACACAGAAATGTTTAAACATGCCTAAGAGCAGCTAGAACAATGTATCTTCCAATGTACCCTCACCCAACTTCCACAATTACCTCTCGTCTGTGTAATACATCCCTTTTTACAATACAATAAAGTGGAAAAGCCCATTGAAACATCTTGCCATCCATCTTTCAGACACATGCTAGGTGTCCATGTCAGAGTTCTCATTTTTATTTCATATTTATCACATGTAGAACACACTTATGCACCACAGATGTAAACAGTAGCAAGCTTTTAAAGATTTTGGCAATCAGTTCTGCTCTGCCTTCTAGCCAGCCCCGAAGAGCCATTTGAGTGAATTCTTCCCTCAATTTCATGCAAGCAGTAATCTTATAGAGTAAATCCAGTGCACAATATTGCTGTCCCTTAATCACACAGTAACTAGGCCTACATGCTAAATGTACAGAAGTAGAAATCTACAGAATTGGCATCACTATATGTGTTTTCAAATGTTAAGAAGAAATTTTTTTCCCGTTAAACATGGAAATGACTTAAACACAGTAGATCAGACACACTGATCTGTTTCTTCCCAAAATGCCATTAATAGTAAAAGGTGAGATGAAAAGATGCTCAGCATCACTAGCCATCAGAAAAAATACAAATCAAAAACACTGTGATATAGCAACAGACACACAAAGAAATGGCTAGAATGACAAAGTCAGGTAAGTGTCACTGAGAATGTGGAGCAAGTGGAGCCCTCATGGGTTGGTTGCTGGTGGGAATGAGAAAGGGTACAGCCACTTTGACAAATAGTCCAGCACTTCCTCAAAATGTCAAATATGGAGTTACCATATGATGCAGCAATTTCTTGTCCACACCAAAACTTGTAAATAAATGTTCATAGCAGTATTCAATATTTACAATAGTCAAAAGGTGCAAAAAACCCAAAGGTCCATCTATTGATGAATGGATGAATAAAACATGGCATATCCATGCAATAAAATATATTTGGCAATAAAAAGTATTAATACCTGCTACAACATGGATGAACCTTGAAAGCATTATGCTAAGTGAATAAAGATGGTCACGAATGATCACGTATGATTCTATTCACATGAAATGTCCAAAACAGAGAAAACTAAAGAAACAGAAAATACATTAGTGGTTGCTTAGGGCTGGAGGTTAGGGAAGGAAGGAGAGGAGAGGGATTAAAACCAAAGGTTATAAGATTTTTTTTTTTTTTTGAAGTCATGAAAATGTTTTAAAATTGACTGGGGGTGAACATATCTGTGAATATACTAAACTCATAAAATTATATACTTTAAATAGGTGAATTGTATAGTATATGAACTATACTTAAATAAAATTAGGATAAGGAAAGGATTTTAAAAGTAACTACTTGAGAAGGACAAATAGAGGAGAGGATAAGACATCAGATGTCAATGCAATTCGGGAAGACAGGAGTGCAGGTGAGGAGAGGTGAACGACACCAGACAAGAAATGAGGAGTTCCATGCATTAAACATCTTGAATTTTTGTTTTTATTGTTTTTGTTTTATATTATGTATAATTTTTAAAACCTTTTATTCTTTTTTGGGAGCTGAGACCTTCTCCAGTAGTTGATAAGATCCTTTTGGACAGTGAGCAGGCTTCAAGTGCACGGTGGATGCCAGCTTTCTTGCCTGGGGCAGAATCAGAGAGTATTTAGAGTCGGATTGCACACTGCTGGGGTCTGGACATGGTGGTGGTAGTAGCTGTGGGAGCCAAAGCTAGAAATCTCAAAGGTCAGGTAAAATTCAGAAAAACAATCCATTTTTAAAATGTATTTATTTGAAAATAATTAATGTTGTAGAAAAGGTGCATGCTTGGTAAAACCATAAGCTCTTTATCCAGATTTATCTGCTAACATTTTGACACATTTGTTATTTCTCACCTGTCTCTTTTTATATCTGTTTGTCTTCTGCCCTCCCTCCCCCTTCTCCCTATATATGAATGCACACACATATATGAAAAATATGCATGCATGCCTGCATACTTGAGTTCACACATCATGTACTTTATATATACTGTATATTTTTAAAGAAAAAAGATTCTTTTACATATATTACAATTATTGCCTTCAGTACTTTAATATTTGGCATAGAACTTTTAATTAACCTCCCAGTCACATTTTTTGTTAATTTATTGAGTAATATCTTTCATGGCTTTTTAAAAATCTCCACTCCAGGACTCAGTGTAGAGGCACATACTGCACTCAGTTGTCACGTGTCTTTATTCTCCTTTAATCTATATCAGGTTCTTAGCCTTTCTACGACAAGATTATTTTTTGAAGAACGTATTCAATGTGCCATTTTTATAATCATTTCTCATGTGGAAAATTTTTTGGTGTAGTTTGTCTTACTCATATTGTAAAGTGTGTTTTTATGGCTCTGAGTCTTAGGGACCTTCAGGACAGTCAGGAGCAGACTAGCTGTAAGAAAAAAATACCACATGGACAACGGGGTGGGGATTGGCTGTGGGAGAAGGGGTGGGCAGGGTGTGGGGAGCAATAGGGGAAAAAGTGGGACAACTGTAATAGAAAAAACTAAATAAATTCAAAAAGAAAAAAGAAAAGAAAACAATACCACAGGTATAGGCTAAGTGGAGGGATTTTTCTGAACAGAGACACCTCTGGCAATCAAGGGAGGGTGAGGGAGATGGGGAGGCTGAAAGTGCTGCTTGCTTTGGTTGGAGACTACGGTGACGCAGCAGAAGACATGCAAAGAACGGAGCTTCATTACAGGTAAAACATCTTCATATGGGAGGGAGAGGAAGGGGGTCTGGGGCCAAGACTTATTCATCAGACACAGGGAGGGAATGCAGGCAAGGAAAGTAAGAAAATGACACGGGGCTTCATCTCAGCAGTTTATAACCCACATAATGAAGCTGTAGACATTGTAACTGTTAGAGGATCAGCTGGCATGGGGACATGAAATACGTACGTATACAATAGCAACACAAACTACATTCTTTCAAAAGGTATAGAGATACCAATAGGAATTTTGGTGAAAAGTTACAGAGTAAATGGGAAAAACAATGTTTAACGTTTCATAGAAGTAACCATCGATATGATTAAAAAAAAACAAAAACCATAAATGGATTGCTAAATATAATTATAGCTGCGCCCGTTAGAAGTTATGCAAAAGAGAAGGCCACTCCATAATCAGGATGAGCTTGGTCCTGTGTGCTGTGGACTAGCACAATGGCCAAGTAAAATAATTTAAAATGTTGTGGGGAGAGGAGGGATTTGACAGAGAGAAGGAAGAGTGAGCAGCAGGCCTAGACACTGTGTGGGTATAAGGGGCTACATTTGAGAATTAGGGGCTCTTTGGGCTATTAGGGCCTAAAGGAACCTTGGCAGAAAAAGGGTCACTAAAGATTTTAGAGATGTTTGCCATTGGTGCATGGGGGTGGCATGCCCTCTTCTCGCTCTCCTCTGTGATGCTTTCTGTTCTTTGGGACCAGCTGCTCTGCTCTCTCGTGCTTTCTCAATTTCACTTTTCAAACCGAGGCCATCTTCACTTGCAGACGAGAACTACTAGGACCCTCATGAACAAAAGAAAAGGTTTTGCTCAGAAAAGGCAACACTCTCCATCTTCCCGGTCACTTTGCAGGACACGTTGCTTGTCTAGCATGTGCTTTTTTCTGAGTAAAAGAAATCCCTTTATGTCATGGGTAGAAACAAGTAGTAGTATCAGAAATAAGTTGTGCTAAAGCCTTCATCTCTATTTTGAAAACATCTTTAGTTTAAAATAGGAAGCAGGTTCTTGACTCTTAATCGATCATGGCTAAAAAACCATGACCTTACTTAGTGAGTTCACATCCAGTTTCCCAATTTTTAAATCTACTGTAGCCAGGCGCTCTGACTACAGAGGGGAAGGACAGGGGTGTTAAGCCATGGGCCAAAGAATTCCTTAGTTGAAATACTTTTCTCCTGTAAATTTGTTTTCTTTAGCCAGTGTTTGCTGATTGTGAGCCTGACTAACTACCTTATGTATCATAGGTAAATGACAGCATTCGATATTGGGGTAAGGATTTTTTCTTACATAGTCTTAATGGGGAGTACTTAATTGTTTTAGACTGGCTGAATGTCGGGGAAATTTGTCCAGTACATTTGTTAAACTTGAATATTACTTATCGAGGCATCCTTTGGACTCACAATTTACTATGAACAAAAACTGTTTACATTTACTCATTTTGTTCTAATATTGCATTATCATTAAAAATTTTCTAATGTTTTTAAAGGAGACTACTGTATTTTAAGATAAACTACTCTCTCCTTTGACTACAGTATTTAAAATAAATAAAATTGGACGCATGCAGTGCTCGCGGCTGCGGCGATGGCGGCGGAAGGTTCGTTGGTCGCCATCCACCTTCAGAGTCCTTATAAATACTTCTTACCCCAAACCTCTTTCAAGTAAGACATTTCACCCACCTTTGCATTCTCTTCCACTTGTATCTCTTTGCACTGATGAAAATTAAGCAATTGCCCAAGTACAGCACAGGCGAGACGGTTCTCCGGCCAACCAGTGGGCAACCCAGCCAAAGTGTCATTTCAGAATGTGTTTCCTCAAACCACTTCTGGTGCCAAATGGCGTGTTAAGTTCCCCCAGGAAACCAACTCAGAAGCTGAGATTTGTATGCCTGTAGTTTCTGGGGGGTTTTCTCAGAAACACTCTACCCAGAAACAAGCGAAGCAGAACTGTGTAGAGAGAAAGGCTGGACTCAAATGCAGTTGCAGCAGAGACCTCACCCACTTCCTCAGGGAGCTCTGAAGCTAAGGAGAGGCAGTTTAAATTGTTCCCAACTCGGGCAAGGAAGCTTCATCTCTACTCCCGTTTCAACCTGTCGTTGGGCCGAGCTGACCTCTCCTGCAAGTGGACCAACCTTCAAGAGGAATGGGGTTACCTAAGTAGAAGAGAATTCCTCAAGGCCTCACCTGTGAGCTATTTTAGTCAATACACCCAGCACCTGCGCAAATGAGTGCTCCTTCGCAGGATGGGGCGGAGACAGCTCTAGATCATGGAGGTACATCCCTCTCTCCATCCGCTAGACTGTGCTCCCTAGCAGGAAGCACGATTAAAGTACCATGGGCGTGAAGTAAGGAGTACGAAAGCTTTGTAAATAAAGGATAAGGGGTCATAGATGTTGAAAAAGCATAAGGTTTTACTGTGAATAATTACAAATAGTTCATTTGGACTGAAATACAACATGCGAATAAAGGGTATAAATAAGTGAAAGATGCCAAAAATGTAGTGGGTTTAAGTGGGAAGGAAGTCAGCTGGACCAAAGAGTGAGGGGCTGTGGTTAACAGAGGAAGAGCGTTAGGCTCTAGTTATTAGTCGATAGGAATTGATTTTTGATTTGATGACATAAACTTTTCTGAATTGAAGATGCCATAAAACATTTTTCTGATATTGTCAAATTTAGTCTATTCATAGCTTGATTTCAGTTTGGAACACATTTTTATGTATTTTAAAAGGTATTTACCATACTTTTACCTCCTTCATTTCCTCTTTTTAAATACATACATACATATATATACATATATATGTATATATATATATATATATATTTATTTAATGATATATTGCACACTTCCTTTATGAACAGAAAGAAAGAACTGAGTTCCTGGTTGGCTTGTGAAGAAAGGGATTTGCATAGAAACAGCCTACAAGAAACAATACATTTGACAGTTTTGAATACACAATAACGTGATGATTTTCATATTGTTCTTCAATTATCTGAGAAGTATAAAAACCATTAAGCGAGTCATTAAAGTTAGAATGAACATCGGGGAATTCGCTCTAGGCAGAAAACGTTTCTGTTGGCAGAATACTGAAACAGCTGTAATTATGCAACTTCTCATTTCTATTTAGCTAAACTTTATTTAAATTAATATAACTTTGCCTGTTCCCCTGGAATACCAACCCCTAAAGATATTTGGTAGCAACATAGTATAATCTAACAGAGCACTAAACTCAATTTCTACGTCTTCTGATACTGTTTTTAGCTCAGGATGTGCTGACATGGGTTCCTGCAGCTCCATCTCCTCTCTGCTTTACTTTGGAACAACTTATGATCAGCAATTTCTAAAAACTGCTTTCTAAATGCTTTAAGAAAAGTGGCATTTCAACGTTAAATGCAAGAAAATCAACAATGGCAGCAAGTTTACTTTTTCATGCTGTTTCTTATAACTAGAACCAGAGCATGACTCCAGTTGGAATGCCTTGACAAATTATCTGCTTACTTTACATTTATTAATAATAATGCCCCACAAGCCAGGACAAGGGTCTCAGGTCTGTCCCTCCCCACACTTGCCCCTGGTGGGGGAGATAGGTTGTTAGCACACTAACATATCAAAGGGGTACTTTGAGAAGCTGTCCGTACTGACATATTAGGAAGAGAATACTTTGTGTTATAGCAGTTTTTGATGAAATAGAACTTGCTGATACAACCTCAAAGAATGAAAACCCACAAGAAGGGCGGTGGGAGTGGGGAGTCTGCCAAGTACATAGGCAAGTCTTTGATTTCAAATCAGCCAGAAATAAATAATAAGAAATGTTCGCATGGTCCTCTGGACAGTGGGTGTACTTGTGATCAACTACCGGGCATGAAAGGCTCGCTCTGGAGATGTTTTTCATCATACGAGCATAAAGGCAGAGTCACACTTAAACGGAGCAGTGCTTTAAAGTCCATGAATCATTTTCCCATCTTCAACTCATTTGACCATTATAATAATCCCAGGATGACTCCACAGTATACAGATGAGAAAATTGAAGCAAAACAAGTCATCCATGATGAAATAATGACTAAGTGGCAGCAGAATCAATATGAAGCCTAAGTCACCTCTTCCAAACTGTGCTAATTCCACTCTCCCATACTCTCTCTGCTTTTTAAGTTTCAGTTATTTGATTTTCCTAAGTTGTAAGTTAGTATAAAAGACATATCTCACCTTCTTTTCCTTTTCTACTTTGAGAAGTCATGCTTTAAGAAATGATGCGGTGCTTTTGGTTATATCTCTCACATCAATACCAGAGACACAGAAACTGAATCAAAATCTCCAATTTAAAATGTACTTTTGCACCAACTGAGCACTGGGGATACAACAATAAATAAGTGAGAAGTGGAAAAATAAACTAAAATAAACGAAAACCTCCAGAGAATACGACATCACCTACGTTCTGTTCTTACCAAATTGTGACTCTAATCATAATTTGAATAGGAATATTTCCCCAAACAGCTCGCCTGGACTCACCAAACTTTTCAGTGTCATTACAGGCTAGAAAAGGAGGTAACTGTTTTGGATTACAGTGTTCCCTCACTTATCCTGGGTATTACATGCTAGGTGAAAATCCGCGAAGTGGGAACCTTACATTTATTTTAGTATTTATATATATATTTTAAGGCTGTATAAGCCCTTCCCACACACTTATAAACCATTTCCACTCCCTTATTAACCTTTCTCACTTCCTTATTAACCTTTTCCACACTTTTATAAACACTACTTATGTTCTTAAACATATTCTACACTCTTAAACTTATGTAACTTTAACAACATACGTATACAGTATGGCAAAATCCCATGATATGGCAAAAAATATGTGATAAATAATTAAATATAATATTTTTAAAAATCCCATGATACAGTGAGGCTGTGATAAGTGAGCCACGATATAGAGAGGGACTACTATAATGGAGAAAAAGAGATACGACAACTAAATGCTATGTGTGACTGAGCCTTGGATCAAGTGAGGGGAGAAAAAAGACATTGTTGGGACAATTGAAGAAATTTAAGTAGTGAGAGAAAATTGCCTGAGAGTGCCCATAGAAGACATACGCAGAAGAATATAGAGGTGAAGCATCAAGAGGTCTGCAATTTACTTACTTACGCATGGTTCAGAAAAATTATATAGATGTAGCCATATATAGATACACACAGGTGTGTGCAGGTGTATTTATATGTGTATTGGGATGGAGAGAGAGAAAATGTGGCTAAGAGGTAGCAAGTGAGTCTAGGCAAAGGCAACCATATATGGTTGTTCTTTGCATTATTCTTTCAACTTTTCTGTTGGTTTGAAATCAACATACAGAGTATGGCAAAAATAGAAACACCACTACAATAAAATTTTTTTGAAACATTAAAGTAATTTGATTTATAGTAATTTTGTATAAATTATTAATAATAATTGGAACTTTGATAGAGATGCTACACAGTATTGGATTCTGTACAAAAGGGCAAAACTTTATGTTTTGGGATAGTAATACTTTATATTGTTATTTCTAGCATGAGTATTAAGCCTGTAATTCAGTGGTAAAAAATAAATAAAAGATGGAAAGAAAAACGAATAAGAGAAGAAAAAGAAGAAAACAAGGAAAAGCATATTTCTGTCTTCATTTATTAGTCCTACATCTTGCTAATATTTAGTTATTTTTCAAGAATCGTTTCCAACATCTTTTACTACAGAGGGTCATAAATAAAGACCCCTACCTTTTCCTCTTTCGTTCTACCCTTGGAATCCTTTGTTAGCTCACGACATAGTCTATCTGATATTGAGCATGAAGTGGTTAAAAACTATATTACCAGCTACTGTTTCTGGGGAAATCTTGAATGATGTAAACAGACATTTAGGCTAGATGCTGGTTGTATTGGATTATGCTGGTTGTATTGGAGTAAACTTCCTCTCCCAGCAATCTCAGGGCATCTTTTTACCTCTTCATATGCCTGGCAGTTTGTGTTTGGTAACTGAGGAATGACAGAAAAGGAAAGGTCCAGAAAAAGAAAAGAGAGAGTGGGTAGAGGCTTTGTTATCTGTTCCCTCTTCAGCCCTCTGGTCAGACCTTGACAAATATTATCAAGTGCTGAAATGCATATGTTTTTAAAGCTCTTCAATTAAAAAAAAAATTGGGGTCTCTAAGAGGGGAGAGACGAGGAGATAAGGGGTACAAAAGCAGAGGAGAGCCTTCCTTTTACCTCCGAATAGAACCCAGCACAGGGCTGGCGTCATGAAAAGAAAAAGTCAGGGAACGTTGAGAGACGGCACAATGACCTGAACACTGGCATTTTCCTGATGGATGAGGGCTTTCCTAGAAACTCTACAGGCAAAGAACAGACGCTAAGGGAAATTGGAGCACAAAAGAAAGGGAAGACACAAGTATGTGACCACAGCTAAGACAATGATCTGTGGGCACCAATAAGGGGTTCCTCTGTGGTCTCCTTGCAGAGGTCCTACTTTCGCCTTGGGTATGTTTGTTATAGAATAAACTTTGGTGTTACCACGATACCACAGGACAAGAATCATGATCTTGCATAAATGCTGGGTTATGTTCTTAACTCACGTTCCTAACAGGAATTTTCTTGTCCCACCAAAATAATTTTCCAATGCCTTCCTATCACCAGAGAACACAAAGAATGAACCCTCATGGAAAATGTCTCTATCTGAGGGCTGAAACACACCCATCGAATCCTAATCAGGTTGGGAGGACAGAGAGTTGCTGTCCCCACAGACATTATTAACCGATTTAGCAAGCATTGCTTATTTGGCAGAATGTATTAAAAGGAAGAAAATCCTCCCACAGACATCACTGATAAAGGCTCCTTAAACAGAGACTGTACTTAGGGCAGTTGAAAAGTCAAAACGATAAAGAAAGTTCTCAAAGCAAGAAGCCGACGTCCCAGAAGAGGCAGAGAGACATGGAACACACAGAACATAAATCAGAAAATGAACTTGAATAGCAATACATCATATGACCTAAGGGTTAATGAAAGAGTCTCTACCATCAGACTCCCTGGCTTTGTATCCTCGCTCTGCCATCTTTCACGTGTGTGGCCTCGGAGAAGTTATTTAATCTGCTAGTGCCTCAGTTTCCCCCTTTGAACAATGGATGTAATAGAAGCTGTCTCATGGCTTGTTGTGACAATCAAATGAGTTAAGTTTTTTCTAAACAGTTCCTGGAACATAGTAAGACTTGACGAATAACAGCTCCTGTTGAATTATAGCTTTTATTTAATATTAAATATTGTTGGTGAAAAGTAACCAGAGGTTCAATCATCTCAGACATCACCTATTTCTGGGGGATGACAGGACCTTAAATAATATATCTCCCTGTTTTTCCTTTCCTCCTTTTCTTTTACCTGACAATGTATTAATAATTGTATATAATATTTGTCATTATCATTGTCAAATAAAGCTAAGGTTTATTGTCCTAAGTGAGCCAATCCAGTTGAGCAGTGCCATTTATAGAAATGTATCTTTATGGGGTTTTCCCGTTTGAATGTTTTCTTGTTAATATAGCACCTAGGCACATACGTGCCCACCATAACACTCACCATAACAGTGAATTCAGTGAGTCCAAGGCAATTACCTTAATCAGGTGCTGCACCTGTATTACCTGGATCAACACAGAGCCTGGCATTCAATGAAGGCTACTGGTTTTATCTTCTGTCCATATGCTTACCATTGTTGTAAACAACAAATTCAATATTATTATAAATTTCACTGGCACAGAGCAGTGCAAGTGGCCCTCTTGGAATCCCAAGGATCAATTTTACAACCCTTTCCTTTACCATAATGTGCTTTCAAAGCAGCTAAGTTCAGTGATCTTCTTTCTATAAAAATCGACTGCAGTATTGGCAAAAGTAATTAATTTTACTGGATTAGAAATAGATACAGCAATTTAGTAAAGCACCCCACTATTGAAGCACCAGCAGAGAACTGTCCTGTTGGGTCATCTACTAAAAGCACAACATGTCTGCACAGCACTGCCTAATGTCTCAGTCCAGATGACCTGAGTTCAGTATTTATTAACTGTCACTAGTTGACTATACCACAGAGGTCTAATAGTAGGGAGAATTAGAATAAAACTTAAAAAAACATAGAACTTCAACAGCTGAACTCTCCCCCATTTTCTTCCCAGAGCCAAACATTTACCTTCTGGTAGAACAGAATGGCCTGCCAATTGCATTTTTTTAATTCATATGATTTCTCTGAAAGCTAAGCGATTTGCTCAAGGCCATTAAAAAATCCAATGATGAACACAAAATCAAATTCATTACTGTTTAACATTGAGTGAGTTGTGAAACGTTACCATACCAATTTCCTAAATGTTTGCCTTTTCAATCAACTATGTTATTCTACATATGAGATATCAACTTCAAAATGTTTTACTTATTATTTATATTACGTTGATGATCACAGTTTAAATTGTGATGAATTACTAAAGTGCCTTTCATTAGATATCTGCAGTAAGGGGGTATTTGTCTTCCTTTCATGCACAATATATATTGTACACCTGTGCTTCAAGATTCCTACTTTAGACATTATTAGTACTCAGATCTTTATGAAATGACATGAAAAAATGTTCAAATAATGAAGTATTTACGAAGGAAAAATTACAACAAAAATGTGAACTAATTTATTGAACGTTGAGTTACTTTTTCACGTCTGGTAGGATCTGGTACTGACCTTATTCCCCATGTAGCTCTTTAGGATAAACAGGAGATTAAATTCTATACCTCAATGACTACAGCATATGGCAGTACAGGGAAACCAGCAGGGACAAGAGGACTACTCTGCCAGAACTTCTGATGATCCCCTTTATAACACTGTATGGACCTCCATTTAGATCATTGCAAGATTAGGATATCCTTGAGACGAGTGCCAGGTGTATTTCGGTGTGAGCACGTTAGTCTCTGTTTTTTTTGCCTTTCCCTATTTTCTACCATATTTCACTCTGTTTCCAGTACATATATTAAGTAGAGCTACTAGCCCAATCTTCAGACAAGATGGAAGAGAAAATTAGCACAGTGACATTTTGAATATTTGATAGGTAGAAACAGATACATGCAGATTGAGTTTAATAAAATTCAAATATCATACCGCTCCAACTATCTCTAGCTGCATAGCAAACCAATAGATATTTGGTGGGGGTAAAGCAACAATGATTATTTTACTATTATCTTTCATAATTCTGAATGTGGACTGTATTCAGCAAAGCAGTTTCGATGAGAGTCTCTCATGCAGTTGATGTCATATCGTTTTAAAGCGGAAGACATTTGGATACTTCCTCACCTGTTTGGTGCTTGAATTGGCTGTTGGCTATGACTTCCGGTGTGGCTATCTACCTGAAAATGTACACATGGCCCCTGCCTGTGCCTGGACTTCTTCACAGCACAACCCAAGAGCAAGAGCCTCGAGAGACTTGAGAACCAAGAAGATGGTATGTTGTTGTTGTTTTTTTCTCTCTATCATCAGAAGTCACAAACCTCTTTTACCTCATTTCAAAAGACCAATTTCTTCTCAAGGTTAGGAAAATGGTTTCATAAAGCTACTACAATATAAATACAGCATTTAAACTTTTCAATAGATAGGATTTTATTTTAACAACGAAATAAGAAAAAAGAAAGAACTAACAAGACATCTAAAAAACCAGGATATTTGGTTTTAGAGGACAAAAAGGGCTCACAGAATGTTTGTGCATGTCTGTGCGTGTGCATAAACTATAAACAGAATTGTGGATAAACTCAGGCTGACTATTGTTATTACAACACAGCCTCATGAAAGAACACATTTTGGACAGATTATCATTCCTTTACTGTATATGAAGTGAAAAAAGGCTGAATTAACCCAAGACAAAGAGTTTTTGAAGATTATGTCATTTCTATAAATGGAAAATTATATGACTCCAGGACCTCTGGACAACGGAAACGGAAGCATCAAGAAACCCTTGTAAGGTTCTAATAAAAGGCACTTTCAGTTAAGATGGTGGCATAGGTAAACAGGGCTCTCCTCCTCACACAACCACATCAAAATTACAACTAAAATATATAATAACTATCACCTGGAATGATCAAAAAGTGAGTGGAAAGGAAACCTGACAATTAGGAAATTAAAAAAACAAAACAAAAAAACATACATCCAGACTGGTAGGAGGGCAGAGACGTGGAATGGGCTGGTCCCACATCCACTGTGGTATAGGACCATCCACACCAGGCCGCAAGATCGGGGTTTCAGTACCAGCAAAATAAGTTCCCATAATTTCCGGCTCCAAAAACCAGTGGGGATTGTATTGGAACAGGAAAATTCTGGGGTCCCAAGAAGTTCCTCTTAAAAAACTCATATAGGGACTTACTCAGTCTCACTCCCTCTAAGCTCCAGGACTGGGGTAGCACCTTGAAAAGCACTAGTGGCATACAGGGAGGAAATGAAGTATCTAGCATCATGGCAAAAGCTGGGGGACAGTTTTCTCCCAGACAGGAAGGTGGGCAGAGACCATTGTCCCCATTCTGGGCCTTCTCATCCCAGAACCAGCAGGTGGGTGCCATATCTGAGATTCCCTCAACATGGCTAACACTGTGCCCCACCATGGAGATCCCCTGAGACTCCATCTCACCCATCATACTGGCCTACCCAAAATGTTAACCGGCTAACTTTTTCATATGAATGGCTGGTGTTGGCTCATGCTTGACAACTTCCTACATCCTGTCAAACAGTCAACAGCTGGCCTCAGTGAGTCTGTAGCCACTGTACCTCTTGATGAGTTGCCCCAGACCCAGCACTAGCAGCAGCCAGAATAGATTCACACTTTGGCTTCACCTGGGAATTTCCAGGACCAGCACAAGTATAAGTCATCTCAGATTGCTTTATAGCTCATGCAGGGTGGCCCCGAATAGAACACAGGTTGGGGATGACCTTCACCTGAACCAACCAGGAAACCCCAGAGCCTGCACAGCCTGTGGACAGCTACAGACCATGTCAGACCACTACCACTTTGCCCCCGAATGACTGATCCTCCATGAAGGGTGTTTTTTGGTCAGTGGTCACAGCAATCCCTGCAGCTGACTGGCCTGGGTAAATCCCTCACATTGATTTGCCAACCACAACCAAGTCTCAACTACAATAGGAGGGTGTAGTCAACCCACACAAAGGGCACACCTTGAGTACCCAGCTTGAGTGATAAGAGAGGCTGTGCCACTGGATCCCATAGGACACCTACTACATCAGGCAAGCTACCAAGACAGGCAGTCATAGCAGCTATACCGATACATAAAAACAGACGCAGGGAGGCTGTAAAAAAGATATGGCCCAAATGAAGGAACAGATCAAAACTCCAGAAAAGAAACTAAACAAAATAGAGATAAGCAATCTAACAAATAGAGTCCAAAACACTGGTTATAAGGATACTCAAGGACCTTAGTGAGGACCTCAACAGCATGAAAAAGATCCAGTCAGAAACAAAGGATACATTAATTGAAAAAAAAAAACACAATGTACAGGGAAACAACAGTAGCGTGGATGAAGCTGAGAATCAAATTCATGATCTGGAACATAAGGAAGCAAAAAATAACCAATCAGAACAACAAGAAGAAAAGAGAATCCAAAAACAAAAACAAAAAAGTATAATGTAAGCAGCCTCTGGGACAACTTCAAGCACACCAACATTCATATCATAGGGATGCCAGAAGGAGAAGAGAAAGAGTAAGGTATTGGAAATCTATTTGAAAAAGTAATGACAGAAAACTTCTCTAATTTGGTGAAGGAAATAGGCATGCAAGTCTAGAAACGACAGAGGGTCCCAAACAAGATGCATATAAACAGGCCCACACCAAGACACATCATAATTAAAATGACAAAGGTTAAACATAAAGAGAGAACCTTAAAAGCAGCAAGAGAAAAGAAGTTACTTACCTACAGGGGAATTCCCATAAGATTGACAACTGGTTTCTCAAAAGAAACTTTGCAGGCTGGAAGGGACCAGGAAGAAAGTTCAAAGTTATGAAAAGCAGGGACCTACAGTCAAGATTGCTCTACCCGGCAAAGCTCTCATTTAGAATTGAAGGGCAGATAAAGAGATTCCTAGACAAATCTAAAGGAGTTTATTATTACCTAACCATTATTATATCAAATGTTAAAGGAACTTATTTAAAAGAAGATCAAAACTATGAACAATAAAAGGCAATACAAATCTGTCAACAGCTGAATATAAAATACAAATAAGCTAACAAGGAGGACATAGACAGTATCACGGATACACAGAGCCTTTTGACAGATGCTAGATGGGAGGGGGTTGTGGAGGAATGAGTGGAGTGAAGAGGCAAAGGGATTAAGAAGTACAACAAATAGGTAGTTACAGAATAGCCATGGGGATGCAAAGTACAAGTATAGGAAATGCAGTAGCAAAACAACTTATACGCATGACCCATGGACATGAACAATGGTGGGGGGATTGCTTGAGGGAGTGGAGCATGCTAGGTGGAGGGGGGCAAAGGGGCAAAATTAGAACAACTGAAATAACATTAAATAAAATATAATTAAAATAAAAACGTTTTAATAAAAATTGATCCAATTTCCTAAACAACCATGGAGAAAAAATGTAAGAAAAATAACTAATTTCATAAGAATATATACATTTAATTCTGCTTATAATTAATTATTTTCTGAGGCTTTCTTCATCATTTTCATTTGGCTAAATCCCTCTGGGCATTCACACCATGGCAAAGCATTTTATTTGGACTTTTACTTCTGTGGACTCCTTTGTGAACTGACACCATTTGCAAGTCAAATGTAAAACAAAAAAATTCTCACAACTAGCACACAGGCACAGCTGCCCTGCCTTTGCAGGACTGCACATGCAGTGGTGCTTTGAGGGCCTACAAGTTTCAACGTGAAGACAGGGGAAGGGACAGGTCTACTGCCTGTCCACTCTGGGATGTTCTGCGAAAGCTGCAAGGCTCCCAGAAGAAACCTCTCCACTCCTCTTCTACAGAATCAGGCACAAACATTTCTCAATGGGAACCTCCAGATGAGCCTCCAGGACTTCCAGAATCATCCCTCAGTTAGGAAGAATTTTAGGCTCTACTGGACATGCTGTGAAGTTGTCAGGACTGGAGCTTTAGGAGGAGAAAGGCATTATTTTTCCATCCCAACACAGGCCTTTTTGCTTGGGATGCACATCCACAGTGACAGAAAAGGATTAGCATCCTGGACTACTCATCAGGTGTTGAAACAAGGCCAAAGAAGAAAGAAGTAGCCATCACATGGAAGCCCAACAAGAGGTTTTTCCTTTCCTCTCCTATGGGTGGCACTTGATTGCCTCAATGATCATTGCCAAGCCCCACAGGGACTCTGGAGACGCTAGAAGTGCCAAACTGTACATGCCCTCCCAAAATCCGAATGACAAATATGAATTCGTCACTGCTACGAACACCACTGTTACTTCCTGGGAGACCTCAGAAATATAAACAAAGCAAGGTAGGGAGAACAGCATGAGAACTCCTTCACATGTTTCTTTGGTTGTTGTCTTGGAGTTCAGGAGAGAAACCTGAGGTTAGGTAGATGTGCATAGCATGAGAAGATGCTGTAGGGCTTGAACATGTGAGCCCAGAACCATGAGTTGTTATTCTAGCTCTCAGCGCTAAAACAGATAATCCAACAATACTTTAAACTCTGTGAACAATTGATATAAAGGTGACATCTATAACTCCTTGAAATTTTTGCATCAGAGTTTTCCTTGGAACATTTAGAACATAACGAATATGGACTATAGAGAAAACTCTGAGCAAACAGAAAATTGTCTGAATTTTGCTCTTTTCATTATTATCCTAGCGTTTTTGTATGTGTGGACATGCCTATTGCCATAATTTTAAAGAAATTTTAAGTTATCTATGAGCCTCCTGCTGGTCTTTTTCATCCGTGTCTCATTACTTTCTTTTGTCTGTATCTTGCAAAAATGCCTCTTGGATTTTTAAGCAGAATGTAATTCTTCATTTGTAAAGTAAAAACTTATTTAAAAACTAAAGAAAAAAATTATCTTCCAGTTAGCTTTGTTTTGCACTGTGAGAGCCTTAGAATCCAACAACCACTGAAAGAAGTCACTGGACCACTGAGGGTATGGGATGCTCTTTCTATGGTCTGGAGAACTTAATCAGCACATACCTAGAAGAAGCCTCTGAATTTGCTAAAACTTGGCTGTGCGGGAACTCTGTGAGGGTCACCCCATAACAGCCCAGCTCCAGCTCCGGGTCTGGGAGACAATAGTCAGGTAATTATGAGGAAGTTGATATAAATCCTCAAAACTGTCTTCCTCAAACAATTAGAATAGAATACTTTGTGTTCAAAAACCAACATGGAAAAGAAACAGACCAAAGTGCTAAGAAGAAACCCCCCTCACTTCCACCCCTAAAATATGCTGATTTTTAGGAAAGGTAGTGAGTATCTGCTTTAGATACAAACAAGATTATAAATAGTTATTGTATTAAATAAGAGGAGACCAAAGTAACAAGAGGCTAATAAAACTAAATTACAGTAACACATAAAATCAGTGTTCAAAGCATAAATAACCTAAGACAGTGAAACAACAAATGAAGATGGAAGGGGCTGAGGTGAAAGAGCACGTTCAGCGGCAGAAGATATTAATGCGCATTGATAAAGAGGAGAGCCAGTCTACAAGTGACAGGTATTCTCCTTAGAAAGTAAGCAAAAAGAAGAATCTAATAAACTCCCAATCTGGGACGCACATACCTCAAGTTGAGAATTGAGAGGGATCACGAGTATCTAAGAATAATAAATGAATAGATTAATTCAAGCACATGATTAATACAATTTTACATTTTGAAGATTAAGAATACACAATGAAATCACTCATTTTTAATAGAAAATACATCACATTTTCATTTCAGTAATAAAATACCAAAGAAATGCTCCTACCAGGATTTGAGAGAAAATGACCTTGCCACAAGTATCATATACCCCGCCAAGATGATAATGTCAGATGTACTACCCATGCATTTATTCTGTTTAAAATGGCTTAGGCATTGTTATCCAAGTAAGAAAACTGAATGAAGCAATCACTGAAAATTGGGAAATTGTGGTAGCAAAGGGCTAGTAGTAAGAATTGAATACAAATATAAACAAATCATAAGAAAAAGATAAAATGATCTTTTTCTCTCTCATAGCCAGGTCTCAAAAAGCTTCCTGCACACAGCTGGGAGGAAGAATGCTAAGTCTGTCAAGATGAAGAAAAATACAGACAATGTGAAGTTTAGAATTCGATGCCACAGATATCTTTATACCTTGGTCATCGGGGACAAAGAGAAGGCAGAGAAACTAAAGCAGTCCCTGCCCTCAGGATTGGCAGTGAAGGAGCTGAAATGAACCAGACATGCTGATCTGAACTGTATTAAAATATTTTAATTAAAAAATTTAAAATTATAGATAAAAACCTAACGTTCATAAATATTATTCCTATAATTAAATACATACATAAAAATAAAAACTTAAAAACTATGTAAAAATTGATGAGATTTATAACCTAAAATTTAAAAGTAATCTGAAATCAAAATAACAAAAGCACTGCATTCCTAATATTCGGTTAGAGTAAAAACTACTATTTTAAGTATTAGATTACTAGATTTATGATTATTTAGACCAAATGTTTATCTTCCAAACCCCTGTAATAAAAGCAAGCAAAGTATTTTCTAGTGAGATAGTATTAAATAATTTTTAAAGAACTGCAATGAAATAAGTTATAACTAGGTTGAGAAACATCAGGCATTGTCTGGATAAGTCAAAATGGCTTTAAAACAACACTTGGCAATCCGTTGAACACAGAGGGGCACCCAAGATGGTACAGGGTGGTTTTTCATTAACAGATTAAAAGGGATACTCAAGGAAACATACTTATATTGTTACCAAGGTAAAACTAAAGCAAAAAAGCTTAAACCAGGATAGCAGTATTGTTTTATATTGAATAAGTCAGAATTAATAGCATAGCTATGGCAGCATTGACACTTTATTTCTATTTATTAAAGTATAGAAACTTATTTCTATTTATTAATAAAGTAAAACAGTGAAATTTTAAAATAATATCAGCTCATGGGAAGTCATGTAGGAAAATATACAGAATCTCAGGCTATCTGAATAATGGAGCATATTAAATCGCTAACTTGTACAAATATCCCTTCTTTGGAAATATTCATACTTTGTCTACAAAACTGATTATATCAGATATCATAAAATATATTTAAAAATTTAGCCCCCAAATAGTTTATCCATATTCTCATATCACAACCAAAAAAGATCTAGGTTAATTATACATATGAGGTCTCTCCCGAAAAAGTCCAACCATTGTTAATATAATGAGAATTGTCTGCACAACATCAATGTAACCTGGCAGCCAAGGAGGGTGGACTGGAATGCGCATGCGTGATCAATGGCCATTCACTGTACTAGTCAGTGGGGGTGGTAGATGCCACTGAGTGGGCATGGATGCTGTGTGGCCATGGCATCCAAAATGACTGAGCGAGTAGAGCAACAAATTATCATGAGTTATTATACACAAAGCACTCAGAACAAAGTCTAGCATATGGTAAGCCTTTGTGAGTCTTTAATATTGTAATTTATAATGTTATTATTGTAATTCGTTTATTATTATTCAAGATGAATTAGCAACTGTCCTCACCCTCAAGAAGTGCTGTCTAAGCGGGGAGGCAGAGGAGTGACTGGTAGTGAAGGCAAAGCACTGCAAGCACAAAGACAGCCCATGGAGCGCTAGGGCAGGGTGGCTCTTCCTCACGCCTCCCTTGTCAGGGACTGATCCCCTGCTTCAGGCCCAGCACCTAGCCCAGGGGCAGTGTCCTACTAAATTGAAACTCAGCAGCTGAGCTTGAAGAAGAGCTTTATAGAGAGAGGAGTTGGAACGACTTCTGACATTTCCCGCAGGGCAAGGGGGAGGAGAGGGGAGAGCAACCACGAGCAAACGTGCCTCAGCGTGAGGCAGCCTGCAGCGCTCCGGTGCTCCAACTGCAGTGTGGCCGACCACAGGGCAGCCCAGCGGCCGCTGACTGGGGCTGGGGTGGGGCGTGAACAAGGAGACAGGGCACCGGTTAGCGAGCCCTGCGGTAACCCAAGGGAGGCCTCATGGGGACCCAAACTAAAGCAGGCCGGTGAGGAGGACTGGGGGGGCTGGCTAGCGTGACCCTGGCAGTACATTGGAGGTGCAAACTGCCCAGGGAGGCCTGCCTTGGTGTCCCAGAGTTCCAGGGGACACCCCGGTGGGAACTACTGGGACCCTCAAGAGGAAAAGCTTTTGCTCCGATGAGGCAGCACCCTCCATCATCCAGTGATGTTGCAGGACGCTTTGTTCCTCCATCATGTGTTTTTCTGGAGGAAAAGAAATCATTTTATGTCATGTATGGGAATAGGAATGAATGTTCACAGTCAGGCCCCTCCCCGGCCCCCGAATGCTCTTCTCCACCCCAGGGCTGCCTCACACCGCCGGACCTCATGCTGCCCCTCCTGGATGTGAGACAAACACCTTCTGGCTGCCGGCTAACCAAGGCAGCTCAGGAAGCCAGACGTGAAGCCAACACCTCAAATTCCGTGCTTCCGTAAACTCTGTGGTGTGAGAAATGTCTCAGGATTCCAGGACAAATCTACGCGGTCACAGCATTGCTGCTGGTCATTGCAGGAGAACAAGGGGACATAGTTGGGTGGCTGGTAGAAGGCGCTCCACCTCCAGGAATTCTGCACCCCAGAACAGTGGCCATGATGCCAAGAGGCATCTCCCGCGCAGACAAGCACTCTTGGGCTCCACTGCAATGGGCTCATCTTCTTAGTGCAGCAAACGTCTCTGCTTTCTCCTGTTTGTGGTTTTACCTGTGGCATTCTCCCCTCAAAAAGTAAGTGAAAATGAGCGTCGCAGTATGTCATCGAGCATCACAAATGAACAAATAGAGGACCACATTGGGCGTTAGCAAGTTTATTTTGTTCATTTTCATTCGGATATGGATTTTTAACTCATAAAAATTCACCATTATCACTACTTTAAATAATCCATTAAATTGTTCTGGGCACTGCCATCACTGAAATATTTTTTAAAGTAATTTCATTAGTGAGAGCCATCAAATCGCATTGGTAGCACTTTGATCATTCCATCCATTCAATAAATATGCTTTCCTAACTGAGTTGTCCTTCAACAAGTAAGTGCACATAGTCAAGGTTATCTGTCCCCTGTTCTCTTCCTATATGTTCAATGTTAAAATACAATAACATTTATTAAAAGAAACTATAATGAAGCTGTTAAACAGCCAGGTTTACCTTGCTTCAAGCAATACGTATACTTCTAAAAAGTTGCACCTAGGTAGCATTTTTGGCAAATTGTTTTGTATTTTATATTCTTTTAGAAAATAAAAAAAACAACACTAAAATCCCTTTTATACATAAATTGAGACTCCCCATGCCAAGTTTGCTTGAAATGAAGTATACCTATAAGAATTTTTTAAATGATGTAAACACTGAACACATTTATAATTGCTTATGCGTTCACTCAACAAATATTTATTGATATGTGTTGTGTGGCAAGCACTACATGAAAGAGCTGGGGATTCAATAGTAAACAAGCCAGAGTCCCTTCTCTAGTGGAGATTATGATGCAGTCGGACAGCCAGACTAAACTAGTAAATAATTGCATGACATGATTTCAGGTAGGAGAAGTGCTCTGAGGAAAAATAATACAGGAGAGAGGAACGGAGAATGCTGGTAGAGGGTGTGTTTTAGACATTACATTAGGTTTCTATTGATGCACAACAAATCACCGCAAACTTCGTGGCCTAAAGCAGCACAAATGCATTCTCTCACGTCATCCGTGGCCAGGAATCAAAGCCTATGGTTGCCTGAGTTCTCTGCTTAAGTCTCACAAGGTTGTAGTCAAAGAGTCAGCCAGGATTGGGTTGAATCTGAGGCTTAGGGTCCTTTTCAAACTCATGTGCTGTTGGCAGAATTCAGTTCCTGCAGCTGCAGGACTCATGGAAGCAGAGCGACAGTGTCTGCAACTGCCCACCCAGGGTAATTGCCACTCAGAGTCAAGGACGGTGACCTGGTCATGAGAGTTAGATCCCACTGAATCACAGGTTCCACCTGCACAAGGACAGTAAACCGGGGGGTGGGGGTGGGGGGTGGAGGTCATGGGGCCACCTTAGAATTTTACCTCTTACAGACAGAATGGTCAGGAAAGGGCTTTCCGTATTGGTTACTTCTGAGCTAAGACCTGGAAAGAAACATCAGAGCCTGAGCTCTATAAAGGTGACTTGTAGAAAGTGTAAAAAGTACATGTGGGGCTGGCTTCTAGACTCACATATTTCTATTGCCCAGTACTATGATAGACACTGATAAAAATGCTTTATAACGGTTCTGAAATAAGCAGTATGTGCGTTTCTATTTGACCAATGAGAAAACCAAGCTTCCAAGAGATTAGCTACCACCCTCAAGTTCACACAAAGTGTGGTAAGACCAGGATGTGAACCCAGGTGGGGAACCGAGCCGCAGAGCAGGTCACAGGAATACCACCTGTGCTGTCACACAGGGGACACACTCAGGAGCCCTCGGCGCTGGGTTTAATGCTCCACCGTCACCATTTTGAGATTCTTATAATTTTATCTTGAACTAGGGTTTGTAAGAGAAGTCCGAGGAGACAATGGAGCACGTGCATGAGCAGAGGGGATGCGCACGACGTGAGAACCTGCCCATCCTGGCCGACCTGTTCACATACAGCATTTGGGGAGCCCCATGGCACAGAATTCCAGTGGACCCATGACGGTGAGAGCCCAGGGAGACTCAACATGAATACAAGGTACGCATATTATATCTATGACTAAGTAAACGAGGAGCTAGCTGCCCTGAGAGGGTACATCATTTTCATTCAAACCAGACAGCTTTGGGGATCCTGAAAACAGCTGCACCCCTGTGGCCCAGCCCGCGGACAGTGAACAGGGTGGGAGTGAGAGAGAGCACTGGGGAATGTCCCTAGAAAACTGAAAATGTATGAGAATCCTAAGCCAAAGATGTGTCTCCAATGAGCTTCCTCAAATAGCAGCACATTGTTCTAGTAGAGCTTTTGGAAAATACTCCTCCTTGGAGCCAATACAGCGCAGTGCAGTCTGAACTCTGGGACCAGACTTCTGAGCGGTGATGCATCTCAGTTGGTTGTATGGGGACCTCACTCTACCAGCCACCACCTCGGCCACCTCCATGGCTGCCTGAGACACTCGAGGGAGGGTTTTATTACAACACTTGCGGGTGAGATACATGTGAGCTATGTGAGATGCATTCCTGGGATGGATGATATTTTAAACTTCATTGTTCATTTATAACTTACTGAAAAAACTAAAGTTTGCTATTTAACATTCACAAAACTAAGTCTAAAAGAACTTTAAGTTCTGTACCTGGGTTGATGTAATTTGGATTTGAGGACAGATATGACCCTGAGAGCAAATGTCCAGGTACCAGCAAAATTTCCAGGCACTATTTCAGACTTGCAAAGTAGTGGACATGGAAAGACTGAAGTCAAGGTCTCCAAACATTAAAGGGGACCCAGGTAATACCTTGGTTACAATGAAACAAGAAGAGCATTCATTAAGGTAAATGGGTGATATGTTAAAAGGCAAATTGGAGAATAGGATAGCAGAGTAGGGCAGAAGGAGCTGGAGGCCTAAGAGGGAGGAAGGGAATCTGCTGGGCTGGGGGCGGGGGGGGGAGGCTGTGGACACACCCTCTTGAAGGTACACCCTCCCCACCTCTGAAGCCCTTTATGACTCCTCAATGCCGTGTGATGCAGGCGTGGCAATAAAGCCAAGAGCCTGCCCTCTCAGAGCTCAGTTGCGTTGAGCAGCTTTGCCTTTCGGAAAATGGGACTCGACCTATTTCTGAATGTGCTTCAAGAGATTTATCTGTACGTCTTCGCAGAACCTAGAGATGACACCCGCAGCCTAACTTGCATCTGTGTGCTGTGGGTGCTCCTCCTAATCTTCATTTGCGTGGTGGGAATTCCATCTACCCCAACCTACTGGGAAAGTGAACACAATGAAAAGGTAAGGAACCCTGAGCAAGCCCCAACAGAGTTTCTTTACTGTTGTTCCCCCTTTTATGTGAGTTTGGTTGAGTCAGAGAGACACCAAAGATGGGATGTCTGAGGGGAGACTAGAACGTCACTGTTCCAGGGGACGGGACCGGGCAGGGTTAGGGTCCAGGGAGGACTCAGGTTGCCACATGAAGCTCACACACCATGTGGGTGGGGTGGCAGGTTTCTGGCTAAGATTGCAAACACAGTGAGTCCCTAGTTCTCGATCGAGTTATTTAGAGACTTTGGGATCCCTGCAGGACACCAGAGTTAACCAGCACTTTAGCATGAGTCACATCGTTCACTGAGCCCCCAGCCTTTGTGTTGGGCTGGTCAGGAGAGCAGTGCTGAGCCTCTCAGAGCCCCTGAGAAGAGAGGCTGGGCTCCATCCCAGGTTACACGGTCCTATGTGAGGGAACATGGGCAACTGTAGGCCTCAGATTATACGCCTGCATTGAGCAGAGGCCCTCTGAGAATATCCAGTGTGGCCCTCACAGACAAAAGCCTTTCTTGAGCTTTTCAAAGAAGGAAAAATTAAAAACATTTTAAAGCTTTAAATTTTGGTAAAAACAAAAACAAAAACCAAAGAAACAAACAAAAAACCAAAAAAGTTCTATTAATTAAAATGAGCTTGTTGGCTCAGAGAGACATTATTCTTGAATAATAAATATCTGCGTTTCTTAGGGAGAGGATTGAGAGAAGTGAGTCCCAACCTCTCATTCTTTTCTTTCTGTTCTCAGCGTCGGACCAGAGCCAAGAGGAGAAGGAAAGGTGGGACATTGAGAGGTAAGGCTATGCCTGTCCCGCCCGAACTCCCAAGGGTGACCCCCTCTCTCTCTCTTTTCCATGAGGTACCAGGTGCCTGTTCTCTGGCACTTGGTAGATACAGTCCCTCTCAGAACAAAGAGCCCTCGGAGGGGAGGCTCATGCAAAGACAGTCAGAACCTGAGACTTCTCAGAGTCTCTGCTCTGCTGTCCTTGGGTAGGAAGCATCATGGACCGGGGCAATGGGTGTTGCCCAGTAGATGTCCAGAGTCAGAACTCCTGTCTCCTGACTCTGTGAAGGTACCTTGGCTTTGGGCTGATCAGATTCCTCTTTGTTGTAACCATTGACCTCTCTGCTTCACAGAGTGGTTTTGAGCATCCAATGAGATAATGTGTATAAAAAGTACTTTATAAATGAAGCAACGTGGACATGGGGACCTTAGTAGTATCATTGAGCATTTGACTTCATACTAATTCTTGGGGCTTTCAGAGTCTACTCTCCCAATGGTCTCCCATTAAGGGACCCCTGTGCAATACCTATGTGTCTACCTTAATTATGTGTAACCCACTCTCCTGGTTTCCCAGGTTCAAGATATTACCACAGGGGAAAAGAGAAGAAGAACACGGGGCTAAGTTCTGTCCTAAAAAGGTGACTAGTCTTTCCCCCCTTTTCTTGGTCTCTCTTTAGCATGTTCTATGCAATTCCAGGGATTCGGTGTAACCTTCCATAGTGATGGGAGGAGGTTGCCATGGGAACGGGAATGTGAGTGAATGCCTTGGGGTGAGTGCTGCTGAGTACATTGTGGCATCATGGATGTGGAGCAATGTGAAGGGGCAGCAGGCTTCAGGTGGCCCCACCCCACCAGGCCAATAGGTCCTTCTTTCCTTGTGCTGGTCCTGGCTGCAGCTTTGTACCTCCTGTCTCCTGCAGCCCCCTGGGCCAGCATCATGATACCATCAGTGTTCATCAACATGTATGTCCAGACCCCTCCTATGAGGTGTATAATCACACAACTGCTGAGCTCGATCGGCTGCCGGTCTCAGAGGCCCTGGAAGATCCTCCTCCCTCTGTGTCCCCTCTGGCTTCTACAGCTCCCGTGACTGAGTCATCATCATCCACTCAGTCCTCTGCCTTCTCAGCAGTCCCTCCGGGAGACCTAATCCCACCTCCTCTGCCTGAGTCTTTCTCAGCACCCCCCTCTCTTCTCTCTCCTGACCAAAGGGCTCCCTTGGGTAAAGTTTTGTCACCCTCACCACCAGGCCAAGCTCTGCCTCCAGAGCCTTTTCCTCCTCTGGAACCCAGATTCCCAGTGCACAGTTCCGTAACTCAACCCAAAGACTCTTTCTCTTCAAACCTGGCACAACGGGATTTCCATAAAGAGTTTGCTGACATCTATTCTACAAAGACTTCTCCTGGAGGAGACGCTGCTGTCAAACTTATAGGTCCTAGATACCACCTGTTTCTCAGCCCTGATGAGCATGATTTGGCACAGCAGTACTCATATCTTAAGACCGGGGAGGACCATTTAAAGCACAAGCTTTTCTGGGGTCTTCCATCTCTGCACAGCGAGTCCTTGCCCTCTGCTGGCCATGCCTTGGGTGACTGTCCCTCAATCTTTATTTTTAATAGTGTCTCCAATGCCCCTACAGGCCAAGAACCTCCAGTACTTCCTGATTTCCTATCTCCGTCCTTGCTTAAGGCCCAACCTCAACCCTTGTCTCAAACCCTGCCCCAGTCCCAGCCCCTACCTCTCACTCAGACCCAACCACAGGTCCACCTTCAACCCCCACTCCCAATCCCTCCATCCAGTCCCATAACCCAGGATAGTGCTTGTGGAGTGCAATTTCATGGACCCCAGAATGAATTAGAACACATCAGCTCATCTGAAATTCAACACCTAGAATGCAAGGTATTGCAGAAGACACAGGAAAGTTTGTTGGGCTTACCCTCTGTGGTTCAAAAGTCTACAGAAGCCTTCCATGCTCCAGCTCCCACCTGTCCTTCTTGCCAGCCCTCTGAGGACTATATTTCAGTTTCCATCAATCCTGGAGAGTTTCTACTCAGACGTGAACTTCGACCGAAATTTGAGAATTACCTCAAAAGGAAGATCATCCACCAGAGCAGGGGCCTGCCCCTCAGGATCCACGAGTCTCTGTCACTGATGAGACCAAAGAAGTGCTCAGACAGATGTGAGTCAAAGAACAGTTATGGCCTCCTGTGGATGTCTGAGTATAAGGGCCAGAGTAGCCAGCCAGGAAGCTTCCGTGAGAGTGGCTCAGAAATGCTTCGGCCAGAGGAGCAGGGGACAGATGAGGAGCAGAGACAAAAGAATGATCCAGAAGATCTGTTGAGTGACTCAGACAGCTCCTCAGGTAAGGATGTAGGGTATGGCTCTGAGAAAGGCCTAGCCATGATGAGTCCATCAGAAGTAAATTCAATGGTGTCAGGGGAGAGTGAAAGTCCAAGACAACTGGAAAATGACTTGAAACTACATCTCAGCAAGAAGCTTGATGATATCAGTGAGGGTCAGCTCCCTGGGCCTGTGCATGGTTCTTGGCACACTATGGAGGAGACTCCTTCTGTAAAGTCCCACATCAAAATAGAACAGAGGAGTCTGCCACCACCAGTGGGCAGGGACTACTGTGTGGACACATCCCAAGAGCTTTCCTTCCTGGTGACCGGAGCACAGCAGTTGCTGGAAGCTCATATTACCAAGTTTCATGAAGAGACATTACAGGGCCTTCCTGCCAAGGCCCTTGAATCCATGGAAATCTTTAAACTGAGAGATACTTCATCCCATTCCTCATATGATTCCCACTCCTCCTCCTCAACCAACTGGATTTCGAAGGTGAACTCCAAACCTCGGGGCTTCACGCCCGTGAGAGGAAGCCCTAGAATCCTTTATGGATTAGGACAGAGAACAGAAACAGCCACTGTCCTGAATACTCCTCCCCCTGCCCCCTCACTTGTGTGCGAGGAAGGACAGGGGACCCTGAAACAATCACCCTCTGATAACAAACACGAGGTTGTAGAGGAGGCTCAGAAAATTTTCGGAGCCAGACAAAATGTTCTGCCTGTCACAAACAACATCACTGGCAAAGCAAGGCAGAGACATTTTCCAATAGACAACACTCACCCGCCAAAGCTGCCTGCAGGGCAAGCCGGGGCCAGCCATGAGCCAGAGGGCAAGAGTGTGAATTCCAGTGACAGAGCAGAAATGCAACTGGGCAAAAGCACGGAGGGGACAGCAGAACCTGCTTCCATGCCCACCGTGTCCGGGGAGATAGTCAAGGCTGAGGAGCTGAATGGTGTTCAATACAAAACCAGAGACACCTTCACAACCAACGAGCCGGGAATCTCCCGAAGAATAAATGTTAATGAGAGCAAAGAAACAACTGCGGTGACTACTAAAGTGCCCCCACCAAAAACACCAGCTCCCCAAGATCCTACGTCTTCAGACTTAAACAAGCAACTCACTGATGAGTTCGAGTTTAAGCTGGAGACGAGAAAGAATAGACAGGCCCAAGGCAAACCCACTGACGTGTCCCATGAGACTAACAAAGCCTCCCTGCCTCATGCTCAGAGTGTCCCCAGGCTGGACATGGGACTTTCCCAGGTGCTGCGTGTCCATTTGGAGAAGAGAAGAGCCAGTATGGAGCAGCAGCAGGAGCCTTGGGTCCCTGAGCACATCTTAAACTTGTGCCAGAATAAGAATTTGCCACCAGCTACAGAGAAAGGGAGTCCCACAAGCCCCAGATCAGAAGAGCTTGGTGCAGGGGATGCAGGGTTGGTAGCATCCCAACCTGGAAGAGTGAGAGATTCTACTCAGAAGATGGTTGTGAGCAAGTCTTCCCAGACCCTATCACAGAAGAGACAATCTCTTCCTGATACTAATTTCATAAATAAAATCAAATCATTTTTTAAATGGCATAATCCTGAGGTGAAAAGCACAAAGCAAGAAGACCCCCAGGTAAAGGGAAGCTGCATAGCATCTGTGCAGAGCAGAGGCCCAATTAGAAGGAGAGCAACCTTTACTGGGATGATGGACGCAAAGAGAGCCATTTTAGAACTCGGGAAGTTCCCTGAGGAGAAAGTGGGACCTCAGCCCACAGGAGCTACCGCCTGCCCTCAAGAGCCCCTTCCCTCGGCAGTGAAGCTGGGGACAGATCAGCAGAAGGCAGCAGTGCGGGCCCAGGCGCAGCCTGTCCACTCCAGGGCCCCCTCCTGTAAGTCCTCCCGCCAAACAGCCATCTTTCCTGGCCAGAGCTCTATGAGCAGAAATGAGGACAGACACCCCCAGAAAGTTGGGGCATTAAAAGACCATCAATTTCATCAGAAGCAGCCCCAATCTGTGCCCTCCAGGGGGATTGTGACCCATCCGAGCCCCACCTGCAGGCCTCACACTACCTCCTGCTGCTCTCACCACTGCAGAAGGCACTTGTGTGTAGAGATCTGTGCCTGTGATTTAGACAGTAAATCCTATTCTGTAATTTCCAGGCAATTCCTTCCTTATGGAGAATATTGATTTGCCTAATAAATGTTTCCCTGCTAATAGTGCTGTCTTTCCTCTGTACTGTGTTGGGGGCATGGGTTTTGGGTATCTCCAGGCTTGTGCTTAAAGAAAAGGAGTTCATTCAGCTCCTACTGATTGCTTCCTTTGGCTTCCAAAGTGACCAGTCCCTGGAGCACTTGTAGAGAAGTAGATATCACATACCCTCCCCGAAAGCCCACTTCTTCCCTGACGAAGTTTGAGGAGATGAGCTCTGTCTCCTTCCTCGTAGCTTAGCCTTAATGAACGTGGACAGAAGCCCACACCTTCCCCTCAGGGAAGGTTTTGTATCCTTGAGAAGAGCAGGGAAGACAGGCCTTCTGTATCTGGAAAAGGTCAAGGACAGAATATTTTAGAAAATATTAGTGAAGAGGAGACAGTGGCTTAATCATTATTTAGAAGTCCATGATCAGAAAATGCCACAAGTGGGTGAACCCTGAATGGGAGTGTTTGGGGCGATATTGCTGCAGTGGATCTTGGGCTGGTTGGGGTAGGGTCTAGGAACAGCACAAACGCTGCTTCCATATGTTTCTGGTGGGTCATGTTCATGTGTTAGGGAAGCATATTTTAACCTTGACACTGACATATATCTACCGAAGGTCACCTTGGGGAAGTGGTTCCCATCTCTGGACATTTCTTCAGGCTGCAGGATTGATGACATTTCTTTTCCTGAGCAAAAGCACCACTCAGCTATCAGTGGTAGGAATGTTAACCAGGCAGACACCTACCTCCCAAGGTAAAATAAAGCTGAGAGTAAGGACAAGATACCCTAGAGTGAATGAGGAAGTAAGAACAAATGAAGAGGGGGAGAGTGACCTCGTGGGTGGACAAAGGTCTATAAGCTTCATCAGCCCCACACAGGGACCCTGTCTTGCTCCCGGCTTCCTCACACCGACCCCAGCTCCATCTGCCGTGGCTGAGCAGAGCACCGCACAGCATACTGATGCCTCACACCCACAGTACGTGGGCTGTCCTTGAGAAGTAAAGCAGTATTTGCACGGCATCCCTGCCTTTGGGAAAGGGGAGCTGGTGCTGCCTTCCATCCGTGCTTGAAGGAAATATACAGGAGCTTGCCCTTAGTGTGTACAGCCCTCCTGTCCAGGTGGAGATGCCACCTCGGATATTCATGACTTTGGTGGTGCTATAATCTCCCAGAACACCAGCAGCTCACAAACCAGAAGTGAGCTCTAGGCTATGCACTGGGGTTACGGATATTTGAGGGCTCACCTCAGACCTGCATGGAATGCTTTTTTTTTTTTTTTTGCCAAACCTGCAACATACCCTTACTATAGCAGTCTGGAGGGAAGCAATCTCCACTTTCATACACTGAAACACAAAAATGGAATGAATGTCCTAGTGAGCACTTTAGGTAGTTTTCCTAGCAAGCCTTGTGAATCCAGAGGGTAAAGAATAATTAAATACAAAAACCAGATGTCCAGCACAGCCTCTCTCACTACCACATTTGTATCTTCTTGTCCAGACTGATGACATTGACCGTACAATGTTGGAAGCTTAGTGTCACAGAAAAAAATATGCAGATTTTGTGAAAGTCCTAGTGGGGAAAAATTGCGGAATAGGGCTCACGGGGCAGGGAACTTGAGGAGGTGAGCAGGCAGGGGAGGACTCTAACATCCATGTGCATCAAGCAGCCAATGACCCAGCCTCCCAGCTCTTACGTCATGTCATCTTAGGGCCCTTTGCCTCCCCTCCAGTGCAGTTACTGCCACACTGTAGGGCTTATTCCCAGGAACACCTCAGCCATCGGGAATAATGCAATCCGACCTTCCACCCTGTGGCCTCGTTTCCTCTCCTCCCATCATAGGTGCCCCTTGTTAATTTTTTAATGCCAAGACATACATTTTTCCACTTACTCGCTGTCAATCCACAAAGCCCTTGTCTTCTTTCCTCACCAAGGTGGACTTGATGGTCTTTCTGGTTACTAACATTTAAAAAAGCTCCTCTACAATGGCCCCCACCCCAGTTCCCTTTCACTCTTCCTGTCTGACAAAATTTCAAGTCTGTGATTTTCCAGAAATATCTTTCTATAGGTAATGGCTTACTCTTGGATAAAATCTCACAATCGATTCTACTGATGCCCCTGAACTACTGGAAATTATTCTTTCATTCCACAAATAATGATCCCATGCTGACTAACATAAGAACAAAAAAAAAAAAAAATGGAGTTTAGGTCCCTGTTTCTTCAGTCCATTCTCTCCCCAAAGCTACTCAAATCTGTTTCAAATCTCACTGGCCTCACATTGAGGCATCTCCACATGCCCAGCAGGTGAACTGGGCTATACGCCATGAGATGGGAAGTTTCCAACAACACTTTTCACATTCTTCCTTTACTTGTTCCTTCCCAATATCAAAGGAATGACACTTCTTGAAATCATCTCGTGGACAGACACCTAAATGCCCATCTTGTTGGGCGAGGATAGACTGATGCACCCTTGCTTGTGAGATACCCACAATCTTTTATTTTTTGAAGCCTGTTAACACAGAAATGTTTAAACATGCCTAAGAGCAGCTAGAACAATGTATCTTCCAATGTACCCTCACCCAACTTCCACAATTACCTCTCGTCTGTGTAATACATCCCTTTTTACAATACAATAAAGTGGAAAAGCCCATTGAAACATCTTGCCATCCATCTTTCAGACACATGCTAGGTGTCCATGTCAGAGTTCTCATTTTTATTTCATATTTATCACATGTAGAACACACTTATGCACCACAGATGTAAACAGTAGCAAGCTTTTAAAGATTTTGGCAATCAGTTCTGCTCTGCCTTCTAGCCAGCCCCGAAGAGCCATTTGAGTGAATTCTTCCCTCAATTTCATGCAAGCAATAATCTTATAGAGTATATCCAGTGCACAATATTGCTGTCCCTTAATCACGCAGTAACTAGGCCTACATGCTAAATGTACAGAAGTAGAAATCTACAGAATTGGCATCACTATATGTGTTTTCAAATGTTAAGAAGAAATTTTTTTCCTGTTAAACATGGAAATGACTTAAACACAGTAGATCAGACACACTGATCTGTTTCTTCCCAAAATGCCATTAATAGTAAAAGGTGGGATGAAAAGATGCTCAGCATCACTAGCCATCAGAAAAAATACAAATCAAAAACACTGTGATATAGCAACAGACACACAAAGAAATGGCTAGAATGACAAAGTCAGGTAAGTGTCACTGAGAATGTGGAGCAAGTGGAGCCCTCATGGGTTGCTGGTGGGAATGAGAAAGGGTACAGCCACTTTGACAAATAGTCCAGCACTTCCTCAAAATATCAAATATGGAGTTACCATATGATGCAGCAATTCCTTGCCCACACCAAAACTTGTAAACAAATGTTCATAGCAGTATTCAGTATTTATAATAGTCAAAAGGTGCAAACAACCCAAAGGTCCATCTATTGATGAATGGATAAATAAAACATGGCATATCCATGAAATATAATATATTTGGCAATAAAAAGTATTAATACCTGCTACAACATGGATGAACCTTGAAAGCATTATGCTAAGTGAATAAAGATGGTCACGAATGATCACGTATGATTCTATTCACATGAAATGTCCAAAACAGAGAAAACTAAAGAAACAGAAAATACATTAGTGGTTGCTTAGGGCTGGAGGTTAAGAAAGGAAGGAGAGGAGAAGGATTATAACTAAAGGTTATAAGATTTTTTTTTTTTTTTGAAGTCATGAAAATGTTTTAAAATTGACTGGGGGTGAACATATCTGTGAATATACTAAACCCATGAAATTATATACTTTAAATAGGTGAATTGTATAGTATATGAACTGTACTTAAATAAAATTAGGATAAGGAAAGGATTTTAAAAGTAACTACTTGAGAAGGACAAATAGAGGAGAGGATAAGACATCAGATGTCAATGCAATTCGGGAAGACAGGAGTGCAGGTGAGGAGAGGTGAGCGACACCAGACAAGAAATGAGGAGTTCCATGCATTAAACATCTTGAATTTTTGTTTTTATTGTTTTTGTTTTATATTATGTATAATTTTTAAAACCTTTAATTCTTTTTTGGGAGCTGAGACCTTCTCCAGTAGTTGATAAGATCCTTTTGGACAGGGAGCAGGCTTCAAGTGCACGGTGGACGCCAGCTTTCTTGCCTGGGGCAGAATCAGAGAGTATTTAGAGTCGGATTGCACACTGCTGGGGTCTGGACATGGCGGTGGTAGTAGCTGTGGGAGCCAAAGCTAGAAATCTCAAAGGTCAGGTAAAATTCAGAAAAACAATCCGTTTTTAAAATGTATTTATTTGAAAATAATTAATGTTGTAGAAAAGGTGCATGCTTGGTAAAACCATAAACTCTTTATCCAGATTTATTTGCTAACATTTTGACATATTTGTTATTTCTCACCTGTCTCTTTTTATATCTGTTTGTCTTCTTCCCTCCCTCCCCCTTCTCCCTATATATGAATGCACACACATATATGAAAAATATGCATGCATGCCTGCATACTTGAGTTCACACATCATGTACTTTATATTTACTGTATATTTTTTAAGAAAAAAGATTCTTTTACATATAGTACAATTATTGCCTTCAGTACTTTAATATTTGGCATAAAACTTTTAATTAATCTCCCAGTCACATTTTTTGTTAATTTATTGAGTAATATCTTTCATGGCTTTTTAAAAGTCTCCACTCCAGGACTCAGTGTAGAGGCACATACTGCACTCAGTTGTCACATGTCCTTATTCTCCTTTAATCTATATCAGGTTCTTAGCCTTCTTACGACAAGATTATTTTTTGAAGAACGTATTCAATGTGCCATTTTTATAATGATTTCTCACGTGGAAAATTTTTTGGTGTAGTTTGTCTTACTCATATTGTAAAGTGTGTTTTTATGGCTCTGAGTCTTAGGGACCTTCAGGACAGTCAGGAGCAGACTAGCTATAAGAAAAAAATACCACATGGACAACGGGGTGGGGATTGGCTGTGGGAGAAGGGGTGGGCAGGGTGTGGGGAGCAATAGGGGAAAAAGTGGGACAACTGTAATAGAAAAAACTAAATAAATTCAAAAAGAAAAAAGAAAAGAAAAGAAAACAATACCACAGGTACAAGCTAAGTGGAGGGATTTTTCTGAACAGAGACACCTCTGGCAATGAAGGGAGGGTGAGGGAGATGGGGAGGCTGAAAGTGCTGCTTGCTTTGGTTGGAGACTACGGTGACGCAGCAGAAGACATGCAAAGAATGGAGCTTCATTACAGGTAAAACATCTTCATATGGGAGGGAGAGGAAGGGGTCTGGGGCCAAAATCGATTCCTTAGACACAGAGAGGGAATGCAGGCAAGGAAAGTAAGAAAATGACACGGGACTTCATCTCAGCAGTTTATAACCCACATAATGCAGCTGTAGTGGGTAACTGTTAGAGGATCAGCTGGCATGGGGACATGAAATATGTACGTATACAATAGCAACACAAACTACATTCTTTCAAAAGCTATAGAGATACCAATAGGAATTTTGGTGAAAAGTTACAGAGTAAATGGGAAAAACAATGTTTAATGTTTCATAGAAGAAGTAACCATCGGTGTGATTAAAAAAAAACAAAAACCATAAATGGATTGCTAAATATAATTATAGCTGCGCCCATTAGAAGTTATGCAAAAGAGAAGGCCACTCCATAATCAGGATGAGCTTGGTCCCCTGTGCTGTGGACTAGCACAATGGCCAAGTAAAATAATTTAAAATGTTGTGGGGAGAGGAGGGATTTGACAGAGAGAAGGAAGAGCGAGCAGCAGGCCTAGACACTGTGTGGGTATAAGGGGCTACATTTGAGAATTAGGGGCTCTTTGGGCTATTAGGGCCGAAAGGAATCTTGGCAGAAAAAGGGTCACTAAAGATTTTAGAGATGTTTGCCATTGGTGCATGGGGGTGGCATGCCCTCTTCTCGCTCTCCTCTGTGATGCTTTCTGTTCTTTGGGACCAGCTGCTCTGCTCTCTCGTGCTTTCTCAATTTCACTTTTCAAACCGAGGCCATCTTCACTTGCAGACGAGAACTACTAGGACCCTCATGAACAAAAGAAAAGGTTTTGCTCAGAAAAGGCAACACTCTCCATCTTCCCGGTCACTTCGCAGGACACGATGCTTGTCTAGCATGTGCTTTTTTCTGAGTAAAAGAAATCCCTTTATGTCATGGGTAGAAACAAGTAGTAGTATCAGAAATAAGTTGTGCTAAAGCCTTCATCTCTATTTTGAAAACATCTTTAGTTTAAAATAGGAAGCAGGTTTTTGACTCTTAATCGATCATGGCTAAAAAACTAAAAAACCATGACCTTACTTAGTGAGTTCACATCCAGTTTCCCAATTTTTAAATCTACTGTAGCCAGGCGCTCTGACTACAGAGGGGAAGGACAGGGGTGTTAAGCCATGGGCCAAAGAATTCCTTAGTTGAAATACTTTTCTCCTGTAAATTTGTTTTCTTTAGCCAGTGTTTGCTGATTGTGAGTCTGACTAACTACCTTATGTATCATAGGTAAATGACTGGATTCGATATTGGGGTAAGGATTTTTTCTTACATAGTCTTAATGGGGAGTACTTAATTGTTTTAGACTGGCTGAATGTCGGGGAAATCTGTCCAGTACATTTGTTAAACTTGAATATTACTTATCTAGGCATCCTTTGGACTCACAATTTACTATGAACAAAAACTGTTTACATTTACCCATTTTGTTCTAACATTACATTATCCTTAAATTTTTTCTAATGTTTTTAAAGGAGACTACTGTATTTTAAGATAAACTACTCTCTCTCTCCCCTCTGACTCGTCGTCGGCAGCCGTCCGTCTCGAGAGACGATGGTGTAGCTTCTTAAGAGTCTATCTGCACCGCCGAGAATGGCTGTGCAGTCCGACTCGGGAGTGACACGGTATCTGTCTCCTCCCGTGTTGAATCGACATCTTGCGATGACGCTGGAGTGTCCTCTCCAGTGAAGCTGAAGCTACAGAGCCTGGGCAGGGTGATATGGAGGGTCTGCTGTTGCCCATGCAGCAGACCCCCCCTCTCTTCGCAGCTGAAGGGTCCAAGGGAAAGACGGAGTCAATACAGCTTGGCTTCAGGTGCGCGGCAGGAGTTGCCGGTGTTGACTACAACGTCAAACCGCCTTAGGGACTCTGGCTCCGGATTTTCTGTCGGGGTTTACTCCCTTAGCCTTCCCCCTGAAGAGGTATGCCGCAAGGCAGCGGAGGTTTTTTGGAGTCAGAGTTTTCCTTCTCTGATGTGCCCTGACTGGAAGATTGAACCAGCGACACTTAGCTCGCAGGCCGACGCTCAATCCACTGAGCCAAACCCTCTGACTACAGTATTTAAAATAAATAAAATTTTGTGCAGGCAGTGCTCGCTGCGGCAGCGAAGGCGGGGGAGGTTCGTTTGGGTCCCTAAGCAGGGCTTAAGGATGTGCCAGAAAAGAATTTCCCACCACCTACAGAGAAAGGGAGTCCCACAAGCCCCAAATCAGAAGAGCTTGGTGCAGGGCATGCAGGGTTGGTAGCATCCCAACCTGGAAGAGTGAGAGATTCTACTCAGAAGATGGTTGTGAGCAAGTCTCCCCAGACCCTATCACAGAAGAGACAGTCTCCTCTTGATAGTCATTTCACAAATAAAATACTCTCACAAGATAAGCTACTCTCTCTTTCTCTCCTTTGACTACAGTATTTAAAATAAAATTGGGCGCAGGCAGTGCTCGAGGCGGCAGCGGTGACAGGAGGGTTCGTCTGTCGCCCGTTGGCAGCACGGCGCCGAGCTCGGAGGCCGCCATTGCAGCTCATTTTCAGTTGCTTTTTTAAAGACAGAGGCTCATGGTGTAAATTATTGTTTCCAGTGCTGGGGCTGGAGGCCTGGCAGAATGGGTGCTGATGGAGCTACAGGGGGAGATCGAGGCTCGCTACAGCACTGGATTAGCTGGAAACCTCCTGGGAGACCTACGCTACACCACTGAGGGAATCCCTGTGCTGATCGTGGGACCTCATATTCTGTATGGGAAACCATCCACCTGGAGAAAGCTTTAGCTGTCCTTGTCAAACACACTCCTGGGGAGCAGGACTGTAATGAGCGTGGCTATGAGACTGGCACCTAGTCCTTGGTGACAGCACTCATCAAAAACAAGATTTTTGTGTCGGCCTGCGAGCCAAGTGTCGCTGGTTCGATTCCCAGTCAGGGCGCATGACTAGGTTGCACATGAGGTCCCCAGTTGGGGGCGCGAGTGAGAGGCAACCACACAGTGATGTTTCTTTCCCTGTCTCTCTCTTTTCCCCTATCTCTAAAAATAAATAAACAAACAAATAATTTAAAAAAAAAACAACAAGATTCTTTTCAAAACTTCCCCCAAGCCCATTATCACCAATGTTCCCAAGAAAGTATGAAAGAACCCCGGATTTTCCCTAGAAAGTGGCCAAACCCTTGGATTCGTGCCCCACTGCCACCTTGAGGGCAGCCCGATGGTTCCCTGGGACCACAGGGGTTCCTGTTCTAAACACAGGCCACCCACCGGGCATGATCTCAGATTCCCTCCTATGCCAACTGGTTCTCTTGGTGGAAATCTGGCCCCATTTGCAAGGAACCCTTCTACTTTTCCATCTTCATCAGGTTCATTGGCTGCAAACCCAGCACCTTTCCCTGCTGGTGCTCGTGACCCAGGCATGGCTTCGTTTCCGAGGGATATGAATGCCACTGGCACATGTGCAGTTTCTTTCCCACGGCCAGGCCCAGCTCTGAACCCTAGAGCAGGGGCTCTTTCAGGCCCAGGGCCTCTGTCTAACCAAGGTTAGGGGGTTTCCCAGGGCCAGGTCCTATGCCCAACTCAAGGGCAGGTGGTCTCCTGGGAACAGGTCCTGACTTCAGAAGTGGCGACCCCATGGGCCCTGGATCTGGACCCAATCTGAGAATGAGTGTCCTCTTGCCTTCTGGAAATGGTCCTCCCAATAATAGGCCCATTGGCCTGGGCCCTGGACCAAGTCCCAATTTGAGATCAGGCTTTGTAGGTACAAACCCTGCCCCAAGGTCAGGTGTGTTTCCAGGCCCCAGCCTTGGGTCCACCCAAAGAGCAAGTGGCCTGGGGCCCAAGCCTCGGGCCCACCCCAAGGGCAGGTGGCCTGGGCCCAGGCCCTAATCTGGATACCAGAGCAGGTGGCCTCTTGGGCACAGGATCTGGTCTTAACTTAAGAATGGCTGGACCTCAAGGCCTAGATCTTGCCCTCATTCTAAGAGCAGCGGGTCTTTTAGGAGCAAATTCAGTTTCTTTCTCACAGGCTTCTGGAAACATGGGCACAAGCCCATCTTCCATGGCAAGAATATCTGGCCCCATGGGCTCAAACTCGGGTCCTGGATCCTGGGAATTGGCCTTCCAGGGCCAAATCCATCTCCCATGTCAAGTACTGCTGGCCCCATAGGCCCTAATGAAGCTCATTTTTCAAGACCAGCTGGCCCCATGGGGCTAAATGCTAACCCCTTTCCAAGGGGCACACATTCAGGGGCACTGAACCCAGATGCCTTTTCTCAGTCTTCTGGCACATTGGCTTCAAACCCAACTACCTTTCAAAGGTCTGCCGACCTTCGGGGCTCAAATGCAGCAATTTGTCCAAGAGCCTCTGAACCTTTAGGGCCCAACCCAGCTAACTTCCCAACGGCCACTGGCTTACAAGGTCCTAGTTCAACTACATTGCCAAGGTCTACTGGCCCACTAGGCCCTGGTCAGGTTACTTTCCCAGGTCAGCTCCTGGGCCTCTGGGCTCTTCTGCAGTGGGCCCTGTGGATATCAACCCAGCTCCTTTTGCAAGGCCAACTGGGACCCTGGGTGTAAACCCAACTTCCTTTCCGAGGATGAATGGCCCTGTAGCCAAGACTTTGGTCCCATTTCCTAGAGTGGGTAGTCTCCCTGGCACAAACCCAGCTGCTTTCCCCAGACTAGGGGGTCCAATGGCTGCAATGTACCCAAATGGAAAGTTACCCCCTTAAATAGCATTTTCTCTCCAGGACCACCTTGGTTTCCAGACATCGTGGTTCTGGGCAGAGGCTGTGTTTTAGGCAAAAAGGTAGATATGGAGCTACAGTCTGAATTACATAGCTGGGGCTCAAGTTCAAATGAGCCATCTTTTTCAAACTCTGCTTTCTTCTTGATTGAAGGCGAAACGTTATTTGTGGGACATGGACTATGGCAGGCGGGAACGATCCTAGCCTCGAGAGAAAGCATCTCCAGCCTTCCGGAAGCCTGCTGTACTTTTATCCCACAGCTTTCTGCCCTTTGTTTCTTACTAGTTTCTTGAATTGTTCTTGTGGACTTCTCTCAGGGGTACATTGACCTGCAGGTCCCAATTCATATGTAGTCCCCTGCTCACCACTGGGGAATTGGCTCACTGCTCTCTAGAAATGTTGCATTGGTGAACAGACCATGCTTCAGCAGCTGTGACCTGGGCACCTTGGACCTGGTCATCCTCTACTGCCACACCTTTTCCTGGGGGCTTGAACACATTACAGGGAGGTGTGCAACCACTTTAAAGACCCACCAAATACAATTTCCACTTGATGACTGGTCCTGCAGCTTCCTTCTCTGGGACTTAGAGGAGGCCAGAATCAAGGCTTCCCTGCTCATCCAACTCCCTCTCCACTGGTACGCCCAATCAAAGAACGTCAGAATTTAAACTGATGTGGATGGCACATGGGGTTGGGGGTTGGGGGGTGAAGGGGAGAAATCACTGTGCTTTGTTCAAACTGATGTGAAAGGATGGTTGTTTTTCTTGCATTGTATCTTTTCTTACTGTTTCTTTAATAAATGGGATGAGAGGGCAAAAAAATAAAATAAAATAAGTAAAATTGAACTACATTAGATTGGTAATCATAAATATTTTATTTTTTAGTATTTCTTCATAAGATTATTTAGAACATAGAAATTAGTTGCTTGTTACTTTAATTATGATGCCTGTCAATTATTAGTCTTACTAGAATTTATGCCTGGATAATGCATCAGGTCTGAACAACTCAGTCTGGGAAGACATCATCTCAGTTAATCGGTGACGAATATCAGCCTCATCTCTTCATGGAATTTGAAATCTTTCTTCACCTTTCAGATACAATTGCTTTATCATTAAGCATAAATATTCTATTACTGCTCAATAAAAATTATCAAATGAGCTGTGTTTAGATAATTGAAACAATACCAATATGATTATATTTATCATTAATATTCATATTTTGCCTTTATTTTAATTTTTAAAGTGAAAATAATTTTAATACAATTCAGAAACTCATAATTATGCATTTGTATTCAATATTCACTTTTGTTGGTTATATGCTGTTGAGTAGAAATTAAAATGTGATTGTATATTGAAGTTGGTGGGTACCCATACTTATCAGTGGTATGATCTCAAATACTGGATATAAATATATTGTAGATATGAAAGAAAAAAAATAGAAGAACATGGACTGGTATTCCTATGAAATCTATGTACTGTCATTTGAATTGTATCTAATGATTTCTTAGTACTTGATGCTATCACCCTGACTTCTGTAAACAAATAAAAGTTAAAATTAATTAATTTTTAGTTCTGATTACAGGTGGTTTTTTTCTTCTGACTTTGTGTTTAGGGACAAGAGTTGCACATATGCTAGGTAATTCAAGGTGTCAAGAAAGTAAAAACTCATATTTCTTCCACTTGATCAAATATTTCTGCAAATAAATTCAATCGATCTGTTCTTCAGTCCCATAGATAAGCCTCAATGTTCATAATGGAGTTTACATATGTATCCTAGTAATACAAGATTGGCCTGAGCAGAACAGGAAGTGATATAAAAGATCATTTTTTTCTGCTAATTATTATTGTAGTTTCAGGTCCTGAATTTATCTCAAGGGTAATGTTTTCCTCTCATTACAATATCTTATTTCTCAACTATCAACCCTTTTAATCTAGACATACCTAATTTTTACCATGTCATCTAAGGAAGTACACTTTTCTGCCTTAAGAAGAACAGATGTTATTATAAAACAACTGTTTTCACCCATTACTACACATTGTTTCAAAAAGTTTTACATTAACACATACTGTTGATTAGCCTTATTCTGTAATTTAAAGTAGGAGACCAACAATGTATTGATAAATGAGATGGAGAAATTCACTGTTACCAAACACAGAGAAATTTCCACCGCAGGATTAACTAGTAATATAGAGCCTTCTTACTGGTTTTTCTGATTTTACTAGTCTCCCTGACAGTCTCTTCTCAACAAAAAGATCAAGTAATAAAGATTATTTTAAAAGATACTTCAGAACATGTCACTCCTCTACTCAAAACCGTACTCAGCTAAAAGACAGAGATTTTATTATGGCCTACAACAGTGGTTCTCAACTGTCCTAATGCCGCGACCCTTTAATACAGTTCCTCATGTTGTGGTGACCCCCCCTCCCCCAACCATAACTAAAGCATAGTGATTAATCACAAAAACAATATGTAATTATATATGTGTTTTCTGATGGTCTTAGGCAGCCCCTGTGAAAGGGTCATTCTACTCCGAAAGGGGTTGTGACCCATAGGCTGAGAACGGCTGGCTTACAAGGCCCCATAAGCCCTAGCATCTCATGACTACCCTAATCTTATCTCCCATTACTTTTGACCTCCCTTGCTCAACTCCAGCCACATTGACCTTGCTGTTCATGGCACCAAGCACACATACCACAGAGCAACTGGTGTGTTCTTACCTCTGTTTGGAGCATTCTTCCAGCAGATATGCACACAGTTTAGTTCCTTGTCTCCTTTAGGCTTCTGCTCATGTATCTGTCACTTTCTCAATGAGGTCTTTCCTAGCCATTCTAGTCATAATTGCAGCCTCCTTTTCTCTGTTTTATTTTTCTCCATGTCACTTATCACAGCCTGTACAATCGACACTAAGCATTTATGAATTGTTGTTTTGCATATCACTACCATTAGAATATAAGTTTCGTGAGAGCAGGGAATCCTTTCGGTGTGGTTCTCTATAGTACCCTCAGCATCCAGGAGCTCAAAAAATAGCTGTTGAATAAAACAATAAAGAAAAAAATCAACTGAATTTTGAATAGGCAAAAATTACAAATTAAAATATCTCTGCATATGTATCCAAAACTTCTCAAAGCACAGTGGCCACTGTGTTTGGTAATAGATTATTGTAGATGAATCAGTTTTGTACATTGTTGTAAAGAATATTTAAGAACATAAAGAATATTTAAGAACATTTAAGAACATATTTAAGAACATAAATGACATTAATTTTAAAAACCTTTCAAAACCTTTCAATAGTTAAAATTTACCCCATCTATAAATACACATTCCCAAACAAACACATTTTGGGAGAGAGTAGTAATTATCCACTTCCCACTCCACATATATGAGGTCTGCCCAGAAGGTATCCAGCCATATAATATGAAAAATAGATATTTATTGAAAAAGATACAAGATACAAAAAAACATTGTACAAAGGACAATGATACCCCAATCCCCTTCAAAGTAGGCACCTTGGGGCCTCACAGAGTTCTCCCAGTCACCATCATCTGCTCTGCTGTATTTTCCTGAACATCATTAACAGTCTGAAATCTCTTCTCTTTCAAAGGTGACTTTAGTTTTGGGAAAAGCTAGATGTCACAGGGCGCCAACTCTGGGAAGTAGGGGGGCTGAGTCACCTGGGTGATTTGATATTTCGCACACACAAAAATAAAACCTGCATGAGATGTGATGCATGAGTGGGCACACTGTCATGATGAAGCTGCCAATCACCAGTTGCCCATAGCTGTGGCCTTCAGAATCATCCAAATAGTTTCTGCACAGGAATGTTCAAGCTTAATGCAAAAATTGATACAGATTTATTGCTCTTCTTGCTTAGTCATTTTGAATGCGACAGCCACACAGTACACATGTTCACTCAGTGGCATCTAGCATCCCCACTGACTAGCGCAGTGAAGTCATCATTGTTCACACATGTTCATTCCAGTCCACAGTCCTTGGATGCCAGGTAATACCAATGTCATGCAAGCTGTTCACATTATATTAACTATGGCTGGGCTGTTTCCAGATAGACCTCCTACACCACGTTGTTATTCTCACCTTCTTCTGTAGTAGCAGATGTGTTAGCTGAACATGTTATCATTTAGCTGAAGACGCCAGTCTCGGTTTCCCAGCCTCCTTTCCATTTTGATGATACACATGGACTAGGGTCTTGAAAATGGAGTGGGGTGGGTAGAGATTTAAGTTAATGTAACGGTCCCTAAAAGGAATGGACACAGCCTTACATTTCTCTTTCCCATGTTGCACTGGCTGGAATAAAGATGTGTGTAAGCCACCTTGTTCTCAACTATTGGCTGAAGAGAACATCTGAGGTGAGCAGAGCTACAACATGGAAGGGCCTCACCGCACCAATTTCAGTAAGCCACCAGATCTGTTACAGGAGAGAAAAATGAACTAAGTAAAATTCTCTCCTGTTTAAGCCAATTTTAAACTTTTATTTATTGATTTTAGATAAGCCAATTTTTTATTAGAGCAGTCTAAAGCATATATTTAAATAATCCTTAAAATTCTAAAAGAAATAAAAATTCCAATATTTAAGGTAGGGAAATTGTGGCAGTGGTTTATTTAGAGGCAAAGTGTAGAAATCAATGTCAAATGGAATTAGAAATTAAAAAAATAGAATCATAACATATTAACTATTTACTAAATATAGACCATATGCTGGAACTGTATGCACACTGTCATTTAATCAGTACAATAACTTCCAAAAATAGGTGTTATTATGTGTGTTTTACAGGTAAAACTCATAGGATTCAAGATGTTTAGATTTTTTTAAGGAAGCACTGCAAGTAAGTGCTAGAGCTAAGAGTCCCATTCTGTGAGCATTTCTCAAAGTGTACTTTCCCACTGCCTTCTCTTTGGATTGATACATGCTCTCCCTCCAGAGGTCTCTGAGAATTTCAAATGGGAGGTAGTTGATTAACCACTTGACGAAAAGATCTCTACTCTTCCTGCTCCAGAATGGAGTTCTGCAGAAGCAATGTGATTTAAAACCCTGAGCCATAGATGGAATAGCTATTACGTTGAAGTTTAGCCCCCAATTTGGACTTGGATTTCCAGAGTAAGATATTCAACCAGAACCTGAACCTGTTGGTGTAGTCCCTGCTATAAGATAACTCCAATAACAGGCTGCCTAAATGAGCTACAAAATCATTGACAATAAGTAGAATTTTGTTCCCCCGGACATAATCCCTACTCATTTGAGCAATCTGTAGTCAAAAGCAACATCCAAATCCAAAAAACACATACACAGTTCAGATTCAATAATGACACAGATATGGTTACAAAGTGGATTCAAAATTCTAATTTTTTTTTTCCTGGCTAGGAAGAAGGGGAAGCTATTCAAGAAGTTTAACAAAAACAACAAAGAATACTAAACTTACATTCCCAAGGCATTTATACGTGTATGTGTGTGCATGTGTATGCCACAATCTGGGGAATTTCTTGCCTCCAAGTAAGCTACAATTGAAGAGGCTGGAATTCACTCTAATAATCAGTGCACAATGTGCTAAGCTTCCTTTAGACCTCAGAGACAATTTGAGTAATCAGGACATTTACCGCTATTTCAAAAATTGAATTTATTGGTGTGACATTATATAGGTTTCAGGTGTACAGTTCTATAACACATTATCTGTATAATGTTTGTGTGTTCACCATCACAAGTCACGTCTCCTTTCATCACCATTTATCCCCCCTTTACCCTCTTCTATACCTCCCTGAACCCCACTTTCCCTCTGGTAATTACCATACTGTTTTCTATGCCTATGAGTTTGGTATTTTTCTTAGTCCCCTCACCTTTTACATCCAGTTCCCCAAATCCCTCCCCTCTGACAGCTGTCAGTCTCTTCTCTGTATCTATGAGTCTGTTTCTATTTTGCTTATTAGTTTACTTTGTTCATTAGATTCCACAAGTGAGAGAGATCATATAGTATTTGTCTCTCTGACTGGCTTATTTCATTTTGCATAATACTCTCCAGGTCAATTTGTGCTGGTGTAAAAAGTAATATTTTCTTTTTTTTTTAAATGCCAAGTACTATTCCATTGTGTAAGTGTACCACAGCTTTTTCATCCACTCTTTACTGATGGGCACTTGGGCTGCTTCCAGATCTTGTCTATTGTAAATAATGTTCCAATGAACAAAGGGGTGAGGACATTTATCTCTGAAATCTGGATGCTTTCCCCATTGGTAAGAACTCACTCTCAGCCTGTAGAGACCACTATAAAAGCAAAAAAGACTTGTCTTTTTATACAGATGTACCAGCCAACATTATAGTTTTTTTTTTTTTTTTTTTTTTTTTTTTTGGTTTTTCAATTACAGTTGTCCCCTTTTCCCCCAATTTCTCTCCCCCACCCAACCCACCCCCTCTCCCACAATCATATCCCTCCCCGTTGTCCATGTCCATGAGTCTTTCATACAGGCTCTTTAATTAAACCCTTCCCTTACTTATCCCCCTTCTCTCCCTCTCCCCTCCCCCCTATTGACTGCTATTCTGCTCTTTGTTCTATTTAGTTCCTTTGTTTGTGTTGTTCTTTAGTTTCCTGTATTAGGTGATATCATATGATATTTGCTCATAACCTTTTTAGAATCCAGCCTTCACAAATAGTTTATCCACTCACATATTGAGGGACTTCTTGATTTCTTCCAGTTTTTGATGATTATGAACAAATCTGCATAACACACATGTGCATTTCTTCATGTGGGCATGCGTTTATAACTCAAATAAGTAAATATCTAGGAGTACAAATGCTAGGTCATGTTTTAAGACTATGTTTATTTGTGTAAGAAACTGCCAGACTTCTTGCAGTAGGCTTGTACCATTTGTATTCCCACCAGGAATGGATGAGAGTTCCTGTTGCTCTGTATCATCACTAGCACTTGGTGTTGTCAGTATTTTGGATTTTAGCCATTCTAATGGCTGTTTAACAGCTTCATTATAGTTTCTTTTAATAAATGTTATTGTATTTTAACATTGAACATATAGGAAGAGAACAGGGGACAGATAACCTTGACTATGTGCACTTGCTTGTTGAAGGACAACTCAGTTAGGAAAGCATATTTATTGAATGGATGGAATGATCAAAGTGCTACCAATGCGATTTGATGGCTCTCACTAATGAAATTACTTTAAAAAATATTTCAGTGATGGCAGTGCCCAGAACAATTTAATGGATTATTTAAAGTAGTGATAATGGTGAATTTTTATGAGTTAAAAATCCATATCCGAATGAAAATGAACAAAATAAACTTGCTAACGCCCAATGTGGTCCTCTATTTGTTCATTTGTGATGCTCGATGACATACTGCGACGCTCATTTTCACTTACTTTTTGAGGGGAGAATGCCACAGGTAAAACCACAAACAGGAGAAAGCAGAGACGTTTGCTGCACTAAGAAGATGAGCCCATTGCAGTGGAGCCCAAGAGTGCTTGTCTGCGCGGGAGATGCCTCTTGGCATCATGGCTACTGTTCTGGGGTGCAGAATTCCTGGAGGTGGAGCGCCTTCTACCAGCCACCCAACTATGTCCCCTTGTTCTCCTGCAGTGACCAGCAGCAATGCTGTGACCGCCTAGATTTGTCCTGGAATCCTGAGACATTTCTCACACCACAGAGTTTATGGAAGCACGGAATTTGAGGTGTTGGCTTCACGTCTGGCTTCCTGAGCTGCCTTGGTTAGCCGGCAGCCAGAAGGTGTTTGTCTCACATCCAGGAGGGGCAGCATGAGGTCCGGCGGTGTGAGGCAGCCCTGGGGTGGAGAAGAGCATTCGGGGGCCGGGGAGGGGCCTGACTGTGAACATTCATTCCTATTCCCATACATGAAATAAAATGATTTCTTTTCCTCCAGAAAAACACATGATGGAGGAACAAAGCGTCCTGCAACATCACTGGATGATGGAGGGTGCTGCCTCATCGGAGCAAAAGCTTTTCCTCATGAGGGTCCCAGTAGTTCCCACCGGGGTGTCCCCTGGAACTCTGGGACACCAAGGCAGGCCTCCCTGGGCAGTTTGCACCTCCAATGTACTGCCAGGGTCGCCTCCCCACGGTCACGCTAGCCAGCGCCCGCAGTCCTCCTCACCGGCCTGCTTTAGTTTGGGTCCCCATGAGGCCGCCCTTGGGTTACCGCAGGGCTCGCTAACCGGTGCCCTGTCTCCTTGTTCACGCCCCACCCCAGCCCCAGTCAGCGGCCGCTGGGCTGCCCTGTGGTCGGCCACACTGCAGTTGGAGCACCGGAGCGCTGCAGGCTGCTTCACGCTGAGGCACGTTTGCTCGTGGTTGCTCTCCCCTCTCCTCCCCCTTGCCCTGCGGGAAATGTCAGAAGTCGTTCCAACTCCTCTCTCTCTAAAGCTCTTCTTCAAGCTCAGCTGCTGAGTTTCAATTTAGTAGGACACTGCTCCTGGGCTAGGTGCTGGGCCTGAAGCAGGGGATCAGTCCCTGACAAGGGAGGAGTGAGGAAGAGCCACCCTGCCCCAGCCAACATTATAGTTTTTTTTTTTGGTTTTTCAATTACAGTTGTCCCCTTCTCCCCTAATTTCTCTCCCCCACCCATCCCACCCCCTCTCCCGCAATCATATCCCTCCCCGTTGTCCATGTCCATGAGTCTTTCATACAGGCTCTTTAATTAAACCCTTCCCTTACTTATCCCCCTTCTCTCCCTCTCCCCTCCCCCCTATTGACTGCTATTCTGCTCTTTGTTCTATTTAGTTCCTTTGTTTGTGTTGTTCTTTAGTTTCCTGTATTAGGTGATATCATATGATATTTGCTCATAACCTTTTTAGAATCCAGCCTTCACAAATAGTTTATCCACTCACATATTGAGTGACTTCTTGGTTTCTTCCAGTTTTTGATATTTATGAACAAATCTGCATAACACACATGTGCATTTCTTCATGTGGGCATGCGTTTATAACTCAAATAAGTAAATATCTAGGAGTACAAATGCTAGGTCATGTTTTAAGACTATGTTTATTTGTGTAAGAAACTGCCAGACTTCTTGCAGTAGGCTTGTACCATTTGTATTCCCACCAGGAATGGATGAGAGTTCCTGTTGCTCTGTACCATCACTAGCACTTGGTGTTGTCAGTATTTTGGATTTTAGCCATTCTAATGAACATGTAGCAGTATCTCATTGTTGATTTAATTTGCAATTTTTCTGATGAGATGTGATATTGAGAGTATTTTCATCTGCTTATTTTCCAGCTGTATATGTTCTTTGGTGAAATATCTATTTGGATCTTTTGCCCGTTTTTAAATTGAATTGTTTTCTCTCTTTTTTTTTTCTTTATATTTTCATTTTTTCCCCCACTTAAAATGTTTTTGTCTGTTTTTACATTACAGTTGTCCCACTTTTTTCCCCCTTTTGCTTCCCCGCACCCTGTCCCTCCCATCTCCCACAATCAGTTCCCACACAGTTGTCCATGTCAGTGGGTCATTTATACATGTTCTTTGACTAGACCCTTCCCCTTCTTACAAATAAGAATTGTTTTCTTATTGTTGAATTTCAAGGGTTCTGTGTCTAGTTTGGCTACAAGTCACTTATCAGATAAGGGTTTTACAATTATTTTCTTCCAGCCTGTGCCTTGTCTTTCATTCACTTAACAGGTCTTTCAGAGAGCAGAAGTTTTTAATTTTAGTAAAATTCACATATCAGTTTTTTCTTATATTTTCTCATATTTTTAGTGTTGCATGTAAAAAGTCATTGTCAAACTCTATAGGTCATCTATAAGTTCTCTTATGTTACCTTCTAGGAGCTTTATAGTTTTGTATCTTACATTTAGGATCATGACCCATTTTGAGGATTTGTGTGTGTGAAAGATGTAAGATTTGTGTTTAGATTCATATTTTTGCATATGAATATCCAATTGTTCTAGCTCCATTTGTTGAAAAGACTCTTTCTATTGAATTCCCTTTTTTTTTTTTTTTGATAAAGATCAGTTGGCTACATTTGAGTGGGTCTGGTTTATTTTCTGTATTTAAAAAATAATACTAGATTTTTAAAAATGAAATGAAATACAAATAAGAAAAACATAAGTGATTTATAAAGAGAAGGCTTCCATTTGGTGATGATTGAATGAAGTTGGTTTTGTTACCTTGTTTCAGAAATCACCACAAAATAACAATGATAATGGCAGGCGCAGACACTTTGATGACAGTAGGAGATTTTTCTTTTTACTTAAAATTACAGTATCTAAGAAAAGGATTGCCAGATGTAGTGCTAGTTAAATGAGGGTGCCAGGATACACCTAGATTTTTTATGTGGGGCTGTGAATCTCTAAACAGCTGGAATTCTCCAGAGTCTACACAACCTCCTAGGAACAATGCATTCTTTGGAACAAGAGAAATGGATAATTGGGTTAGTGGCAGAAACTTTTGTGCAAGCTATTATATTCCACAAAGACGTACACACACACACACACACACACACATACTCAGTATAAACCAGAAATAATTTCTCCTATTTTGGAATGCTGGCCTCTCATGTATGAACTTCTTTAATTAACTGGTAGAGGATAAACATGCTTCATTCAAAGATGACTAACAATTATTTTAAAATTTGAGATATGGCAATAAGTCAAAAAAGGATCGGGGAAAGCAGCAGCCAAAGCACAGTAATAAAAATATTGCCCCAAACATGAAAGTTATGATCAAACATAGGAGTACATTTTTAAAATTTAATAAAACATTTGCCTTTTTATATAAAAATGAATCAAAGAAGTATGAAGGCTCAGATAGATTGTCATTTTCATAACTTTGAGCTAAATAGCCTCAAGGAAATGCAAACACTAGGAGCCACTGAAGATAGAAGCACCTCCCAACTCTTTAATAGATTAGGTACAATAATCACTTAAATATGATTTAAGAAGTATCAAAATCCATCTCCCTCTAATTCTTCCTTCACCTGCCAACCGTGGCATTATCCTTTCCTTCCAGCTAATACAAGTCAGAAGTAATGGTGCTCCTCCAGGTCAGCGGTGTCTCAGCATAGACAGGACCCATGGAAACGGCTGCTGAGATGACCCAAGCTTTCCTTGGGAAGGCAATACCTTTGGTTCCGGTAACTCCGAGTCTGAATGTGAAACTCAACTAGAAATCAGCTGTGTGACTGTGGGTAAGGTACTCAGCCTTTGCAGCTAGTTCCCCTCTCTGTGACATGTATGACATGGTGTTTGCATTGTAAGTTGTTAGCTGTTTTCATGGTCATGATGTTTGGAACATACTTACATATAGTGTCTAGCACATAGGAGGCAGCGTTCAGCCTGGGATGCACAGTTCCATAGGGTACCAGTTCTCGGTGTGGACGGCAGTGGAGGCTGTGGAATGGGGAGGCCCTCAGCAGCTAGTTAGGGCAACTACTGTTATTACTGGCTTCTCGTTTGGACTAACATAGGGAAATAAACCCTTTGCTCTTTTTGTTTAGTTACTGTCACTTTATAGCCTCCAGAGGCAGCATGATACATTTAAAAAGAACATAAGCTGATAGAAAAGGTTCCCTGCTCTAAGTCCCCATATTTTTCTTCACTAATTTGGGAAGGTGAATCAATTAAAGATTTGGGTCCCCAGTTTCCTCATCAGTCAAATGGGAGAGTTAGACCAGAAAAATCTGTAATGTTCTTTCCAGAATCTCTGACTGACAGCCTGGGTCTCCCCTTTAATCCTTTTATCCCAGTACAGTTGCCCACAGAAAATCTTGTTCTCAAAATGGCAGTAAAACTCATTGAACATGAATTCCCAGGGGATAGGGAAAATGGGCCAGACTTCTGCAAATATGTGACATCTAGTCCTTGGCAAGAAAAGGAAGCTGTCAGACTCAGCTTAAAATATTCCTCTTCCTTGATAAAGTATTAATTAAATCTGCTTAATCATCCCTGCAACTGTTTTCACAGAGACAACTTAGGTACAAAGAGCTCAGGGAACTAGCAGATCAGGGAAAAGTATGAGAAGTCAGGGCAAAGTCATGTTTATACTTAAAGTAGAACCTCCACCTCCTCTTCTTGCCCCCTTTCTCTTCTTCCTGCTCCTCTTTTAAATTTTAAGGAGTTGACCAGTTGCTCAAAGACTTCAGAGAGTGGGCTGGAGCTCTGTCCACTTGGAGTATCACTCCCTTCCCATCTGCCCCAGTGGTTACCCCCGGTAACTAACGCAGAATGAGAACACACATAAGTCCCTTTGAAAGAAAAACCATCACATCTACTCCCACTTTCCTAACAGGTTTCCTAAATCTTCAATAAGTTTGTGTTAGCTGGGAACGAATGTCTGAATTTAGGCTTCAAAAATGTTCCTCCCCCACCCCAATCTGTATAATTACTGTTGTTTTCCTGAAGGCTTTCAAAATACTATAATTAACAGATTGGCAGATAACCCATATAACTGCAGTTAAGGCAAATATAGTATGCAGCTGTCTTTGCATTAAGTGATTAAATCAAATAACATAGTTCTGAAGTACATTTATAAAGCATAAATTTTCCTCCTGGCAAAACTGTCTTAAGTAACACACCCTACACCATCTGCTCGCTCAGTATTAATACCATATTTCCCAGGACTATAGCCACGGAGAGCAGAGCTACCAGCTGTGCAGAGCCAAGAGGTGCTGAGGGATCCTTTCGAACACTCAGCAAGTTTTGGATCCCCTGAAGGATGCTCACAGTGATTGTGCATCTGAAATACACACACACAACCATGACATGCATATAGAAGCACATACATGCACATACGCTCATGCGCATGCACACACATGCATATGTACATGCACACACATATATACACCACCTCAGGATACAAATGACTATGCTCACTTCGTATGAATAAATCAGTACACTGGTATGAGTTTAAATGTATTTATTCAAGTACTTCTTCCTTCATTAAATCATTTATTCAACAATGACTTATTTTCTCGATTGGTCTGACTAGGTACTAGGTGGTAGGGGTACAAAGGTGAGTAGCGATGACTCCCGCTATCATGGAGCTCACAGTCCAGCACAGGAATCTCAGTAGGACAGGACAGAAGCCCAAGCACACCTAATCTCATTTAGAGTTTATAAAGTTAACAGCTATATGTATATCTTACAATTCAAGAATATGTATGAGAAAGAGGTCTATTCTTCAGAAATTTTTTCAGAACCTGCCATGAGCATCAGTAGACTCAGTGATGACAGAAAAAGACGTTTACAATCTGGTAAGGAAAACTGAAGTGAGCAGTAGAAAGAAATGCTAAATTAGATGATTCAGAATATTGTGCAGGGTTTCAGAGGCAATGAGCAAGTACCGAGAAATGAGAGACTGGAACGGGTTTCTGAGCAGTGGTTATCAACCCTGGCTGCACAGTATAGTCATCTGGGAGTCTTTTAAAAATGTACTTGGCCTGGTCCCTCCCTAGATAAATCAGATTAGAAAGTCTGGGGATGGGGCTTGGACATGTCTCTTATTTTTTACATTCTTGAGGTAATTTTAATGAGCCTTGGAAGTGCAAGGATAGAGCTTCCAAAGTCATAACTTACAGTTACGAGGGACTGCACAGGCCATCCAGGCCAATACTGTCACGTGCAGAGATGGTAAGTGAATCGCCATGGTCTCACGGCTCAGTCAAGGCAGATATTGAACCAGCTTTCAGTTTCCAAACTGGGGGCCCTTTTATTACACAGCACTTCCCAGATTTTCAGCATATAGTGAAAAGCAAAGCCAATCACAAAAGGTTAGCTTTTTCATCAAAGTTTTCAAAAAGAGAGCAAAGAGCAAGCATACAAATAATCAGGTGGCAACAAAGATCTGATATTATTATGTGAAGAAAAGTGGAAATAAATAAATGTTGTGATTTTCATAAAACACCATGAATGCACGCATCTAAGCTCATCTTTTGTTGCTGTCATTATCTGATAGTTTCTTTAGCAGTACCAGTTTTTTGACTTTGGAAGACAGCATTATACGAAATCTTGTCTCCCCCAGAACCAGTTTTCCTCATGTGAACAGTAATGCCTTCTTATTAGATAGACACAGGGCTTTCTGTTGCTGCTATTTAATCTAACGAGATAACGACTTCCCCGTTGATTAAAGTCTGAATAACAGAGTTGCCAGGATGAACTGCAAGTTGCAGGCTGCAAAAGAAGATATTTTGAGTTTTGTTTTCTTCAACATTTATTATTGGATCAGCAGCTACATTTGATGTGCATATTATTTATCAGTTGTCTTTATCTGGAGGCAGAAATAGATGCCATAATTCTTATGAATCACATATCCTCCAGGCTTTTTTTAAATCTAACTTTTGTTTACTATCACTTGTAAAAACATTTCGCCTTGCGATTCATGAAGAAGCTGTTCACAGAAGACTAGTATCTGGCCTACCCCGATATTTTTCATTTTATTAGTCAATGGGAGTTGGCTTTGTACTACCCAGCTTATAATTTATAACCGAAGCAGACAATTTAATCATTTTAGGATGTGTTCAAGCACAGCTCAAAGTTTTAACAAGGCTGCTCCCTTTTTCTCAGAGCTCCTCCCTGTCAACAAGGCCCTTGCATTTTAACAAAGCAAACAGCCCTTCTTTTCAGTTGTCTCTTGAGTTAAAATGGTATTGAAACACTTTATGAGAACAGTAATGTGAGAAGTAAAGTGAGTCTCCAGAAGGAAATTTAAAAAATGGGAGTCCCTTGAGGTCACATAAAAATTAAGTGAAAAGATGGCACAATTATTTTGACAGCAGGTGGGATCTCTAAGCTGTTCATTAATAGACTAACCATTAAGAACATGAAGACTCAAGTTTCTAGAGGTTTACCAATTCTTTCCTGGTATTTTGAGAAGCGTTGATTGTCTGGTACTATTTTTAAATGTCATGTTATAGCTTTTAAAAAATGACAGAGGAAGCTAACAGAATGATCATCCCTGAGGGGACAAGTGTAAAACCACTGTATGCCAAATTTTCATTTTACATAACTCAAAACTATTTACCCTATGGACAACGGGCCATTTACTATGAGAAATAGGTGATAAAATTAAACATGCCTATGCTAGGCCAGCTAATAAATCAGGCAATTTGCTGCCCTAGGCAGCAGAATGATGGGCTGAATAGTTGGATGGACAGATTTAAGAATAAAGAGATGGCAAGCAGTATTAGTACTCATGTAAACAAATACAGCCTAATATTAGCTAGATCATGTCCGTGTCAAATAGAAGAAAATGAGAAGAGCCAGGAGAACTGCAAACTGGTAGATGGGCTAGACCCTCACTAATGGCAGCCAGTAAGGAGTAACTCAAGCAGCACTCAGAGCTCTTTCTAGCAGGAACTTCGTCTTACTCCTCTTTATGTCCTCAGCATCCTTCATAGTTCCTCTCATTCAGTAGTGGTAGTTCAGTAATGTTAGAAAAATAGAGGTAAAGAAAAGGAATAAGGAAGGACTCTTAGATGCAAACGCTATCAAATTCCATGTCAGTGAATAAGAATGTAATTTTTTTCATTAGGGTTGAAAGGAATCTTGGTATAGCAGAAGAAAAACAATTAGATTAGAAATAAGTACTTCAAGATATTCTAGAAAGCCCTGAAGAGACCCCAGTGAAGGGGAGGCACGCTGGAGACAAGGCTGAGGAATGTGTGAAATGCACAGGCCATGCAGCTCATGACCAACTTGTGGGCCCCAGTTGCTCATTACGTAAAATAGAGAGTTGAACTAATTTACCCCTTAGACCCTTTCAAAGGCCTGATGTACGTTTTTCCAATACCTGTGTTTCATTCTTGAAATCCCTTGTCTGACTCCTTAAAAATAAAGTCATTACTTTTTCTTCTTGGGAAAGGAGGCAGAGAACAGAAATATTGGTCATTATATTATTTTTCAGCTATGTTGTGATTTGAAAAGCTTTTCTTGTTTCTTCATGTGATTTTATTATCTGCAACTCTAAAATGCTAAGTGTCTGTAGGATTTCTTAAAAGTGACGCCTAGAAAAAAGGGATTTGAGACAAAAATTGCTTGAAAAGAAACTTCTTTAAAAACATGTCTATATTTTGGTATGTATTTGCAACTATGTATGTCAAGTGCCAAAACCTTTGTGTTCCTTCCTTTTTAATGAAAATCATTCCATAATATTTAGCTGGGGCTGCAGAATAGAGCCTTATGTTTCATTGTTTTAAGCTTTCACTTTGGAAATTTCCAACTCCTCAGTCAAGAATCTGATGAAGCCCACCCTTCATCCTTGAACTGGGCAATCTGTAGTTTCCAAATGCAATTTGTGCTCCTCATGCATCCATAGATTTTTATCCAGATGTTTATACTGAGGCTTACAGAGTGCAGAGTACTGGGTACCTGTGCTGTGTGCTTGTTTCTATTATGTAAAAGGCTGGCAACAGAACATTTCTGTTAGTAGAAAATGACCATTATAAATTGGTTTTTAGGAGAGGAAGTGAAGACTAAGGGAGACACACCAAAAGTCAACAGGAGACATGGTAAGGTGAAACGGGGCAGCTTTATCCCAATGTGGAAGAGAAATACAACGTAAGTGACACCTGCTAACCCTGCACTGGCGGGGGGTGTAGGGGGGCCGCCAAAAGGAAGAGAGAAGTCTGAGGTGAAAGAGCTCCCTGGAGGATCATCATGTAAAGGCTGCAACAGAGTGGGGTCTGCCTTGGAGTTGGTCCTCAGTAAATAACATTATGGGGCAGTGATATTAACTTGCAGAAATAAGAGGACTGGAACACTGTGTCTTGGTAAGGAGAATCAATCTATAGGCTTGCAAGGCTGTGTGCCATGGATTATTGAGCTAGGAGCTGGCTAGATGCACTCAGGGGAAAAAAAGAAAAAGAAAAAGAAGGGATCTTCTGAATAAAGACATTTCAGATCCAGTAAAGCTTCTATTCGTTCTATTAGTATTCTTAATTATAACAACTATTTATCATGTGACCAGGGATTTTTATCTCTGCTTTCCAGATAAAGAAACTGAAAAAGAAAGAAGTAAAATGACATTTCTTCAGTTATGCAGCTGGTATGTTACAGGGTAAGGATTTCAAATCATGATATTAATGTTATTTTTTATTTTTGCATTTGTATATGTAATGTGTATTTTCATTTTGTATTTTTGTATTTTTCCCAATGTTATTTAAAATCTATGTTGACAATGTTAGAACCACAATTTATAGGAAGGACCCAGTAATTTCTTCTGACACCGAACCTAATAAAACTAATTAAAAGTTGAAATTTCTCACTTTGAGGAGTTGGGTACGATGGCAACAGCTGTGGGCATCAGAATCTGTTAGTCTCAAGGCGATTTAAAACTCACTGGGACTTGATAGATGGGGCATTTCTTAAAATTATTTACTAGAAAACAATTTGAAACTTACAGAAAAGTTGCGAAAATAGTAAAAGATTTCCCAATACTCTTTATCATTTCTCCTATTTGCTCTTTTTCTATCTTATGAAAATTATTCTTTGTCCCAAACTTTTGAAATTCAGTTGCATACATTATCACCCTTTGCTTCTAAATACTTTAGTGTGTATTTTCTAAGAAAAAGAATATTCCACAGCACAGTGATCAACTTGAGTAACTTTAACAGGAACACTGTACTTTCAACTTATCTATCATCTCTATTTCAGTTTTGTCTATCAACCCACCCAGAAATGGCCTTCACAGCATGTTTGTTTCTCCAGTCTGGGATCCAATCAAGGGGAATACATATTATACTTACTGTATTCCTTTAGTCTCCTCTAAATTGTATCCCTTTAGTCTCCTCAGATGTATCTGTCTTTTAGGATGTTGACATTTTTTTAAAATGCAGTCAATGGGCCATTTTTAGAGCCTCTTCTTCTCGTCTGGACATAATTTCCCTGGACTTTATTTTTGCTTAAACTCTGAAGCGTATTTTTAGATCTGGGAGTCTTTTGACTTTAAGGTTAGTCAAGGATACAGTTAGATCATGAATGATAATGTCTGAGATCATAGGATGTGTGGAGGGAACACTGAAGAGAGAGTCGATAAGGAAGGGGCAGAGCTTGAAATGTAAGTCCATTTTGGGTAAGTGACTCTGGAGATGCCATTGATACAGAAGGAAACTGTGAAAAAGATGAGTTGTCAACTCTGCGGAAGCTTTACCCTAGGATGGGAAAAGTTTGAGAATCCTGGGCAAGGTAACTGGTTAGCATTAACAAAGGAATTGAAATCAAGTCAAAATGAGGAAATGATATAGAGTGCTTGAATTTTCCACTTAAAATCTTAAGAGTTAAGATGGTAAGTAGTATGAATCTCTTAAATGGCTGGCTATCATGGGTAGATGAAACAGACATATGTACACCATGATATAAATGACCCCATTAGCTGTTCTTTAACAGCTTTATGGAGGTGTAACTGATATCCAAATACTTCACATATTTAATGTATACAATTTGATAGGTTTGAACATATGCATACACATGTGGAACTATGACCACAGTCGAGGTAATAAACATATTCATCGCTTGGAAGGTAGTGCTGAGTCTCTAGAAACCTCTGATCAGACACTTTTCATGTATACTCAAGGAACCAAATCCTATTGATAGACCATGTATGTCTCTAAAGATCTAAGGATCTGTGCTCTTCAGCAAAGGACTGTTGTGGAAATATCAGCGGAAGACCTCATGCAGGAAAACCTTTGTTACTTGAGTTTTCAGAGAAGAAACAATGGGAAATTATTTTTATCCACTTAAAAAATGAATAGCAGAGATAGGAAAATGATCATAATTTATTCAGCCCAGAAGAGCATATTACTCATGAATAATGAGTGTCTGCAGTTTGCCTAGAGAGAAAGGAGGAAGAACTTAGCCACAGATTCATTCTTGTCTTCCAGCATCCACCCAGGGCCAGCAAGAGGATCAAAGGTGGAACATAATAGGTAAGGTTCTGCCCATTCAACTCTGTGCTTTCCAAAGGTTAACCTTAAACTTTCCTCTCCATGAGGACCCAGGTCTTTAGTCTCTGAGATGTCAATTTTTATGGGGAACCCTTCCCAGGGACAGAGCTTTCAGAAAGAAGCTCTGAAGGATGGACATGAGAACCTGAGAAGTCTCAGATTCCCTGCTCTGACCATAGGAATGAGACAATGTTGGAGCTGGGTGGTTGGGCTGCCCACTCAGTGAGGGGTGAAATTCAGTGTGCATTAGTCAGGGTTATCAGATGAACAGAACCAATAGGATGTGCACACATAGAGATTTATTTAAGGAATGGGCTCACATGCTTATGAAGACCGCAAGTACAGAATCTGCAGGGTGGACTAGCAGGCTAGAGACCCAAGAAAGAGCACATGTTGTGGCTCGAGTCTGAAGGCCATCTGCTGGAAAATTTCTTCTTGCTCGGGGGTGGTCAGTCTTCTGTTCTATTCAAGTCCTTGAAGGGATTGAACTAAAGTCACCTGCATTTTGGATGGCCATATTCTTTCTCACATGTGCCGATTTAAATGTTAATTTTATTCAAATCACCTTCACTGAAACATCCACTCTGTACAGGTGTTGGCAACTGCACAGTCTTATATCTTAATTTTTTTAATTGTATATAACTATTTTGTTTTGCCACAACAAATTTCAGTTTCCACTTAATATATTTGTGACCATTCTTTCTTTTTCTCTTTATTGCTCCAGTCATATTAGTAACTTTATTATCTGCTTATATCTTTATTTTTAATTATAAAAATTTTTCATACTTATGTAGCTGAACTAGAAAAATAAGTAATATTATCATTGTAAGATCATTCATTTTAATTTAATTATCAATTGAAGTTACATAGATATCAAGATAACCTGTAATGTTTTATTAAGATATTCAAATAAACACATTACAGTGTTGAGTTGGTACATAGGAAAAGAAAGGCATTTAAAATGTTTTGAGGATCCTTCTTATTGTTTTTTAATAGTGACTATACCAGTTTATAGTATTCCCATCAACAGTGCACAGCAGTTCTCTGCACTCCACATTCTCTCCAAAACTTGCTATCTTTGGGGTGTTTTTGGTAATGGCCATTCTTCTCCAAAGAAGACACACAGATGGCCAGCAGGTAGATGAAAAGATGCTCAGCATCACTAGTCATCAGGGAAATGCAAATCAGAACCACACAGAAATATCCCCACCTCAACTTTGGGCCAAGACCACACACTTTCTGGGAAGTCCCCAGCCAATGTACTGAGCATGTGAAGCGACTCTAGGGCATGGCCATTCTGGTGGGATGTGTCTGATCGACAGTCTTGTATCCACCGGCCCTGATGGGTTACCTGTGAGTTGGTTCCAAACTCCTCTGCCCAATCCTGCCCCCTCCCTGCCCTCTTCCTGCTTCTCTGTCACAAGAGACAGGAGTTAGATCTGCACTATCATCTAATGGCTCTCCTTGCCCAAACCTGCTTCCTTCTCCTGACTTGCACAAGCATCACCAACCCTTCTCGCCCAGTAAACCTCTTGCTGTCCCAATTCCATTTTCTTCTTCTGTATTTTCTTGAAAATTTTAATGTCTCCCATCCATTCTTGGGGACATTTTAATATTTTCTGGCAGTAAATCCCACATATCTTCACACATAACTTACTGAAATCTATTTTTCTGAAGTCTGTATGATCAGAACTCTAAAATCTTTTTTTCTTTTTTGCTAATCATCACAAATTTAAATATAATTTAAATAAAATAATTCTAGAGTTGGAGCCCCCTTGCCCTACCTTATTCTTTTATAGACGCTATGATTCACCTGAGGGCCGGAGCAGTTAAGTGATTCATCTCAAATTGCTAGAACTATAAAAATGAATCCTTTACAAGTTAATTGTCTTGAGAGAATTTCTTCTCTCATGACATTTCTAATCAGAAAGTGTCAGATCATAGCACTTAGCTGCTCATTTACTTACCTTATTAATTTACTTTCTAATATATTTAACTAAGATTATTTTACTCACTGAGGTCTGAGAGATTAGCTTCCACTACGTCATGAATACCTTTGCCTTAAGGGTCCATATTCCATGTATTCCAGTGAAAAGCTTTGTCAGTGGCTGGATTAGCAAGGAATAAGATGATTATGGAAAGCCCACTTATATATACATTATTTAAATAGGGTAGGTCAGCAAGTTAACATAGAGTTCAGTATCAAAAGACATAAAAATATGAATAATGAGAAATGAATTTATGTGACCTATAGAATGTTTTCTGAATATGTCCTTTGTTTCTTTGTTCCCTCCACAGGCCCCACCTCCTTCGTCTTCACCCAAATGCTTATTGCTCTGATTGTCCATTATTCAAGCAACAATTAACCCCAGGGAACAGGATCCAGAATTTCCTAGGGAGGCATTATTGGCCTCCTTTCCTCCAGATATTGTGGTACATCTTGAGAAGAGAAACTCAGATTAGCTACCAGAAGGTAAGATAGAACTGGGGGATGGCAGGGGGTGCCTAGTCAGACTTGGGTAGGAGGCAAGGAGGGTAGCAGTTTATAACAATTATACTTTACAGTCTTGAAAGGATTAAACACATAAACACCCAGGTAATTTGCCCCCAGGAGGCATGCAAGCGATTATCTTCCCCTAAGTAATTCTGTCAAATGTATCCATGTTTTCATTAACTGCTGGATTTTTTTTTTATTACTATTCATTGTAGGGTTATACTGTACTTTTTTGCGTTAATAAGTATTTATCCTCTTACCTTATACTATTACAATCATTAACTGTGGTGTGTAAATGTATTAGTTATTACTGTCTAACTTTTGTTGGAAAAAAGCACAATAAGAGAGTGAAGGTGAAAAAAACATTACATGAAAAGCTTGCAGCCAGAGTTTCCTGCCAACTGGCAGGGCACTGAATTCATGACATTTAGTTTCTGTGCCCAACAGCAATGTCCTGTGGTTTTATTGAAAGAGAATACTCATCAGCCCAGGGAACATAATATTCTTGAGAAATGCACATCTTTGAAGTGAAAATAGTGAAGAAGTGGAGGGAAAATATCCATGAGTTTCTTTCTCTCTCCCCTTCTTTCCTTCCTTCTTTCCTTCCTTCCTTCCTTCCTTCCTTCCTTTTATAATGGAAAAAAATTTCACTGTGACCCAGGAATGTGTCAGATGTAAGATACAGTGGGGATATAGTAGCTTCTGATCAGCAGTATCTATTTGTAAAATTGGTTCTCATGCAGAAAAAAAATGTACAATATAAGAACTAACAATAACCATAAGGAAAAGTGAAATTAAATGCTGCTAAGTGATACTAAAAAAGGGGAGGTGTGGCAAATGCATGTATACATGGCTCAGTTACTTAAAAAAAAAAAAAGTCTTATAGCTGTCAAAGCACTTCAGGGATGTTGTGGATAAGCAGTATCTTGAGTATGAGTTTTTTTGTACACAATATTTTAAATGAAACAAAATCTGGGGAAAATGTAGCAAGTGCTGCCTTTTCACTATGCAGTATGTTAATGTGTCAGATTGGTTGTGTAGTTGAACAGCTTGAGGGAATGACAGTATTTTAATAATATTATATGTTAACCTGGCCTTTATGAATAATGTTTACCTGCAAGATGTTATTACCTTAACCACCTGAAATGTAACTTCAGTAGAGATTTATCTCCTGTTGTTTATTATTTGTATTAGCAGAGTAGCATTTGTCTTTTTTAAGGAGAGGAGTTCAGTTAGGTTTGGGGAAGGGGGATGTTGATTATGGAAGAATAAAAACAGTGTGACTGTAGAGTTGCCATGGTTGAATATAGGATCTGGTAATTATTTGTCATTTCATATTTTATGACCATAAAAATTAAGAACAAATGTTGACTCAGTTTTTTAATATTTGCAAACTAAAGCAACAATAATGGAGCATCTTGGAAATATATATACTATATGCAGACCTGTTTCTTTTTCTTTTATTGTTCTGAAAGCTGTTTCACATGCACTGTTAAAGAAGGGCCATTGGCATGGACCAAGAATCTGCAGTACGGAAAGGTGTCTGTGCTTAGCTCTAAGCTACACTTATTTATGCTTCTTGTACAGGCTGTATTCAAAAATCTATGTGTTCTTATGCCATTTTAGTGTTTTCTTTCTTCCATCAACTAATTTGTCTATGTATGAACAATCTACTTAGATTTATTTAAAAACGTTTTAATCCAGATGTCACTGGGAAGCAGCTCTGGCCCCTGCATCTCTCAACAGCATGTCCTCTGAACTGATGTAGGTCTTGTCCACTACAAGGAATTCTACATAAGTGGAAGGAGATTTCTTGGCAAGAAAAAAAGTGACATAGTCGATTAAAATTGAATATTGAGTAGGCTTTCTCCTACAGACATGAATTTAAGAAAGATGCTTCTTTTTCAAGAGTGAAGTATGGAGGCCTTCAGTCGTATTTGCACAAAAGAATTTGACTGTCACAACATAACACAAAATGCTAAATTCACCATGCCCAGCTCAGCTCTCCACCGCTGGTTGGTTTCAGAAGGACGTGCCAGCAGTTCTCAGAAATGACTGAGTGATCGGCGTCTTTTGGTGGCTTTGCTACTTTTTCACTCACCTCTTCCAGCCTTCGGCTGAGTGGGGCCTGCATTTAACCCACAGGCTGACTTTTGGGGCAGTTCTGATGCAAATTACAACAATAATGATGTCAACCACAAAAGTTGACATCATTCCCTCCTCCGGCCCTATTTCCCTCCTCCCCCAGGAAAGTCTAGTGAGCAGGCACTGTGAAGAGCAAGAGCCTGAGAGAGGATGTGCCCGGATAGCCAGGAGCCATGCTGATGGGCAGTTGGCAAACCTCAGAAAAGATCGACTCCAAATTTAACGTTCATTGGTTGGTTTATATTGTTACTCATTTTTCCTCCCTCTTTTTAGTAACACATTGGAAGAAAATTTAACTATGATCTGTACTTTTCAAAGCAAAATAAACCAAGCATCAAAAAGGAGGTTATTAGGATACACCCATTGCAAACTTGACTCCTCCAAATGGATGCAGTCTTTCCAAGATCCTGGATTACAGTCTCTTAGATCCTTCCCATGGTGATACTAGAGCCGACATTAAGTCCTGATACCTACATTGTTTCTGTTGCAGGGATACACAGGTACCTACCTGGGTGTTTACTGCTCAGCAAAGGAGTTTTTCTGCATGTATAGGACTACTGTCTCTGATGGTGTTCCAGTGCCCCTGAGGGTATCTCAGTGTAGTAAAACAAACGAAAATGCAGCTACGCATGGAATATTTCAGTCTTCAGAGCAAAGTTGGGCATGTGGCTCAAAGGATCTCTGAAGTAAAGATTACCTGCCAGTCATCAGAAAACCCGAAGTCATTTAAAGTAAGAGGTGCCACAAGCCAAAAGATAGAAGCCATAAACACATTCAATATTAATAAAGCAATTACAGTAAGTGCTATAACATTCTGCTTTGCAAATCTCTTGCCACTTCAAGAAACATCTGTCTCCGCCACTAGAAATTACTGTCTAAAAAACCAAACAAAACAAAACAAGCTGTGCTTTGTGTTTTAGCTTTTCATTCAGTATCCTGATCAGTCAGTCTGCTGCCAAAGCTTCAATACTAATTTCATAGTCTATTCCCTGGGTTGGTTTTCCAACCAATGTAGTCATTTGTGCTTATAGTGAGCAGAGGAGCAATTAACGGATTCACTGCGTTGTGCAAACTGCCTGAATCCAATCACACATAATGTCTCAGGAGGGTGAGAAGGAAATTCAAGTGACCAGATGAATCCTTATTTAATAGAAACTGGCTTGAGCCTTAGCTTCTCCAGATCCTGAAATTTGTTGGTCCTTTTTTTTTTTTTTTAAAGAAATTCTCATGCTTAGTTCCAATGCACATATTAGTGACTGTTACTGTCCGTAAAATTCATATCTGGCTGGGAAAGGGAGGAGTCAGAGAGACCAATGAACATGTTTTCAGAAAACCTGGGTGCTGTCCCTCTTTGAACACAAATGGCACAAACTCTGAAAGTTTCATTGACTTCATTTTGGAAAAAGGAGTTTAATTTTTCTCTAGCTGTCTCAGGGATTCATACTGAAAATGTTCATGGCAATGCTATGTGCGCTGTAGAGACTAACGATGTAAGGACTTTCTACACGGATAAGCTGTGGAACATGTTATCCTGGAGTAGTACCTGGTTTCTTAGAGAATAATTGAGAAGAAAGGAAGGTATGTTATTACTGAACTCAAGCAGGCCCTCCATTAAAAAAGAAGCAACAGCAACAACATGATGTGATTCTGAAAAGAGAAGATGAAGGTTTTCTTCAATTATAAAGAAAAAACAATAAGGCAGTTGTGATTTTTTAAATGGAAGATTATAACAGAAGATAAAGTTTCAAAAGTCCACTCGGGGTTGTAGAACTGAGGGAGCAATTAGGATAAAAAAAACATTCACTGAAATATTTAAATTAGGAACCCTTAGAGTCTGCTTAAATTCCTTTTTCACACTTCAAAAAATCCTGATTTAACTGGACACTAAATCTCTCTTCTTGCTATATATCTCTTAAAATGGGCTTCCTCTTTTTATTCTCCTTCCCCTGACTTTGTTCAGGCTAACTTTATTTTTTTCCTAGACTACAGTGGCCTGCTGGTCTGTGGTCTCTTTCTCCTTTAATCTGTTCTCTCCCACTTGGTAGCAGAGGTCTTTCTAAAATTCACCTGTTGTGTCGTTTCCCACTTAAATTCTCTCAGTGACCCCTTATCACCCACTGAAAAACAGCCAGGCTCTTTATGTGGCCTGACTTTTTGGCTCCATGTGTTACTGTTCCACACATGGTATGTTCCTTCTACACTGCTTGCAGTTCCTAGGAAATGGCATTCTTTGGAGTCTGGCAGTGCATTCTCTTCTCTCCTGTCCACAAGACCAGTCACTTTGTACTTTCTTCTGCCTGACTAGAATAGGGCTGGCTAGTCACTTCTCTTGCTACATACTAGCTTTAGCATGTCATTCTTACTATATAGGAGACACAGCCTTGTAACATAGTGGAAAGAACAGAGGCTTTGGAATAAAAAATTTTTAAAAACCCTCAGATTTAAGTACTAGCTTACATTCTCAGAGCCCCATTTTTCAATCTGTCAAAAAGGAATAGGAATGCCCACTTTTTAAAATATTTTTTATTTATTTTTTTGCTATTACACTTGTCCCAATTTTCCCCTTTGCCCTCTTCCCCCCCACCTAGTTCTTCGCCCCCCGCACCCCATTCCTGCAGTCAGTCCCCGTACCAATGCCCGTGTTCATGGGCCCTTCATGTATGTTCTTTGTCTAATCCGGTCACCTTCTTTCAACCATCCCCACCTCTCCACTCCTTGCCCGCCTTTCCTGGGGATTAGCAATAACACATATGAAATACTCAATTCAGCATTTCACTCATTTTAGGGGCTCAGTGAATGACTGCCACCGTATATTATATTGTAATTGCTTTGTTAGCTGAATTGTCTTCTTCGTGTCCTTTAAACTATCATTTTCTTGCGAAAAGGAATTATATATACATTTTTTATCTTGTTCATTTTTCTGGCCTCAGCACCTCACAAAGTATCTGACACATAAAGTGTACAATACAAATTTACTCAAATAAAATAATGAAAACAAATACAAACGATGAAATCTCTAAATCTATGACAGTTGAGAGTTTGTACTATAGTAGGATTAGAAATAGTGACGCTGCTAGTGTCTACAAATCTCAAGCATATTTAAAACATCGCTTGATTTGCTAGTTCTTGGACTTTCTTGTGCTGACAAATTAATGTGTGCTAGCTGTGTGTCTTCTAGAAGGACAGACGACTGTCAACATGAAATGAAGGCTCTATTGTCTTGGATGTTTGAAAATTCAATCCATGATACCTGCATGACATTGCATTTTGACACTGAGGTGGAACATAGTGTGTGGAGCAGGAAGTAGAAAGATGGAGATAACCAGCCAGTGGGAAGCCGGCTAGAGGAGTGCCTTGAAGTTCATGTGCATAAATTTGACATTGTCCTGTAGAGGATTTATTGAAGGGGTTAACCAGGGTTGTAACAGAACTGTATGTCTGCTTAAGAACATTTTATATGGAGGTTGTGTATAGGATGATTCTGAAGAGAACAAATCTAAAAAGCAAAACATTATTTAGGAGGGGGTTGAAGAACAAGCGAGGGATGAAGACCGGAGCTAAGCAGCCGCAGGGGCTGTGACCTGTGCAGTCGCAGAAGGCCTCATACTTAGAAAGGCCCGTGCTTAGTTTCATGCTCTGTTGTCACCTTTGAAACTTCTAACACTTTTTGAAAAAGGAACCCTGCATTTTCACTTTGCCATGACCCTGCAAATTATTTAACTGGTCCCGGCGAACACTGTAGGAGAGAAGTCTGAGAGATGGACTTAGGGAAGTAAATGCTCGGCACGTCTTTGCTGTCTGTGTACCTTCTTTCCTTGGGGTGCTGGGATTAGCCCCGGTCCGGCCCGACCCCGGTGAGCGTGGGTGTTGGGGCAAGAGGAGTGGAGGAAACCAAAGAACTGTATTCTAGTAACGTAAAAGGAGAGTTAATATTTAGCCTTGCTCCTTCGGTAAGGAAGTTTCAAGGTCTCGTCCAGGCAATGGAAAGTCAAGATTTATTGAGATTGAAAAAAATTATCTATATTATTTTTATCTTCCTCTAATTAAAATATAAAATTTTACTTTATGCCCTAAATAGGGGTAAAATGATGTAAAAGATGGGTAGCCCAAAGCTGGCCTTCGGCCTGAAGGATTGTGACTGGAAGATACCAGAGGGCCTGCAAGGGAAAGTGGCCTCCTGGCAATGAGATTCCAGGCTGGGCGAAAGTTCACGTGCCCCATGGACGACACAGACGCAGCAGTGACCACGAGAGCCCGAGTCGCTGCACCTGAGCAGCTGCCAGTGCTTCCAGGTGACTGGCGCTGTTGCTTTGTCCATGCTCGTGCCAAACAAAGCTCCAAGCTCTGTGGCAGCATTTGACCTTGGAGCAGAAGAGAAAGTCCCATTCCCAACTGGGGTTGCATTTACTGACAGCCTTGTAGGGTGAGGGCTTAGAGTAAATTTTAAATTAATTTTTTTAATAAACTTTTATTTCTTTTATCTAAATATGAGGTTGCAGATTCTTACCTGCTGCGTAAACATAAACCACGGTTTGGCACTAAGAAAATAGAAATATTGAGACAATCTTAATCTCAAATAGTTCTGTGCTCCCTGAAAATCCCAGAAGGCGGCATGTTCTACATGGACATGAAGGTGCAAACTATCTGGTGAGAGCTGCAGGTTTCCTTGAATTGCTGTGATGCTTAAACAATAATTCTTTAATTTTGCAGCTCGGATCACTTTGGGTTGGAAAAGATAAACAGTATGCTATACTCCAGGTATTTTATGCACTGAAAAATTGAGAAAGGTTGGGATAAAGTGACTACTAATAGCTGGGAAGTTCTGGCTGTTAGCTGAATTGCTTTCCTCAAAATGTGTCACTGCAATGGAACAAGATATTTGAAAAAAATGTAAAGCTGGAACAATTAAGGACTTGTTTTCAGGGTTTTTACTTCGTGACGCTGAAATATTTCATGTGTAAAGAAGCACAAAGATGATTGAGAATCACCTAAACAGAAAACATTTAAAGGGTAAAATATACCCAGTGTTTTCTTCCATGTGGCTCATTTTTCAAACATTCTGTGCACGTATATTTCAAATGTATAATTAGAATGGATCATGGAATAAGGGTGATGTGATTAAAAATAAATCTGTTTTTAATTTTTAATAATTTGAATATACTGAATTAAAATAACTAGGTAGTATTTTTTATCAGATCTAGTCTAATAGCAGTTAAGTGAATATGGGAATTAATTTTTTTAAAACAAACCTTCTAAAATATTTTTGAAGTTATGCTTTTAATATAAGTATATACGTTTTTTCTAATGTCAGAAAAATTTTTTCACAAACTTGAATTATTAAAAAGTTTTCTTTATTTTTTTCCCCAAGGAAAAGGAGCTTAAAATGGATTGGATGATTTCCAAGATTTTCAAACTAAAATTGTTTTCTGGCTTAAGTCTGTTAAACATATTTTTCAAAATTAAGGCAATTTGGAAAAAAATTAAGAGGTTAACAAGAAGTAAATTTTACAAATTAATTATTTTAAAAAGCCTATTACTATATATTCAATTCAACCCCTATAAAATTCACTTTTTTTTCTTTGTTCTTTTTTGCTGGAAATTAAAAAGCTAATTATGAAATATATATGAAAAAGAAATTTCCCTAGAATAGCAAAATTGTCTTGAAGAGGAACAAAGTTAGAAGATTCACAATTCCTAATTTCAAGACTTATTAGAAAATAACAGTAATTAAAACAATGTGGCAAGAATAGGCAATGTCATTGGAATAGGACATGTACCATCAATTAATTTTTAGCACAATATATACAGTCAATTGATTTTCAGGCAAAGCTGTATAATGGCATAAAAAAGAGGCTTCTCAATAACAGACAATGTGAACTAGATGAATGTGGGAGAAAAAATGAACATTGACTCTTATCTCACTTTATATACAGAAATTTATTCAAGATGGACCACAGACCTAAATATAAAAGCTAAATCCACAAAGCTTCTGGAAGAAAATGTAACATCTTCACAACCATGAGTTCGGGCAGATTTCTAGGGGTGGGGAAGGCACAAAGAGCACTAAACATAAAAGTTAAAAATTGGATTTTTCCCCAATAAACTTTAACTTTTTTGTTGTTCTATTACAGTTGTCACAATTATCTCCCCCTTGTTCTCCCCTGACATGCCCTCCTCCCCCATCCCACAGTCAATCCCCGCCCTGTTGTCCATGTCCATGAGTCATTTATACTAGTTCCTTGACCTTTCTCCTTCTTTTCTTCTTCTCCCCCTCCTTCATTCCCTCTGGTCACTGTCAGTCTGTTCCTTGTTTCCATGCCTCTGGTTCTATTTTACTCCTTTGTTTGTTTTGTTCATTAGGTTCCTGTAGTAGGTGAGATCGTATGGTATTTGTCTTTCCCTGCCTGGCTTATTTCACTTAGCAAAATACTCTCCAGTTACATCCATGCTATTGTGAAAAGAGTTCCTTTCTTTCTGCTGCATAGTATTCCATTGTGTAAATGTACCACCGTTTTTTGATCCACTCATTCACTGATGGGCACCTAGGCTGTTTCCAGCACTTGGCTATTGTGAATAGTGCTGCTATGAACACAGGGGTGCATAGGTTCTTTTGAATTGGGGTTTCAGGATTCTTCAGGTATAATCCTAGCAATGGAATTGCTGGTTCAAAAGGCAATTCCACTTTTAGTTTTTTGAGGAAATTCCACACTGTTTTCCACAGTAGCTGCACCAGTCTGCATTCCCACCAACAGTGCAGTAGGGTTCCTTTTTCTCTACATCCTCACCAGCTCTTGTTGCTTGTTAAGTTGTTAATGATGGCCATTGTGACCGGTGTGAGTTGGTATCACATTGTGGTTTTTATTTGCATCTCTCTCATGGCTAGTGATGTTGAGCATTCTTTCATATGCCTATGGGCCCTCTCTATGTCCTCCTTGGAGAAGTGTCTGTTCAGGTCCTTTGCCCATTTATTAATCAGATTGTTTATCTTCCTGGTGTGGAGTCATATGAGTTCTTTATTTTGGGGATCAAACCCTTGTTCAAGGTATCATTGGCAAATATGTTTTCCCATCTGGTTGGTTCCCTTTTCATTTTGAAGATATTTTCTTTAGCAGAAACTTTTTAATTTGATGTAGTTCCATTTGTTTATTCTTTTCTTTATGTTCCTTGCCTTAGGAGATATATTGGCAAAAATATTGCTGTGTGGGATATCTCAGATTTTACTGCCTATGTTTTCCTCTAGGACTTTCATGGTGTCACGGCTTATGTTTAAGTCTTTGATCCATCTTGAGTTTATTCTAGTGTGTGGTATAAGTTGGTGGTCTAGTTTCTTTCTTTTTTTCTTTTTTCTTTTTTTTTTTTTGCATGTCCCTGTCCAGTTCTCCCAGCACCATTTGTTGAAGAGGCTATTTTTACTCCATTTTATGCTCCTGCCCCCTTTGTCAAATAGTAATTGACCATAGAGACATGGGTTTATTTCTGTGTTCTCTATTCTGTTCCATTGATCTGTGTGTGTCTGTTCTTATGCCAGTACCAGACTGTTTTGATTATAGTGGCTTTGTAGTATAGTTTGATATCAAGTATTGTGATTCCTCCTTATTTGTTCTTCTTTCTCAAGATTGCTGAGGCTTTTCGGGGTCATTTTTGGTTCCATATAGATTTTTTGAAATATTTGTTCTAAATCTATGAAATGTCATTGGTATTTTTAATAGGGATTACATTGAATCTATAAATTGCTTTGGGTAGTATGGATGTTTTAGTGATGTTAATTCTTAATTCTTCCAATTTATGAACACCATATATGCCTCCATTTATTTGTATCTTTCTTAATTTCTTCAGTGTTCTGTAGTTTTCCTAGTACAGGTCTTTTTCCTCCTTGATTAAGTTTATTCATAGGTACTTTATTTTTCTTGTTGCTATAGTAAATGGGAATTTTTACTAGTTTCTATTTCAGATATTTCATTGTTGATGTACAAAAATGCCTTCAATTTCTGAATATTGACTTTGTATCCCACTACTTTGCCAAGTTCATTTATTAGGTTGAGTAGTTTTTTTGATGGAGTGTATAGGGTTTTTTTGTGTACACTATCATGTCATCTGCAAATAATGACAGTTTTACTTCTTCCTTTCCAATGTGGATGCCTTTTTTATTTATTTTTCTTGACTGATCACTGTGGCTAGAACTTCCAGTACTATGTTGAATAAAAGTGGTGAAAGCAGCTACCCTTGTCTTTTTCCTGATCTTAGGGGGAAAGCTTTTAGTTTTTGCCAATTAAGTATGATATTGGCTGTAGGTTTCTCATATATGGCCTTTATTATGTTGAGGTATGCTCCCTCTATTCCCACTTTTCTGAACGTGTTTATCATGAATGGGTGCTATACTTTATCAAATGGTTTTTTAGCATCTGTTGATATGATCATGTGATTTTTGTCTTTCATGTTGTTTATGTGGTGTATTACATTTATTGATTTGTAAATATTATACCATACTTGCATCCCTGGGATGAACCCCACTTGATCTTGGTGTATGATCTTTTTAATGTATTACTGAATCTAGTTTGCCAATATTTTGTTGAGGATTTTAGCACCTATGTTCATCAGTGATACTGGCCTGCAGTTTTCTTTCTTGTGTCTTGACCTGGTTTTGGAGTTAGGGTAATACTGGTCTCATAAAAAGAGTTGGGGAGTCTTCCCTCTTCTTGAATTTTTTGGAGTAGTTTGAGAAGGATAGGAGTTAGTTCTTCTCTAAATGTTTGATAAAATTCACCTGTGAAGCCGTCTGGTCACGGGCTTTTGTGTACCAGAAGTTTTTTAAATTACTGCTTCTATTTCACTAGTTGTTATCATTCTATTTAGGTTTTCTGCTTTTTCCTAATTAAGTTTTGGAATTTTGCATATTTCTAGAAATTTGTCTATTTCATTCAGACTGTCTAATTTCTTGGCATATAGTTGTTTGTAGTAATTACTTACAATCCTCTTGCATATCTGTGGAATTGGGTGTAATTTCTTCTCTTTCATTTCTGATTTTATTTATTTGGGTCTGCTCTCATTTTTTCTTGATGAGTCTGGTTAAAGGCTTGTTGATTTTTTTAATCTTTTTGAAGAACCAGCTCCTAGATTTATTGATCCTTTGAACTGTCCTTTTAGTCTCTTATTTCATTTAATTCTGCTCTGATCTTAACTATGTCCTTCTTTATTCTTCCTCTGGGCTTTGTTTGTTGTTGTTTCTCTAGTTCTTGTAGATATAGGGTCAGGTTGTTTATTTGAGATTTTTCTATTTTCTTTGAGTGGGACTGTATTGCTATGAACTTCACTCTCATGACTGCCTTTGTTGTGTCCCATAGGTTTTGGGCTGTTGTGTGTTCATTTTCATTTGTTTTCAGAAACTTTTTGATTTATTCCTAGATGTCATTGTTATCCCGTTCATTATTTAATAGATGTTATTCCATCTCCATGAATTTGAATATTTTTGAGTTTTTTCCTTGAGGTTAGTTTCTAGTTTCAAGCCATTGTGATCTGAGAAGATGCATGATATGATTTCAATTTTCTTGAATTTGTTGAGGCTTGTTTTGTCTTCAACCATCTGCTCTATCTTTGAAGATGTTCCATGTGCATTTAAAAAGAATGTATGTTTTGCTTTTGGGGGGTGAAAGTTTCTGTATATATTTGACAATATACATATCTGACAAATATTCATATCCAGGTTACATAAATAACTCCTACAAATCAATAAAAAAGGACAACCCAATTTTAAATGGGAAAGTATCTTAGACAACTTTACAGAGGAAGATTCCTAAATGACCAGTAATCATATGAGAAGATGCTCAACATCAAGTCATAATGGAATTGCAAATTAAAACCAAAATGAGCCCTGAACATGTGGTTTAGTTGGTTGGAGCATCATCTGATACACCAAAAGGTGGCAGGTTCAATCCCAGGTTAGGCACATACCTAGGTTGTGGGTTTGATCACTGGTTAGTGATCTCTCTCCTTTCCTCCCTCCCTCCCTACTCCTTCCTCTTTCTCTAAAATCAGTATTCCTCAGGTGAGGATTTTGTAAAAATGATATTACAGTACACACATACAAGAATGGCTAAAACTTTAAAAAGTAACCATACCTAACTAAGATTGTCAAGGATGCGGAGCAACTACTCCCATAAACATTTATGGGAAGTATAAAATTGCTCAACCAACCACTTTACTTGGTTGAACAGTGTCCCCACCCCCACACTCATGTCCACCTGGAGCCCCAGAATGTGACCTTATTTGGAATTAGTGTCTTTGCAGGTATATTCAAATTAAAATGAGGTAATGGATTAGGATGGGCCCTAAATCCAATGACTGATATCCTTACAAGAAGAGAGAAATTGAAACACAGATACAGATGAGATATGCGGGAAGGAAGTCATGTGGAGATGGTGGCAGAAATTGAAATTTCACTGCCACAGCCAAGGATTGCCAGCAACCAGCAGAAACTGGAAGAGGCAGGGAAGGATTCCTACCTTAGGCCTTCAGAGGGAGCTTGGCCATGACAGCATCTTGATATCATATGACTCGATTTCAGCAATCCTGGATGCCTGAACCCTGAGAGATACATTTGTGTTGTTTTAAACCAATTTGTAGTAATCTGTTTTGGCAGTCCAAGGAAACTAACATGACCAACTTAGAAAACTGGTGATTTCTTATAACCTCGAACATATATACCTGCTTAATGCCCAGCAAGTCCACTCCTAGGTTTGAACCAAAAGAAATGAAAGCCCCTGTCCACAAAAATACCTGTGTACGGATGCTCATAGCAGCTTTAATTACAATAGCCATGTGGTAACAAATCCAATGTCTACGAAGGGAATGAATAAGAAGTATTACATTTATATAGTCAAATAATATTTAGCAATAAAAAAGAATGAACTGATGATACACTCCATAGCATGGATGAGCATCAAAAACAGCAAAAGAAACCAGATATGATGAGTATTTTATATTGTATGAATTTATTTATATAAATGTCAAGGTCAGGCAAAATTATGTGCAGGTAATAAAAGTCAGACCAGTGAGGGGCAGGCTTGATCTGAGGGGACCTGAAGGAACTATGTCAGACATTGTACAAGTTATGGGTCCTGATTGTGGTGCCATTTACATTAGTGTGCATGCATGTGTCGAAACTCATTGGACTTTTACTTAAGTGGATGCATTTATTAAATGTAAATTTATCATAAAATAATTAATAAAACCTTGGAGCATTTCACCATACATAATGTTTGTGTCAATTAAGAAAAGAAAATCCTAGTTCAATTTAATGAAAATTTTATCTTTTCTGTTTTTGAAAATTACGATACATTAGCTATCTGCTTTCTGAACTCACTTGTGATTCTTAGCAAGAGGTGATTGTCACATAATTTATTTTTGTTCTCTCGGTTTTCCAATCTACCTTAAATGTGGGCATCCATAGGCCTTATACTCTGCGAGAGTGTACTTCTTTCTATATGTTAGCAAAGCTTTGGGTCTTAATTTCCTTATTTGGGAGAATTTTAATAACTCATCAGGACCTAATTTGCTCTGTTGGCTGTTTTTTTTAGGAAGGAATAGGCCACTTGCAAGAGCCAATCAAGTACAAAATAAAAATGCGATACCTCAAACTAAGATGCTCAGCTTTAAACAACATTCAAAGTGTTCTTAGATACTTTTTCAGATTGGAGAACTATATAGAATTTAGCCTGTTGGAGAACAAAGAAAATACCAACTTCAGGTGGGCAGTACCCAGTTCCGGCCTGACAGCTTCTTGGCAAGTCTTGTGTATGAAGGAGGACCTGGAGGGAAACACAGCCAGAGTGGGGGCAGGGAGGCACCTGGAGGGACCTGAGGATTGCACACTGCCCAACTGCCGCTGTATTTATGGTGCGGTACCAGCGCCATCATGTGGTCATCACCGGAGCTTTAGAGGAAGAAACCAGTTGTTTCCCCACTGCGTTTGAAAAATGGAATAATAAACCAAAGTCGTCCAAAGGGCCCGAAAAACCTCAAGAAAGACATCTCCCTGTAATTCTTTTTCATCTAAAAACAGAAGCGATTTCTGACATCTTAATCAGTAACATATCTGGAACCATGTTTGCTATCTGGGTGCCTGTTATAATCTGTTCCTTTGTTCATCAAATATTTATAGAACGCTGTGCCAGGCACTGTGCAAAGCAGGAGAAAAGCAGCCATCGTGTTCTAGTGGGGAAGAAAAAAGCCCTGTGAATTAAATACCAGAGCAGTGTCATCAGTTCTCCAGTGCAGGAATGATGGGGACAGACCAGTCCAGGAGCCCAAAGGGGGCATTTTGTATCTGTCAAAGGTGCCACCGTGCGGTCCTCTCACCTGGTGCTGTCATCACGCTGTTGCCTTGAAGGCCCGTGTGGATCCGATTACTTGCATCGCTTACCCATACCCTTTGTAAAACCTGACTATAATTGTTCATTAATTGATTGATTCAATAATGATTTATTGGGAGCCTACTGTGTGTCAGGCACTCTTATTAGAAGTGCCAGAGCATGCAAACACTGTGGGGAAAGGCAGACCATGTTTCTTCTGTCATTAAGCTTATGTGTGGGAAGTGAACCATCAAGGGAAAAAAATGTTATGTATGATATGTATAAAACAAGCTTTTTTTTTTTTTTTTTTTTACATTTTTACCTGTTTGCTTATATTTTCATTGTGTATCCCCCACCCATTTTCCCATTCCCCACTTATTAGATTATAAACAATGATTTCAAATTACTTCAAGTTAGTTTGAGATTTGAAATCAACCTGACTTCCTCAAGGGTTTTGGGAAATTAACTTCCTTTTGCTCCAAAGGGCATTTGCGTTTTATTTATCACTTAAGCCACAAAGAGGGAATTTAGGAGGAGATATCTAACTTTGGCTCTGTTAATGTTTCGTTTGTCGGATCCCACTCCCAATCTCGTTTTTCCTGGCTGCTTTAAGGTCTTGCAAATGGCAAACATGAACAGTCTGAGAGTGTTACAGTCAGGTCCGCCGATTCTCGGAAGGTGGCAGCAAGCTTGTGTCCACACCAGGCTCTGGCCTCAGCGGTCACAGGCATCAGGACAGGACTGAAGCCGCGGCCCGCCGGCGAGAGTCGCTCTTTCTCTGCTCCAACACTGGGGAGTCAGGGCAGGAAAGGGGAACTCTCCTTTCTCGCGGTCTAAAATTGAAAGAAAAATGTGAATAATCTGACTAAACTCACAGCCAAGCTAGAAAAAGATGCGGTGTGCGTGAACAGAGTATGTATATCTGCTAAAATTACTGGAAAAAGAAACTATTTTATGGTCTGCGCTCAAGGGGCTGAGACGCGTTAGGTAACCATGAGCATCTCGTGTTGGGGTTGTTTCACCAAGTCTTGTTCTCGCGTGCTCAGCCTTTATCACTGGTGTTTATGAAGAGGCCATCTTCCCTGTTAAAAAAACTTTCGAAAATACTCCTTCAGTTCTGCTTGTGCTAAATCACTGTGGACTTCATGCCAAGGAAGAGGGAGCAAGGAAACCCAGCCTCTCCTATTCCGACTCAGTTACACTCCCGCCCCCGCCCCTCCCCTGAATTAACCAGCCGGTGCCCCTTCCTTACCTGCAAAGATGTCAGCTTCCTGGAAGATTCTGAAATGAATCTTCCATTCAGATTTGTAGGGAGATTTTTATTAAACTGAAGGTAAAGATTATGTGTTATTTCATATAAAATATAATTATAAATTTTATCCTGCGGCAACTTTTTTTAGCTCCAGGTGTTTCAAACATTAAACACCAAACTGTCATTATGCTTTTTATGAATTTAAAGCGAAAACATCTTCAGATTCCCAGTACTACTTAAGAGGAAGAAAAAAAACATAATATTTTTTAAAATAAAGAAAGCCACCAAGTAAAAACTGAGGCTCAACAACAGGAAATATTCTTATGCCTACATTTTTCTGTATTTATCTGAGCTGGTTGCAGTTGCTAAAAACGGTATAGTCTACATACATTTGATAACAAAATTAAGATATTAACAAAATTCTTCCGTGTATCTTTGTTTTAAACACTTAGAGACAGAAATCTAATGTGTATGTGCTTGTACATAGGATGGAACAGTTACGTATCATCAGAATTTTAAACAGATGTGATTAGTCACTAATAGGAAAAGTTCAGTAAAAGAATTGAGTGTTCATTTAAAATACAGATTAAAAACATTTTTCAGACACTAAAAAGTCACCCAAAAGCATGTCTTGCAATTTTAATTTTGAGATCTTTGCACATAAGACACAGGAACCAACCATTTTCCCTTTTGAAAGAGTAGCTGTGCCGTTCTCATCTGAGCAGATGCTTCTTCGGGATACTAGCTGCTTCCAGAAAACCATCATCGGTTGAACAGATGAAGCGTCCACGCTGCACAACAGAACAGGATGTACTGACGAGATAATCCTTCCCTTTGTGAAGGGCCACTTGGAGAGACAGGCTGGGTTAACAGGCATGAATTTTTAAAGTAGCAGTTCACAACCAGCTTTGCAGTTTTACTGCAACAATAACTGGTGAACATGCTGATGTAAAATAAATAGGTTTTTCTATGAAAAATGGTTCATGTTCTCATAGTTACATATTTTTGGAGACCTTATTGCTTTAAAACTTCCCTAGACCTAACCCTAGCCCCAATCTGTCTGGGCTGAGTCTGATGAAGATCATGAATAATGTAAACAACTGACATAGAATCTTCAGGAATAAAATACCTGTTTCCTCCACTCATCTCTTTGGACCTCTATATGTAACAATAATGATCTCATTAATCAACTGTCACAGAGAAAATAACACTGTTTTGTTCACAAGGCAATGATCTAGTGCATCATGCCTTTAATGTGCTATTTTTTTCTGAGCTTGGGATTTGAAAATCAAAATATAGACTCCATAGTGATATGCATAATTTACTCATTCTCCTGAAGAATAAAGAAGGCTTTTATAATTAAATACTGGGAGTAATTTGCAGATTATTACTTCAGCTCATTGCTTTAAAAGTCCCTCATCCATGCAATTTAATAGCAATAATTACAACAATAAAAACAACGTGACTGTGGTCCTAGAAAACACTGTGTGCCAGATACTGTTTTATACATCTCACATATACTAATTTATTTAACCCAAGCAACAATGTTATGAGGTCAGTATTATCGCTCTTTTATGGAAGAGGAAGGCAAGTCACAGAAAGAAGGAATGACTTGCAGTCACACAGAGAGGGTGGAGGCAAGATGGAGTTTTGTCAGACACTCTTAACCTCTGTGCTAGACGCATCCTGCCTACCAGCATTACGTCTCGGCCTGGAGTGTCCCTTCTGCTTCAGACTGGGCTGCAGAACCTCTCTCCAGAATAACTCAACCAGAGTCAAACTCAGCATGTTCCACACTGAGTGGAGAATCCTGCTGCCTCCACCCTTACCTTTAAATTAATTGTCTAATCTACCTTCCCGAGTCTGATAAAGATGCCATCGTGCCTCTCTTCTTTCCCTGCCAGCGTCTGCTGCCGGGTGTAGTCCCGGCCCCTTCCCAAACCCTATCTGTGAAATAGCTTTAGCCCGTCTTCCCTCTTCCTGTTCCCAGGTCCCATTCTTTCTCAGACGCTGCATAGCTTTACCTGGCCTTTTGAAACTGACCTTGAATGGCTCTTCCTAGCCCCATTCCCTGATTCATCCTGCACACTAGTACCCAATGCAACCTTTTAAAACATACTTCAAACTGTTCCTGCTAAGAAGACCCTAGCAGCTTGCCTGTATAAAATAAATAGTAAACTAAGGTTTCCACTCCTGGCCATTCCTATCATAACCCCCACTTTGTTTCAATCCTCATTGCTGTTTCATCTCTCTATCCTTGCCTATACTTTGTTTGTAAAATGTTATTTAATTTTTTTTTTTTTTTTACTGTTTATAAACATTTGGAATTTTATTAAAAAAAAAAAAAGCATCACAACCATGAACATTGTTACAGTTAGTTATAGAGGCCTTCCTGGTTCTCCACAATGATACTGAGCATGCTCACAAGGGGTTCCCATTGTTTAGTCTTAGTAGTTAATCATCTTTAAAAGGAAAAGAAAAAAAAAACTCAGCACACTACCATTTAACTTGTTTTAATGTTTCTTCACAAATGATGAAAAATACTAAAGTACAGACAAGGAATAATCATAATGTTGTGACCAACATTATAAATATGGAATTATAAATTTAAAACATTTTCTGGTTTAAAAAATAAATCTGGTAGGCATTGCAGCTCTGCGGGGTCTCTGCTTCTAGTAGGTCCGATCTCTGCGTTCCTGACGGTGTTCACCTTTATCCATTTTTCCAGGTCCTCCACGCTCGCCTCTTCTTCCTCCCATCTGTTCCATCAAAGGTCCAGGAGGACCCCCAGGGCCACCTCGTCTTCCTCCACCAAAGCCACCTCAGTCCATGCCCCGGCCACCACGGAAGCCACCTCGTCTTCCTCCACCAAAGCCACCTCAGTCCATGCCCCGGCCACCATGGAAGCCACCTCTGTCTCCACCACGGCCACCTCTGAACATGCCACGAGGACCACCACGGTCCATTAGGCCACCTCTTCCTCCCCGCATGCCACCAGGGCGACCTCTGCCACGGTCACCGCCCGGGGGTGGGAAGGGTGGCGGGAGGAAGCCTTCAGGCTTCGGGACCTTACACTGGTTGCATTCTGTTCTCCAGGCAAAGTTCTGGTTTCCACGCCCCGAATTGGGGCACTGCCAGTCTCCCGCGCGGTGCTGGACATTTCTTCTTCTTGATGGATTCCCTCGGGAACCCCGAGGTCCTCTCCGAGGAAAGCCTCCTCTGTCTCCTCCATGGCCTCCCATGCGACCCGTGGGTCCCCCAGGACCTCCTGGGCCCCCTGGACTTCCACGGAGCGGCGGCAGCATACCCCCCCCCCCCCCCCCCCCGCATGCTGTTCATCAGAGGCTTCTTCCGAGCAAGAGATACTTTAAGTTTGCTTCCTTGAAGATCTTTCCCATCAAACCACTCCACAGCGGCCTTGGCAGTTGACGGATCTTCATAGGACCCTGTAGCATCACCTTTGGGCTATCCTGTTTCTTTGTCCAAGTAGATATGGATCATGGGTTGTCCAGTTCTCTTGTTCATCTTAACAACTCCACACTGCTCGAAGAAGTCTGCCAGATCATCTAGAGTCACATTGTCATTTAATCCTTGTACATAAATTGCACTGTTGTCAGAGTCTTCATTTGGATCACAGGTGGGCCTAGATCAAGATCCGGTCCTTCATCCATGGGTCCACCAGGCTTATTGAAGCCACCTCGCTCTCCAGCGCCCATTCCACCGCGTCCTTCTCCCCGCCCACCTCTGCTCATGCTTCCATGATCAAATCCCCCTCTGCCCCGGCCCCGGTTATCAGGGTCACTCATGCTCCAGTTCTCTCCTGGTCCGGAAAATCCTCCAGACTCCTGCCCATAAACACCCATGCTACTGGCGTGGTCCTGTCGGAGTGAACTCTGCTGCGCGTAGCTGCTGCTCTGTTGGCTATATTGACTTGGAGCCTGGCTGTAGGATCCAGTTTGGGGGGGGGGTTAGCTAGTGGGCGGCTGCTGCCCATAGCTGCTTTGTTGACCATAGCTACTCTGCTGTCCATAGCTGCTTGGCTGCCCATAGGTGTTCTGCTGAGAGTAACTGCTCTGATCATAACTAGTCGGCTGTGTAGAGGAATAGCTGGTGGGAGGATAGGATGGTGGTGCTGTGACCGGCTGCATGGGGTAGCTCCCAGGCACCTGGGGGTAGCTGTAGTTACTCTGTCCACAGCCCAGGCCGGGCTGGTTATAACCCCCTGTGCTAGACTGAGGTTGACTAGTCTCAGCAGGTTTGTTACCATCCTGTGGTCTTGCAGGTTCTGTGGCTGCCGGCTGTTGCCCATAGGTTGGGTAGGCAGGCTGAGTGCCATAGGCAGACTGAGCTGCATAGGAGGCCTGGGTGGTAGTGACCGTAGCAGTGGTGGTGCCGTAAGCACCAGTGCCATAGCCCTGGACAGGCTGACTGTGTGCCTGGGGGGCAGGTGGAGCAGTCTAGCCTGTGGGAGGCTGTCCGTAAGAAGTTGCATAGGCCGTCTGCCCATAGTTAGCAGTGGCCTGGGCCTGGGTATAGCTTACGTCAGTGGGCTGTCCACAGGTTCCATAACTTTGTTGCCCATATGCCTGGGTGGTCTGTGCATATCCTTGAGTGGGCTGGGCGGCGTAAGCACTGTAGCCCTGCTGGGCTGCAGCTCGGCTGTAGGTACTGTAATCAGTGGACGCCATTTTCTCTCCTTCCTTCTCGTTCTCTCAACATCTCCCTCTATTTACTTTTATTTTGTTGTTTCTGATCCACCATCTCAATACCAACCCACTGCTTCCAGCTCACCAATTAGCATTTCTCCCATGTTCCAGATGAGATATCCACTTCCTTGGCAAAGTTGTTTCCCTAATTCTTCACATCTCCCTCTTTAACTTCATTGCCTTTGCTGTTTCTTGGTTCAGGGATTCTTGGTTAAGCTTGAGTAGTCGTTTCCTGACTAGTCTTCCTAGCTCTATATTCTCCTCCATTAAACCTGCTCAGCATTATCATTGTCAGTGTAAAAGTTTCAAAACACATAGTTTTTCCTTGTAAATTTCCTGTCCAACTAAACTAGTTCCTGTTAACTAGCTCGAACTCCAAACAGGCTGCCATATGGCACAAGACAGGGAGCCCCATTCAGGTTTTAGTCTTTGGGACTCTTCTAACTCAGTTTGGTCTTAAGCAGTATTTTGATAACCAATAGTAGAAATGTTATTATATCACAACCTGCTCCTGCACCCCTTCAACCCCGACACACAGATTCACTCCGCCACCCAAACATGGCTGTCATGTTCAGGCATATTGGGGAAGCATTGCATTCAACGGGTTCTCTTTACTGAAGGACTTCCAAGGATCTTTAATATGCGGTGTATTTTATGAATCCCCAAAAAGAATCTCTGTGGAAAAGGGTTTGATATTTTTATTTCCCTCTTACCGCTCTCCAGTATTTCCCAAGACATCACCATCCTGCAACCTGGAGCTAAGGAATTCTTCCCTACGTGCTCCCTGTCCGTCCTTGCAGCCATCACATGGCACCTGCACAGAATGGCCACCTCTGACTGCCTTGTTACAGCTGCCATTCCTTGCTGGGCCAGTATTATTTTCTTCACGATCCTTATCACAAGCTGATGTCATGCTTGTTTTTGTAGCCTGTTTGTTGTGTTTTCCCCTAAAGATGTAAGATCCAAGGGAATTGACATTCTATCTGGTTTGTTACCCTCTCTCCACCTAGGATGGTGCCTGACACACTTAATACAGTTTTCTGTTTTGCAGGAATATCTGCCCCCACCGAAAGCCTTGCCTGTACCTATCTCTGTGTCTCTCAAGCCACCTAATTGAATTTAGACTTATGTTACAAGGCTGAACTAAGTTTCCTCATCTCTGATATTTTCTCCCTGATGGCCTGACTCATCCCAAAGTAATAGATCATATTCTACAAATGTCTGTAATGTTAGCATCCAAACAACTCTATTTTGAACGGTCAATGATTGTTTTTTACACAGAAATACTATCCTATCCCCCTAACTATAATGTATTTACCTTATGCCCAAGATTGGTGCCATACTTTGAGTCTCTCTGAGGATGTAGCAAACAGGGCTTCTCAGGTAAGCAATCAATATCTATTACTTGATTATCTAGATATGCCCAGTCCACCACCTGACAGGAGGCAATGCCATGCTCCTGTGTGGGATGGCTAGGTGGGCTCCATCCTAGCAGGAAGTAGAACCCTGGCTGGGAGGGAGGTACACAGCAGGTTTCTACAGAGGCGGATCTGAGAAGCTTGTGTTTGGCTCTCCTGTATCCACTGCTTTCCGATGTTTTCAAGTGTTTGGTAAGTCGGTACCTATGTGGGACAGTAGCAATGTGGAACAGAAGCAGGGGCAGAAGTCTTCATTCTGCCCTGCAGAAAAGAAACTAAAGGAGTATGATTTGCTGTGGAAGGAAGGGATGTGGATCTTTACGGGGAGCAAAGGAAAAGTTGCCTCTTTTCAGTCTCCAGATAGGTACTTCGCACTTACATAGCAATTTTGTTAAAGGTATGGGATATGCTGTTCCATGAAGTTATTCTTAGCCAAAAGTCTCCTCCATTTTGATCCTATGTAATTAGTCCTTTTTAAAACTATATAAATGTGGAAAAGCATTAATTACATTTGAATTAACTATCTTTCATATTCACAGACAACAAAATAAGGAACAACTACAGCTACTACAAAACTCTATAGCCACACCCCCTTACTCGTCTGTAATATTCCTGAGGCTTTTGGTTGCTATTTGCTTTTCTCTGCTAAAATAGAACAGTTATTTATCTGATTATATCTGCTCTTTCTCCTTGAACTATCTTGTAATTCATAGGACAGTTCCTTTGCATAATTACATATGAACACAATGCTCACTAATATTCGAGCCGTCTGCTTATGGAACCAGTTTAAATAGAAATTCAGTGAAGAACTGAAGGGGACTAAATTTAGGTCAGTGGAATCTTTTCAGAAGAAATTTTCCTTGAGCCTATTATCCTGAACTACTATTTTCCTATCTGATTTTTTGGGAAATAAAAGAAAGCCAAGAAACCTCATTAGGAAAACTTACTGACTTGATATACTTAATATGTACCCTGTGTAAGTGAGTGAAATTCACAGACAGGAGAATTTTAACAATTATTAATTTTATTTCTATCTTCTTTATCCTATTTTACAAGATAGCAACTGAAGCTGTGGAGAATATACGTACCATAGTGTCACTGACAAGAGAAAAAGCTTTTGAGCAAACATATGAGGAGACGCTTCAGACTCAGTACAGGTGATTGTAGATTCATACTGACTCCATTCACTAGTTCGTTCCTGTCCAGCCAGTACTCCTGCTTACCCCAGTGATTTGCCTGCCAATTCATTTGCTCTGGACTCTTTCCTGATAATGGCATATCATAATTTCTCATTTGACTTCACCAAGCAACGACTTTTGCAATATTGTCCAGAAACCATTATTGCCCAGCTGAAGTTTCTATAACTCTTCATGTTCCACTTCAGAGCTTTCCTCCCTGTTCCTTCTTCTTTGCTCCATGTATTAGCAGGAAGCTAAATAGAGCCCATGGCTGAGAAAGAATCAAGGCACAGCAGCCTTCAGGAGAGTAATAATAAAAACCACAGCTTCATGGATGTGAGAACACGTGTTGACTTAAAAGAGAACCTTCCTGCTTTCACACTCTGTTTCCAGACTGGCAGAGTGGTTATGGGGCAGAGGACGACATAGCTGAACACCAAGTGTTCACTGAAGGAGAATTTGGGTTACAGGGAAGAACTAAGTTTCTGGACTGTTGTCAGGAAACCAGGATTCTTCTCTCAATTTTGATGTTTTGTTTGAAATTCTCATTAATTTCAAAATGAACTCAAAGAAACAGAGAAGGAAAACTCTGACTCCAAAAAACCTCCGCTGCCTTGCGGCATACCTCTTCAGGGGGAAGGCTAAGGGAGTAAACCCCGACAGAAAATCCGGAGCCGGAGTCCCTAAGGCGGTTTGACGTTGTAGTCAACACCGGCAACTCCTGCGGCACACCTGAAGCCAAGCTGTATTGACTCCGTCTTTCCCTTGGACCCTTCAGCTGCGAAGAGAGGGGGGGTCTGCTGCATGGGCAACAGCAGACCCTCCATATCACCCTGCCCAGGCTCTGTAGCTTCAGCTTCACTGGAGAGGACACTCCAGCGTCATCGCAAGATGTCGATTCAACACGGGAGGAGACAGATACCGTGTCACTCCCGAGTTGGACTGCACAACCATTCTCAGCGGTGCAGATAGACTCCTAAGAAGCTACACCATCGTCTCTCGAGACGGACGGCTGCCGACGACGACGACGACGATGGGATATGCTGTTTAAGGAACATGTTTCCTTATAAAATAATTAATTTACAGCATTTCTGAATGGTTCTACACACATTATTTGATATACAATATGACAGAAAATATGGGAGGCATAACTGATCGAGTAGTTCTGAAGGCAAAGAGATTTTACAAGTTAAATATGATAGCGTGGATTCTGCTTGAGTGGAGCTGCTACACATTCTCACCTTTAAATTCAGTTCCTACTCTCAAAAGTTGCTATAATTGGAAGGAGTGGGGGCAAAATGGTATAAAGAAGAAGTAGAGGAAAGGGGAATTTGGGATCAAATAATAAAGTGTGAAAAAAATCTCACTTCGTGTATACATAGTCTTAAATTCAGCAGAAACACCAAAACCATTCTGACATGAGGGACCTTGAACTATAACAAATCAATAGCCACATGCACGTTTATGTAAGTTACTTAAATGTTAATCCATCTTTGAAATCATTGCAGCGATTTCCTTTCTTCCTTTCATTAGAAATGAGATGTTCTTTGCTGAGACAGGTTCAAGTGTGGCCCTCCATCCAAATGATGTGTATTAGGAACATCTGGAGAATCTACCCTTGTTTTTTATTCATGGAAAGCTTGCAAGGCTCAGTGATTTATAACTCTGTGCACTTTTACACACTGTCCAATTTCTTCAGCTGAATTTTATTTCATTTGGAACATTTATGTGATAATGTAATATGCCACATATGAAACTTTTCTAATGAAAAAAGCCAATGTATCTGCTGCATGTCAGATCCCATCACTGGCCGGAGTATGATTTGGAGCAGACTCCCCCTCTCCTGGAAGGTCTTGCCGGGGTGCTTAGCTCAGCCTGTCTGACGATCTCAGCCTTGCCTGGGATCTTAAGATTGAAACTTCCCACAGGTGGGTTTGCAGAGCTCTAGCACTTTGAGGTCCTCCATGGAAAAAGGTGTTGGATCACCAAGACATTTGAGCAATTGTGGAATTCTAAACTGTTCGGAAACTCACAGGATTATTAGTGTATTAAAGCTTTGAAAATTTTCTGGAGCTCTGCAAAATTGGGTCTGACCTGTTCCCTTCACTGCTTTGACTCATCTCCCTCATCTCTCTTGCACTTTCTGGTCTCTGACCATCCTGGCCTTCTTGTCATTCCTCAGTGCACACCAGGCTGCCTCTGCACACATTGTTGGCTCCACCTAAAACTCTCCCACTTCCCTCCTGGATGCCTACTTGGGTCCCACTCTTGCCTTCTCTGTCTTTTGTGAAATATCATCTTTGCAGTGCAGACTTCCTTGATTACCTTATTTAATTTTGCACACTATTCTCTGCTCGCACTTCCTATTGACCTTTTTAGCTTCCCATTTATCCATCACACTCATCGCCATTACTGCAATAGTGTTGCATAAACATGCCACCTCAACTTCTCATGGTATTCAATCAGAAACATTTATATCGCTTCAAGTGGATAGCATTTATCTGGTCTGTTCTGGGTCCATGCCTGTGTCTGTGGTCAACCGTGGGTCATCTAAGCAGCCCTACTGATACAGGCTAGGCTTGTTCGCATGTCACCTGGGTGTTGGCTAATGTAGGAGGGCCCCCATGAGATGTCTGGTGCATCATGGCTGTAAAGCATGCATCTCTCATCCTTCAGCAAGCTAGGAGAGGCATCCTCTCCTGCTATCACGGAAGCAAGAGCCAGCAAGCCTTGCAGTGTGCTGAAATCAATTTGCTAATATCCTGTTGGCCAAAGCAGGTCACATGGCCAAGCACAGAATCAGCTAATGATGTAGATAGAGGAAGATAGAAATGATTTTAGTCATTTTTCCAAACTGTTATTCACATTGGAACTTTCACTTAAATTTGTTTTTGTTTCCCTCTACTAGAATATAAGCTCCATGAAATCAGAGATTTCTTAAAAATCTATTCTGTTAGCTACTTTATCTTTGTTCTTCTTACCTAGATCTGTGCCCAGCACATAGGATGTACTCAATAAGTATTTGCTGAATGAATGAATACCTAAAAATAAACCCATTTAAGTTTATTTAACTTAACATGTTCAAATGTGTTTTTCAACACATTCCATTTTTAATGGAAAGACATGTAGAATCTCATTTGAAACCAAAGACTCTTCAAATACCTTATGCCTTTCTTACTGAGAATGTGAACTCCAATAATGAATGGCAAATTATGACTCTTGCTAATAGGAAAAATGTGTCAGTATTTATTTTGCCTTCTTTCATTCAACTAAGGTTTAGTAAGTGACTTATGTATCAGGTTATGTACTGATGCTAGTGGAGATCAAGACAAGGAACACAGTCCCCAGGCTCTGGGAAATCTCAGTTGAATTAAAGAGCAAATTCATATGTGATATAGTTCATTATAACATCATTGAGATAGTTCCCAAGTACACAGAGGAAGCAGGGTTCAAATGTGCCATTAGATATTAGATAAAGCATTCTAATTTTGACTTACCTACCTATTTAGTCTTATGAAATTATTCTTTTAATACATTATTTCCAACATCCCTGTTCACACCGTTTAGTCTCTTCATTCATTCACATATTTACCCTTATCTTCTATTCTCTCAGAATCCTACCCATCCTTTAAGCCTGACCAGTAATAGAACATTCTCTGACTGAATTTACTTACAATTTTCTCTGAATGTATTTGAATGTGTTTGTAATTATTGCATGTATCATATTAATGTATGGTTCCTGTAAACATCTCTTCTGCTGTTTAATAGGCTATTTTTTTTTTAATTTTCACTAAGGATATGTTTTTATTTTATTGATTTTAGAGAAAGAGGAAGGCAGAGAGAGAGAGAAACATTGATGTGAGAGGGAAACATCAGTTGGTTGCCTCCTGTATGGATCTGACTGAGGATCAAACCCACAACAGCTATGTGCCCTGACGAGGGATTGAACCAGCAACGTTTTGGGTTTATGGGATGACACTCCAACCACCTGAACCACCCAGCCAGGGCTATTAAGTTATTTAATTCTTCTATTGTTCACCTTTTCACATATGAATGTCTTTTTCTTTTCAAAGAATTCATAACCATCTTGAGAGCAGATATTTTGTTTCTTTCTTGGAATAACCAAATATAATGCTCATCGTAATAGGTACTTCTATCATTAATTAGAAGGATATACTGAAAACTGAACATCGTAATCATCACTCATCACCTAGTTATAGTGAGCCCTGATAATGCACATGTGGATTATTGGCTGGTAGTTTAGAAATATTTCTACTTAGGACTGGTGTTTTATATACCATCCTTATCTATGTTGAAAACCACTGACTGCTTTATATAAAGCTATAACCACAAACCAGTATTTTTAACAGGCTAAGACAAAACTGGCAATTTTAATCGAGTTTGGGAATGAATAAGAGAAAAACTTTAAATGCCAAAGTATAAATGCAGAAGAAATAAAGAGAGTTCTCTGTTGGCAAAGAAAGTATTGGAAATAAAGAAAAGCAAAGATGAGTTGCCTGATGTTCTGTGGCTCCAGGGCAAAGCAGTTGGAGCATTTATCTTTCGATTAGTTTTAAAATTTCTGCACACCTGCATTACCTATCCATCATCCCCATAAAATTGCCCTTTAGGGGTAAATTCTGCTTAACATGGCACTTGATGTATGGGAAACCCCCCAAATAAACCACACAACTAACAAGTTAATTCATTTAGAAGAATTTGAATCCTACATTTGACTTGGATGCCTTTGAAAAGGCAGAACGCAATTCCATCAAATATTTCGAGTATTTACTGATAAAAACTATGCTAAAAGTCATAGCAATGATGATAACAGAAGGGAAGTTATTAGTTTACTCATTCATATTAATTAAGAAATAATCATCTATTCGGATCCTGTTAAGGGCTGTATCTCACTCCATACATCTCTGGGCAGGTATTAGGTTATAGACCACCCCAAACTCCTGGTTATCTAATTCTGCATTCTTTAAGGAGCTTCTTACACTCACTCATGACAATCGCATATTAGGGAGGGGATTCTGTGTACAGCTGGCAGATTAAATGATTGCTTATAAATTTATTTCCCAGTTTAAATGAATATATTTGATTGAAAGTGTCATTGGCATTTGCATAATATGATTCACTTATCTTTCATTCCACTTAGAATGCACTGCCTATGGATGTTTCCCACCTGCATGATTGAGAAAGCTGCTGCTGGACTCAGAGAGATCTCACGAAGGTCAGAGTTCAAACCTAAAACTATTTCTTTACCTCAAGAACTGGTGTCAGCTATAAATTTAAGGAAAAACACATATATGCTAGAGCACATATAATTTGAAAAATAGAAGTGTTATTTTTGACACATTTTATAAACTTGATCCTCTTTCACGCTCCCATTTTTCTTTCTTTTACCCTATGTATAGATTTTATAAGGAAAAAATTGAGTTATTTGATTACCTTAAAATCATCCCAGTCCTAGCTAATGCAATAAGACAAAAAAATGGGGGAGGTAAAGAGGTGTATAGATTGGAAGGGAAGAAAAATTATTGTGGTTCACAGGCAAAATAATTATTTATGTAGAAAATCCATAGAATTAACAAAATAACTCTTGGATCTATCTAATATGCAATTATAGCAGGGTTGTAGAATACAAGATTAATGAACAGAAGTCAATCTTTCCTCTATATCCTAGTAATGCAAAAGTGGGATTTGAAATTGAAAACACAATACCATTTACATTAGCACCCCCAAAAGTGAAATACTTAGGTTACACATCTAACAAAAATGTACAAGATCTATATGATGAAAACTACAAAACTCTGATGTTTGAAATCAAAGAACTAAATAATGGATATAAAACCTCAATATTGTCAAAATCTCACTTATTCCCAAGATGATAAATAGATTCACTGCAATCCCAATCAAAATCTCTCCCAGTTATTTTGTGGATATTGAAAAACTGATCCTAAAGTTTATATGGAAAGGTAAAAGACCCCATATAGCCAACACAATATTGAAGGGGAAGAACAAAGCTGAAGGACTGATACAACCTGATTTTAGGATTAGATTGTTCTAATCAAGACACTGTGGTACTGGTGAAAGAATAGACAAATAGATCAATAGAAACAAATAGAGAGCCTAGAAATAGGCCCATGGAGCAAAGATAATCTTTTCAACAAATTGTTCTAGAACAACAGGACATCCACATGCAAAAATGCAAATCTATACACAAATCTTACACCCTTCATTAAATTAAAATTATTCATAGACCTATTAATATAAACCTAAAACACGAAACTATAAAACTAGAAGATATAACATAGGAGAAAACCCAGATGACTGTGGGTAGGTTGATGACTTTTTAGATACAAGAGCAAAGACATGATACATGAAAGAACTAATTGATAAACTGGAACTTCATTAAGATTAAAAATCTCTGATTCATGAAGAATGATGCCAAGAGAATGACAAGATGAGCGATGGACTGGAAGTAAACATTTGCAAAAAGGCATATCTGATAAAGGACTATCATACAAAATATACTAAGAACTCTTAAAACTCACCAATAAGAAACAACCCAATTAAAACATGAGCCAAAGACCTTAGCAGACACATGACCAAAGAAGATATATAGATGGCAAATAAGCATATGAAAAGATGCTCCACATCATAAGTCATCAGAGAAATGCAAATTACAACAACAATGAGATACACCCCTATTCTGATGGTGAAAATCCAGAACACTGACATCAAACACTGGTGAGCATGTGGTGGGAATGCAAAACGGTACAGCCACTTTATTTATAAGACATTTTGGCAGTTTCTTAAAAACTAAATATACTCTTAACGTACAATACACTAGTCATGCTCCTTGATGTTTACTCAAAGGAGCTGAAGACTTGTATCTGTAAAAAACCTGCTCGCTGATGTTTATATCAGCTTTAGTCATAATTGCCTAAACTCGGAAGCAACCAAAAAGTCCCTCAGTAGGTGAATGGATAACTAAACTGTTGTACATTTAGACAGTCAAATATTATTCAGCGCTAAAAAGAAATGAGCTTTCAGGCTGTGAGAAGATGTGAACGAACCTGATTTGTGTCTTACTAAGTTAAAAAGGCCAATCTGAAAAGTTACATACTGCGTGACTTCAATCATGACTTTCTGCAGAAGGCAAAGCTATGGAGACAGTACCAAGATCAGTGGTTTCTAGGTTTTGGGGTGGCGAGAACTTGGAGAGGGTTGTATAATAGAAACACAGAGCATTTTTAGGGTTCCTTTTGATATCACATTTTGGATAGCATTTTTATACCATTTTCTTTTTATTAATTCCTGCAGATTTATTATGAAACATTCTGTTGGAGATTTTCAGGACAGAATGGAGAAGTAGTACAACTTAGTTCTTTCATTTCTCTCTCTTCCATGAAAATGGAAGGTAAATATATTTACTCATTAAAGACCAGTGTAGAAGTTTACACACACACACACACACACACATACACACACACATCTTCTATAGTACAACATTTAGATACATGAATACATTTATTTTCTGTATTATTTTTTCTTGTCAAATGGCAAGGAGTTCCTCAAGGAACTCTAAAATATTCCTGCTGTGTATTCTGGGTTCATGGTACCTCCAAGTTTCTGGCATAAACCATTGAAGACAATTAAAAGAAAATATCTATTTAATTTGGTAGGAACATTTTGCAGAAAGATTTACATATTACATATTTGACTTTAAGCTTTTGCAGACTCCTTGTAACTTTTCAGTAGTACCACAGGGCAACTTAGGGCCATTTGATTACTTTGCATAGTCAGATGAACTTGGCATTCCTGGAGAGGGGTGTCCTAGTGGGCAGAGTGGGCGTGGGGGTGTGAGCCACACTGCTGGGATTGCTGCGCATGTGTCCAGCCTGATGGGTCTAACAGTGGAGCCTCCTGGAACACACTTGCCCAAACGCACATTTTGCATGCCATGGATTACTATTCATTAAATGTATTATTTCCTCGCAGCACCCCCACACCCAGCTTTGAAAAGAAAACAAATTTAGGAACTTGGAATTTTCAGAACAGAAATAAAAGGTATCTGTTCCCTAATCCAGACTTTCTTCCCCTTAGTCAGAATTCTTAAAGTATAATCTTTCTTTGTCTTGTTCTTCCATCAGCCTTTGTTGCTGAAGTTTCTAAATTGGAGAGAAAAGTGAAAATATTGTCAGGAAAAATTGTTTTCTCAAAGAATTTGTGCTACTTTCCTCGTAAAGCAAATTTATAACATATAAATGTCATAGTTTAATCATAAGTAATAACTCTCATAAGAGGAAGTGAGCATGCTTAATTAACAATAATTAAGCATGATGTAATGTATGTTTTATGTTCGATGTAGAGATGTGCAGCCAGGGACTTTAAAAGAGCACAGACACTCAGACTAGGCACCCGCTCACTAGAAGGCAGACCTTCTGTGGTGAGTGCCCAGACAGATCTCCCCCACAGAAATCTAGCCAACTTCCCTAAAATTAATATCTGCTCTCAGGGAGCCTAAGAATGAGGGATGTCCTGGGAAATTTTGAGAGGAATTGAACAAAGAAGATGGAACCATTTCTAAGAGGCTTATGGGTCTCCTGGGAAAACAAAGCTTTAAAAAGGCCAAACTGTAAAATAGCAGACAAAAACATGTATAAAATGTTAAGAGGAAATTCCATAAACATTTTTTACATAATTGCTGGTTCAGTATATGTGAGATTAATGCCCTTCCTCTCTTGCCTACACCCCTTTGAAAAGAGGGGTGGAGGCAGGGGAGCAGCAGGCATAAACCAAGGGTATTTTCTTGCATTTCAGAAGAAAAAGGCTGGATCCAAATACCTATGATCTTTGTTTTACTCAGAAATAAGAAAGCCATTTTTCTAAAAATTACTTTGCTGATAGGTCCACTCATTGTTTCTTTTTAAAATACATTATTAAAAATCTTCTGCAAATGACAGTCTATAAGGAATGCTGAAGTATTTTGAAATATCTAAATGCTTCCAGCTGCTATCTTAATTTTAAAATATTTCTTAAAGGGGATTTCCAATGTGTTGGCAGCAACAAAATAGAATTTCTCTTTTTTTTATTTTTGTTTCTGTTTCTATTATTGGATTTCACAATATAGCATATGATTTACTTTGGAGTGACAATAAAATGCATTCATGTAGAAATTTATAGTGCTTCTTAATTACTCATTAAAAATATATTTGTACATTAGTTTACAGTTGCTCAAGTTAGGGCAGAATGATACATTAAGATACAATTCTCCCCTACTAAAACTAGAAACATCAGAAGGAGGACTGTATTTTGCCAAAAGCTGTCATGTATGGGTATAGAAGTAGAGATTAAATTGAGGATAGAAACTAGACAGCTTGCCCTGAACCCATAGAAACTCTAGGTTCAATCCTGTGGTGCCCAACAAAGTGTGCCCAGAAGAGAAAGCGTTCCCAGATTTATGGAAAGGGTGTGTGGAAAACAAAGGAAAGCGGTGTGAGTCAGGAAATTTCCTCTAATGTAGGTCCTAAAACTCTGATTAGCAGATCTGCAGACTGAAGTTGATAGTTCATCTCAAAAATTAGAGAGGTGTCTTGTCTCTCTGCCACAGTAGAAGTACAGTTATCTTTCCTCCCAGCCCTACTTCCGTAGGAGAAAATCTGAAAAATCTATAATCCTGAGATCTTTCTTCACTACATAAGTAGTGAATACCATACACAAAGGCTGGGTTAGATGCTCTTTTTTATGAATTTTGAAATAAGACCAGTGAAAGAATGAATTAGTAATTTGTGGAGAACTGAGGTGGAAAATTATGTAGTTCCTAGGATGAAGGCTGCTGTATTTGTCTGGCATTGATAATGAGCAAAGCAGTCAAGCCACAGAAGTGGAAATAACCCAGGAGGAGTAGAGATGAAAGACAGTAAAACAGGAAGATACTGTTCTCAAGATGTTCCTAAGTGCAGATTATGTTCCAAGAACTGTGCTCCAAGGTGGGCAATGTTGAGATCTATAGTATGCTAATATAGCTTCCAGCAATATATCCATGTCCGGATCCCTGGAACCAGTAAATGCTACCTTATTTTGAAAAGGGGGCTTTATAGATGTGATGAAAATCGTGAGATGGAGAGATCGTCTTAGATTATCCAGGTGGGTCCTAAATGTTATCATAAGCATCCTTATGAGAGAGGGAGAGGGAGATTAGACCCACAGAGAAGAGAATAAGGCAGTGTTACCACAAGGACAGAGATTGGAGTGATGTGGCCACAAACCAAGGAATGCTGACAGCCTCCAGAAGCTGGAAAGGTCAAGGGACGAATCCTTCCCCAGAGACTGTGGTGGAGGCCAGCCCTGCTGACACTTCAGTTTTGTCTCAGTGAAACTAAGTTTAAACTTCTGGCCTCCAGAACTTTGAGATAATAGATTTCTGATGGTTTAAGCCACACGGTTTGTAGCGATTTGTTAAAGCAGTCATAGGAAACTAATACAGTTTTGTTTTAAAACATGAAGTAAAATATACTTTCTGCTCCCAGGTAGTTCAAAATCAATTGGATAAGGACATGAAACTCCCAGCTAAATAAAAAGAAGTAATAATTTCCTTATTAAAGGGGTCGGTTAACAAATGGATACAAACTGACAGGAGAATAAACCATTAACTTCTTCCAGTGAGTTCTAAGATGTGGTAAAGATGACATTAGAGCTGAGCCATGATGTCAAACACATTTAGTTTGAACTAAGATTTTTTTTTTCTTTTTCTATTTTTTAATTCTCACACAAGGATATGGTTATTGATTTATAGAGAGAGGGGTAGGGGGTTAGAGAGAGAGAGAGAGAGAGAGAGAGAGAGAGAGAGAGAGACAGAAAGCAAATTACCTCCTGTATGAGCCTCAGCCAGGATTGAACACACAGCCTAGGCATGTGCCCTGAGTGGGGCTTGAACCACACCCTTTGCTGCATGGGATGATGCTTCAACCAGCTTAGCCACCCAGCCAGGACTAAACTAAGAATATTTTTAAACTTTAGGTGATAAAGCCCATAAGTGCTTGATTAATACATTATATCTTTTCCCCTCCTCAAATAAAAATATGTGTAAAAAACAGACTGAAATCAAACTGAAATATCACTAAATGCTAGGTAAGGGCTATGTGCAGTGATTACTGTGTCCAGTGATAAAAGTATGAATTTCTATCAAATCTCTCCATTTACAAAAGTCAGAATAACAGTTCTCAAAATTTATAGAACAGATCAAGTCACATTATCTTAAAATTTGGTTTTGCCCCTTTTTTTCTCTCAGGTATAAAAATGCACATTTGACATTATTAAACCTGAAAATGACTTTTCCCTCCCCATATGTTTTTGGATTATTTCAATTTTTCTTGTGGCTGATTAATTACTTCTTTACTGGAAAGAAGAAAGGGCTATATATTTATTAAGAAGTGAAATCAAATGCAGAAGACACATTAGTGGAGGAGGAATAGAGTTCAAATTCGTAATAAATTTAAATGCATCACTTTCTAATCTTAAAGGCTGTGAATTCCTGTGTTGCTGGAATGTTGGGGCTGGAATTCCTAAGAAGTAAGCTCTCCGAGATCACAGTCATGGGACAGCCCCCCCCCCCCCCCCCCCCCGCAACCATCTAGTGCTGCCTTCTGCTCAGGTCTGTCAGCTATGTTGCTAGTATATTACGCTGATCCTTTCCAGAGAGGAATTAGTAAGTAATATGCTTTAGGTTAAAAAGTGTCAACATAAAATTACACTTGGAAATTCCCAACGATTCTGAGACAAGTCTGGGTTGCATAAGATGAAAAGACACACGACCAAATTCCTTAGAAACCATTACAAGAATAAACACCACCCACCACTCCAAAAGAAGAAAGGAAGTAAAGCATACGGACCCTGATGGACATTATAATGCTTACCAATATTCACTTCTCTTTTCTTCCTGGGCAGATAGAGGACTACCCTTTCCAGACCCCTTGAAATTGGGGCGGGGGGAGCATTAACTAGATTTTGTCCATGAGTGTGAGCAGAAAAGCCTCGGTGCAGTTTTCTGTTTCTACTTTTTCACTGAAAGGAATCCTGAAACCACATTTTTTATAGTGAGCTTTATTCAAAGTTAACAAGAAATAAGCCTTTGTTATATTAAGACACACAGATATCAGCAGTAATTTTTCCCTGACTCATATCCCAGTCATCAAACATATAAACAGACAAACAAAACTTAATGTTTAGAAAAGAATGGAAAGAAACCTACTTGCCTTTTAGTAGTGTGACTTTGCATAGACTTCCTCGGTTTTATATTTAATATATATCTATTTTATAAAAGGACAAATCATACTTTAAAAAGTCATTATCTCCAAAATCCTCCTGAGCACAAAGTGAAGAGAACAACCTTGTTCTCTTAGAGATTTTCATATCCTTCTAGTCATGCTCCTAAATCTGTGCAAACAGGCTGGACTCTGGAGGTAACCTGGCTTTTATGTATTGCCAAATTCAGATTTCTTATTGATGTCGTCTTCCATGTGCTTCTTTAAATGGTTCCAGTCTTTTTTTTAAACACATGATATTTCTTAGCATGTTGATATTCAGGTTGTTTCATAGCTCTAATGTAATGTTTTACATAAAGAATAGAGGAAATTGTTGAACAAAGTTATTGAGGCCTGTCTTGGTCCTCTCCTTATCTTGTTCGTAGTCATGGAAGGTGCCTGTGTCTTCTACTAAGGGACTTGGCATCATGTGAACCATTTTTTACTTTCCTGGAAGTGGTGATTGCACCTTGGAAATAAGAATAATTGATCAGTGTAGAGATGTGTGTGTGTGTGTACCAGTTCTATTCTCATGCTCACACCATAGTTGACAAATGCTGTGCATTACTCCTCCATCTCCGACTTCTCCTTTCTGCATGTGTTAATAAAGTATGTCAGTTGTATTAAAGATTAAGTTTAAATTGTTAAATATGAAAAATACAGCAGATATTTAGGTTACCATCATTAGTATCCAAAAACTATAAAGACTTCCTACAAATCAATTAAAAATGAGAAAAAAAGAGACAATGGACATGAATAAGCAATTCACAAAAGAGGAAACTAGAATGCCTGTATCCATATAAAATGATGTTCCGTTTCATTAGGAATCAAGAGAATGCAACAGAGAAGGACCATTTTGTTGTCATAAATTTAGACATATTTGTAAAATCTAATGTTTAGCATGTGGAAAACTGAATTCTAATAATTGCTACTGGAAGTGAACATTCGTACAACTTATTTAAAGCACAGTTTGAAATTATTTAGTGTTATGGGTTGAATTGTGTCCACACCCAAAAAGCTATGTTGAAGTCTTTATCCCCCGTCCCTCTGGATGTGACATTATTTGGAAATAGGGTTATTGCAGATGGAATTAGTTAATTTAAGATGATGTCATACTAGAATAAGGTGGGCCCTTCATCCAACATGACTGATGCCCTTACAAGAATATGGCTACATGAAGACAGAGGGTCAATATCGTGTCGAAATGAAGGAAGAACATCATGAAAAAATGGAGGCAAAACATGGACTTATGCTACCACAAGGAATGTCTGGGACTACCAGAAGTTGGAAGAGGCAAGAAATGATCCTGCCAACACCTTCTTAAAGACCTATTCATGGTAGCTGCTATTTTACTGAACTGTTGCTTCTTGTTTATTGTTTCTTTACCTTATCCCATAGGTTCTGATAGACAGGAATTATTCTTCCTATTAATGGCTGTATCCCCAAAATCTAGCAAAATGTCTGGCAAATAATAGATGAATGAATGAAAACTTAAATCCTTATTTGCTCATTAGGAAACAACTACTTGGATTGAAATGTGTCCACCTCTCATAATTCTCAAGCTACCACACAGACAGAAGCAGCCTGTGCCCACGGCGCCGGGCCCCTAACCACAGTCAATTGGCTCAGGGGTTGGTTGCTACCCTAACTGGTCCAATAAGTCTGCGCCTTTAGTGTTTACACTTGGCTCAAGACATAGTTGGTCTAATCTTGTTTTCTGTATGGTTGAAGCTGTAAAATGTAAACCTTGAGACTTCTCAGTGGCCTTATGTTTTTATTTTTTGTTACATTAGGGACAAAAAAAAGAGGCTACACTAAAAAAAAAATAAAACTGTTACAAGGGACAAGGAGACGGGTGGGGCTGGAATAATGGCGGCAGCCAAGTGCGTACAGTCAGGCAAGTAAAGGCTAAAGAGGAATGGTATTCAGGAAGTGATTTTCAATATTACCTTATTTTCACTCAGTTTTCCTCCCATTTGGTGTAGTCCGAGGACAACTTGGTTATTTGAGTATCGCCTTGACATAGACTTCTTTTTGTTCTTAGACACGGAATTAGTTTAAGTCCTACAATCACTGTCCCTTCTGGTTGCTGAAAAACAAGTGCTTGTGCAGGTTTCACTGTCATCAACAGGTGCTGAAATTGTTCACAGCACCAGAGTGTAAATAGAATAAAATTTTAGCAAGCCAGTGTCCATCTCTCTCTTTTTTTTCTCCTATATTATATTATATTGTTGTTCAATTACAGTTGTCCCAATTTTTCCTCCTTTGCTCAGTGCCCATATCTCATAATCAAGTATGAAACATTCTTTTTGTTGTTGTTTTAAATACACTGTAGTTAGCCACAGAAGGCAAGATAGTTGTCTCAAGAAAATAACACGTACAGTCTTTCCAACTCAAATGTAGACTGTAAGTATATTAGAAGAAGACCATTAGTAAATAAAGCAACTGTGTTGTCCAATTAAAAATTAGCAGGATTAAGAAAATTACAAACTGGTTAGGAAAATTCTCAAAGGAATTCAGACCTCTCTGATGGGCATCTGACCCTAGCCGCCAGGCTGGGACATTGATGTTTTTTTCATGCAGTTTTCTGTGTTATGAAAATCTCCAGGCACCACGTAGCACAGGTCTTTGAAGGTTCTCTGTCCTCAGGTTATCAACTTTTGCAAATCAGTGCCTGAGGATGTCCTCCCAACCAGTGGCAGCCGGCCAGGCTCTGCATGTCAACGACAGTTGAGGGTCAGCTGGGAAAAGCCTGCTATACTCAAAATAGAATGATACTGCTTCTGAGAAGATTATTTCTGCTTTTATTCAGGATAAATTCACATATATTGTTCCCCAAGTACTCCTATAAGCACACTTCCATTGAAAGATGTAGGTCATGTCATGAAAAGCAGGAATCATCATATATCAGTTGCGATTTTATTTTCTTTGGGGCGAAATTGGCATGAAGAATTCAGAATAATAGGGTAATATTATCATTGAAAATTCCAGATCTCTCCTTCACAAACATTCTCTTCTTTCTCTTTCCATAATTCCCCCCAAGAGCCTGTGCTTCTCTGTTTCTCTTTCTTAAAGATAAAGGTCTGATGTTACAAATAAAGAAATGACAGAAGAAAATGGGACCCACTGCTGAGAAAAGAGGTCGGGTACAAGCAGCTTTTTATTCAAACAAATTCCTGTTAAAGAAAAGAAAATACCAGGTAAGTCTTATGGATTCCTATAGTGTTCTTCCTTTAGAGTCCTGGATTGGTATTGAAACCTAGGGTCCTTATGACTTTGATTAAACTGAGCTTTAAATCTTAGCTCTAGAAAACATATCCCCCTACCCCTGCCCTTTCTCTAACCCCTCAGAGACCTAGCCTTTCCCCTGGATAATCAGCAGTCCCTGAGGCAGAACACAATAGCCTGGACCTGACTTGTAATCACAGTCAGAACCTCTGGCTAAAGATAACATCCTGACGTTTCAGCCCCTGAGCCCTAAGGTGGAACCATCCCCAGGCTTCTTTCCCATGAGACTGGACAGAGGGACGCCAGAAAGAATTCAGAACTGTCCTCAAGATCTGAAGAAATGATTTATTACCCTGACCTCACCTGTGACTCATCAGCTCCCAGCACATCCTTGAACCCCTCACCCACAGTGCCTTGTGATTTCACAGTGTGTAATCTATAACCTACACACCATTGGGGAGTTTGGACTTCTGAGCATTAGCGTCCTGTTGTCCTGGGTGGTGCCATTCGTTAATAAAATAGCCCAGCTTTCTCTACTGCAATTTTCAGTGTTTATTGTTTGGCTCTGCTAGCATCATGTGGATGAACTCCTTCTGTTCTGTAACAGTATTTCAACTTAGATCATAATTCAAATAAACTTACTAGGAGGATATAGAATATGGAGTGAGATTGTCCTGCTGTCTTGGAATTTCAGCTAAGCCTCAAATTTAGGATAATATATAATAAGTCCATATTCCAGGAAGAACTAGCTGCTAGATGCATGCATGCAGGACTCATAAACAAGAGAAGAACCGGTCCAGTGACTGTTAGTCACCCCTGGGAATCCAAGAGGAGGATCCTTGAGAAGCCTTCTTCCAGGAGTAGAGAGAGCTTTGACTTTTCCCTTTACAGGGGTAGTGAACTGGAGAGCTGTCTACCTGACCCCCACTCCCATTCAGGCCAAACTCTGGGAAGGTCTAAGAGAATCCAGTGTAGAAGATAGAGCTGCCTAGACAAACTAGGACCTGACCTCTCCCTTCCAGACCAGAAGGAGCAAGCCTTAGCCACTCAGTCCAATCTCTGGGAAGCCACTGGGATGGATTTTGGTGACAGGAGTTCTTGCTGGAGAATCTGACATGTCTCTGGGAATTTGGGAGCGTGATAAGCATCAGTGCCTGCTTTCAGCTAGAGCAGTGGTAACTGGCTGAAATAGACATATGTGGAGAGATGGGGGCTTATAGAGTAAACTGTAGGTCCATGTGTGGTGTGGCAAAAAAACGCTGGGTGTTTGTGCCACCTCCTAGGTCCTCCTGCCTGCAGGTCCATAGCTGTACGTAGTTGAAGATGTACCTAAACTAAAGGGTTTAAAGAGGTCAGCTAATGAGTGCACTGTCCACATCAGGGATGCTACAGAGCCCACCCAGGTGCTCCATTGTCCCATTGTCCCCTTCTGTCAGCCCCTTTCTTCTGCACTGATGAAAGCAGATGGAAAACGAATGTGTGAACTGACCCCACTTTGAATACAATTGGGCCAGACTTGACATGTTAATGCCTGAGTATGGCCAGAAAATAAGGGGATATCTTAAGGTGTGGAAAAGGGGGTGCCCACAGCATTCTGAAGCACATGGTGGGAGAAAAATTGAGTCTCCTGTGTATACCACAAACAGGTCCAAACATTGTCACTGCTTATTTGTGGCCACTGAGTATCACAACAAAAACACACAGGTTGAAAACTGTGAGTTAACATTTTGACCTCAGAAATTAAATGGTGATTAGATCACATTGTCTTCACTATTTGAACTTACTGAAGCAGAAAATAAAGCCTGCTGTTCACCCCCATTTGTGTCTTCTTCTTACCAGTTTGTTTGAGGCTGCGCACAGACACGTGGAAGAACAGAGACTGGGAACGTGGGGAGTGGACAGCCTTCACGTCATCTGTTCTTAGAGAAACATCTGCCTCACATTTCTGGCAGGCTGGTGGATGTGGCTTCTCTGTTTCCACTTTGCCTGTTGTCCCAGTGAGTGTTTCACGCATGAGCTCTTGAGTGGGCCTAAGCCTCGGGGTCTCTGCCATTTCTGCCCCACGAACCAGTGCTCAGTGATTTATTTCCACAGCTTCACATGGTGTCTGGTCTGAGGCTGGATCTGTGGTTTGTGGCGGAGACCAGAAAGGCAGCAAGAGCAGAAAGCAGCCCCTGTTGTTTTCTTGTTATCGCAGACCTTGTTTTTAAGACAGAGAAAAAGATAAAAAATCATCCTATTGGGTTATTTATGTATTAACTTACTGTCTTGCTCTCTGGAATGTAAGCTCCATATTCCATACCTAGAAAGTGGCTATCCATAAGTTTTTGACAACGAATCAATAAAATCTCTTTGTGGTAAACATGATCATAATCAAAGATGTCGTTTATTGAAAACCTAGTGACATCTGGGCACTGATGGCATTTTACATGTAGGAGGGTCTTAATTCACAGTCTTCAATGGTGTGTGTGGGAGGTATATTACACCCCTCTTTTAGCTGAGAAAAGCGGGACTTGGCAAGAATAAGTAATTTGCCACAGATGACTCAGCAAGGAAAGGAGCTAGTTGGATGAACCCAGCTATGCTTTCCTCACAGATCATGCTGCTTTTGTATTGCAAACAATGGCTTATTTATTTGTTTTTCCCCATTAAAAAACAAAAAACAAGTCCAGCAGTATTAAGAAACAGCAAATGGAAAACTCCAGTAATGGCAGAGAATTTGGGACCATATGTTCCATGCTAGCTGGATTCTTAACAACGATGACAAAAGAAGAAAATACTAGTATTCTCATTCACGGTTTTAATTTTCTGCCGATTGGTTTAATAAAATTTAATGTCTCAATGTACAGTCTGCTTACAATGAATCAACTATTTTGACTCAGTAACATAACTAAGTGTACACCTTCCAGGGCGGCTATTAAAGGTCATGCGTACGTTCACCTGATGTACATTTGCAACTTTTGTCCAAGTCCTCAGAACGTTTAACGATCAGACAGTGGAGGCACGGCAGACGGCCTCCTGATAGCTGGGTCGCAGAAGGCTTAGGTGTTTACTGCTGTATGAAAATCATCAGTTTCAGTAAGTTCTTATCTAATACCTTCATGAGGAAGAGACACTGTCTCAGCATGAAAATCAACTTAAAAAAATGTAGAACACTTGGAAGATGAAGATAATAGATAGACACATGAGACAGAGTGCAGTGTCCTCCTGTGTACGTGCTCTGGGAAATGTTCGCCGCGTTGGCTTACGAAGCAAAGACTGTGCAGGCCAGTCCTGTGGAAATGCCAGAGTTCCCCGGTGTAAAGCACATTATGAGGACAAAACCGAAGCCCTTATCAGAACTGAGGAGTTATTTTAGGAAATGAAATATTACTTCCAGGTAGCCCATTTAGCCAGTATCTTTTTATAAAACAATGGGTTTCTTTTCATATAAGGACTGAAAAGAAAAATCTAAGGTACATTTAACCTTTGATTTATTCCAGAATTATTCCCTGTGATATTTTAAGAGAGATATTAAAAAAAAGAAAAGGCCAAATTTATCACTATACCTTCTTATTAAAGCAAAAAAACAACAACAGACAAATGCAATTGAGAGACTCAAGCAGAGAAGTTTTTAGTAAATTAAAAGCTGGGTAAACAGCTTTTGAAGTGGGTAAAATAAATGTATGAGGAAAAATTTTCGATACAAAAAAATTCTTTATGGTACTTTTAATTTATGTTACTCTTTTAGAGTCTCTTAAAAATCTTTAGATGCTATGTTATAGGTTGGTGAATGTTAAAATGTATACTTCTGTAGCATAAAAAATAAACAGCTTTCTGGCAAAAAAAAATAAAGGGGGGGGATGCTGCTAGTGAGTGTCTTGGCCTATTTTCTTTGATGAAGATTTCACTAATAATCTACTCCACTGCCTTTCCTCACAGGCTCTTAAGCTTTCATTCCACATCTGAAATCATATAGAGAGAGAGGGAGAGGGAGAGGGAGGGGGACGTGTGTGTCTCTCTGTGTGTGTGTGTGTGTGTGTGTGTGTGTGTGTGAGAGAGAGAGAGAGAGAGAGAGAGAGAGAATATGTCATGTATCATTTGAACATTTTCTAATTAAGCCAAAACTTCCTGTGTCGCAGAGCTTAAACAGCAGTGAGGGAGCAGCACTTTCTTTGTGAGTCAGTGCTATGATAAACAGTGAAAAGCATCTTTCCAATAGAATAAAACAATGCAAGTTTTAGATTGACTTCATACACCCTGGTACCTACTGATTTCTTCTGCACACTCATACTGTGAAATGCAGGCTCAAAATAGCTTTTAGCACTATTGTGAAGCAACATCACTGGGAATGCAATTGATACAGAAAACATTAGGGTCAGTCTGCCTTACCTTCAAAGCACAATACAAATCCTGGCCATATTCAATGGGACAATCTCAGGAGACCACAATTCTCATCCTTTTTACCTGGCCACCTTCTTCTAGTCCTCTTTACCTGTCTCACTTCCCTGCTGAAAAATTCCGCTTCGCATTGACTCCAGGGTGGACTCCAAACCTCCCACTTGTCACTGAACCCTCCAGAATCTGGCTTCAATTCACCTATTGTCTTAGGGTAACAAGATCTCATATGCACATGTTATTATTTATACAGTAGGACCATGACATTTACCCCCATGGAGGGGTGCGGTCTGTGTCCCCTTTCCCGGACACTGGGTAGACCTTTGTGACTGCTTCAGCCTTTAGAGCACAGTAGAAGTGATGTTATGTGACCCCTGAGGTTAGATCACAAAATCACCATGTGCTTCCTTGTTCTTTTGGAATGTTCAAGCTATACTGTGAGGAAACCCAACCAACCAGTTGGCATGACCACACAGAAAGCCTGTGTTTAACAGCCAGCCAATAGTCAGCATTTTTCACCAGACAAATAAGTGGTGCCATTTCAAAATGATTCAAACCTCTAGCTGTTGATTCACTTCAAGCTTTCAAGTCCTCGCAGCAGAGACCCCAGGTACTGTGAAGAAGAGAGAAGCAGTTTCCACTGTGCCCTGTCTGACCTCCTGACCTGCAGAATCTGTGCTGGGTTTGGGGTTGGTTTGTTACATGGCAACGATAACTGAAACAGTCTTGTAAATTTCAAGCAGCTGATCCACATTTCTAACTAGGTGCATTCAAGGGGAGGAAATTCTTGTAAGGATACAAGTGCATCTCATCATAAGGGCCTGAAAACAGAAACTGAAAATTTATCCTCAAGACCAAAGGTAAACATTAATTCCATTTGTCTGTGAGTCAGCCTGTCTGTCTGATGTCTCACGGTTCCTGACCCGTTGTTCTCGCTTAGCAGCCCAACTGCCTTTGCTTTTCCTTGTCCATGGTTATCTGCATCACCTCAGTTTTGGCTGCAGGGAGACAGAGATTAGTGTTTATTAGCCCAGCGGGACAGTGGTATTCTCTTTGGATCCATCCAATAGGTCAAATGTCTTATAAACACACTACAGTCCACCTCTGTGAAGGGGACAGTTAAGGAATGTTCTTACTCAACCTCCTCTGGGAAGTAGGGCCTGCGGCAAGGATTAAAGGGCTAATATTTTATTTAAGAGATGCAAGCCCAGTGTGGAGAGTATTTAAAAAAGTGGGGGAAAAGAATAGGAAGCTAATAAAGATGTGAAGCAATGTGATGTGATGCTGTACTGTTACCACTTCACAGGGGGCTTGATAGAGACCAAGGGATCACTTAGTGGGGAGATCAGTCTACACTGGGGACTTCCCTAGAATCAGTCACCCTATGGGAAACATAGTTCCTCACATTTCAGGGACCTTACATATGGAATTAAGGCTATGAACCTTAAAATAGGGAGAATATCCTAGATTATCTGGGCCCACCCAATGTAATCATGTGAGCTCTTAAAAGTAGAGGAAAGTGGCAGAAGGGGGAGTCAGATATTTGAAGTGTGAGAAGGCCTGTTGCCATTGCTGGAGGAGCCACATGGAAGGCATGGCATATTCTAGAAGCAAAGACAGGCTCCTGTCTGATAGCCAGCAAGGAATGGGGACCTCAGTTCTGCAACTGCAAGGAATGCATTCAGTCAATGACCTGAATGAGCTTGTAAACAGATTTATCCCCAGACTCTCTGAAAAAAGAACACAGTCTTCAAACGCTTTGATTTCAGCCTTTGAGACCCTAAGCCAGGGACAGAGTAGAGCCACACTATATGGACTTCTGACCCACAAAAGCATGAGATAATAAATGGCTGTTGTTCTAGGCCACTGAATTTGTGGCCATTTACTACCACAATAGTGACAAACTGATACTTTGCATGAGGTTTAAATCCCCACCCAGAAGCCAGACACACTAAAAGTCTTCTCAGATCTACCTAAGGTAACTTCCCTCCACTGTCTTGCCTGAATCAATACATATTTTTTTTTTTTTTTTTTGCTCATTGCTCACCAGATACAGAATCCGCTGTTATACCCCGTTCTTACTCCCTTGCCCACATTAATCTCCTTTTTATTTTTGTATCATGTTGATAAAAGAGCAGCCTATAGAAAAATTTTATAAGAGTTTACTTGAGCCAAAATGTTGAGGACATACCCAGAAGCAAAGTCTTTATCGGTCGGGAACCTGAAATCATTGGTGGTAGATTAAAGGGGCAGGAGAAAGCAGAGTGGGGAAGTCTCTAGGATTGTATAGAAAGCAAAATGGAAAAACACATGCTTCCTTTACAGGGGTTGGCATGAGACAGAGAGCACTTAACATTCACAGCGCAGAGTGATGGTGTCCGGACAACAAGACAGCAGCCAGGGGTTTCGTGGCCTCAGGAATGCCTTGTGCTCTGGTGCCCAAGGCTATGACTTCAAAGGTTTGGGCAAAAAAATGGCTCTGACATTTCAAAAGGATATTATCTTAGATGCTTAGGAACAACAAGTAGGGCTCATGTAAGGTAAAAACTGACCTTTGCTGAAGGATGCTCTAGGCGAGGGACATGACTGCCTGCTATGGCCTAACCAGTTAGGAACTTCTGATTAGACTATCCTGGGTGGTTACTTTGGGTCACTGCCATGCAGCCCCAGGAGCTTGTTGGGTTTATTACATAGACCCTGTTTCTTTTCATTATTTTCTCTCTTACCTTCCCTTTCTCTAAAAAAATAAACTCATGGAAGTATGATATTAACTATCACGAGTTAATATGCCAACTCACCATGAAAATTTTTGACTAATGAAACTACCAGGATACCACATTTCTCCCTTTATAGATATTTTCTTAGTGTACAGTTGAATCGTCGGCAGCCGTCCGTCTCGAGAGACGATGGTGTAGCTTCTTAAGAGTCTATCTGCACCGCCGAGAATGGCTGTGCAGTCCGACTCGGGAGTGACATGGTATCTGTCTCCTCCCGTGTTGAATCGACATCTTGCGATGACGCTGAAGCTACAGAGCCTGGGCAGGGTAATATGGAGGGTCTGCTGTTGCCCATGCAGCAGACCCCCCCTCTCTTCGCAGCTGAAGGGTCCAAGGGAAAGACGGAGTCAATACAGCTTGGGTTCAGGTGCGCCGCAGGAGTTGCCGGTGTTGACTACAACGTCAAACCGCCTTAGGGACTCCGGCTCCGGATTTTCTGTCGGGGTTTACTCCCTTAGCCTTTCCCCTGAAGAGGTATGCCGCAAGGCAGCGGAGGTTTTTTGGAGTCAGAGTTTTCCTTCTCTGATGTACCCTGACTGGAAGATCGAACCAGCGACACTTAGCTCGCAGGCCGACGCTCAATCCACTGAGCTAAACCAGCCAGGGCGAATACATACAGTTGAATAAATGCATAATAAATTGGTAAGATTAAAATAGTTTAGTTGACACCAATCATAACTGGAGCATAAGAAACTCAGCTAGGTTCTTTCAAATGGCACTTGCCCAGTGCCTTCTCTACTTCCTCTTGTCAGAACATCCCTGAGGTAAATCACCTGCAAAGTATAATGAAGAGAACATCATACAAGCCCATGCGCTTCTGTTAATTCTTAACTGTTAGTCCCATGGTTATTCTGGTCTAGAGTGGCTTATACTTGGAAATGTTTTGAGCCTTCTGACTACAGGTGTTAATGTAATTTTAGGGCAGAGTCAATATTAAGTGATTCATCCAAATTGTACTCCAGCACATCTGAATATTGTCAAGCATCAAATTACTATCTTTGAGGAGTTAAAAAGTCACTATCAATTAGTTACCTGTCATTGTAATTGTTCAGTTCTTGTCCTTGGACAGGGTTTGGCTCTGCATTTTTTCAAAAGTTTGTAACAATCCAAGGAAGCTGATAGATGTCTAAGGCACAATTGGACAGTGTCAAAATTATGCATCCAAGCTTTAAAAAGCAACTTTATTTAGGTATTAACTTGACACTGTATCTGGAAGAAGCAGAGAAAGTATGATGAAAGATTTTTCTTTTTTTTAAATATTCAAACCAGACACATCAGCTTGAGAGCAGAGGTAAAAAGTGACTCCTGTGCCATCTGATAAGAAACATTTCTTAAACTTGTCACATAAAACATTCTGTTATTTAGGCTGTTGCAAATAATTTCGTGCACAGTGACTAGATCATAATCACTAGAGGCAATTTTGTTGTTTAGCAACAACCTTAGGACAAACGCCCAGCTTGGGGGTGGGAAATTTGGGTTATCGAGTAATTGTAGTCATTACTCAGATTGAGGGAGTGAGTCAGCAATGTGGTTAACCTACTTTTACTTCTAATGACTATTCATCCCACCCTAAATATCAGAGAGGATTTGTCATTGAGAAACTTTCAAACCTTCTTTAAAAAACACATTTCTTTTAAAAAAGTTGTTCTATTCTGTATTTATTACAGATTTTCAAATGTAAGTATTCTGTTTTATCAACAAATTTCCTCAATCATCTAGGGGAAAGACTATCAAAGAATTCAAGGACTTCAAATGCTCTTATGTAGAAAAGAAAAAGAAAGTTCAAGTCATCTTTGTGTTGGAGTAAAGATTTCTTATGAATCTCTAATCCTAAGTATTCCCTTGAATACTGACCTTGAGAAAGTAGGTAGAATTGAAGACATGCATAGAGGAGGCCAGAGACGCAGGAAAAAACAACTAGGCTATATCTATTACTCCCTGCATTTGTATTTTACCTATAGTTATTCTGATTCTGAGACTTCTATCCAGACCTAAATTTGTTGAAATTAGTGACTGGAACATGCTCAGAATCAGTAATTGGTTATAGCAAGCTGAGAGTTAAATAAAAACAGGGAGAAATTGCTTGAGCTGCTATATTTTCCCAACCCTTTCTTCTGTTTGTACCAGCTATAGAATTTACTCACACATGGCCAGAAAATTTAAGATTGATAAGGGGAATGGAGACTCAGGCATTTACCATCCCAACTATTGTGTCCAGAGCGCTGACAGAATATTTATCAGAATCCATTAGCTAAATAATACTATAAAAAATTTGATGCTGGGACATTACAAACCATTAAATGGTCAAAAGACAATACATCAAAAGTTATTTTGAATTTCTGCAGATTATTAAGTGTATACTTTTTGCCCAAAGACTAAAAAATCTAAAATAAGAAGATGATCCATGTATTTATAAAATGTGGTGTTTAACCTTTTAAGTAGCTCAGTTACTTAAATCAGTGTTGCTATTGCAGCCTGGATTTTACAAGTGCCAGACTTTACCATGCTAACAATTTTAATCATTAGTCAGACTTGGCTTGAGCAGTAACATGAAATCCAATAAAAATGGGTAGGGTTAGTTAGACTGTTACTGAGAGTGTTAGTCAAGTTCAGGACTTTCTTTTATGGGCAGAGGGCATAGTGGGACTTTATTTTTCTCTCATCTTCTGGGTTCAGTGAAAAGACCAGAAAATATGGGAGAAAGGTCACTGAGAGAATTCATTGCAGCTTTTCCAAAAGAGACATGGGAAACCACTTTCTTCTTTCCTCCAGTTATTCTGTTTGTTAAGAATATTTCATTAAGCCATAATGTTTGGAATGCATCTCCTAAGGAATAGAAAATAGAAAATACCCAGGGAAGTTGTAGGCAACATGGAAACCTTGCAGGAGATTATCTATCCTTGGAACATGCACGCCACGTGAGGGCCTTGGGTGAAACTGGGCAGAGAGAAAACTGGGAACCAGCATAGAAGCTTCCAAGAACTAGTCCATGAGATTCCTTGACAGGAGTCTGAAACTAGAGACAGTCCACTGAAAGCATTTGCTACTATCAGTACATGTTATGCGTTCATGCAGATATCATTTTCTGTCACATGTCTGAGCTGCAGGTTAAGTCCCCAGTAGGGGGCGTGTGAGAGGCAGCCCATCTGTGTTTCTCACATGGATGTTTCCCTCACTTTTTCTCTCCTTTCCCTTCTCTCTAAAAATAAGTAAATAAAATCTTCTTTCTCTTTTTAAATAGACTCTGGCTGCCTAAAGAAACTGACAGTGAATCACTAAACAAGTGTTTTTATAATTACAATTACATACTTTTTTATAAATTTATATTTCATGTTAGGAGTCGTACCTTATTTTTAATCAACAGATAGCCCCAGGATTATTAGGAAGGAAGAGTCCTGAGAAAATTATGTGGATATTTCTGTGAAACTACACAGAAAATTTATGGAGAGTTGGCCTTACGCTAATATAGATATTAAACTACCTTTGTTATTCCAACCAACATATTTATTGTGCCAAATTTTTGATTTTACATTTAGCTATACAGAACAACGCCTTGATAAATTATTCAGTATATATGCTTATTATGACTTTTAGACATGTATTCTGATATGGTAAGTTCCTTTTCTGATTACAATTCATTCTATGTTAGAATTAAAGACTGCCAAAGAAAAGAAAAAGAAACACAAATAGACGAATTGTGATTAAATGGGCATTTAATTGCAAAATATAACCAGATCTACACTTACTGGTTTAGATAGGAAAAAAAAAAAAATGATTGTGTGGCCTGACTAGAATAGAACATCAAACATATATAAATCTCTCTCAGGTGATCATTTTGTCAAGATGATATAAAACTTCATTTCATCTACATACAGGATTTTAAATGTTTTAAAGGTTCATTTTTATTTATTTCAGAAAAATATGCTGTTAATACTTTGGCTAGTTTCCATATCTGCTTGGTGAATACATTTATTTTAATAGGGTGCTTTTTTTGATGTTCATGGATCTTAGAGCTGGAAGGAGCCTCTTTGAGTTTTAATTTATATTAAAGTCAACAAGAAATACATATAATATTTGAAAATAAAAAAATACATCAAAGATTTGAAAAGCTGGGAGGTATGTTAAGGGAGAACTGGAAATTAACTCTGGGATATAGTAAAGCATCTCTAAGTTCAAATCAGCATTTCATAGCAAGTGATGTATATAGTTTATCAGGTTTTACTATAAAGGAGTTCACATCAAAGGACGCACATAATAAATTCTGCCATCTCCAACCTTGCTGGCAGTCACATTTAGCCACATCAAGTCTCCAGATAAACATGCCCTGCCTGAAACAACTCTAACAGGAACCCAGACTGCTAACCTGTATGTGCTTCTGTAATTAAGAAGCCATCTTCCTCCTTAGGGAACCGTAACAAGAACTCAGAGCTCCTCCTCCCACTTTCCACTTGAACCCTGCCCCATGCTGCAGCCAACATAAGGGTAAGAGCTTATCTTATATACCTACCTTATATCTTTTGTTGTACATGAAAAAAATCAAAGACCTATTCTTTTGGGTCAACTAGTCTTTCCATTTTCAGGGATACTGCAGGAATTGAAAGCACAGACTTTTAATACGTTTTGTTTTGCTAAAACCTTTAAGGAAACACACACAACATCAAATTAGGTTCAGTTGAATTTATTATGACCCAGGATAATATGAAAGAAAAAAGCTCAGGAAGTTTACTTCTCTCCTAAACTTTGTTTATTATTTCTCATTCACCAACCTCCAATGTTTCTCTCTTAACCTTTATTCTTACAGTTCTTTCTAAGCAATTACATATCCTGTAGCAACAATTTCCTTCATTAATCCTTTTGGGGAAAAGTAATGCACGATAAGTCACACCTGCTTCCCTAAGTTGAAAATCAGGATGCACCTGGTCCATCTCCAAAGCTAAGTTGTGGCCAAGAAATTTCAGATAAACTGGGCAGTCGGTAACCTCTACTTATATACAAATGCAACACTGTTTGCTGGAGTGTCGCAGTGTTTCATAACCCTGCGGAAACAGGGTTGAATATTGTAGGTTTTAATTTTTTTCTCTTGTTATTGAGACAAAATTCACATAAAAAAATTCCATCTACAAGCTTGACAAATGTATATAAAGTTATATAATGTTCACTCCAGTCAAGATACGGGATTTTCATCACTCCACAAGGCTTCCTCGGGCCCCTTTTCAGTCAGTCTCCTTTTTCCACCTCCAGCCACTAGAAACTACTGATTTGTTTTGTTTCCATAGTTTCAATGTTTCTAGAATGTCATATAATGGAATTACACAGTATATGTCTTTTGTGCCTAGTTTTTTAGCTTAGTGTACTACTTTCAAGAGTCATCCATTTTGTTGCATATACAGTATTAGTAGTTTGTTCCTTTTTATTACTGAATAATATTCCATTTATGGGCAAATCACAACTTTAACTCACCAGCTGAAGGACATTTGGGTTGTTTACAGTTTGGGGCAATTATAACTGAAGCTGCTACAACAGTTTACATACACGTCATTCATTGTGTGACACGTTTTCAATGCTCTTGGCTTTATATCTGGCTTCTACAGGAAATATATGTTTGCTTTTAGATAAAAAATGGCCCGACTGTTTTTCAAAGTGACCATATAATTTTGCATTCCCCCAACAATGAATGAAAGTCTGTTTCTCTACATCCTTATCAAAATTCGATATGATCAGTCTTTTTATATTAATAATCCTAGTGTTTGGATAGTAGTTTCTCACAGTGGCTTTAAAATTTGCATTTTCCCAATGATTAAAGATGAGGGGCATCTTGTCTGTGCTTGCTTGCTGTTCTTATATCTTTGGGTTGCCTTCTAACTGAATTTCAAAAGTCATGGCTGTTTTCCTAGAGCTTTTATAGTTTCAGCCCTTACATTTAGGTGTATGATCCATTCTGAGTTAACTTTTGCTCATGGTGAGACTTGAGGTTCATCCTTTCTGCAACTGGACATCCTCCTGCTTTGTGCTGCATTCCCTGGGGCAGTGTGACACTTGGGGTCAGGAGGAGGGTGTTCTCCAGTGTTTTTGCATCACCCCCCCGCAGCAGGCCCTGGATCCCTGTGTCACAGAAGTTGTTTTCTCCACACTCTTGCCCCTCCTCTAGGGCACAATGATGTTCCTTGTCATTTGGTGAAAGGCTTCTGGGGGAAACTGGGGTGGTTTCTCATTTCTCCTCCTCTACTTTCAGTCTCGGGGCAGATCCTTGGCACCTGCGGCTCAGGAGGAGCATTTCCCTCAGCAGCCCTGCCTGCTTCTCTGCGCCCTTGAGAGTGCAAACAGGTGTCCCGCTTCTCCCCGCTGGTATCAACTGCACTGTCATTTCCTGGTGGGACACCTTGGGTGTGAGCTAGGCTCTCTCCCTCCTGTTTTGCAGCTGAATACTGCCTTGCAACGGTCAGAATTCTATGCAGGAAGAGGATTTTGCTACTTTACCAGCTGCAACTGATCTGTGCTGAGGATTGGGGTTGGAAGGGTTCCCATCCTACCCGAGAGAAAGTCAGCTTTGCCTCAGGGCAAAGGAAGGTCAGCAGAGGGAAATGGGCATGTTTTCTTCCCATTCTCCAGTGGCAGGTGGCTTTTGCTTCCTATTTAAAAGGGGTTCAGGACACAGGAGGTTTTGTGGCTGTCCACAGCAGCAGCCAATCATTTCCTTACGTTCGCAGAGTTTCTGGAGAATGGATTGGCTTCTGAAAAGACACCTGTTCTCCTCCCAATCTTATGGCAAACCTTGCACACTGGTGTCACTGAAGGAGGCACAATGGCCATTTGCCCCGCCTCTCATGTTTCCCATGCGTGCTTGGTGGAGAAATCTTGGAAAAAAATTCACTAGTGGATATAGATGCCACATATCTCAGGTTCCCAGAGATGCTGAACTGTCAATCTCAGCCTCAGTTGGTCTTTAAGAATCCAATGCAATTGCAAGAGACAAAGGAAGAGTCACACCTCTGGGCTGCTCCCTGTCTCATGTCCTTTGTCCTTCTCTGTCATGCCCCTCCCCTGCTCAGAGACTCTTCTCCCCAGTCTGTAGATAACCTGTTTTTATCCCACAGAATTTCTAATGTTTCCTTGACCTCACAGTTGGCTGCTCAGATCATCTAGTTCTGGTTTCCTCTTGCCTGAAGTATAGGCATGTTTCCTCCTTTTCATCATATGGTATACTTTGGCATCTTGAAAGGCTAGTACCCATTTTTAGATAGTCAAAGTATGGACCAGAGAATAATCTTCTACAGGAGCTGATATTCAAGTTTTCGGGGGCATATAGACACACCTATCTGGGGGAACTCATGTTATTGTTTCATATGTGTGTGGTAGCCCATTTAGAAGAGGACGCTGTGCAGCACAGGTGTGTAAAATAATGTTCTCTGTAACTTACAGGTGCCACTTCTATAGTTCCTCCGTGGTATCCCAGTTAGTCAATTCAACAGCTAACAAATGAACAGGACTTCTTTTTCCCTAAAGACCTGAATTGGGTCATTCTTCTTTAATAGTAACTTCTTTTTTAGAGGTAATTTTTGTAATTAAGCAGGTTTTAATGGCCTAGACAAGAATTATTTGGGATTTACTTCTATAATAATTTGATGCTTAGAGTACGTGTTTATTGCAAAAGTGAGAAAGAAAATGTTGTATATCGGAGACATCATACTTACTATTTTGCATGTTTATTTTATGCTTTTTTTGTGTATTCCTTTGTGTGTTGCAATTGGCTCAAGTCCACAAGGCTAGCTTTCTACATTAAGCTGCTGCAATGTTCAGATAGTTTAAATGAACCGTTAGGAATCAGTTAGAGAATCAACAGTCTCTCCTTAAAGGGACAAAAATCATGCAAAAGAAATGTTGCTGAATTTAATATTCCCCAGTTTAGACAAGATGCAGTTGTCATTTGTGAGAAATTACTAGGAAACTATTCCACACGATCTAATCTATCATTCATGTATAGAAACCAATTAGCATATTTTTCAAGTGTCTAAAGGTAGACTATCAGTAATCACCTAAAATAATTTGTTAAACTGTGTCAGCCTTTAAATTACCCCCATTGGTTCTGATGCCTAATTAAATACACTGCTTAATTATGTTAAACTTTTCATTCACTCAGATTTGTACATTATATACTGTGTTCAGGCAGATCATATAGTAATTCAAACATAAATCAGATATAAACTCTATAGTCAACAATTTATAATTCATTAAGGAAGAGATTCTGTGAACCCAAATACTTACAAAACAAGTTAGAAAGTTGTAAATTGAATGTGAAATCACTTGTTATGGACCTCAGAGGCACATAAGATTAATTCCAGGTGGAAAAGTGGGGGGAGATTTGGTGGACAGGTGACATTTGTATTTGAAGAAGGGTGGGATTGGATGTGTGGAGACAATGAAGAACAGGATTCAAATCAAAGCAAAGAACACATTTGTGGCAGCTTTTAGAAATGGCTTTAGAAGACCTTATTTTAAATGCTCTGTCTGAAGTTGCTGTCCTCAAGGATAGTAATCGGATTTAAAGCATACTGAGCCTCTGCTGTGCCCACGGCAGCCTCGCAGCTCCTTTCACACGTGTGACTTGTCCTTGCACCTCTACAGGGCCAGCAGTCACACTGGGGCACTGAGCTCCAGCTCCACTCTCTCACCCAAAATACAACTCTTAACATTTTCCCCATCTCTCATTATAATTTTGTTCTTTTCCTTTGCATTATTCCCATTTACAAATATGCTACAAAATTTTCCATGTTGAAGCAAAGAACAAAAAATGACAAAAAACAGAAACCCTTTTGTATCAGTGTGGTTTCACCGCACACCAAAAATTCAGTGGCTCAAAACAACAGCGGTGTTTTTGGTCTACGATTCTGCGGGTTGGCAATCGAGGGTGGGCTCAGCTGGCCAGTGCACTGGGCTCGCTCAGGCATCCTGGGGAACTGTCATTTGGCTAGGTGGTTCTGCCTCTGGGCAGCAGGTGTCTGGACTCCTAGTGGCAGAGAATGTATAATATGAAATGTAAAATATCTCAATAACTTCTTATGTTGATTACATAATGAAATCATAAGATATTAGGGTGATATAATATCTTGTTATATAATATGTGGGATAATATATGTTAGTAACCCTGGCTGGTTTGGCTCAGTGGATTGAGCGTCGGCCTGCGAGCTAAGTGTCGCTGGTTCGATCTTCCAGTCAGGGCACATCAGAGAAGGAAAAGTCTGATTCCAAAAAACCTCCGCTGCCTTGCGGCATACCTCTTCAGGGGAAAGGCTAAGGGAGTAAACCCCGACAGAAAATCCGGAGCCGGAGTCCCTAAGGCGGTTTGACGTTGTAGTCAACACCGGCAACTCCTGCGGCGCACCTGAAGCCAAGCTGTATTGACTCCGTCTTTCCCTTGGACCCTTCAGCTGCGAAGAGAGGGGGGGTCTGCTGCATGGGCAACAGCAGACCCTCCATATCACCCTGCCCAGGCTCTGTAGCTTCAGCTCCACTGGAGAGGACACTCCAGCGTCATCGCAAGATGTCGATTCAACAAGGGAGGAGACAGATACCATGTCACTCCCGAGTCGGACTGCACAGCCATTCTCGGCGGTGCAGATAGACTCTTAAGAAGCTACACCATCGTCTCTCGAGACGGACGGCTGCCGACGATATGTTAGTGAGTTAATAAAATAAAAATATATTATTTAAGTCCATTTCACCTTTATTTTTTAAATTTTTACAAATGTGGCTACTAGACAAATGTTTATTACATACATGGATCACATTATATTTTTATTAAACAGTTCTAATCAAGGGCTTGCTTCTCACTGTGTTCTTTTAGACCAGCAGATGAGTAACACCTAGGAGCTTGTTAGAAATGCAGAATGTCACTGCTCCTCAGATCAGAATCCACATTGTAACAGGATCCCCAAGTATGTCTTATATGCAAATTAAGCATTATGAAGCAGTGATCTAAGGGACGTAAAAGAGGATAGTCATGTTACAAGGGAGATAGGAGAGTGGAATATAATCTACTCTCAGGGAATAGTGGTGGTGTTACTATTGGTTTAGCACTGTTTTAAGTGTGTTAGATGCATTAGCTTGTTTAACAGGATGCAATGGAAAAATATTTGTGCTGATCAGTAAGCATACAGAAAAAGGTAGATGAAAATCCACATTTAGAGCATACATATTGTAAATTTGTTGAATTATTTTTAAAGTTGTGGGTCATAATTAAAACACAAGATGACACCTCAGACATAATGCAATGCAGATGACATAATGATTAAGGGAATGGAAAGTGACTATTAAGTAAAAGATGGCAGAAATAAATGTAATAATAACAGAATAGAAAGCATAGTATGCTTTTACAGAAGATATTTCAAAATAAACTATTTCCTAAATTGTTCAGAAGGGGGCATTGGAAGTCCTGCAAAGTAGCACAAATGTGAAATTATATATATTGCTCTTTCCCCCAGAAAGTGCCACAAAATTAAATAAAAATGCACTTCAAAATAGAAATAAAAGTTTGAACTTCCTTCTGTAGTTTCATTCTAAAGGCAAATATGAAGCATACATATATCCTTGGAAAAGAGAACCAGGGGATATAAAAATTCCAGAGGAGGGCAGCAAAAATAGAAAGAACTCAGGTGGAAAAAACCACATTCTTATTTTACAAATTAAAAATATTTCTCAATAGTAGGCATCACTATGACAGAGCATTTATTAGCTTTAAATTATTAAATTCAAATAAGAAAACAAATAAGCCCTGGCTGGTGTGGCTCAGTGAATTGAGCACTGGCTTGTGAACCAAAAGGTTGCTGGTTCAATTCCCATTCAGGGCATGTGATTCCCTGGACTGCCTGGGTTGCAGTCCAGGTCCCCAGTTTGGGGCATGCAAGAGGCCACAGATAGATGTATCTATCGCATATCGATTATTCTCTCCCTCTCTTTCTCCCTCCCTTCCCCTCTCTCTAAAAGCAAATAAATAAAATCTTAAAAAAAAAAAAAAAAAAAAAAAGAAGAAAGCAAATGAAAGCACAAATAGTTAATCTGTCTCTCTTTCTTGGTCTGTCTCTTTCATCTCTTTAGGAGGCCTATACTTGTTCATACTTCTAAAGAGTATTACAATAGAGTTATCCTAGCGAAAATTATCCTATTTCAGTTAGTTCTTTTAGAAGATATTATTGAGTGTTTTACTATGTGCTTACATTGTGTTAGGTGGTAGGTATATGATGCACAATTTATACCTGATTTCATACAGTTTATACCTGGTTAGTGAATTGTTTACTTTATCTATAAATTGAAATGGATTGATCATTATGACAGCATCATCTTTGTTCATGTACACTCTGATATGAGAATGGAATGAAGCTATAGCTAGAAAACCAGACTTAGATTTAACTCTGAATATGCTCATGAGAAAAATGACTTTGTGGCCATTTTATAATGGTAAAAAACATTAAAAAGTTTAAAAGCAGGGTATTATAGAAGATTTAAATCTGTATCAGCATCCTTAGACAAGAGATTGGTTATGATAAATAACAGACTAAATTGAAAACTTCGGTAAGAGAGGCTGAATTTTAACTTAGTTTCCAACTCTTAGCGAGCTTTCTACTCTGAGATATGGCATAGTTTCTTTTGAGCCTTTGTTTATGAGCTTATTGAAATTAAAGGCTGTTTGGTTTCTACTTCAAATTTCAGACTAGAGTTTGCATTTTTCCCACTGTGAATGAGTGCACTGTTTAGGCAGTGATATCTGTATTTTGCTGTCAAACCATAGAAACCAATGGAGTACACCTATAAAATACTCAATGGTCATAAGACCTGGAAAACACATTAATATGATGTTATTTAACACATGTTTTTAATACCAATAAATCTACATATGTGGGTATGCCATTGTATATATTCAACTGTTTCTAGACTTTATACCCACTCTGTATAATGGTTCAAATTTAATCATTCTGTATGTGATTGACTATGCTTACTCCAATTAAATGAAGACTAATAGAAGTAGAGTCAAAATCTACTTTTTTTAAAGGGAAGTTTGTAAAATATAAAAAATATATATATTGTTTTCAAAATAAAGAACAGGAATACAATACAAGTTTCTTATTATGATCTTCAGTCCTTTCAAGGACTGATTCCTGAATCTCCAAACTCATCTCCCACTTTACCCTCCCTTTATCTTACTCACTTGCCTTATTGGGAACCTACTGGGCCCCCAAATAGTGCACTCCCCTTCTTCCCATATTTCACCTCAAGCTCTTTTTATGGGACTAAAATAATCTTGCCCCTCTTTTTTTTTACCCTTTGAAATCCTTTGTATCCTTTATGGCTAAGACCAGATATCACTCCCTTCTATGTGGGTCACTGTAAAACATTTTTTATGAATTTCTAATAGATCCATAAGTCAGTCTTTCTCTGTGCTCCCAGGTCACTTGACTGGTCCATACATTATGGGATTTAATTAAAAGATTTTAGCTTCTTAGGGGAAGGGTTCTTATTTTCTTCATCAAGGTGCCTAAAGAATTTTTACTGAAAGTGTCTTGAACAAATGAATAGAGAAACACATGAAACATTATCCTAAATTCTTTAACCTGTGGTCTAGAGACCTATTTAGTGAATGCTCATGAAAATGGTAGTCATCTATTTTATAGGGCAATGTCAGAGGCAGGGCAGAGAAAGCAAGGGGCACTTCAGATATTGGGTCAGAGGGCCCTGAGGTCACCCTGGCACTCGCACTTCCTGACAATAAGACCCAGCAAGGTACTTTACCTGTTTGACCTGGGTTTTCTCAAAATGGGGATCATACATCTTGTGTGTAAAGCTTATTGTGAAAATTAGAAATAAATATGTAAAATTCCTAGCAATGATAATTATTACATTAAGACTGACTAGAGGATAATGTGCTCTGAGACATGGCTTGCCTCCACACACAACCACATCAAAATTACAACTAAAATATAGAACAACCATCACTCAGAACCATCAGAAATCAAGTTGAATGGAAGTCTGACAACTATGGAATTAAAGAAACCACATCCATCCAGACGGTAGGAGGGGTGCAGGCCTGGAACCAGCTGGTCCTACACCCATGTGTGATAAATAAAAATTCAGGAGGGATATCATGGGAGCGAGGAGTCCCAGCCCCACATCAGGCCCATGAGACCAGGAATCCAGTACCAGGAAAATAAGTCCCCACAACTTCTGGCTGCAAAAATCAGTGGTGATTGAGTAGGTGGAAGAAACTGCTGGAGCCCAAGCAGTTCCTCTTAAAGAGCCCACACACAGACTCACCTACTCAGACTCACTCCCTCTGAGCTCCAGCACTGGGGTAGCAGCTTGAAAGTCACCAGTGGCATACAGGGAGAAACTGAAGTATCTAGCATCATGGCCAGCAAAGGCCACTGTCTATTTTCTAAACCCTCCCCTGACAGAGCCAGCAAGCTGGTGCCATATCTGAGACTCCATCAACCTGGTTAACACTGTTTGACCTGCATTGGAGATCCCCAGAGACTCTGCCCCACCCAACTTGTGGACCCACCCAAACTGCTTTTCCATATGAATGGCTGGCCTTGGCTCATGTTGTACAACTTCCTAAATCCTCTCAAGCATCTCAAGCAATCACTGGCCTCGGTGAGCCCCAGGCCCAGCACTGGCAGCAGCCAGCCTAGATAAACAGCTTGGCTTCACCTCAGAATCTCCCAGCCCAGCACTAGTAGCAGCCATCTCAGATTGCTTTATAGCTCTGGCAGGGTGGCTCTGGGCAAAACGAAGGTGGGGGCTGACCTTGGCTTACACCACCCAGGAAACCCCGGAGCCTATGCACCCAATGGACAGCTACAGACAACATGGGAGTACCACCACACTGCTCCTGTGGTGCTAATGATCCACCAAGGGCAGAAGTTTTTGGTCAGTAGTCACAACCAATGCTTGCAGCTAACTGTCCTGTGTAAATCCCTCCCACTGATCTGCCAACAGCAACCAAGGCTCAGTTACAAGAGGTGGGTATACTCAGCCCACACGAAGGGCACCCCTTGATGACCGAACTTGGGTGATAGGGGAGGCTGTGACTCTGGACCTTATAGGATACCTACTATATTAAGCTACATCATCCAGACATGGAATCAAAGCTGCTCTACCTAATACATAGAAAAAAACACAGGGAGCTGTCAAAATGAGGAGACAAAGAAACATGGCCCAAATGAAAGAACAGATCAAAACTCCATAAAAAGAGCTAAATAAAATGGAGATAAGCAATCTAACAGATGCAGAGTTCAAAGCACTGGGTATAGAGATGCTCAAGAAACTTAGTGAGGACCTTGACAGCATAAAAAAGACCCAGTTAGAAATGAAGGATACACTTAAAGAACAATTTACAGGGAAACAACAGGAGAGTGGATAAAGCCAAGAATCAAATCAATGATTTGGAACACAAGGAAGCAAAATCAACCAGTCAGAACAACAAGAAGAAAGAAAAAGAATGGAAAAAAAAAAACAAAAAACAACCCAACAACCCAAGGATAGTTCCCATAAGATTGACAACTGGTTTCTCAAAAGAAACTTTGCAGGCTGGAAGGGACTGGCAAGAAAAATTCAAAGTTATGGAAAGCAGGGACCTACAGACAAGATTGCTCTACCCAGCAAAGATATCATTTAGAATCGAAGGGCAGATGAAGAGTTCCCCAGACAAGAAAAAAACTAAAGGAGTTCATCACTATCAAACCATTATTATATGAAATGTTAAATGGACTTATTTAAGAAAAATAAGATCAAAACTATGAACAATAAAATGGTAAAAATATGTATCATTCAACAACTGAATCCTAAAAACAAACTAAGCAAAACAAGAAGAATAGAGACAGAATCATGAATATGGAGAGTGTTTTGATTGTTGCCAGATGGAAGAGGGGTGTGGGAGAATGGGTGAAGAGGTGAGGGGAATAAGAAGTACAAATAGGTAGTTACAGAATAGCCATGGGGATGTAAAGAACAGTGTAGGAAATGGAGTAGCCAAAGACCCATACACATGACCCATGGATGTAGACAATAGTGGGTAGATTTCCTGAGAGAGTGGGGGATGTTAGGTGGAGGGGGACAAAGAGGAAAAAGTCAAGATAACTGCAATAGCATAATCAATAAAATATAATTTAAAAAGAATAATGTGCTCCGGATAATAGGATGTTTCTATTCATTGAGAATTGTAATTAGGATAAAGGCTCCTCATTTTCAAACTATAAATTTTAGAAACACATTTGAATAAGTAAATCCATTAATCTTGCAGGAAGATAAAAACATGTTCTTTTGGGACTTGGCTCGTACCATGAACTATAGGTTGCAGCCCATTATTTGTTGCTGAAATAAATTTAGTGGGTTATGACTGTCATTAACATAATATATATTAGCATTTAATAGAAAATACTGTAGTCCATTTCGCTTAATTATAAGAAGGTTTTATAGGTAATGTAGTTAAATTATATATATATCCACATATGTGTTTTGGATAGATAAATAAAATATGTTTCTCATTGGGCATCATGGTCAATATGTTTGCACAGCACTTTCTATAGAATGTCAAAAAAAAAGTAAGTACTTGCTAAGTACTTTTTCCCAGAAGTAACCATTTGAGGAGAAAGCATTAAGCAGTACTGGCTGGTTAAGACATTAGCTGGTTTGGAGTGCCAGCAGGATTTGAAATACAGAGTGTTTTCAAGCTAAAAATACATTGTACACAATTCAGTTTATTTTTATTTTTTGTTGAATCACTAACCTTGTATAAACTTTGGAAACCACATAGTCATTATCATGATTACCAATTATTAGTATACAACAGTGTTCTGGGAAAATCTCATTATAATAAGACTCAAGAGCATATGGATGTAAGCCAGGTTAAAATAAAAGGATTACTCTTTTCCCCAAAGTTTATAGACAGTGTGTTCTATAACTCTGAATAAAGAGGGAGGAATTAGTTAAACTGAGTATTTAAGCCCATTTTGCTACAAAACCGTGAAAATATTAGATAATTAAAGAATAGAAGGCCTTAGGCCAGAGGTTCTTAATTAGAGGTTCACAAGTCACATTCATTTATATGTATTTTTTTTCTTTTAATAGTTTTCTTGTTTCAGTGATTTTTTTTTCTTGAAATAAGGTACTTTAATATCAACTCATGCTGTGAAAGCAACTTTTCTCCTAGACAGTCGTAAAGTGCTTACAAAAGCTACTCTATATCTGGATAATTGTAATCATCAAGTTATGATGCTACACTGTGTACAATAGATTTTTGTTTACAGGAATTAATTAAAACCTATCATGACATTTTGCGTGTGGACATCTGTTTTTATTTACATTTGATAAGCTTAATTAGAAAGTGTTAAAAAGAGAAACAGGGAAGAAACTCACAGTCTATCACTGAAAACACTGAAGAGCACATAAGATGAGATTCATGCCAATGGAAGAAAGGACTCCAGTGAAATTGCCTGTATACAACATGCTTTTCCACCCTGAAAATACATTGACTTGTGCATATTGTCTCCATGAGAACTTCCCATTTGAAATTTGAAAAAAAAATCTCAGATTTGTTTCAGCAAAATTTGAATGCTGCTCAGAATATCCCTTAATGGAGGAAGCCACATCTGAAAGGACTTCATGAAGTAATGGATAATTTGTAACTAAGAGCAAGAGATAAATATGAAGCACTGCCTTGATCAATCAGTGTCATCCACTGCAGATTATTGACATTTCTCTTATAACTTAGAAGAAGGTCACAGAAGAATTGGCAACAATCGAAAGAGATTGCTCTTGTCTATGAGTAAAGTGAGCTTCTAACTTTCATCTGCGTTGAGCATACTAATGTCATTAAGGAAGAATTCCTATTTTTGTTCATCTCTTTGGGAATATTCAAAGGTTTCCAAATGATATAGTTTCTTTACCAAACAGAATTTTATCTGGAAGAAACTCTTGGTATTTTGTGTGTGAAGTAGAACCTTAAGAGATTGGCAGTCTATTCTTTATGACTTTTGTGAAGAAAGAGTTTCACTCACCGTTGGGACTTAAGACTGTTCTACATTGGCAGGCATTGTAATAAACATACTACCAGCAGTCCTGAAATAAGTCTCTTCTTCTTCCATGAAAGTTTCTGACAGTGTGGGAACTGGGGCCATAAATCATCATCTTGTAAATAAATGGAACAACAGCAACAACAACAAAAAAAACCCAATTCTTATTCACAGAAGTTCACTGAATTCTTATGGGTCATGTCTTGATGTACTTCACTGACCTGTGGACAGAAGTTTCACTCTTTTTGAATCTCACAAAATGCCTCTAAATAGTTTGACAATAATTAGTTCATTCATAACATGGCTTATGTACACATTCAGCCTTATGAATATATTCATTTGATTTTTTTTTTATGAATGAAGAGATAACTGTACTGTTTGAGGGTCCTACAATCAGTGTTATAGATGTTGCTGAAACACTCAGCTCTCTTTTGCAAAACTGACACTTCGTGAAAAGAGATGAGAAGACTGTTGTGTAGGATTTCCAGTGTTACAAACGTGCCTCCTCAGCTGGATCAGAGGGTGACAGTGCCTTTCAATTTCTTTGCCTGTAGAAATCTGCAACATCTGGAAACAGGCAGCACACTTGAGATTTACTTCTGCTCAGAAAACTGCTGGTCCAAAATTTGGATTTTTCACTTCTTCATTTACATGAGTTGGTAACCACCGAAGAGGCAGATGTCATGATATACTCCACTGTGTGGTCACTGTCCCTCACATGATAGAATGAACTACAGGAGGCCCACTTCTCTATGCTCTTATGTCCCTATGTAGGTCCAGACACTGAGGGATCATGAGCATCAACTTAAAATACAAGATTAACAGAATGTAAAAAACTATATAAAACTTAACACATATTTCCTTGTAAAAGTCCATGCCGTACTTTATACTTCAAGTTCTAAAATTTCTTCTCTAACCTATACATTTTGGTTTGCTAGATACATTCAGGCAATCAATAGATTCAACACAGCTAAGAACTACCCAAGAGCCCAACAGATGGAACACTTCAGGGGATTTTGGTCAAGAAAAGTATATTGTAAATTATATATGAAGGCTGAATTATGGCCATATATTTTCAGAAACAGTTTTTTTCCTTAAATAAGGAGACCAGTCTTAAGAAAGGGAACTGAATGGACTTGAACTGCGAAGCTGCTAGCCAAAGCTTTCAATCTTAAGGAATCTTGATATATAGTGAAAAATATTCTGTGTAAAATAGCATATGGAGGTTTCACAAGATTTTAAATAACTTTTGGTGTCTGATGTTAGAGATGGATTGGTAGTTTGATTGCAAAAAAGACCACAGTAGCCTACCGCTTTCTGTATCCATGCTATTTTCAGTTTAACTTCGCAGCTCTTCCCACACAAAGGTGAGCTCCATTGCCATACCCCTTGAATCTAGGCCACCCTTATGACTTCCTTAGGCTAAAGCATATGGTGAAAATGAGAGTATGCCAATTCTTAACTGAGTCCACCAAATACCATGCAAGTTTCCATACACTCTCTTGAGCCCTTGCTTTTGCCATGAGAGAGTCCAGCATGGTGGAGCAGAATCCAGTCCTTCAGCTTAGGCCATTTTGGAGTATTAAGCCTCCAGCTAACTTATCTGCTGAACAATGGTAAGTCCAGCTGAGGTCAGCTGAGCCCAGCATAAGTCAGCAGAACTACACCGCTGGCCCAGACACTTACAAGAAATAATCAATAATTGTTGTTTTAAGACACCAGTTTTGAGGGTGATTTGTTACTTGGCTATAGGTAAATACAACAGAGGTCTAAATTTTAACTACTTTAAAAAATAAGAGAACTAGTAATAATAATAGTTGCCATGTAAGGTATAGCATCTACAAGGTACTTTGTATGTATTGCTTTGCCTCTCACACAGGATATTCTTCCCCATGTACACACTGCATCTCTATAATGACATACCTGAATTTTTAAGCTCTATCTGGACATTTCCCCCAAGAGTATTTTTATTTTTCAAGAAAGAATCCTATACAGACATATCTAAATTTATCAAATAATTTAAATATATTGAAAGATGTGAAGAAAATGCTTATTAAAAGTTTGACCCTTTTTGTATATCCTCTACAATCTTTTTCTACCTTGGAAATTCTACACATGATGTTGCTTCTCACTTCCTATGTACATGCTTATCAAAAGCAAGACAAACTTTCCCAATGGGAAAGTGACTCTGGAAATGTTTTACACATTACTAATCCTCAGAGAATTTTTTAAAATTTCCCCTAACAAATAACAAATTTCAGTTGCTCTAACCACATAATGAATTAGATATGAAATAATTTACTACAGTTTTATCTGATATACATCTAATGGATAATCATGAGCACCTAGGAGATGCCCAATATAAACCAAATAGAGACACAGCATTGGATTAAAATAGTAAGTTACATTTTCCAAGCTCTTTGGGTAAATACTAAAAGTGGTTTTGGAAGATGATGCAAATAATCTAATCATTTCAGAAGGGGAAGAACATCTTAAGTGTCCATTATTGCACATAGTCCCCTTAGCTTGTCCCCACAATGTTTCCTTGATTTAGTAGGATCTAGAGGAGACCCTAAACCACTGAGACAGTAAACAAAGACTGGAGGAAAAGGGGAGAGAAGAGAAGAGATGGGAGGAGAAACCAGGTTTAACAATTTTCTTAAAATGGTCTAGAAGGAAATTTTCTGCCTTGATCCAGCAGCCATAATGATGAATTAGGGAGTTCAAAGCAAAAAGTATTTTTTTTTCTTTTTATACAGTTCAATATTAAGGCCAGAGGTTCAACTCTAAGTTGGATATCAAACTATAATGTTGAGAGATAAAAGACCTGTACTCTGAAAATTACATAACATTGAAGAAAGAAATTAAGGAAGAAACAAATAAATGGAAGCAAATACCATGTTCTTGGATGGGAAGAATCAACATCATCAAAATGGCCATACTACCCAAAGCAATTTACAAATTTAATGCAATCCCTATTAAAATACCAATGACATATTTCACAGACCTAGAACAAATACTCCATAAATTCATATGGAACCAAAAAAGACCCCGAATAGCAAAAGCAATCTTGAGACAGAAGAACACAGCAGGAGGAATCACAACACCAGATATCAAACAATACTACAAAGCCACTGTAATCAAAACAGTATGGTACTGGCATAAGAACAGACATATAGATCAGTGGAACAGAATAGAGAGTCCAGAAATAAACCCAGGCCTCTATGGTCAACTAATCTTTGATAAAGGAGGAAGGAACATAAAATGGAGTGAGAAGAGCCTCTTTAACAAATGGTGCTGGGAGAACTGGATAGGGACCTGCAAAAAAATGAAACTAGACCACCAACTTACACCACACACGAGAATAAACTCAAGATGGATCAAAGACTTAAATGTAAGCCGTGACACCATAAAAGTCCTAGAGGAAAACATAGGCAAGAAAATATCAGATATCTCACGTAACAATCTCTTCACGGATACATCTCCTAAAGCAAGAGAAATAAAGGAAAAAATAAATAAATGGGATTACATCAAACTGAAGAGTTTCTGCTCAGCAAAAGAAAACATCAGCAAAATGAAAAGGAAACCAACCATATGGGAAAACATATTTGCCAATGACATCACAGACAGGGGACTGATTTCCAAAATATATAAAGAGCTGATACGACTCAACATCAAGAAAACAAACAACCCAATTAAAAAATGGGCAAGGGACCTGAACAAACACTTCTCCGAAGAGGACATACAGAAGGTCCATAGACACATGGAAAAATGCTCAACATCATTAGCCATCAGGGAGATGCAAATAAAAACCACAATGAGATACCACCTTACACCAGTCAGAATGGCCATCATCAACAAATCAACAAGCAACAAGTGCTGGCGAGGATGTGGAGAAACGGGAACCCTACTGCACTGTTGGTGGGAATGCAGACTGGTGCAGCCACTATGGAGAACAGTATGGAATTACCTCAAAAGATTAAAAATGGAACTGCCTTTTGAACCAGCGACTCCACTACTAGGATTATACCCGAAGAATCTTGAAACACCAATTCAAAAGAACTTATGCACTCCTATGTTCATTGCAGCACTGTTTACAATAGCTAAGTGCTGGAAACAACCTAAGTGCCCATCTGTAGATGAGTGGATCAAAAAACTGTGGTACATTTACACAATGGAATACTATGTAGCAGAAAGAAAGAAGGAACTCCTGCCATTTGCGACAACATGGATGGAACTAGAGAGAATTATGCTTAGTGAAATAAGCCAGGCAAAGAAAGAAAAATACCATATGATATCACCTAATACAGGAAACTAAAGAACAACACAAACAAAGGAACTAAATAGAACAAAGAGCAGAATAGCAGTCAATAGGGGGGAGGGGAGAGGGAGAGAAGGGGGATAAGTAAGGGAAGGGTTTAATTAAAGAGCCTGTATGAAAGACTCATGGACATGGACAACGGGGAGGGATATGATTGTGGGAGAGGGGATGGGTTGGGTGGGGGAGAGAAATTGGGGGAAAAGGGGACAACTGTAATTGAAAAACCAAAAAAAAAAAAAAAAAAAAAAAAAAAAAAAACTATAATGTTGGCTGGTACATCTGTATAAAAAGACAAGTCTTTTTTGCTTTTATAGTGGTCTCTACAGGCTGAGAGTGAGTTCTTACCAATGGGGAAAGCATCCAGATTTCAGAGATAAATGTCCTCACCCCTTTGTTCATTGGAACATTATTTACAATAGACAAGATCTGGAAGCAGCCCAAGTGCCCATCAGTAAAGAGTGGATGAAAAAGCTGTGGTACACTTACACAATGGAATAGTACTTGGCATTTAAAAAAAAAAGAAAATATTACTTTTTACACCAGCACAAATTGACCTGGAGAGTATTATGCAAAATGAAATAAGCCAGTCAGAGAGACAAATACTATATGATCTCTCTCACTTGTGGAATCTAATGAACAAAGTAAACTAATAAGCAAAATAGAAACAGACTCATAGATACAGAGAAGAGACTGACAGCTGTCAGAGGGGAGGGATTTGGGGAACTGGATGTAAAAGGTGAGGGGACTAAGAAAAATACCAAACTCATAGGCATAGAAAACAGTATGGTAATTACCAGAGGGAAAGTGGGGTTCAGGGAGGTACAGAAGAGGGTAAAGGGGGGATAAATGGTAATGAAAGGAGACGTGACTTGTGATGGTGAACACACAAACATTATACAGATAATGTGTTATAGAACTGTACACCTGAAACCTATATAATGTCACACCAATAAATTCAATTTTTGAAATAGCGGTAAATGTCCTGATTACTCAAATTGTCTCTGAGGTCTAAAGGAAGCTTAGCACATTGTGCACTGATTATTAGAGTGAATTCCAGCCTCTTCAATTGTAGCTTACTTGGAGGCAAGAAATTCCCCAGATTGTGGCATACACATGCACACACATACACGTATAAATGCCTTGGGAATGTAAGTTTAGTATTCTTTGTTGTTTTTGTTAAACTTCTTGAATAGCTTCCCCTTCTTCCTAGCCAGGAAAAAAAAAAATTAGAATTTTGAATCCACTTTGTAACCATATCTGTGTCATTATTGAATCTGAACTGTGTATGTGTTTTTTGGATTTGGATGTTGCTTTTGACTACAGATTGCTCAAATGAGTAGGGATTATGTCCGGGGGAACAAAATTCTACTTATTGTCAATGATTTTGTAGCTCATTTAGGCAGCCTGTTATTGGAGTTATCTTATAGCAGGGACTACACCAACAGGTTCAGGTTCTGGTTGAATATCTTACTCTGGAAATCCAAGTCCAAATTGGGGGCTAAACTTCAACGTAATAGCTATTCCATCTATGGCTCAGGGTTTTAAATCACATTGCTTCTGCAGAACTCCATTCTGGAGCAGGAAGAGTAGAGATCTTTTCGTCAAGTGGTTAATCAACTACCTCCCATTTGAAATTCTCAGAGACCTCTGGAGGGAGAGCATGTATCAATCCAAAGAGAAGGCAGTGGGAAAGTACACTTTGAGAAATGCTCACAGAATGGGACTCTTAGCTCTAGCACTTACTTGCAGTGCTTCCTTAAAAAAATCTAAACATCTTGAATCCTATGAGTTTTACCTGTAAAACACACATAATAACACCTATTTTTGGAAGTTATTGTACTGATTAAATGACAGTGTGCATACAGTTCCAGCATATGGTCTATATTTAGTAAATAGTTAATATGTTATGATTCTATTTTTTTAATTTCTAATTCCATTTGACATTGATTTCTACACTTTGCCTCTAAATAAACCACTGCCACAATTTCCCTACCTTAAATATTGGAATTTTTATTTCTTTTAGAATTTTAAGGATTATTTAAATATATGCTTTAGACTGCTCTAATAAAAAATTGGCTTATCTAAAATCAATAAATAAAAGTTTAAAATTGGCTTAAACAGGAGAGAATTTTACTTAGTTCATTTTTCTCTCCTGTAACAGATCTGGTGGCTTACTGAAATTGGTGCGGTGAGGCCCTTCCATGTTGTAGCTCTGCTCACCTCAGATGTTCTCTTCAGCCAATAGTTGAGAACAAGGTGGCTTACACACATCTTTATTCCAGCCAGTGCAACATGGGAAAGAGAAATGTAAGGCTGTGTCCATTCCTTTTAGGGACCGTTACATTAACTTAAATCTCTACCCACCCCACTCCATTTTCAAGACCCTAGTCCATGTGTATCATCAAAATGGAAAGGAGGCTGGGAAACCGAGACTGGCGTCTTCAGCTAAATGATAACATGTTCAGCTAACACATCTGCTACTACAGAAGAAGGTGAGAATAACAACGTGGTGTAGGAGGTCTATCTGGAAACAGCCCAGCCATAGTTAATATAATGTGAACAGCTTGCATGACATTGGTATTACCTGGCATCCAAGGACTGTGGACTGGAATGAACATGTGTGAACAATGATGACTTCACTGCGCTAGTCAGTGGGGATGCTAGATGCCACTGAGTGAACATGTGTACTGTGTGGCTGTCGCATTCAAAATGACTAAGCAAGAAGAGCAATAAATCTGTATCAATTTTTGCATTAAGCTTGAACATTCCTGTGCAGAAACTATTTGGATGATTCTGAAGGCCACAGCTATGGGCAACTGGTGATTGGCAGCTTCATCATGACAGTGTGCCCACTCATGCATCACATCTCATGCAGGTTTTATTTTTGTGTGTGCGAAATATCAAATCACCCAGGTGACTCAGCCCCCCTACTTCCCAGAGTTGGTGCCCTGTGACATCTAGCTTTTCCCAAAACTAAAGTCACCTTTGAAAGAGAAGAGATTTCAGACTGTTAATGATGTTCAGGAAAATACAGCAGAGCAGATGATGGTGACTGGGAGAACTCTGTGAGGCCCCAAGGTGCCTACTTTGAAGGGGATTGGGGTATCATTGTCCTTTGTACAATGTTTTTTTGTATCTTGTATCTTTTTCAATAAATATCTATTTTTCATATTATATGGCTGGATACCTTCTGGGCAGACCTCATATATGTGGAGTGGGAAGTGGATAATTACTACTCTCTCCCAAAATGTGTTTGTTTGGGAATGTGTATTTATAGATGGGGTAAATTTTAACTATTGAAAGGTTTTGAAAGGTTTTTAAAATTAATGTCATTTATGTTCTTAAATATGTTCTTAAATGTTCTTAAATATTCTTTATGTTCTTAAATATTCTTTACAACAATGTACAAAACTGATTCATCTACAATAATCTATTACCAAACACAGTGGCCACTGTGCTTTGAGAAGTTTTGGATACATATGCAGAGATATTTTAATTTGTAATTTTTGCCTATTCAAAATTCAGTTGATTTTTTTCTTTATTGTTTTATTCAACAGCTATTTTTTGAGCTCCTGGATGCTGAGGGTACTATAGAGAACCACACCGAAAGGATTCCCTGCTCTCACGAAACTTATATTCTAATGGTAGTGATATGCAAAACAACAATTCATAAATGCTTAGTGTCGATTGTACAGGCTGTGATAAGTGACATGGAGAAAAATAAAACAGAGAAAAGGAGGCTGCAATTATGACTAGAATGGCTAGGAAAGACCTCATTGAGAAAGTGACAGATACATGAGCAGAAGCCTAAAGGAGACAAGGAACTAAACTGTGTGCATATCTGCTGGAAGAATGCTCCAAACAGAGGTAAGAACACACCAGTTGCTCTGTGGTATGTGTGCTTGGTGCCATGAACAGCAAGGTCAATGTGGCTGGAGTTGAGCAAGGGAGGTCAAAAGTAATGGGAGATAAGATTAGGGTAGTCATGAGATGCTAGGGCTTATGGGGCCTTGTAAGCCAGCCGTTCTCAGCCTATGGGTCACAACCCCTTTCGGAGTAGAATGACCCTTTCACAGGGGCTGCCTAAGACCATCAGAAAACACATATATAATTACATATTGTTTTTGTGATTAATCACTATGCTTTAGTTATGGTTGGGGGAGGGGGGGTCACCACAACATGAGGAACTGTATTAAAGGGTCGCGGCATTAGGACAGTTGAGAACCACTGTTGTAGGCCATAATAAAATCTCTGTCTTTTAGCTGAGTACGGTTTTGAGTAGAGGAGTGACATGTTCTGAAGTATCTTTTAAAATAATCTTTATTACTTGATCTTTTTGTTGAGAAGAGACTGTCAGGGAGACTAGTAAAATCAGAAAAACCAGTAAGAAGGCTCTATATTACTAGTTAATCCTGCGGTGGAAATTTCTCTGTGTTTGGTAACAGTGAATTTCTCCATCTCATTTATCAATACATTGTTGGTCTCCTACTTTAAATTACAGAATAAGGCTAATCAACAGTATGTGTTAATGTAAAACTTTTTGAAACAATGTGTAGTAATGGGTGAAAACAGTTGTTTTATAATAACATCTGTTCTTCTTAAGGCAGAAAAGTGTACTTCCTTAGATGACATGGTAAAAATTAGGTATGTCTAGATTAAAAGGGTTGATAGTTGAGAAATAAGATATTGTAATGAGAGGAAAACATTACCCTTGAGATAAATTCAGGACCTGAAACTACAATAATAATTAGCAGAAAAAAATGATCTTTTATATCACTTCCTGTTCTGCTCAGGCCAATCTTGTATTACTAGGATACATATGTAAACTCCATTATGAACATTGAGGCTTATCTATGGGACTGAAGAACAGATCGATTGAATTTATTTGCAGAAATATTTGATCAAGTGGAAGAAATATGAGTTTTTACTTTCTTGACACCTTGAATTACCTAGCATATGTGCAACTCTTGTCCCTAAACACAAAGTCAGAAGAAAAAAACCACCTGTAATCAGAACTAAAAATTAATTAATTTTAACTTTTATTTGTTTACAGAAGTCAGGGTGATAGCATCAAGTACTAAGAAATCATTAGATACAATTCAAATGACAGTACATAGATTTCATAGGAATACCAGTCCATGTTCTTCTATTTTTTTTCTTTCATATCTACAATATATTTATATCCAGTATTTGAGATCATACCACTGATAAGTATGGGTACCCACCAACTTCAATATACAATCACATTTTAATTTCTACTCAACAGCATATAACCAACAAAAGTGAATATTGAATACAAATGCATAATTATGAGTTTCTGAATTGTATTAAAATTATTTTCACTTTAAAAATTAAAATAAAGGCAAAATATGAATATTAATGATAAATATAATCATATTGGTATTGTTTCAATTATCTAAACACAGCTCATTTGATAATTTTTATTGAGCAGTAATAGAATATTTATGCTTAATGATAAAGCAATTGTATCTGAAAGGTGAAGAAAGATTTCAAATTCCATGAAGAGATGAGGCTGATATTCGTCACCGATTAACTGAGATGATGTCTTCCCAGACTGAGTTGTTCAGACCTGATGCATTATCCAGGCATAAATTCTAGTAAGACTAATAATTGACAGGCATCATAATTAAAGTAACAAGCAACTAATTTCTATGTTCTAAATAATCTTATGAAGAAATACTAAAAAATAAAATATTTATGATTACCAATCTAATGTAGTTCAATTTTACTTATTTTATTTTATTTTTTTGCCCTCTCATCCCATTTATTAAAGAAACAGTAAGAAAAGATACAATGCAAGAAAAACAACCATCCTTTCACATCAGTTTGAACAAAGCACAGTGATTTCTCCCCTTCACCCCCCAACCCCCAACCCCATGTGCCATCCACATCAGTTTAAATTCTGACGTTCTTTGATTGGGCGTACCAGTGGAGAGGGAGTTGGATGAGCAGGGAAGCCTTGATTCTGGCCTCCTCTAAGTCCCAGAGAAGGAAGCTGCAGGACCAGTCATCAAGTGGAAATTGTATTTGGTGGGTCTTTAAAGTGGTTGCACACCTCCCTGTAATGTGTTCAAGCCCCCAGGAAAAGGTGTGGCAGTAGAGGATGACCAGGTCCAAGGTGCCCAGGTCACAGCTGCTGAAGCATGGTCTGTTCACCAATGCAACATTTCTAGAGAGCAGTGAGCCAATTCCCCAGTGGTGAGCAGGGGACTACATATGAATTGGGACCTGCAGGTCAATGTACCCCTGAGAGAAGTCCACAAGAACAATTCAAGAAACTAGTAAGAAACAAAGGGCAGAAAGCTGTGGGATAAAAGTACAGCAGGCTTCCGGAAGGCTGGAGATGCTTTCTCTCGAGGCTAGGATCGTTCCCGCCTGCCATAGTCCATGTCCCACAAATAACGTTTCGCCTTCAATCAAGAAGAAAGCAGAGTTTGAAAAAGATGGCTCATTTGAACTTGAGCCCCAGCTATGTAATTCAGACTGTAGCTCCATATCTACCTTTTTGCCTAAAACACAGCCTCTGCCCAGAACCACGATGTCTGGAAACCAAGGTGGTCCTGGAGAGAAAATGCTATTTAAGGGGGTAACTTTCCATTTGGGTACATTGCAGCCATTGGACCCCCTAGTCTGGGGAAAGCAGCTGGGTTTGTGCCAGGGAGACTACCCACTCTAGGAAATGGGACCAAAGTCTTGGCTACAGGGCCATTCATCCTCGGAAAGGAAGTTGGGTTTACACCCAGGGTCCCAGTTGGCCTTGCAAAAGGAGCTGGGTTGATATCCACAGGGCCCACTGCAGAAGAGCCCAGAGGCCCAGGAGCTGACCTGGGAAAGTAACCTGACCAGGGCCTAGTGGGCCAGTAGACCTTGGCAATGTAGTTGAACTAGGACCTTGTAAGCCAGTGGCCGTTGGGAAGTTAGCTGGGTTGGGCCCTAAAGGTTCAGAGGCTCTTGGACAAATTGCTGCATTTGAGCCCCGAAGGTCGGCAGACCTTTGAAAGGTAGTTGGGTTTGAAGCCAATGTGCCAGAAGACTGAGAAAAGGCATCTGGGTTCAGTGCCCCTGAATGTGTGCCCCTTGGAAAGGGGTTAGCATTTAGCCCCATGGGGCCAGCTGGTCTTGAAAAATGAGCTTCATTAGGGCCTATGGGGCCAGCAGTACTTGACATGGGAGATGGATTTGGCCCTGGAAGGCCAATTCCCAGGATCCAGGACCCGAGTTTGAGCCCATGGGGCCAGATATTCTTGCCATGGAAGATGGGCTTGTGCCCATGTTTCCAGAAGCCTGTGAGAAAGAAACTGAATTTGCTCCTAAAAGACCCGCTGCTCTTAGAATGAGGGCAAGATCTAGGCCTTGAGGTCCAGCCATTCTTAAGTTAAGACCAGATCCTGTGCCCAAGAGGCCACCTGCTCTGGTATCCAGATTAGGGCCTGGGCCCAGGCCACCTGCCCTTGGGGTGGGCCCGAGGCTTGGGCCCCAGGCCACTTGCTCTTTGGGTGGACCCAAGGCTGGGGCCTGGAAACACACCTGACCTTGGGGCAGGGTTTGTACCTACAAAGCCTGATCTCAAATTGGGACTTGGTCCAGGGCCCAGGCCAATGGGCCTATTATTGGGAGGACCATTTCCAGAAGGCAAGAGGACACTCATTCTCAGATTGGGTCCAGATCCAGGGCCCATGGGGTCGCCACTTCTGAAGTCAGGACCTGTTCCCAGGAGACCACCTGCCCTTGAGTTGGGCATAGGACCTGGCCCTGGGAAACCCCCTAACCTTGGTTAGACAGAGGCCCTGGGCCTGAAAGAGCCCCTGCTCTAGGGTTCAGAGCTGGGCCTGGCCGTGGGAAAGAAACTGCACATGTGCCAGTGGCATTCATATCCCTCGGAAACGAAGCCATGCCTGGGTCACGAGCACCAGCAGGGAAAGGTGCTGGGTTTGCAGCCAATGAACCTGATGAAGATGGAAAAGTAGAAGGGTTCCTTGCAAATGGGGCCAGATTTCCACCAAGAGAACCAGTTGGCATAGGAGGGAATCTGAGATCATGCCCGGTGGGTGGCCTGTGTTTAGAACAGGAACCCCTGTGGTCCCAGGGAACCATCGGGCTGCCCTCAAGGTGGCAGTGGGGCACGAATCCAAGGGTTTGGCCACTTTCTAGGGAAAATCCGGGGTTCTTTCATACTTTCTTGGGAACATTGGTGATAATGGGCTTGGGGGAAGTTTTGAAAAGAATCTTGTTTTTTTTTTTTTAAATTATTTGTTTGTTTATTTATTTTTAGAGATAGGGGAAAAGAGAGAGACAGGGAAAGGAACATCACTGTGTGGTTGCCTCTCACTCGTGCCCCCAACTGGGGACCTCATGTGCAACCTAGTCATGCGCCCTGACTGGGAATCGAACCAGCGACACTTGGCTCGCAGGCCGACACAAAAATCTTGTTTTTGATGAGTGCTGTCACCAAGGACTAGGTGCCAGTCTCATAGCCACGCTCATTACAGTCCTGCTCCCCAGGAGTGTGTTTGACAAGGACAGCTAAAGCTTTCTCCAGGTGGATGGTTTCCCATACAGAATATGAGGTCCCACGATCAGCACAGGGATTCCCTCAGTGGTGTAGCGTAGGTCTCCCAGGAGGTTTCCAGCTAATCCAGTGCTGTAGCGAGCCTCGATCTCCCCCTGTAGCTCCATCAGCACCCATTCTGCCAGGCCTCCAGCCCCAGCACTGGAAACAATAATTTACACCATGAGCCTCTGTCTTTAAAAAAGCAACTGAAAATGAGCTGCAATGGCGGCCTCCGAGCTCGGCGCCGTGCTGCCAACGGGCGACAGACGAACCCTCCTGTCACCGCTGCCGCCTCGAGCACTGCCTGCGCCCAATTTTATTTTAAATACTGTAGTCAAAGGAGAGAAAGAGAGAGTAGCTTATCTTGTGAGAGTATTTTATTTGTGAAATGACTATCAAGAGGAGACTGTCTCTTCTGTGATAGGGTCTGGGGAGACTTGCTCACAACCATCTTCTGAGTAGAATCTCTCACTCTTCCAGGTTGGGATGCTACCAACCCTGCATGCCCTGCACCAGGCTCTTCTGATTTGGGGCTTGTGGGACTCCCTTTCTCTGTAGGTGGTGGGAAATTCTTTTCTGGCACATCCTTAAGCCCTGCTTAGGGACCCAAACGAACCTCCCCCGCCTTCGCTGCCGCAGCGAGCACTGCCTGCACAAAATTTTATTTATTTTAAATACTGTAGTCAGAGGGTTTGGCTCAGTGGATTGAGCGTCGGCCTGCGAGCTAAGTGTCGCTGGTTCGATCTTCCAGTCAGGGCACATCAGAGAAGGAAAACTCTGACTCCAAAAAACCTCTGCTGCCTTGCGGCATACCTCTTCAGGGGGAAGGCTAAGGGAGTAAACCCCGACAGAAAATCCGGAGCCAGAGTCCCTAAGGCGGTTTGACGTTGTAGTCAACACCGGCAACTCCTGCCGCGCACCTGAAGCCAAGCTGTATTGACTCCGTCTTTCCCTTGGACCCTTCAGCTGCGAAGAGAGGGGGGGTCTGCTGCATGGGCAACAGCAGACCCTCCATATCACCCTGCCCAGGCTCTGTAGCTTCAGCTTCACTGGAGAGGACACTCCAGCGTCATCGCAAGATGTCGATTCAACACGGGAGGAGACAGATACCGTGTCACTCCCGAGTCGGACTGCACAGCCATTCTCGGCGGTGCAGATAGACTCTTAAGAAGCTACACCATCGTCTCTCGAGACGGACGGCTGCCGACGACGAGTCAGAGGGGAGAGAGAGAGTAGTTTATCTTAAAATACAGTAGTCTCCTTTAAAAACATTAGAAAAAATTTAAGGATAATGTAATGTTAGAACAAAATGGGTAAATGTAAACAGTTTTTGTTCATAGTAAATTGTGAGTCCAAAGGATGCCTAGATAAGTAATATTCAAGTTTAACAAATGTACTGGACAGATTTCCCCGACATTCAGCCAGTCTAAAACAATTAAGTACTCCCCATTAAGACTATGTAAGAAAAAATCCTTACCCCAATATCGAATCCAGTCATTTACCTATGATACATAAGGTAGTTAGTCAGACTCACAATCAGCAAACACTGGCTAAAGAAAACAAATTTACAGGAGAAAAGTATTTCAACTAAGGAATTCTTTGGCCCATGGCTTAACACCCCTGTCCTTCCCCTCTGTAGTCAGAGCGCCTGGCTACAGTAGATTTAAAAATTGGGAAACTGGATGTGAACTCACTAAGTAAGGTCATGGTTTTTTAGCCATGATCGATTAAGAGTCAAAAACCTGCTTCCTATTTTAAACTAAAGATGTTTTCAAAGTAGAGATGAAGGCTTTAGCACAACTTATTTCTGATACTACTACTTGTTTCTACCCATGACATAAAGGGATTTCTTTTACTCAGAAAAAAGCACATGCTAGACAAGCATCGTGTCCTGCGAAGTGACCGGGAAGATGGAGAGTGTTGCCTTTTCTGAGCAAAACCTTTTCTTTTGTTCATGAGGGTCCTAGTAGTTCTCGTCTGCAAGTGAAGATGGCCTCGGTTTGAAAGTGAAATTGAGAAAGCACGAGAGAGCAGAGCAGCTGGTCCCAAAGAACAGAAAGCATCACAGAGGAGAGCGAGAAGAGGGCATGCCACCCCCATGCACCAATGGCAAACATCTCTAAAATCTTTAGTGACCCTTTTTCTGCCAAGATTCCTTTCGGCCCTAATAGCCCAAAGAGCCCCTAATTCTCAAATGTAGCCCCTTATACCCACACAGTGTCTAGGCCTGCTGCTCGCTCTTCCTTCTCTCTGTCAAATCCCTCCTCTCCCCACAACATTTTAAATTATTTTACTTGGCCATTGTGCTAGTCCACAGCACAGGGGACCAAGCTCATCCTGATTATGGAGTGGCCTTCTCTTTTGCATAACTTCTAATGGGCGCAGCTATAATTATATTTAGCAATCCATTTATGGTTTTTGTTTTTTTTTAATCACACCGATGGTTACTTCTTCTATGAAACATTAAACATTGTTTTTCCCATTTACTCTGTAACTTTTCACCAAAATTCCTATTGGTATCTCTATAGCTTTTGAAAGAATGTAGTTTGTGTTGCTATTGTATACGTACATATTTCATGTCCCCATGCCAGCTGATCCTCTAACAGTTACCCACTACAGCTGCATTATGTGGGTTATAAACTGCTGAGATGAAGTCCCGTGTCATTTTCTTACTTTCCTTGCCTGCATTCCCTCTCTGTGTCTAAGGAATCGATTTTGGCCCCAGACCCCTTCCTCTCCCTCCCATATGAAGATGTTTTACCTGTAATGAAGCTCCGTTCTTTGCATGTCTTCTGCTGCGTCACCGTAGTCTCCAACCAAAGCAAGCAGCACTTTCAGCCTCCCCCTCTCCCTCACCCTCCCTTCATTGCCAGAGGTGTCTCTGTTCAGAAAAATCCCTCCACTTAGCTTGTACCTGTGGTATTGTTTTCTTTTCTTTTCTTTTTTCTTTTTGAATTTATTTAGTTTTTTCTATTACAGTTGTCCCACTTTTTCCCCTATTACTCCCCACACCCTGCCCACCCCTTCTCCCACAGCCAATCCTCACCCTGTTGTCCATGTGGTATTTTTTTCTTATAGCTAGTCTGCTCCTGACTGTCCTGAAGGTCCCTAAGACTCAGAGCCATAAAAACACCCTTTAAAATATAAGACAAACTACACCAAAAAATTTTCCACGTGAGAAATCATTATAAAAATGGCACATTGAATACGTTCTTCAAAAAATAATCTTGTCGTAAGAAGGCTAAGAACCTGATATAGATTAAAGGAGAATAAGGACATGTGACAACTGAGTGCAGTATGTGCCTCTACACTGAGTCCTGGAGTGGAGATTTTTAAAAAGCCATGAAAGATATTACTCAATAAATTAACAAAAAATGTGACTGGGAGATTAATTAAAAGTTTTATGCCAAATATTAAAGTACTGAAGGCAATAATTGTACTATATGTAAAAGAATCTTTTTTCTTAAAAAATATACAGTAAATATAAAGTACATGATGTGTGAACTCAAGTATGCAGGCATGCATGCATATTTTTCATATATGTGTGTGCATTCATATATAGGGAGAAGGGGGAGGGAGGGAAGAAGACAAACAGATATAAAAAGAGACAGGTGAGAAATAACAAATGTGTCAAAATGTTAGCAAATAAATCTGGATAAAGAGTTTATGGTTTTACCAAGCATGCACCTTTTCTACAACATTAATTATTTTCAAATAAATACATTTTAAAAACGGATTGTTTTACTGAATTTTACCTGACCTTTGAGATTTCTAGCTTTGGCTCCCACAGCTACTACCACCGCCATGTCCAGACCCCAGCAGTGTGCAATCCGACTCTAAATACTCTCTGATTCTGCCCCAGGCAAGAAAGCTGGCGTCCACCGTGCACTTGAAGCCTGCTCCCTGTCCAAAAGGATCTTATCAACTACTGGAGAAGGTCTCAGCTCCCAAAAAAGAATTAAAGGTTTTAAAAATTATACATAATATAAAACAAAAACAATAAAAACAAAAATTCAAGATGTTTAATGTATGGAACTCCTCATTTCTTGTCTGGTGTCGCTCACCTCTCCTCACCTGCACTCCTGTCTTCCCGAATTGCATTGACATCTGATGTCTTATCCTCTCCTCTATTTGTCCTTCTCAAGTAGTTACTTCTAAAATCCTTTCCTTATCCTAATTTTATTTAAGTATAGTTCACATACTATACAATTCACCTATTTAAAGTATATAATTTCATGGGTTTAGTATATTCACAGATATGTTCACCCCCAGTCAATTTTAAAACATTTTCATGACTTCAAAAAAAAAAAAAAAAATCTTATAACCTTTAGTTATAATCCTTCTCCTCTCCTTCCTTCCCTAACCTCCAGCCCTAAGCAACCACTAATGTATTTTCTGTTTCTTTAGTTTTCTCTGTTTTGGACATTTCATGTGAATAGAATCATACGTGATCATTCGTGACCATCTTTATTCACTTAGCATAATGCTTTCAAGGTTCATCCATGTTGTAGCAGGTATTAATACTTTTTATTGCCAAATATATTATATTGCATGGATATGCCATGTTTTATTCATCCATTCATCAATAGATGGACCTTTGGGTTTTTTGCACCTTTTGACTATTGTAAATACTGAATACTGCTATGAACATTTGTTTACAAGTTTTGGTGTGGACAAGAAATTGATGCCGACAAGAAATTGCTGCATCATATGGTAACTCCATATTTGACATTTTGAGGAAGTGCTGGACTATTTGTCAAAGTGGCTGTACCCTTTCTCATTCCCACCAGCAACCAACCCATGAGGGCTCCACTTGCTCCACATTCTCAGTGACACTTACCTGACTTTGTCATTCTAGCCATTTCTTTGTGTGTCTGTTGCTATATCACAGTGTTTTTGATTTGTATTTTTTCTGATGGCTAGTGATGCTGAGCATCTTTTCATCTTACCTTTTACTATTAATGGCACTTTGGGAAGAAACAGATCAGTGTGTCTGATCTACTGTGTTTAAGTCATTTCCATGTTTAACAGGAAAAAAATTTCTTCTTAACATTTGAAAACACATATAGTGATGCCAATTCTGTAGATTTCTACTTCTGTACATTTAGCATGTAGGCCTAGTTACTGCGTGATTAAGGGACAGCAATATTGTGCACTGGATTTACTCTATAAGATTACTGTTTGCATGAAATTAAGGGAAGAATTCACTCAAATGGCTCTTCGGGGCTGGCTAGAAGGCAGAGCAGAACTGATTGCCAAAATCTTTAAAAGCTTGCTACTGTTTACATCTGTGGTGCATAAGTGTGTTCTACATGTGATAAATATGAAATAAAAATGAGAACTCTGACATGGACACCTAGCATGTGTCTGAAAGATGGATGGCAAGATGTTTCAATGGGCTTTTCCACTTTATTGTATTGTAAAAAGGGATGTATTACACAGACGAGAGGTAATTGTGGAAGTTGGGTGAGGGTACATTGGAAGATACATTGTTCTAGCTGCTCTTAGGCATGTTTAAACATTTCTGTGTTAACAGGCTTAAAAAAATAAAAGATTGTGGGTATCTCATAAGCAAGGGTGCATCAGTCTATCCTCACCCAACAAGATGGGCATTTAGGTGTCTGTCCACGAGATGATTTCAAGAAGTGTCATTCCTTTGATATTGGGAAGGAACAAGTAAAGGAAGAATGTGAAAAGTGTTGTTGGAAAGTTCCCATCTCATGGCGTATAGCCCAGTTCACCTGCTGGGCATGTGGAGATGCCTCAATGTGAGGCCAGTGAGATTTGAAACAGATTTGAGTAGCTTTGGGGAGAGAATGGACTGAAGAAACAGGGACCTAAACTCCATTTTTTTTTTTTTTTTGTTCTTATGTTAATCAGCATGGGATCGTTATTTGTGGAATGAAAGAATAATTTCCAGTAGTTCAGGGGCATCAGTAGAATCGATTGTGAGATTTTATCCAAGAGTAAGCCATTACCTATAGAAAGATATTTCTGGAAAATCACAGACTTGAAATTTTGCCAGACAGGAAGAGTGAAAGGGAACTGGGGTGGGGGCCATTGTAGAGGAGCTTTTTTAAATGTTAGTAACCAGAAAGACCATCAAGTCCACCTTGGTGAGGAAAGAAGACAAGGGCTTTGTGGATTGACAGCGAGTAAGTGGAAAAATGTATGTCTTGGCATTGAAAAATTAACAAGGGGCACCTATGATGGGAGGATAGGGGAACAAGGCCACAGGGTGGAAGGTCGGATTGCATTATTCCTGATGGCTGAGGTGTTCCTGGGAATAAGCCCTACAGTGTGGCAGTAACTGCACTGGAGAGGAGGCAAAGGGGCCTAAGATGACATGACGTAAGAGCTGGGAGGCTGGGTCATTGGCTGCTTGATGCACATGGATGTTAGAGTCCTCCCCTGCCTGCTCACCTCCTCAAGTTCCCTGCCCCGTGAGCCCTATTCCGCAATTTTTCCCCAGTAGGACTTTCACAAAATCTGCATATTTTTTCTGTGACACCAAGCTTCCAACATTGTACGGTCAATGTCATCAGTCTGGACAAGAAGATACAAATGTGGTAGTGAGAGAGGCTGTGCTGGACATCTGGTTTTTGTATTTTATTTTTCTTTACCCTCTGGATTCACAAGGCTTGCTAGGAAAACTACCTAAAGTGCTCACTAGGACATTCATTCCATTTTTGTGTTTCAGTGTATGAAAGTGGAGATGGCTTCCCTCCAGACTGCTATAGTAAGGGTATGTTGCAGGTTTGGCAAAAAAAAAAAAAAAAAAAAAAAAAAAGCATTCCATGCAGGTCTGTGGTGAGCCCTCAAATATCCGTAACCCCAGTGCATAGCCTAGAGCTCACTTCTGGTTTGTGAGCTGCTGGTGTTCTGGGAGATTATAGCACCACCAAAGTCATGAATATCCGAGGTGGCATCTCCACCCGGACAGGAGAGCTGTACACACTAAGGGCAAGCTCCTGTATATTTCCTTCAAGCACGGATGGAAGGCAGCACCAGCTCCCCTTTCCCAAAGGCAGGGATGCCGTGCAAATACTGCTTTACTTCTCAAGGACAGCCCACGTACTCTGGGTGTGAGGTATCAGTATGCTGTGCTCTGCTCTGCTCAGCCACGGCAGATAGAGCTGGCGTCGGTGTGAGGAAGCCGGGAGCAAGACAGGGTCCCTGTGTGGGGCTGATGAAGCTTATAGACCTTTGTCCACCCACGAGGTCACTCTCCCCCTCTTCATTTGTTCTTACTTCCTCATTCACTCTAGGGTATCTTGTCCTTACTCTCAGCTTTATTTTACCTTGGGAGGTAGGTGGCTGCCTGGTTAACATTCCTACCACTGATAGCTGAGTGGTGCTTTTGCTCAGGAAAAGAAATGTCATCAATCCTGCAGCCTGAAGAAATGTCCAGAGATGGGAACCACTTCCCCAAGGTGACCTTCGGTAGATATATGTCAATGTCAAGGTTAAAATATGCTTCCCTAACACATGAACATGACCCACCAGAAACATATGGAAGCAGCGTTTGTGCTGTTCCTAGACCCTACCCCAACCAGCCCAAGATCCACTGCAGCAATATCGCCCCAAACACTCCCATTCAGGGTTCACCCACTTGTGGCATTTTCTGATCATGGACTTCTAAATAATGATTAAGCCACTGTCTCCTCTTCACTAATATTTTCTAAAATATTCTGTCCTTGACCTTTTCCAGATACAGAAGGCCTGTCTTCCCTGCTCTTCTCAAGGATACAAAACCTTCCCTGAGGGGAAAGTGTGGGCTTCTGTCCACGTTCATTAAGGCTAAGCTATGAGGAAGGAGACAGAGCTCATCTCCTCAAACTTCGTCAGGGAGGAAGTGGGCTTTCGGGGAGGGTATGTGATATCTACTTCTCTACAAGTGCTCCAGGGACTGGTCACTTTGGAAGCCAAAGGAAGCAATCAGTAGGAGCTGAACGAACTCCTTTTCTTTAAGCACAAGCCTGGAGATACCCAAAACCCATGCCCCCAACACAGTACAGAGGAAAGACAGCACTATTAACAGGGAAACATTTATTAGGCAAATCAATATTCTCCATAAGGAAGGAATTGCCTGGAAATTACAGAATAGGATTTACTGTCTAAATCACAGGCACAGATCTCTACACACAAGTGCCTTCTGCAGTGGTGAGAGCAGCAGGAGGTAGTGTGAGGCCTGCAGGTGGGGCTCGGATGGGTCACAATCCCCCTGGAGGGCACAGATTGGGGCTGCTTCTGATGAAATTGATGGTCTTTTAATGCCCCAACTTTCTGGGGGTGTCTGTCCTCATTTCTGCTCATAGAGCTCTGGCCAGGAAAGATGGCTGTTTGGCGGGAGGACTTACAGGAGGGGGCCCTGGAGTGGACAGGCTGCGCCTGGGCCCGCACTGCTGCCTTCTGCTGATCTGTCCCCAGCTTCACTGCCGAGGGAAGGGGCTCTTGAGGGCAGGCGGTAGCTCCTGTGGGCTGATGTCCCACTTTCTCCTCGGGGAACTTCCCGAGTTCTAAAATGGCTCTCTTTGCGTCCATCATCCCAGTAAAGGTTGCTCTCCTTCTAATTGGGCCTCTGCTCTGCACAGATGCTATGCAGCTTCCCTTTACCTGGGGGTCTTCTTGCTTTGTGCTTTTCACCTCAGGATTATGCCATTTAAAAAATGCTTTGATTTTATTTATGAAATTAGTATCAGGAAGAGATTGTCTCTTCTGTGATAGGGTCTGGGAAGACTTGCTCACAACCATCTTCTGAGTAGAATCTCTCACTCTTCCAGGTTGGGATGCTACCAACCCTGCATCCCCTGCACCAAGCTCTTCTGATCTGGGGCTTGTGGGACTCCCTTTCTCTGTAGCTGGTGGCAAATTCTTATTCTGGCACAACTGGACCCAAGGCTCCTGCTGCTGCTCCATACTGGCTCTTCTCTTCTCCAAATGGACACGCAGCACCTGGGAAAGTCCCATGTCCAGCCTGGGGACACTCTGAGCATGAGGCAGGGAGGCTTTGTTAGTCTCATGGGACACGTCAGTGGGTTTGCCTTGGGCCTGTCTATTCTTTCTCGTCTCCAGCTTAAACTCGAACTCATCAGTGAGTTGCTTGTTTAAGTCTGAAGACGTAGGATCTTGGGGAGCTGGTGTTTTTGGTGGGGGCACTTTAGTAGTCACCGCAGTTGTTTCTTTGCTCTCATTAACATTTATTCTTCGGGAGATTCCCGGCTCGTTGGTTGTGAAGGTGTCTCTGGTTTTGTATTGAACACCATTCAGCTCCTCAGCCTTGACTATCTCCCCGGACACGGTGGGCATGGAAGCAGGTTCTGCTGTCCCCTCCGTGCTTTTGCCCAGTTGCATTTCTGCTCTGTCACTGGAATTCACACTCTTGCCCTCTGGCTCATGGCTGGCCCCGGCTTGCCCTGTAGGCAGCTTTGGCGGGTGAGTGTTGTCTATTGGAAAATGTCTCTGCCTTGCTTTGCCAGTGATGTTGTTTGTGACAGGCAGAACATTTTGTCTGGCTCCGAAAATTTTCTGAGCCTCCTCTACAACCTCGTGTTTGTTATCAGAGGGTGATTGTTTCAGGGTCCCCTGTCCTTCCTCGCCCACAAGTGAGGGGGCAGGGGGAGGAGTATTCAGGACAGTGGCTGTTTCTGTTCTCTGTCCTAATCCATAAAGGATTCTAGGGCTTCCTCTCACGGGCGTGAAGCCCTGAGGTTTGGAGTTCACCTTCGAAATCCAGTTGGTTGAGGAGGAGGAGTGGGAATCATATGAGGAATGGGATGAAGTATCTCTCAGTTTAAAGATTTCCATGGATTCAAGGACCTTGGCAGGAAGGCCCTGTAATGTCTCTTCATGAAACTTGGTAATATGAGCTTCCAGCAACTGCTGTGCTCCGGACACCAGGAAGGAAAGCTCTTGGGATGTGTCCACACAGTAGTCCCTGCCCACTGGTGGTGGCAGACTCCTCTGTTCTATTTTGATGTGGGACTTTACAGAAGGAGTCTCCTCCATAGTGTGCCAGGAACCATGCACAGGCCCAGGGAGCTGACCCTCACTGATATCATCAAGCTTCTTGCTGAGATGTAGTTTCAAGTCATTTTCCAGTTGTCTTGGACTTTCACTCTCCCCTGACACCATTGAATTTACTTCTGATGGACTCATCATGGCTAGGCCTTTCTCAGAGCCATACCCTACATCCTTACCTGAGGAGCTGTCTGAGTCACTCAACAGATCTTCTGGATCATTCTTTTGTCTCTGCTCCTCATCTGTCCCCTGCTCCTCTGGCCGAAGCATTTCTGAGCCACTCTCACGGAAGCTTCCTGGCTGGCTACTCTGGCCCTTATACTCAGACATCCACAGGAGGCCATAACTGTTCTTTGACTCACATCTGTCTGAGCACTTCTTTGGTCTCATCAGTGACAGAGACTCGTGGATCCTGAGGGGCAGGCCCCTGCTCTGGTGGATGATCTTCCTTTTGAGGTAATTCTCAAATTTCGGTCGAAGTTCACTTCTGAGTAGAAACTCTCCAGGATTGATGGAAACTTAAATATAGTCCTCAGAGGGCTGGCAAGAAGGACAGGTGGGAGCTGGAGCATGGAAGGCTTCTGTAGACTTTTGAACCACAGAGGGTAAGCCCAACAAACTTTCCTGTGTCTTCTGCAATACCTTGCATTCTAGGTGTTGAATTTCAGATGAGCTGATGTGTTCTAATTCATTCTGGGGTCCATGAAATTGCACTCCACAAGCACTATCCTGGGTTATGGGACTGGATGGAGGGATTGGGAGTGGGGGTTGAAGGTGGACCTGTGGTTGGGTCTGAGTGAGAGGTAGGGGCTGGGACTGGTGCAGGGTTTGAGACAAGGGTTGAGGTTGGGCCTTAAGCAAGGACGGAGGTAGGAAATCAGGAAGTACTGGAGGTTCTTGGCCTGTAGGGGCATTGGAGACGCTATTAAAAATAAAGATTGAGGGACAGTCACCCAAGGCATGGCCAGCAGAGGGCAAGGACTCGCTGTGCAGAGATGGAAGACACCAGAAAAGCTTGTGCTTTAAATGGTCCTCCCCGGTCTTAAGATATGAGTACTGCTGTGCCAAGTCATGCTCATCGGGGCTGAGAAACAGGTGGTATCTAGGACCTATAAGTTTGACAGCAGCGTCTCCTCCAGGAGAAGTCTTTGTAGAATAGATGTCAGGAAACTCTTTATGGAAATCCCGTTGTGCCAGGTTTGAAGAGAAAGAGTCTTTGGGTTGAGGTACGGAACTGTGCACTGGGAATCTGGGTTCCAGAGGAGGAAAAGGCTCTGGAGGCAGAGCTTGGCCTGGTGGTGAGGGTGACAAAACTTTACCCAAGGGAGCCCTTTGGTCAGGAGAGAGAAGAGAGGGGGGTGCTGAGAAAGACTCAGGCAGAGGAGGTGGGATTAGGTCTCCCGGAGGGACTGCTGAGAAGGCAGAGGACTGAGTGGATGATGATGACTCAGTCACGGGAGCTGTAGAAGCCAGAGGGGACACAGAGGGAGGAGGATCTTCCAGGGCCTCTGAGACCGGCAGCCGATCGAGCTCAGCAGTTGTGTGATTATACACCTCACAGGAGGGGTCTGGACATACATGTTGATGAACACTGATGGTATCATGATTCTGGCCCAGGGGGCTGCAGGAGACAGGAGGTACAAAGCTGCAGCCAGGACCAGCACAAGGAAAGAAGGACCTATTGGCCTGGTGGGGTGGGGCCACCTGAAGCCTGCTGCCCCTTCACATTGCTCCACATCCATGATGCCACAATGTACTCAGCAGCACTCACCCCAAGGCATTCACTCACATTCCCGTTCCCATGGCAACCTCCTCCCATCACTATGGAAGGTTACACCGAATCCCTGGAATTGCATAGAACATGCTAAAGAGAGACCAAGAAAAGGGGGGAAAGACTAGTCACCTTTTTAGAACAGAACTTAGCCCCGTGTTCTTCTTCTCTTTTCCCCTGTGGTAATATCTTGAACCTGGGAAACCAGGAGAGTGGGTTACACATAATTAAGGTAGACACATAGGTATTGCACAGGGGTCCCTTAATGGGAGACCATTGGGAGAGTAGACTCTGAAAGCCCCAAGAATTAGTATGAAGTCAAATGCTCAATGATACTACTAAGGTCCCCATGTCCACGTTGCTTCATTTATAAAGTACTTTTTATACACATTATCTCATTGGATGCTCAAAACCACTCTGTGAAGCAGAGAGGTCAATGGTTACAACAAAGAGGAATCTGATCAGCCCAAAGCCAAGGTACCTTCACAGAGTCAGGAGACAGGAGTTCTGACTCTGGACATCTACTGGGCAACACCCATTGCCCCGGTCCATGATGCTTCCTACCCAAGGACAGCAGAGCAGAGAATCTGAGAAGTCTCAGGTTCTGACTGTCTTTGCATGAGCCTCCCCTCCGAGGGCTCTTTGTTCTGAGAGGGACTGTATCTACCAAGTGCCAGAGAACAAGCACCTGGTACCTCATGGAAAAGAGAGAGAGAGGGGGTCACCCTTGGGAGTTCGGGCGGGACAGGCATAGCCTTATCTCTCAATGTCCCACCTTTCCTTCTCCTCTTGGCTCTGGTCCGATGCTGAGAACAGAAAGAAAAGAATGAGAGGTTGGGACTCACTTCTCTCAATCCTCTCCCTAAGAAACGCAGATATTTATTATTCAAGAATAATGTCTCTCTGAGCCAACAAGCTCATTTTAATTAATAGAACTTTTTTGGTTTTTTGTTTGTTTCTTTGGTTTTTGTTTTTGTTTTTACCAATATTTAAAGCTTTAAAATGTTTTTAATTTTTCCTTCTTTGAAAAGCTCAAGAAAGGCTTTTGTCTGTGAGGGCCACACTGGATATTCTCAGAGGGCCTCTGCTCAATGCAGGCGTATAATCTGAGGCCTACAGTTGCCCATGTTCCCTCACATAGGACCGTGTAACCTGGGATGGAGCCCTGGCTCTCTTCTCAGGGGCTCTGAGAGGCTCAGCACTGCTCTCCTGACCAGCCCAACACAAAGGCTGGGGGCTCAGTGAACGATGTGACTGATGCTAAAGTGCTGGTTAACTCTGGTGTCCTGCAGGGATCCCAAAGTCTCTAAATAACTCGATCGAGAACTAGGGACTCACTGTGTTTGGAATCTTAGCCAGAAACCTGCCACCCCACCCACATGGTGTGTGAGCTTCATGTGGCAACCTGAGTCCTCCCTGGACCCTAACCCTGCCCGGTCCCGTCCCCTGGAACAGTGACGTTCTAGTCTCCCCTCAGACATCCCATCTTTGATGTCTCTCTGACTCAACCAAACTCACATAAAAGGGGGAACAACAGTAAAGAATCTCTGTTGGGGCCTGCTCAAGTTTCCTTACCTTTTCAGTGTGTTCACTTTCCCAGTAGGTTGGGGTAGATGGAATTCCCACCATGCAAATGAAGATTAGGAGGAGCACCCACAGCACACAGATGTAAGTTAGGCTGCGGGTGTCATCTCTAGGTTCTGCGAAGACGTACAGATAAATCTCTTGAAGCACATTCAGAAATAGGTCGAGTCCCATTTTCCGAAAGGCAAAGCTGCTCAACGCAACTGAGCTCTGAGAGGGCAGGCTCTTGGCTTTATTGCCACGCCTGCATCACACGGCATTGAGGAGTCATAAAGGGCTTCAGAGATGGGGAGGGAGTACCTTCAAGAGGGTGTGTCCACAGCACCACCCCCCCGCCCCCAGCCCAGCAGATTCCCTTCCTCCCTCTTAGGCCTCCAGCTCCTTCTGCCCTACTCTGCTATCCTATTCTCCAATTTGCCTTTTAACATATCACCCATTTACCTTAATGAATGCTCTTCTTGTTTCATTGTAACCAAGATATTACCTGGGTCCCCTTTAATGTTTGGAGACCTTGACTTCAGTCTTTCCATGTCCACTACTTTGCAAGTCTGAAATAGTGCCTGGAAATTTTGCTGGTACCTGGACATTTGCTCTCAGGGTCATATCTGTCCTCAAATCCAAATTACATCAACCCAGGTACAGAACTTAAAGCTCTTTTAGACTTAGTTTTGTGAATGTTAAAGAGCAAACTTTAGTTTTTTCAGTAAGTTATAAATGAACAATGAAGTTTAAAATATCATCCATCCCAGGAATGCATCTCACATAGCTCACATGTATCTCACCCGCAAGTGTTGTAATAAAACCCTCCCTCGAGTGTCTCAGGCAGCCATGGAGGTGGCCGAGGTGGTGGCTGGTAGAGTGAGGTCCCCATACAACCAACTGAGATGCATCACCGCTCAGAAGTCTGGTCCCAGAGTTCAGACTGCACTGCGCTGTATTGGCTCCAAGGAGGAGTATTTTCCAAAAGCTCTACTAGAACAATGTGCTGCTATTTGAGGAAGCTCATTGGAGACACATCTTTGGCTTAGGATTCTCATACATTTTCAGTTTTCTAGGGACATTCCCCAGTGCTCTCTCTCACTCCCACCCTGTTCACTGTCCGCGGGCTGGGCCATAGGGGTGCAGCTGTTTTCAGGATCCCCAAAGCTGTCTGGTTTGAATGAAAATGATGTACCCTCTCAGGGCAGCTAGCTCCTCGTTTACTTAGTCATAGATATAATATGCGTACCTTGTATTCATGTTGAGTCTCCCTGGGCTCTCACCGTCATGGGTCCACTGGAATTCTGTGCCATGGGGCTCCCCAAATGCTGTATGTGAACAGATCGGCCACGATGGGCAGGTTAATTTATTGTTAATTTATTGAGTAATATCTTTCATGGCTTTTTAAAAATCTCCACTCCAGGACTCAGTGTAGAGGCACATACTGCACTCAGTTGTCACGTGTCTTTATTCTCCTTTAATCTATATCAGGTTCTTAGCCTTTTTACGACAAGATTATTTTTTGAAGAACGTATTCAATGTGCCATTTTTATAATGATTTCTCACGTGGAAAATTTTTTGGTGTAGTTTGTCTTACTCATATTGTAAAGTGTGTTTTTATGGCTCTGAGTCTTAGGGACCTTCAGGACAGTCAGGAGCAGACTAGCTATAAGAAAAAAATACCACATGGACAACGGGGTGGGGATTGGCTGTGGGAGAAGGGGTGGGCAGGGTGTGGGGAGCAATAGGGGAAAAAGTGGGACAACTGTAATAGAAAAAACTAAATAAATTCAAAAAGAAAAAAGAAAAGAAAACAATACCACAGGTATAGGCTAAGTGGAGGGATTTTTCTGAACAGAGACACCTCTGACAATCAAGGGAGGGTGAGGGAGACGGGGAGGCTAAAAGTGCTCCTTGCTTTGGTTGGAGACTACGGTGACGCAGGAGAAGACATGCAAAGAACGGGAGCTTCATTACAGGTAAAACATCTTCATATGGGAGGGAGAGGAAGGGGGTCTGGGGCCAAGACTTATTCATCAGACACAGGGAGGGAATGCAGGCAAGGAAGGTAAGAAAATGAGACGGGGCTTCATCTCAGCAGTTTATAACCCACATAATGAAGCTGTAGACATTGTAACTGTTAGAGGATCAGCTGGCATGGGGACATGAAATACGTACGTATACAATAGCAACACAAACTACATTCTTTCAAAAGCTATAGAGATACCAATAGGAATTTTGGTGAAAAGTTACAGAGTAAATGGGAAAAACAATGTTTAACGTTTCATAGAAGTAACCATTGATGTGATTAAAAAAAAACAAAAACCATAAATGGATTGCTAAATATAATTACAGCTGCGTCCATTAGAAGTTATGCAAAAGAGAAGGCCACTCCATAATCAGGATGAGCTTGGTCCTGTGTGCTGTGGACTAGCACAATGGCCAAGTAAAATAATTTAAAATGTTGTGGGGAGAGGAGGGATTTGACAGAGAGAAGGAAGAGTGAGCAGCAGGCCTAGACACTGTGTGGGTATAAGGGGTTACATTTGAGAATTAGGGGCTCTTTGGGCTATTAGGGCCGAAAGGAATCTTGGCAGAAAAAGGGTCACTAAAGATTTTAGAGATGTTTGCCATTGGTGCATGGGGGTGGCATGCCCTCTTCTCGCTCTCCTCTGTGATGCTTTCTGTTCTTTGGGACCAGCTGCTCTGCTCTCTCGTGCTTTCTCAATTTCACTTTTCAAACCGAGGCCATCTTCACTTGCAGACGAGAACTACTAGGACCCTCATGAACAAAAGAAAAGGTTTTGCTCAGAAATGGCAACACTCTCCATCTTCCCGGTCACTTCGCAGGACACGTTGCTTGTCTAGCATGTGCTTTTTTCTGAGTAAAAGAAATCCCTTTATGTCATGGGTAGGAACAAGTAGTAGTATCAGAAATAAGTTGTGCTAAAGCCTTCATCTCTATTTTGAAAACATCTTTAGTTTAAAATAGGAAGCAGGTTCTTGACTCTTAATCGATCATGGCTAAAAAACCATGACCTTACTTAGTGAGTTCACATCCAGTTTCCCAATTTTTAAATCTACTGTAGCCAGGCGCTCTGACTACAGAGGGGAAGGACAGGGGTGTTAAGCCATGTGCTAAAGAATTCCTTAGTTGAAATACTTTTCTCCTGTAAATTTGTTTTCTTTAGCCAGTGTTTGCTGATTGTGAGCCTGACTAACTACCTTGTGTATCATAGGTAAATGACTGGATTCGATATTGGGGTAAGGAGTTTTTCTTACATAGTCTTAATGGGGAGTACTTAATTGTTTTAGACTGGCTGAATGTCGGGGAAATCTGTCCAGTACATTTGTTAAACTTGAATATTACTTATCGAGGCATCCTTTGGACTCACAATTTACTATGAACAAAAACTGTTTACATTTACTCATTTTGTTCTAATATTGCATTATCATTAAAAATTTTCTAATGTTTTTAAAGGAGACTACTGTATTTTAAGATAAACTACTCTCTCCTTTGACTACAGTATTTAAAATAAATAAAATTGGACGCATGCAGTGCTCGCAGCTGCGGCGATGGTGGCGGGAGGTTCGGTTGTCGCCCGTTGGGGACGTGGCGGCAACCGGCAACGGTGGCGGGAGGTTCCTTTGTGGCCCCTTGTCCGCGCGGCGCCAACGGGCGATGGCGGCGGAAGGTTCGTTGGTCGCCATCCACCTTCAGAGTCCTTATAAACACTTCTTACCCCAAACCTCTTTCAAGTAAGACATTTCACCCACCTTTGCATTCTCTTCCACTTGTATCTCTTTGCACTGATGAAAATTAAGCAATTGCCCAAGTACAGCACAGGCGAGACGGTTCTCCGGCCAACCAGTGGGCAACCCAGCCAAAGTGTCATTTCAGAATGTGTTTCCTCAAACCACTTCTGGTGCCAAATGGCGTGTTAAGTTCCCCCAGGAAACCAACTCAGAAGCTGAGATTTGTATGCCTGTAGTTTCTGGGGGGTTTTCTCAGAAACACTCTACCCAGAAACAAGCGAAGCAGAACTGTGTAGAGAGAAAGGCTGGACTCAAATGCAGTTGCAGCAGAGACCTCACCCACTTCCTCAGGGAGCTCTGAAGCTAAGGAGAGGCAGTTTAAATTGTTCTCAACTCGGGCAAGGAAGCTTCATTTCTACTCCCGTTTCAACCTGTCGTTGGGCCGAGCTGACCTCTCCTGCAAGTGGACCAACCTTCAAGAGGAATGGGGTTACCTAAGAGAATTCCTCAAGGCCTCACCTGTGAGCTATTTTAGCCAATACACCCAGCACCTGCGCAAATGAGTGCTCCTTCGCAGGATGGGGCGGAGACAGATCTAGATCATGGAGGTACATCCCTCTCTCCATCCGCTAGACTGTGCTCCCTAGCAGGAAGCACGATTAAAGTACCATGGGCGTGAAGTAAGGAGTACGAAAGCTTTGTAAATAAAGGATAAGGGGTCATAGATGTTGAAAAAGCATAAGCTTTTTCTGTGAATAATTACAAATAATTCATTTGGGCTGAAATACAACATGTGAATAAAGGGTATAAATAAGTGAAAGATGCCAAAAATGTAGTGGGTTTAAGTGGGAAGGAAGTCAGCTGGACCACAGAGTGAGGGGCTGTGGTTAACAGAGGAAGAGCGTTAGGCTCTAGTTATTAGTCGATAGGAATTGATTTTTGATTTGATGACAAACTTTTCTGAATTGAAGATGCCATAAAACATTTTTCTGATATTGTCAAATTTAGTCTATTCATAGCTCGATTTCAGTTTGTAACACATTTTTATGTATTTTAAAAGGTATTTACCATACTTTTATCTCCTTCATTTCCTCTTTTTAAATATATATATATATATATATATATATATATATATATATATAATGATACATTGCACACTTCCTTTATGAACAGAAAGAAAGAACTGAGTTCCTGGTTGGCTTGTGAAGAAAGGGATTTGCATAGAAACAGCCTACAAGGAACAATACATTTGACAGTTTTGAATACACAATAACGTGATGATTTTCATATTGTTCTTCAATTATCTGAGAAGTATAAAAACCATTAAGCGAGTCATTAAAGTTAGAATGAACATCGGGGAATTCGCTCTAGGCAGAAAACGTTTCTGTTGGCAGAATACTGAAACAGCTGTAATTATGCAACTTCTCATTTCTATTTAGCTAAACTTTATTTAAATTAATATAACTTTGCCTGTTCCCCTGGAATACCAACCCCTAAAGATATTTGGTAGCAACATAGTATAATCTAACAGAGCACTAAACTCAATTTCTATGTCTTCTGATACTGTTTTTAGCTCAGGATGTGCTGACATGGGTTCCTGCAGCTCCATCTCCTCTCTGCTTTACTTTGGAACAACTTATGATCAGCAATTTCTAAAAACTGCTTTCTAAATGCTTTAAGAAAAGTGGCATTTCAACGTTAAATGCAAGAAAATCAACAATGGCAGCAAGTTTACTTTTTTATGCTCTGTTTCTTATAACTAGAACCAGAGCATGACTCAAGTTGGAATGCCTTGACAAATTATCTGCTTACTTTACATTTATTAATAATAACGCCCCACAAGCCAGGACAAGGGTCTCAGGTCTGTCCCTCCCCACACTTGCCCCTGGTGGGGGAGATAGGTTGTTAGCACACTAACATATCAAAGGGGTACTTTGAGAAGCTGTCTGTACTGACATATTAGGAAGAGAATACTTTGTGTTATAGCAGTTTTTGATGAAATAGAACTTGCTGATACAACTTCAAAGAATGAAAACCCACAAGAAGGGCGGTGGGAGTGGGGAGTCTGCCAAGTACATAGGCAAGTCTCTGATTTCAAATCAGCCAGAAATAAATAATAAGAAATGTTTGCATGGTCCTCTGGACAGTGGGTGTACTTGTGATCAACTACCGGGCATGAAAGGCTCGCTCTGGAGATGTTTTTCATCATACGAGCATAAAGGCAGAGTCACACTTAAACGGAGCAGTGCTTTAAAGTCCATGAATCATTTTCCCATCTTCAACTCATTTGACCATTATAATAATCCCAGGATGACTCCACAGTATACAGATGAGAAAATTGAAGCAAAACAAGTCATCCATGATGAAATAATGACTAAGTGGCAGCAGAATCAATATGAAGCCTAAGTCACCTCTTCCAAACTGTGCTAATTCCACTCTCCCATACTCTCTCTGCTTTTTAAGTTTCAGTTATTTGATTTTCCTAAGTTGTAAGTTAGTATAAAAGACATATCTCACCTTCTTTTCCTTTTCTACTTTGAGAAGTCATGCTTTAAGAAATGATGCGGTGCTTTTGGTTATATCTCTCACATCAATACCAGAGACACAGAAACTGAATCAAAATCTCCAATTTAAAATGTACTTTTGCACCAACTGAGCACTGGGAATACAACAATAAATAAGTGAGAAGTGGAAAAATAAACTAAAATAAACGAAAACCTCCAGAGAATACGACATCACCTACGTTCTGTTCTTACCAAATTGTGACTCTAATCATAATTTGAATAGGAATATTTCCCCAAACAGCTCGCCTGGACTCACCAAACTTTTCAGTGTCATTACAGGCTAGAAAAGGAGGTAACTGTTTTGGATTACAGTGTTCCCTCACTTATCCTGGGTATTACATGCTAGGTGAAAATCCGCGAAGTGGGAACCTTACATTTATTTTAGTATTTATATATATATTTTAAGGCTGTATAAGCCCTTCCCACACACTTATAAACCATTTCCACTCCCTTATTAACCTTTCCCACTTCCTTATTAACCTTTTCCACACTTTTATAAACACTACTTATGTTCTTAAACATATTCTACACTCTTAAACTTATGTAACTTTAACAACATACGTATACAGTATGGCAAAATCCCATGATATGGCAAAAAATATGTGATAAATAATTAAATATAATATTTTTAAAAATCCCATGATACAGTGAGGCTGTGATAAGTGAGCCACGATATAGAGAGGGACTACTATAATGGAGAAAAAGAGATACGACAACTAAATGCTATGTGTGACTGAGCCTTGGATCAGGTAAGGGGAGAAAAAAGACATTATTGGGACAATTGAAGAAATTTAAGTAGTGAGAGAAAATTGCCTGAGAGTGCCCATAGAAGACATACGCAGAAGAATATAGAGGTGAAGCATCAAGAGGTCTGCAATTTACTTACTTACGCATGGTTCAGAAAAATTATATAGATGTAGCCATATATAGATACACACAGGTGTGTGCCGGTGTATTTATATGTGTATTGGGATGGAGAGAGAGAAAATGTGGCTAAGAGGTAGCAAGTGAGTCTAGGCAAAGGCAACCATATATGGTTGTTCTTTGCATTATTCTTTCAACTTTTCTGTTGGTTTGAAATCAACATACAGAGTATGGCAAAAATAGAAACACCACTACAATAAAATTTTTTTGAAACATTAAAGTAATTTGATTTATAGTAATTTTGTATAAATTATTAATAATAATTGGAACTTTGATAGAGATGCTACACAGTATTGGATTCTGTACAAAAGGGCAAAACTTTATGTTTTGGGATAGTAATACTTTATATTGTTATTTCTAGCATGAGTATTAAGCCTGTAATTCAGTGGTAAAAAATAAATAAAAGATGGAAAGAAAAACGAATAAGAGAAGAAAAAGAAGAAAACAAGGAAAAGCATATTTCTGTCTTCATTTATTAGTCCTACATCTTGCTAATATTTAGTTATTTTTCAAGAATCATTTCCAACATCTTTTACTACAGAGGGTCATAAATAAAGACCCCTACCTTTTCCTCTTTCGTTCTACCCTTGGAATCCTTTGTTAGCTCACGACATAGTCTATCTGATATTGAGCATGAAGTGGTTAAAAACTATATTACCAGCTACTGTTTCTGGGGAAATCTTGAATGATGTAAACAGACATTTAGGCTAGATGCTGGTTGTATTGGATTATGCTGGTTGTATTGGAGTAAACTTCCTCTCCCAGCAATCTCAGGGCATCTTTTTACCTCTTCATATGCCTGGCAGTTTGTGTTTGGTAACTGAGGAATGACAGAAAAGGAAAGGTCCAGAAAAAGAAAAGAGAGAATGGGTAGAGGCTTTGTTATCTGTTCCCTCTTCAGCCCTCTGGTCAGACCTTGACAAATATTATCAAGTGCTGAAATGCATATGTTTTTAAAGTTCTTCAATTAAAAAAAAAATTGGGGTCTCTAAGAGGGGAGAGATAAGGAGATAAGGGGTACAAAAGCAGAGGAGAGCCTTCCTTTTACCTCCGAATAGAACCCAGCACAGGGCTGGCGTCATGAAAAGAAAAAGTCAGGGAACGTTGAGAGACGGCACAATGACCTGAACACTGGCATTTTCCTGATGGATGAGGGCTTTCCTAGAAACTCTACAGGCAAAGAACAGACGCTAAGGGAAATTGGAGCACAAAAGAAAGGGAAGACACAAGTATGTGACCACAGCTAAGACAATGACCTGTGGGCACCAATAAGGGGTTCCTCTGTGGTCTCCTTGCAGAGGTCCTACTTTCGCCTTGGGTATGTTTGTTATAGAATAAACTTTGGTGTTACCACGATACCACAGGACAAGAATCATGATCTTGCATAAATGCTGGGTTATGTTCTTAACTCACGTTCCTAACAGGAATTTTCTTGTCCCACCAAAATAATTTTCCAATGCCTTCCTATCACCAGAGAACACAAAGAATGAACCCTCATGGAAAATGTCTCTATCTGAGGGCTGAAACACACCCATCGAATCCTAATCAGGTTGGGAGGACAGAGAGTTGCTGTCCCCACAGACATTATTAACCGATTTAGCAAGCATTGCTTATTTGGCAGAATGTATTAAAAGGAAGAAAATCCTCCCACAGACATCACTGATAAAGGCTCCTTAAACAGAGACTGTACTTAGGGCAGTTGAAAAGTCAAAACGATAAAGAAAGTTCTCAAAGCAAGAAGCCGACGTCCCAGAAGAGGCAGAGAGACATGGAACACACAGAACATAAACCAGAAAATGAACTTGAATAGCAATACATCATATGACCTAAGGGTTAATGAAAGAGTCTCTACCATCAGACTCCCTGGCTTTGTATCCTCGCTCTGCCATCTTTCACGTGTGTGGCCTCGGAGAAGTTATTTAATCTGCTAGTGCCTCAGTTTCCCCCTTTGAACAATGGATGTAATAGAAGCTGTCTCATGGCTTGTTGTGACAATCAAATGAGTTAAGTTTTTTCTAAACAGTTCCTGGAACATAGTAAGACTTGACGAATAACAGCTCCTGTTGAATTATAGCTTTTATTAAATATTAAATATTGTTGGTGAAAAGTAACCAGAGGTTCAATCATCTCAGACATCACCTATTTCTGGGGGATGACAGGACCTTAAATAATATATCTCCCTGTTTTTCCTTTCCTCCTTTTCTTTTACCTGACAATGTATTAATAATTGTATATAATATTTGTCATTATCATTGTCAAATAAAGCTAAGGTTTATTGTCCTAAGTGAGCCAATCCAGTTGAGCAGTGCCATTTATAGAAATGTATCTTTATGGGGTTTTCCCGTTTGAATGTTTTCTTGTTAATATAGCACCTAGGCACATACGTGCCCACCATAACACTCACCATAACAGTGAATTCAGTGAGTCCAAGGCAATTACCTTAATCAGGTGCTGCACCTGTATTACCTGGATCAACACAGAGCCTGGCATTCAATGAAGGCTACTGGTTTTATCTTCTGTCCATATGCTTACCATTGTTGTAAACAACAAATTCAATATTATTATAAATTTCACTGGCACAGAGCAGTGCAAGTGGCCCTCTTGGAATCCCAAGGATCAATTTTACAACCCTTTCCTTTACCATAATGTGCTTTCAAAGCAGCTAAGTTCAGTGATCTTCTTTCTATAAAAATCGACTGCAGTATTGGCAAAAGTAATTAATTTTACTGGATTAGAAATAGATACAGCAATTTAGTAAAGCACCCCACTATTGAAGCACCAGCAGAGAACTGTCCTGTTGGGTCATCTACTAAAAGCACAACATGTCTGCACAGCACTGCCTAATGTCTCAGTCCAGATGACCTGAGTTCAGTATTTATTAACTGTCACTAGTTGACTATACCACAGAGGTCTAATAGTAGGGAGAATTAGAATAAAACTAAAAAAAAACATAGAACTTTAACAGCTGAACTCTCCCCCATTTTCTTCCCAGAGCCAAACATTTACCTTCTGGTAGAACAGAATGGCCTGCCAATTGCATTTTTTTAATTCATATGATTTCTCTGAAAGCTAAGCGATTTGCTCAAGACCATTAAAAAATCCAATGATGAACACAAAATCAAATTCATTACTGTTTAACATTGAGTGAGTTGTGAAACGTTACCATACCAATTTCCTAAATGTTTGCCTTTTCAATCAACTATGTTATTCTACATATGAGATATCAACTTCAAAATGTTTTATTTATTATTTATATTACATTGATGATCACAGTTTAAATTGTGATGAATTACTAAAGTGCCTTTCATTAGATATCTGCAGTAAGGGGGTATTTGTCTTCCTTTCATGCACAATATATATTGTACACCTGTGCTTCAAGATTCCTACTTTAGACATTATTAGTACTCAGATCTTTATGAAATGACATGAAAAAATGTTCAAATAATGAAGTATTTACAAAGGAAAAATTACAACAAAAATGTGAACTAAATTATTGAACGTTGAGTTACTTTTTCACGTCTGGTAGGATCTGGTACTGACCTTATTCCCCATGTAGCTCTTTAGGATAAACAGGAGATTAAATTCTATACCTCAATGACTACAGCATATGGCAGTACAGGGAAACCAGCAGGGACAAGAGGACTACTCTGCCAAAACTTCTGATGATCCCCTTTATAACACTGTATGGACCTCCATTTAGATCATTGCAAGATTAGGATATCCTTGAGACGAGTGCCAGGTGTATTTCGGTGTGAGCAAGTTAGTCTCTGTCTTTTTTTCTTTCCCTATTTTCTACCATATTTCACTCTGTTTCCAGTACATATATTAAGTAGAGCTACTAGCCCAATCTTCAGACAAGATGGAAGAGAAAATTAGCACAGTGACATTTTGAATATTTGATAGGTAGAAACAGATACATGCAGATTGAGTTTAATAAAATTCAAATATCATACCGCTCCAACTATCTCTAGCTGCATAGCAAACCAATAGATATTTGGTGGGGGTAAAGCAACAATGATTATTTTACTATTATCTTTCATAATTCTGAATGTGGACTGTATTCAGCAAAGCAGTTTCGATGAGAGTCTCTCATGCAGTTGATGTCATATCGTTTTAAAGCGGAAGACATTTGGATACTTCCTCACCTGTTTGGTGCTTGAATTGGCTGTTGGCTATGACTTCCGGTGTGGCTATCTACCTGAAAATGTACACATGGCCCCTGCCTGTGCCTGGACTTCCTCACAGCACAACCCAAGAGCAAGAGCCTCGAGAGACTTGAGAACCAGGAAGATGGTATGTTGTTGTTGTTTTTTTCTCTCTATCATCAGAAGTCACAAACCTCTTTTACCTCATTTCAAAAGACCAATTTCTTCTCAAGGTTAGGAAAATGGTTTCATAAAGCTGCTACAATATAAATACAGCATTTAAACTTTTCAATAGATAGGATTTTATTTTAACAACGAAATAAGAAAAAAAGAAAGAACTAACAAGACATCTAAAAAACCAGGATATTTGGTTTTAGAGGACAAAAAGGGCTCACACAATGTTTGTGCATGTCTGTGCATGCGCATAAACTATAAACAGAATTGTGGATAAACTCAGGCTGACTATTGTTATTACAACACAGCCTCATGAAAGAACACATTTTGGACAGATTATCATTCCTTTACTGTATATGAAGTGAAAAAAGGCTGAATTAACCCAAGACAAAGAGTTTTTGAAGATTATGTCATTTCTATAAATGGAAAATTATATGACTCCAGGACCTCTGGACAACGGAAACAGAAGCATCAAGAAACCCTTGTAAGGTTCTAATAAAAGGCACTTTCAGTTAAGATGGTGGCATAGGTAAACAGGGCTCTCCTCCTCACACAACCACATCAAAATTACAACTAAAATATATAATAACTATCACCTGGAATGATCAAAAAGTGAGTGGAAAGGAAACCTGACAATTAGGAAATTAAAAAAACAAAACAAAAAAACATACATCCAGACTGGTAGGAGGGCAGAGACGTGGAATGGGCTTGTCCCACATCCACTGTGGTGTAGGACCATCCACACCAGGCCCCAAGATCGGGGTTTCAGTACCAGCAAAATAAGTTCCCATAATTTCTGGCTCCAAAAACCAGTGGGGATTGTATTGGAACAGGAAAATTCTGGGGTCCCAAGAAGTTCCTCTTAAAAAACTCATACAGGGACTTACTCAGTCTCACTCCCTCTAAGCTCCAGGACTGGGGTAGCACCTTGAAAAGCACTAGTGGCATACAGGGAGGAAATGAAGTGTCTAGCATCATGGCAAAAGCTGGGGGACAGTTTTCTCCCAGACAGGAAGGTGGGCAGAGACCATTGTCCCCATTCTGGGCCTTCTCATCCCAGAACCAGCAGGTGGGTGCCATATCTGAGATTCCCTCAACATGGCTAACACTGTGCCCCACCATGGAGATCTCCTGAGACTCCATCTCACCCATCATACTGGCCTACCCAAAATGTTAACCGGCTAACTTTTTCATATGAATGGCTGGTGTTGGCTCATGCTTGACAACTTCCTACATCCTGTCAAACAGTCAACAGCTGGCCTCAGTGAGTCTGTAGCCACTGTACCTCTTGATGAGTTGCCCCAGACCCAGCACTAGCAGCAGCCAGAATAGATTCACACTTTGGCTTCACCTGGGAATTTCCAGGACCAGCACAAGTATAAGTCATCTCAGATTGCTTTATAGCTCATGCAGGGTGGCCCCGAATAGAACACAGGTTGGGGATGACCTTCACCTGAACCAACCAGGAAACCCCAGAGCCTGCACAGCCTGTGGACAGCTACAGACCATGTCAGACCACTACCACTTTGCCCCCGAATGACTGATCCTCCATGAAGGGTGTTTTTTGGTCAGTGGTCACAGCAATCCCTGCAGCTGACTGGCCTGGGTAAATCCCTCACATTGATTTGCCAACCACAACCAAGTCTCAACTACAATAGGAGGGTGTAGTCAACCCACACAAAGGGCACACCTTGAGTACCCAGCTTGAGTGATAAGAGAGGCTGTGCCACTGGATCCCATAGGACACCTACTACATCAGGCAAGCTACCAAGACAGGCAGTCATAGCAGCTATACCGATACATAAAAACAGATGCAGGGAGGCTGTAAAAAAGATATGGCCCAAATGAAGGAACAGATCAAAACTCCAGAAAAGAAACTAAACAAAATAGAGATAAGCAATCTAACAAATAGAGTCCAAAACACTGGTTATAAGGATGCTCAAGGACCTTAGTGAGGACCTCAACAGCATGAAAAAGATCCAGTCAGAAACAAAGGATACATTAATTGAAAAAAAACACAATGTACAGGGAAACAACAGTAGCGTGGATGAAGCTGAGAATCAAATTCATGATCTGGAACATAAGGAAGCAAAAAATAACCAATCAGAACAACAAGAAGAAAAGAGAATCCAAAAACAAAAACAAAAAAGTATAATGTAAGCAGCCTCTGGGACAACTTCAAGCACATCAACATTCATATCATAGGGATGCCAGAAGGAGAAGAGAAAGAGTAAGGTATTGGAAATCTATTTGAAAAAGTAATGATAGAAAACTCCCCTAATTTGGTGAAGGAAATAGGCATGCAAGTCTAGAAACGACAGAGGGTCCCAAACAAGATGCATATAAACAGGCCCACACCAAGACACATCATAATTAAAATGACAAAGGTTAAACATAAAGAGAGAACCTTAAAAGCAGCAAGAGAAAAGAAGTTACTTACCTACAGGGGAATTCCCATAAGATTGACAACTGGTTTCTCAAAAGAAACTTTGCAGGCTGGAAGGGACCAGGAAGAAAGTTCAAGGTTATGAAAAGCAGGGACCTACAGTCAAGATTGCTCTACCCGGCAAAGCTCTCATTTAGAATTGAAAGGCAGATAAAGAGATTCCTAGACAAATCTAAAGGAGTTTATTATTACCTAACCATTATTATATCAAATGTTAAAGGAACTTATTTAAAAGAAGATCAAAACTATGAACAATAAAAGGCAATACAAATCTGTCAACAGCTGAATATAAAATACAAATAAGCTAACAAGAAGGACATAGACAGTATCATGGATACACAGAGCCTTTTGACAGATGCTAGATGGGAGGGGGTTGTGGAGGAATGAGTGGAGTGAAGAGGCAAAGGGATAAGAAGTACAACAAATAGGTAGTTACAGAATAGCCATGGGGATGCAAAGTACAAGTATAGGAAATGCAGTAGCAAAACAACTTATACGCATGACCCATGGACATGAACAATGGTGGGGGGATTGCTTGAGGGAGTGGAGCATGCTAGGTGGAGGGGGGGCAAAGGGGCAAAATTAGAACAACTGAAATAACATATTAAATAAAATATAATTAAAATAAAAACGTTTTAATAAAAATTGATCCAATTTCCTAAACAACCATGGAGAAAAAATGTAAGAAAAATAACTAATTTCATAAGATTATATACATTTAATCCTGCCTATAATTAATTATTTTCTGAGGCTTTCTTCATCATTTTCATTTGGCTAAATCCCTCTGGGCATTCACACCATGGCAAAGCATTTTATTTGGACTTTTACTTCTGTGGACTCCTTTGTGAACTGACACCATTTGCAAGCCAAATGTAAAAAAAAACATTCTCACAACTAGCACACAGGCACAGCTGCCCTGCCTTTGCAGGACTGCACATGCAGTGGTGCTATGAGGGCCTACAAGTTTCAACGTGAAGACAGGGGAAGGGACAGGTCTACTGCCTGTCCACTCTGGGATGTTCTGCGGAAGCTGCAAGGCTCCCAAAAGAAACCTCTCCACTCCTCTTCTACAGAATCAGGCACAAACATTTCTCAATGGGAACCTCCAGATGAGCCTCCAGGACTTCCAGAATCATCCCTCAGTTAGGAAGAATTTTAGGCTCTACTGGACATGCTGTGAAGTTGTCAGGACTGGAGCTTTAGGAGGAGAAAGGCATTATTTTTCCATCCCAACACAGGCCTTTTTGCTTGGGATGCACATCCACAGTGACAGAAAAGGATTAGCATCCTGGACTACTCATCAGGTGTTGAAACAAGGCCAAAGAAGAAAGAAGTAGCCATCACATGGAAGCCCAACAAGAGGTTTTTCCTTTCCTCTCCTATGGGTGGCACTTGATTGCCTCAATGATCATTGCCAAGCCCCACAGGGAATCTGGAGACGCTAGAAGTGCCAAACTGTACATGCCCTCCCAAAATCCGAATGACAAATATGAATTCTTCACTGCTACGAACACCACTGTTACTTCCTGGGAGACCTCAGAAATATAAACAAAGCAAGGTAGGGAGAACAGCATGAGAACTCCTTCACATGTTTCTTTGGTTGTTGTCTTGGAGTTCAGGAAAGAAACCTGAGGTTAGGTAGATGTGCATAGCATGAGAAGATGCTGTAGGGCTTGAACATGTGAGCCCAGAACCATGAGTTGTTATTCTAGCTCTCAGTGCTAAAACAGATAATCCAACAATACTTTAAACTCTGTGAACAATTGATATAAAGGTGACATCTATAACTCCTTGAAATTTTTGCATCAGAGTTTTCCTTGGAACAGTTAGAACATAACGAATATGGACTATAGAGAAAACTCTGAGCAAACAGAAAATTGTCTGAATTTTGCTCTTTTCATTATTATCCTAGCGTTTTTGTATGTGTGGACATGCCTATTGCCATAATTTTAAAGAAATTTTAAGTTATCTATGAGCCTCCTGCTGGTCTTTTTCATCCGTGTCTCATTACTTTCTTTTGTCTGTATCTTGCAAAAATGCCTCTTGGATTTTTAAGCAGAATGTAATTCTTCATTTGTAAAGTAAAAACTTATTTAAAAACTAAAGAAAAAAATTATCTTCCAGTTAGCTTTGTTTTGCACTGTGAGAGCCTTAGAATCCAACAACCACTGAAAGAAGTCACTGGACCACTGAGGGTATGGGATGCTCTTTCTATGGTCTGGAGAACTTAATCAGCACATACCTAGAAGAAGCCTCTGAATTTGCTAAAACTTGGCTGTGCGGGAACTCTGTGAGGGTCACCCCATAACAGCCCAGCTCCAGCTCTGGGTCTGGGAAACAATAGTCAGGTAATTATGAGGAAGTTGATATAAATCCTCAAAACTGTCTTCCTCAAACAATTAGAATAGAATACTTTGTGTTCAAAAACCAACATGGAAAAGAAACAGACCAAAGTGCTAAGAAGAAACCCCCCTCACTTCCACCCCTAAAATATGCTGATTTTTAGGAAAGGTAGTGAGTATCTGCTTTAGATACAAACAAGATTATAAATAGTTATTGTATTAAATAAGAGGAGACCAAAGTAACAAGAGGCTAATAAAACTAAATTACAGTAACACATAAAATCAGTGTTCAAAGCATAAATAACCTAAGACAGTGAAACAACAAATGAAGATGGAAGGGGCTGAGGTGAAAGAGCACGTTCAGCGGCAGAAGATATTAATGCGCATTGATAAAGAGGAGAGCCAGTCTACAAGTGACAGGTATTCTCCTTAGAAAGTAAGCAAAAAGAAGAATCTAATAAACTCCCAATCTGGGACGCACATACCTCAAGTTGAGAATTGAGAGGGATCACGAGTATCTAAGAAAAATAAATGAATAGATTAATTCAAGCACATGATTAATACAATTTTACATTTTGAAGATTAAGAATACACAATGAAATCACTCATTTTTAATAGAAAATACACCACATTTTCATTTCAGTAATAAAATACCAAAGAAATGCTCCTACCAGGATTTGAGAGAAAATGACCTTGCCACAAGTATCATATACCCCGCCAAGATGATAATGTCAGATGTACTACCCATGCATTTATTCTGTTTAAAATGGCTTAGGCATTGTTATCCAAGTAAGAAAACTGAATGAAGCAATCACTGAAAATTGGGAAATTGTGGTAGCAAAGGGCTAGTAGTAAGAATTGAATACAAATATAAACAAATCATAAGAAAAAGATAAAATGATCTTTTTCTCTCTCATAGCCAGGTCTCAAAAAGCTTCCTGCACACAGCTGGGAGGAAGAATGCTAAGTCTGTCAAGATGAAGAAAAATACAGACAATGTGAAGTTTAGAATTCGATGCCACAGATATCTTTATACCTTGGTCATCGGGGACAAAGAGAAGGCAGAGAAACTAAAGCAGTCCCTGCCCTCAGGATTGGCAGTGAAGGAGCTGAAATGAACCAGACATGCTGATCTGAACTGTATTAAAATATTTTAATTAAAAAATTTAAAATTATAGATAAAAACCTAACGTTCATAAATATTATTCCTATAATTAAATACATAAAAATAAAAACTTAAAAACTATGTAAAAATTGATGAGATTTATAACCTAAAATTTAAAAGTAATCTGAAATCAAAATAACAAAAGCACTGCATTCCTAATATTCGGTTAGAGTAAAAACTACTATTTTAAGTATTAGATTACTAGATTTATGATTATTTAGACCAAATGTTTATCTTCCAAACCCCTGTAATAAAAGCAAGCAAAGTATTTTCTAGTGAGATAGTATTAAATAATTTTTAAAGAACTGCAATGAAATAAGTTATAACTAGGTTGAGAAACATCAGGCATTGTCTGGATAAGTCAAAATGGCTTTAAAACAACACTTGGCAATCCGTTGAACACAGAGGGGCACCCAAGATGGTACAGGGTGGTTTTTCATTAACAGATTAAAAGGGATACTCAAGGAAACATACTTATATTGTTACCAAGGTAAAACTAAAGCAAAAAAGCTTAAACCAGGATAGCAGTATTGTTTTATATTGAATAAGTCAGAATTAATAGCATAGCTATGGCAGCATTGACACTTTATTTCTATTTATTAAAGTATAGAAACTTATTTCTATTTATTAATAAAGTAAAACAGTGAAATTTTAAAATAATATCAGCTCATGGGAAGTCATGTAGGAAAATATACAGAATCTCAGGCTATCTGAATAATGGAGCATATTAAATCGCTAACTTGTACAAATACCCCTTCTTTGGAAATATTCATACTTTGTCTACAAAACTGATTATATCAGATATCATAAAACATATTTAAAAATTTAGCCCCCAAATAGTTTATCCATATTCTCATATCACAACCAAAAAAGATCTAGGTTAATTATACATATGAGGTCTCTCCCGAAAAAGTCCAACCATTGTTAATATAATGAGAATTGTCTGCACAACATCAATGTAACCTGGCAGCCAAGGAGGGTGGACTGGAATGCGCATGCGTGATCAATGGCCATTCACTGTACTAGTCAGTGGGGGTGGTAGATGCCACTGAGTGGGCATGGATGCTGTGTGGTCATGGCATCCAAAATGACTGAGCGAGTAGAGCAACAAATTATCATGAGTTATTATACACAAAGCACTCAGAACAAAGTCTAGCATATGGTAAGCCTTTGTGAGTCTTTAATATTGTAATTTATAATGTTATTATTGTAATTCGTTTATTATTATTCAAGATGAATTAGCAACTGTCCTCACCCTCAAGAAGTGCTGTCTAAGCGGGGAGGCAGAGGAGTGACTGGTAGTGAAGGCAAAGCACTGCAAGCACAAAGGCAGCCCATGGAGCGCTAGGGCAGGGTGGCTCTTCCTCACTCCTCCCTTGTCAGGGACTGATCCCCTGCTTCAGGCCCAGCACCTAGCCCAGGGGCAGTGTCCTACTAAATTGAAACTCAGCAGCTGAGCTTGAAGAAGAGCTTTATAGAGAGAGGAGTTGGAACGACTTCTGACATTTCCCGCAGGGCAAGGGGGAGGAGAGGGGAGAGCAACCACGAGCAAACGTGCCTCAGCGTGAGGCAGCCTGCAGCGCTCAGGTGCTCCAACTGCAGTGTGGCCGACCACAGGGCAGCCCAGCGGCCGCTGACTGGGGTGGGGTGGGGCGTGAACAAGGAGACAGGGCACCGGTTAGCGAGCCCTGCGGTAACCCAAGGGAGGCCTCATGGGGACCCAAACTAAAGCAGGCCGGTGAGGAGGACTGGGGGGGCTGGCTAGCGTGACCCTGGCAGTACATTGGAGGTGCAAACTGCCCAGGGAGGCCTGCCTTGGTGTCCCAGAGTTCCAGGGGACACCCCGGTGGGAACTACTGGGACCCTCAAGAGGAAAAGCTTTTGCTCGGATGAGGCAGCACCCTCCATCATCCAGTGATGTTGCAGGACGCTTTGTTCCTCCATCATGTGTTTTTCTGGAGGAAAAGAAATCATTTTATTTCATATATGGGAATAGGAATGAATGTTCACAGTCAGGCACCTCCCTGGCCCCCGAATGCTCTTCTCCACCCCAGGGCTGCCTCACACAGCCGGACCTCATGCTGCCCCTCCTGGATGTGAGACAAACACCTTCTGGCTGCCGGCTAACCAAGGCAGCTCAGGAAGCCAGACGTGAAGCCAACACCTCAAATTCCGTGCTTCCGTAAACTCCATCTGTGGTGTGAGAAATGTCTCAGGATTCCAGGACAAATCTACGCGGTCACAGCATTGCTGCTGGTCACTGCAGGAGAACAAGGGGACATAGTTGGGTGACTGGTAGAAGGCGCTCCACCTCCAGGAATTCTGCACCCCAGAACAGTGGCCATGATGCCAAGAGGCATCTCCCGCGCAGACAAGCACTCTTGGGCTCCACTGCAATGGGCGCATCTTCTTAGTGCAGCAAACGTTTCTGCTTTCTCCTGTTTGTGGTTTTACCTGTGGCATTCTCCCCTCAAAAAGTAAGTGAAAATGAGCGTCGCAGTATGTCATCGAGCATCACAAATGAACAAATAGAGGACCACATTGGGCGTTAGCAAGTTTATTTTGTTCATTTTCATTCGGATATGGATTTTTAACTCATAAAAATTCACCACTATCACTACTTTAAATAATCCATTAAGTTGTTCTGGGCACTGCCATCACTGAAATATTTTTTAAAGTAATTTCATTAGTGAGAGCCATCAAATCGCATTGGTAGCACTTTGATCATTCCATCCATTCAATAAATATGCTTTCCTAACTGAGTTGTCCTTCAACAAGTAAGTGCACATAGTCAAGGTTATCTGTCCCCTGTTCTCTTCCTATATGTTCAATGTTAAAATACAATAACATTTATTAAAAGAAACTATAATGAAGCTGTTAAACAGCCAGGTTTACCTTGCTTCAAGCAATACGTATACTTCTAAAAAGTTGCACCTAGGTAGCATTTTTGGCAAATTGTTTTGTATTTTATATTCTTTTTGAAAATAAAAAAAAAAAACAACACTAAAATCGCTTTTATACATAAATTGAGACTCCCCATGCCAAGTTTGCTTGAAATGAAGTATACCTATAAGAATTTTTTAAATGATGTAAACACTGAACACATTTATAATTGCTTATGCGTTCACTCAACAAATATTTATTGATATGTGTTGTGTGGCAAGCACTACATGAAAGAGCTGGGGATTCAATAGTAAACAAGCCAGAGTCCCTTCTCTAGTGGAGATTATGATGCAGTCGGACAGCCAGACTAAACTAGTAAATAATTGCATGACATGATTTCAGGTAGGAGAAGTGCTCTGAGGAAAAATAATACAGGAGAGAGGAACGGAGAATGCTGGTAGAGGGTGTGTTTTAGACATTACATTAGGTTTCTATTGATGCACAACAAATCACCGCAAACTTCGTGGCCTAAAGCAGCACAAATGCATTCTCTCACGTCATCCGTGGCCAGGAATCAAAGCCTATGGTTGCCTGAGTTCTCTGCTTAAGTCTCAAAAGGTTGTAGTCAAAGAGTCAGCCAGGATTGGGTTGAATCTGAGGCTTAGGGTCCTTTTCAAACTCATGTGCTGTTTGCAGAATTCAGTTCCTGCAGCTGCAGGACTCATGGAAGCAGAGCGACAGTGTCTGCAACTGCCCACCCAGGGTAATTGCCACTCAGAGTCAAGGACGGTGACCTGGTCATGAGAGTTAGATCCCACTGAATCACAGGTTCCACCTGCACAAGGACAGTAAACCGGGGGGTGGGGGTGGGGGTGGAGGTCATGGGGCCACCTTAGAATTTTACCTCTTACAGACAGAATGGTCAGGAAAGGGCTTTCCGTATTGGTTACATCTGAGCTAAGACCTGGAAAGAAACATCAGAGCCTGAGCTCTATAAAGGTGACTTGTAGAAAGTGTAAAAGTACATGTGGGGCTGGCTTCTAGACTCACATATTTCTATTGGCCAGTACTATGATAGACACTGGTAAAAATACGTTATAACAGTTCTGAAATAAGCAGTATGTGCGTTTCTATTTGACCAATGAGAAAACCAAGCTTCCAAGAGATTAGCTATCACCCTCAAGTTCACACAAAGTGTGGTAAGACCAGGGTGTGAACCCAGGTGGGGAACCGAGCCACAGAGCAGGTCACAGGAATACCACCTGTGCTGTCACACAGGGGACACACTCAGGAGCCCTCGGCGCTGGGTTTAATGCTCCACCGTCACCATTTGAGATTCTTATAATTTTATCTTGAACTAGGGTTTGTAAGAGTACTCCGAGGAGACAATGGAGCATGTGCATGAGCAGAGGGGATGCGCACGACGTGAGAACCTGCCCATCCTGGCCGACCTGTTCACATACAGCATTTGGGGAGCCCCATGGCACAGAATTCCAGTGGACCCATGATGGTGAGAGCCCAGGGAGACTCAACATGAATACAAGGTACGCATGTTATGTCTATGACTAAGTAAACGAGGAGCTAGCTGCCCTGAGAGGGTACATCATTTTCATTCAAACCAGACAGCTTTGGGGATCCTGAAAACAGCTGCACCCATGTGGCCCAGCCCGCGGACAGTGAACAGGGTGGGAGTGAGAGTGAGCACTGGGGAATGTCCCTAGAAAACTGAAAATGTATGAGAATCCTAAGCCAAAGATGTGTCTCCAATGAGCTTCCTCAAATAGCAGCACATTGTTCTAGTAGAGCTTTTGGAAAATACTCCTCCTTGGAGCCAATACAGCGCAGTGTAGTCTGAACTCTGGGACCAGACTTCTGAGCGGTGATGCATCTCAGTTGGTTGTATGGGGACCTCACTCTACCAGCCACCACCTCGGCAACCTCCATGGCTGCCTGAGACACTCGAGGGTGGGTTTTATTACAACACTTGCGGGTGAGATACATGTGAGCTATGTGAGATGCATTCCTGGGATGGATGATATTTTAAACTTCATTGTTCATTTATAACTTACTGAAAAAACTAAAGTTTGCTCTTTAACATTCACAAAACTAAGTCTAAAAGAGCTTTAAGTTCTGTACCTGGGTTGATGTAATTTGGATTTGAGGACAGATATGACCCTGAGAGCAAATGTCCAGGTACCAGCAAAATTTCCAGGCACTATTTCAGACTTGCAAGGTAGTGGACATGGAAAGACTGAAGTCAAGGTCTCCAAACATTAAAGGGGACCCAGATAATATCTTGGTTACAATGAAACAAGAAGAGCATTCATTAAGGTAAATGGGTGATATGTTAAAAGGCAAATTGGAGAATAGGATAGCAGAGTAGGGCAGAAGGAGCTGGAGGCCTAAGAGGGAGGAAGGGAATCTGCTGGGCTGGGGGCGGGGGGGTGGTGCTGTGGACACACCCTCTTGAAGGTACTCCCTCCCCATCTCTGAAGCCCTTTATGACTCCTCAATGCCGTGTGATGCAGGCGTGGCAATAAAGCCAAGAGCCTGCCCTCTCAGAGCTCAGTTGCGTTGAGCAGCTTTGCCTTTCGGAAAATGGGACTCGACCTATTTCTGAATGTGCTTCAAGAGATTTATCTGTACGTCTTCGCAGAACCTAGAGATGACACCCGCAGCCTAACTTACATCTGTGTGCTGTGGGTGCTCCTCCTAATCTTCATTTGCGTGGTGGGAATTCCATCTACCCCAACCTACTGGGAAAGTGAACACAATGAAAAGGTAAGGAAACTTGAGCAGGCCCCAACAGAGATTCTTTACTGTTGTTCCCCTTTTTACTCGAGTTTGGTTGAGTCAGAGAGACACCAAAGATGGGATGTCTGAGGAGAGACTAGAACGTCACTGTTCCAGGGGACGGGACCGGGCAGGGTTAGGGTCCAGGGAGGACTCAGGTTGCCACATGAAGCTCACACACCATGTGGGTGTGGTGGCAGGTTTCTGGCTAAGATTCCAAACACAGTGAGTCCCTAGTTCTTGATCAAGTTATTTAGAGACTTTGGTTTCTCTGCAGGAAATCAGAGTTAACCAGAACTTTAGCATCAGTCACGTCGTTCACTGAGCCCCCAGCCTTTGCGTTGGGCTGGTCAGGAGAGCAGTGCTGAGCCTCTCAGAGCCCCTGAGAAGAGAGGCAGGGCTCCATCCCAGGTTACACGGTCCTATGTGAGGGAACATGGGCAACTGTAGGCCTCAGATTATACGCCTGCATTGAGCAGAGGCCCTCTGAGAATATCCAGTGTGGCCCTCACAGACAAAAGCCTTTCTTGAGCTTTTCAAAGAAGGAAAAATTAAAAACATTTTAAAGCTTTAAATTTTGGTAAAAACAAAAACAAAAACCAAAGAAACAAACAAAAAACCAAAAAAGTTCTATTAATTAAAATGAGCTTGTTGGCTCAGAGAGACATTATTCTTGAATAATAAATATCTGCGTTTCTTAGGGAGAGGATTGAGAGAAGTGAGTCCCAACCTCTCATTCTTTTCTTTCTGTTCTCAGCGTCGGACCAGAGCCAAGAGGAGAAGGAAAGGTGGGACATTGAGAGGTAAGGCTATGCCTGTCCCGCCCGAACTCCCAAGGGTGACCCCCTCTCTCTCTCTTTTCCATGAGGTACCAGGTGCCTGTTCTCTGGCACTTGGTAGATACAGTCCCTCTCAGAACAAAGAGCCCTCGGAGGGGAGGCTCATGCAAAGACAGTCAGAACCTGAGACTTCTCAGATTCTCTGCTCTGCTGTCCTTGGGTAGGAAGCATCATGGACCGGGGCAATGGGTGTTGCCCAGTAGATGTCCAGAGTCAGAACTCCTGTCTCCTGACTCTGTGAAGGTACCTTGGTTTCGGACTGATCAGATTCCTCTTTGTTGTAACCACTGACCTCTCTGCTTCACAGAGTGGTTTTGAGCATCCAATGAGATAATGTGTATAAAAAGTACTTTATAAATGAAGCAACGTGGACATGGGGACCTTAGTAGTATCATTGAGCATTTGACTTCATACTAATTCTTGGGGCTTTCAGAGTCTACTCTCCCAATGGTCTCCCATTAAGGGACCCCTGTGCAATACCTATGTGTCTACCTTAATTATGTGTAACCCACTCTCCTGGTTTCCCAGGTTCAAGATATTACCACAGGGGAAAAGAGAAGAAGAACACGGGGCTAAGTTCTGTCCTAAAAAGGTGACTAGTCTTTCCCCCCTTTTCTTGGTCTCTCTTTAGCATGTTCTATGCAATTCCAGGGATTCGGTGTAACCTTCCATAGTGATGGGAGGAGGTTGCCATGGGAACGGGAATGTGAGTGAATGCCTTGGGGTGAGTGCTGCTGAGTACATTGTGGCATCATGGATGTGGAGCAATGTGAAGGGGCAGCAGGCTTCAGGTGGCCCCACCCCACCAGGCCAATAGGTCCTTCTTTCCTTGTGCTGGTCCTGGCTGCAGCTTTGTACCTCCTGTCTCCTGCAGCCCCCTGGGCCAGCATCATGATACCATCAGTGTTCATCAACATGTATATCCAGACCCCTCCTGTGAGGTGTATAATCACACAACTGCTGAGCTCGATCGGCTGCCGGTCTCAGAGGCCCTGGAAGATCCTCCTCCCTCTGTGTCCCCTCTGGCTTCTACAGCTCCCGTGACTGAGTCATCATCATCCACTCAGTTCTCTGCCTTCTCAGCAGTCCCTCCGGGATACCTAATCCCACCTCCTCTGCCTGAGCCTTTCTCACCACCCCCCTCTCTTCTCTCTCCTGACCAAAGGGCTCCCTTGGGTAAAGTTTTGTCACCCTCACCACCAGGCCAAGCTCTGCCTCCAGAGCCTTTTCCTCCTCTGGAACCCAGATTCCCAGTGCACAGTTCCGTACCTCAACCCAAAGACTCTTTCTCTTCAAACCTGGCACAATGGGATTTCCATAAAGAGTTTCCTGACATCTATTCTACAAAGACTTCTCCTGGAGGAGACGCTGCTGTCAAACTTATAGGTCCTAGATACCACCTGTTTCTCAGCCCTGATGAGCACGATTTGGCACAGCAGTACTCATATCTTAAGACCGGGGAGGACCATTTAAAGCACAAGCTTTTCTGGGGTCTTCCATCTCTGCACAGCGAGTCCTTGCCCTCTGCTGGCCATGCCTTGGGTGACTGTCCCTCAATCTTTATTTTTAATAGCGTCTCCAATGCCCCTACAGGCCAAGAACCTCCAGTACTTCCTGATTTCCTACCTCCGTCCTTGCTTAAGGCCCAACCACAACCCTTGTCTCAAACCCTGCACCAGTCCCAACGCCAAACTGTCACTCAGACCCAACCACAGGTCCACCTTCAACCCCCACTCCCAATCCCTACATCCAGTCCCATAACCCAGGATAGTGCCTGTGGAGTGCAATTTCATGGACCCCAGAATGAATTAGAACACATCAGCTCATCTGAAATTCAACACCTAGAATGCAAGGTATTGCAGAAGACACAGGAAAGTTTGTTGGGCTTACCCTCTGTGGTTCAAAAGTCTACAGAAGCCTTCCATGCTCCAGCTCCCACCTGTCCTTCTTGCCAGCCCTCTGAGGACTATATTTCAGTTTCCATCGATCCTGGAGAGTTTCTACTCAACAGTGAACTTCAACAGAAACTTGAGAAACACCTTAAAAGGAAGACCATCCACCACAGGTGGGGCCTGCCCCGCAGGATCCACGAGTCTCTGTCACTGATGAGACCAAAGAAGTGCTCAGACAGATGTGAGTCAAAGAACAGTTATGGCCTCCTGTGGATGTCTGAGTATAAGGGCCAGAGTAGCCAGCCAGGAAGCTTCCGTGAGAGTGGCTCAGAAATGCTTCGGCCAGAGGAGCCGGGGACAGATGAGGAGCAGAGACAAAAGAATGATCCAGAAGATCTGTTGAGTGACTCAGAGAGCTACTCAGGTAAGGACGTGGGGTATGGCTCTGAGAAAGGCCTAGCCATGATGAGTCCATCAGAAGAAAATTCAATGGTGTCAGGGGAGAGTGAAAGTCCAAGACAACTGGAAAATGACTTGAAACTACATCTCAGCAAGAAGCTTGATGATATCAGTGAGGGTCAGCTCCCTGGGCCTGTGCATGGTTCCTGGCACACTATGGAGGAGACTCCTTCTGTAAAGTCCCACATCAAAATAGAACAGAGGAGTCTGCCACCACCAGTGGGCAGGGACTACTGTGTGGACACATCCCAAGAGCTTTCCTTCCTGGTGTCCGGAGCACAGCAGTTGCTGGAAGCTCATATTACCAAGTTTCATGAAGAGACATTACAGGGCCTTCCTGCCAAGGACCTTGAATCCATGGAAATCTTTAAACTGAGAGATACTTCATCTCATTCCTCATATGATTCCCACTTCTCCTCCTCAACCAACTGGATTTCGAAGATGAACTCCAAACCTCGGGGCTTCACGCCCGTGAGAGGAAGCCCTAGAATCCTTTATGGATTAGGACAGAGAACAGAAACAGCCACTGTCCTGAATACTCCTCCCCCTGCCCCCTCACTTGTGGGCGAGGAAGGACAGGGGACCCTGAAACAATCACCCTCTGATAACAAACACGTGGTTGTAGAGGAGGCTCAGAAAATTTGTGGAGCCAGACAAAATGTTCTGCCTGTCACAAACAACATCACTGGCAAAGCAAGGCAGAGACATTTTCCAATAGACAACACTCACCCGCCAAAGCTGCCTGCAGGGCAAGCCGGGGCCAGCCATGAGCCAGAGGGCAAGAGTGTGAATTCCAGTGACAGAGCAGAAATGCAACTGGGCAAAAGCACGGAGGGGACAGCAGAACCTGCTTCCATGCCCACCGTGTCCGGGGAGATAGTCAAGGCTGAGGAGCTGAATGGTGTTCAATACAAAACCAGAGACACCTTCACAACCAACGAGCCGGGAATCTCCCGAAGAATAAATGTTAATGAGAGCAAAGAAACAACTGCGGTGACTACTAAAGTGCCCCCACCAAAAACACCAGCTCCCCAAGATCCTACGTCTTCAGACTTAAACAAGCAACTCACTGATGAGTTCGAGTTTAAGCTGGAGACGAGAAAGAATAGACAGGCCCAAGGCAAACCCACTGACGTGTCCCATGAGACTAACAAAGCCTCCCTGCCTCATGCTCAGAGTGTCCCCAGGCTGGACATGGGACTTTCCCAGGTGCTGCGTGTCCATTTGGAGAAGAGAAGAGCCAGTATGGAGCAGCAGCAGGAGCCTTGGGTCCCTGAGCACATCTTAAACTTGTGCCAGAATAAGAATTTGCCACCAGCTACAGAGAAAGGGAGTCCCACAAGCCCCAGATCAGAAGAGCTTGGTGCAGGGGATGCAGGGTTGGTAGCATCCCAACCTGGAAGAGTGAGAGATTCTACTCAGAAGATGGTTGTGAGCAAGTCTTCCCAGACCCTATCACAGAAGAGACAATCTCTTCCTGATACTAATTTCATAAATAAAATCAAAGCATTTTTTAAATGGCATAATCCTGAGGTGAAAAGCACAAAGCAAGAAGACCCCCAGGTAAAGGGCAGCTGCATAGCATCTGTGCAGAGCAGAGGCCCAATTAGAAGGAGAGCAACCTTTACTGGGATGATGGACGCAAAGAGAGCCATTTTAGAACTCGGGAAGTTCCCTGAGGAGAAAGTGGGACCTCAGCCCACAGGAGCTACCGCCTGCCCTCAAGAGCCCCTTCCCTCGGCAGTGAAGCTGGGGACAGATCAGCAGAAGGCAGCAGTGCGGGCCCAGGCGCAGCCTGTCCACTCCAGGGCCCCCTCCTGTAAGTCCTCCCGCCAAACAGCCATCTTTCCTGGCCAGAGCTCTATGAGCAGAAATGAGGACAGACACCCCCAGAAAGTTGGGGCATTAAAAGACCATCAATTTCATCAGAAGCAGCCCCAATCTGTGCCCTCCAGGGGGATTGTGACCCATCCGAGCCCCACCTGCAGGCCTCACACTACCTCCTGCTGCTCTCACCACTGCAGAAGGCACTTGTGTGTAGAGATCTGTGCCTGTGATTTAGACAGTAAATCCTATTCTGTAATTTCCAGGCAATTCCTTCCTTATGGAGAATATTGATTTGCCTAATAAATGTTTCCCTGCTAATAGTGCTGTCTTTCCTCTGTACTGTGTTGGGGGCATGGGTTTTGGGTATCTCCAGGCTTGTGCTTAAAGAAAAGGAGTTCGTTCAGCTCCTACTGATTGCTTCCTTTGGCTTCCAAAGTGACCAGTCCCTGGAGCACTTGTAGAGAAGTAGATATCACATACCCTCCCCGAAAGCCCACTTCCTCCCTGACGAAGTTTGAGGAGATGAGCTCTGTCTCCTTCCTCATAGCTTAGCCTTAATGAACGTGGACAGAAGCCCACACTTTCCCCTCAGGGAAGGTTTTGTATCCTTGAGAAGAGCAGGGAAGACAGGCCTTCTGTATCTGGAAAAGGTCAAGGACAGAATATTTTAGAAAATATTAGTGAAGAGGAGACAGTGGCTTAATCATTATTTAGAAGTCCATGATCAGAAAATGCCACAAGTGGGTGAACCCTGAATGGGAGTGTTTGGGGCAATATTGCTGCAGTGGATCTTGGGCTGGTTGGGGTAGGGTCTAGGAACAGCACAAACGCTGCTTCCATATGTTTCTGGTGGGTCATGTTCATGTGTTAGGGAAGCATATTTTAACCTTGACATTGACATATATCTACCGAAGGTCACCTTGGGGAAGTGGTTCCCATCTCTGGACATTTCTTCAGGCTGCAGGATTGATGACATTTCTTTTCCTGAGCAAAAGCACCACTCAGCTATCAGTGGTAGGAATGTTAACCAGGCAGACACCTACCTCCCAAGGTAAAATAAAGCTGAGAGTAAGGACAAGATACCCTAGAGTGAATGAGGAAGTAAGAACAAATGAAGAGGGGGAGAGTGACCTCGTGGGTGGACAAAGGTCTATAAGCTTCATCAGCCCCACACAGGGACCCTGTCTTGCTCCCGGCTTCCTCACACCGACGCCAGCTCTATCTGCCGTGGCTGAGCAGAGCAGAGCACAGCATACTGATGCCTCACACCCAGAGTACGTGGGCTGTCCTTGAGAAGTAAAGCAGTATTTGCACGGCATCCCTGCCTTTGGGAAAGGGGAGCTGGTGCTGCCTTCCATCCGTGCTTGAAGGAAATATACAGGAGCTTGCCCTTAGTGTGTACAGCTCTCCTGTCCGGGTGGAGATGCCACCTCGGATATTCATGACTTTGGTGGTGCTATAATCTCCCAGAACACCAGCAGCTCACAAACCAGAAGTGAGCTCTAGGCTATGCACTGGGGTTACGGATATTTGAGGGCTCACCACAGACCTGCATGGAATGCTTTTTTTTTTTTTTTTTTTTTTTTTTTGCCAAACCTGCAACATACCCTTACTATAGCAGTCTGGAGGGAAGCCATCTCCACTTTCATACACTGAAACACAAAAATGGAATGAATGTCCTAGTGAGCACTTTAGGTAGTTTTCCTAGCAAGCCTTGTGAATCCAGAGGGTAAAGAAAAATAAAATACAAAAACCAGATGTCCAGCACAGCCTCTCTCACTACCACATTTGTATCTTCTTGTCCAGACTGATGACATTGACCGTACAATGTTGGAAGCTTGGTGTCACAGAAAAAATATGCAGATTTTGTGAAAGTCCTACTGGGGAAAAATTGCGGAATAGGGCTCACGGGGCAGGGAACTTGAGGAGGTGAGCAGGCAGGGGAGGACTCTAACATCCATGTGCATCAAGCAGCCAATGACCCAGCCTCCCAGCTCTTACGTCATGTCATCTTAGGCCCCTTTGCCTCCTCTCCAGTGCAGTTACTGCCACACTGTAGGGCTTATTCCCAGGAACACCTCAGCCATCAGGAATAATGCAATCCGACCTTCCACCCTGTGGCCTTGTTCCCCTATCCTCCCATCATAGGTGCCCCTTGTTAATTTTTCAATGCCAAGACATACATTTTTCCACTTACTCGCTGTCAATCCACAAAGCCCTTGTCTTCTTTCCTCACCAAGGTGGACTTGATGGTCTTTCTGGTTACTAACATTTAAAAAAGCTCCTCTACAATGGCCCCCACCCCAGTTCCCTTTCACTCTTCCTGTCTGGCAAAATTTCAAGTCTGTGATTTTCCAGAAATATCTTTCTATAGGTAATGGCTTACTCTTGGATAAAATCTCACAATCGATTCTACTGATGCCCCTGAACTACTGGAAATTATTCTTTCATTCCACAAATAACGATCCCATGCTGATTAACATAAGAACAAAAAAAAAAAAAAAATGGAGTTTAGGTCCCTGTTTCTTCAGTCCATTCTCTCCCCAAAGCTACTCAAATCTGTTTCAAATCTCACTGGCCTCACATTGAGGCATCTCCACATGCCCAGCAGGTGAACTGGGCTATACGCCATGAGATGGGAACTTTCCAACAACACTTTTCACATTCTTCCTTTACTTGTTCCTTCCCAATATCAAAGGAATGACACTTCTTGAAATCATCTCGTGGACAGACACCTAAATGCCCATCTTGTTGGGTGAGGATAGACTGATGCACCCTTGCTTATGAGATACCCACAATCTTTTATTTTTTTAAGCCTGTTAACACAGAAATGTTTAAACATGCCTAAGAGCAGCTAGAACAATGTATCTTCCAATGTACCCTCACCCAACTTCCACAATTACCTCTCGTCTGTGTAATACATCCCTTTTTACAATACAATAAAGTGGAAAAGCCCATTGAAACATCTTGCCATCCATCTTTCAGACACATGCTAGGTGTCCATGTCAGAGTTCTCATTTTTATTTCATATTTATCACATGTAGAACACACTTATGCACCACAGATGTAAACAGTAGCAAGCTTTTAAAGATTTTGGCAATCAGTTCTGCTCTGCCTTCTAGCCAGCCCCGAAGAGCCATTTGAGTGAATTCTTCCCTTAATTTCATGCAAACAGTAATCTTATAGAGTAAATCCAGTGCACAATATTGCTGTCCCTTAATCACGCAGTAACTAGGCCTACATGCTAAATGTACAGAAGTAGAAATCTACAGAATTGGCATCACTATATGTGTTTTCAAATGTTAAGAAGAAATTTTTTTCCTGTTAAACATGGAAATGACTTAAACACAGTAGATCAGACACACTGATCTGTTTCTTCCCAAAGTGCCATTAATAGTAAAAGGTAAGATGAAAAGATGCTCAGCATCACTAGCCATCAGAAAAAATACAAATCAAAAACACTGTGATATAGCAACAGACACACAAAGAAATGGCTAGAATGACAAAGTCAGGTAAGTGTCACTGAGAATGTGGAGCAAGTGGAGCCCTCATGGGTTGGTTGCTGGTGGGAATGAGAAAGGGTACAGCCACTTTGACAAATAGTCCAGCACTTCCTCAAAATGTCAAATATGGAGTTACCATATGATGCAGCAATTTCTTGTCGGCATCAATTTCTTGTCCACACCAAAACTTGTAAACAAATGTTCATAGCAGTATTCAGTATTTACAATAGTCAAAAGGTGCAAAAAACCCAAAGGTCCATCTATTGATGAATGGATGAATAAAACATGGCATATCCATGCAATATAATATATTTGGCAATAAAAAGTATTAATACCTGCTACAACATGGATGAACCTTGAAAGCATTATGCTAAGTGAATAAAGATGGTCACGAATGATCACGTATGATTCTATTCACATGAAATGTCCAAAACAGAGAAAACTAAAGAAACAGAAAATACATTAGTGGTTGCTTAGGGCTGGAGGTTAGGGAAGGAAGGAGAGGAGAGGGATTAAAACCAAAGGTTATAAGATTTTTTTTTTTTTTTGAAGTCATGAAAATGTTTTAAAATTGACTGGGGGTGAACATATCTGTGAATATACTAAACTCATAAAATTATATACTTTAAATAGGTGAATTGTATAGTATATGAACTGTACTTAAATAAAATTAGGATAAGGAAAGGATTTTAAAAGTAACTACTTGAGAAGGACAAATAGAGGAGAGGATAAGACATCAGATGTCAATGCAATTCGGGAAGACAGGAGTGCAGGTGAGGAGAGGTGAACGACACCAGACAAGAAATGAGGAGTTCCATGCATTAAACATCTTGAATTTTTGTTTTTATTGTTTTTGTTTTATATTATGTATAATTTTTAAAACCTTTAATTCTTTTTTGGGAGCTGAGACCTTCTCCAGTAGTTGATAAGATCCTTTTGGACAGTGAGCAGGCTTCAAGTGTACGGTGGATGCCAGCTTTCTTGCCTGGGGCAGAATCAGAGAGTATTTAGAGTCGGATTGCACACTGCTGGGGCAAAGTGGTAGTGGTCTGACATGGTCTGTAGCTGTCCACAGGCTGTGCAGGCTCTGGGGTTTCCTGGTTGGTTCAGGTGAAGGTCATCCCCAACCTGTGTTCTATTCGGGGCCACCCTGCATGAGCTATAAAGCAATCTGAGATGACTTATACTTGTGCTGGTCCTGGAAATTCCCAGGTGAAGCCAAAGTGTGAATCTATTCTGGCTGCTGCTAGTGCTGGGTCTGGGGCAACTCATCAAGAGGTACAGTGGCTACAGACTCACTGAGGCCAGCTGTTGACTGTTTGACAGGATGTAGGAAGTTGTCAAGCATGAGCCAACACCAGCCATTCATATGAAAAAGTTAGCCGGTTAACATTTTGGGTAGGCCAGTATGATGGGTGAGATGGAGTCTCAGGGGATCTCCATGGTGGGGCACAGTGTTAGCCATGTTGAGGGAATCTCAGATATGGCACCCACCTGCTGGTTCTGGGATGAGAAGGCCCAGAATGGGGACAATGGTCTCTGCCCACCTTCCTGTCTGGGAGAAAACTGTCCCCCAGCTTTTGCCATGATGCTAGACACTTCATTTCCTCCCTGTATGCCACTAGTGCTTTTCAAGGTGCTACCCCAGTCCTGGAGCTTAGAGGGAGTGAGACTGAGTAAGTCCCTGTATGAGTTTTTTAAGAGGAACTTCTTGGGACCCCAGAATTTTCCTGTTCCAATACAATCCCCACTGGTTTTTGGAGCCGGAAATTATGGGAACTTATTTTGCTGGTACTGAAACCCCGATCTTGGGGCCTGGTGTGGATGGTCCTACACCACAGTGGATGTGGGACAAGCCCATTCCACGTCTCTGCCCTCCTACCAGTCTGGATGTATGTTTTTTTGTTTTGTTTTTTTAATTTCCTAATTGTCAGGTTTCCTTTCCACTCACTTTTTGATCATTCCAGGTGATAGTTATTATATATTTTAGTTGTAATTTTGATGTGGTTGTGTGAGGAGGAGAGCCCTGTTTACCTATGCCACCATCTTAACTGAAAGTGCCTTTTATTAGAACCTTACAAGGGTTTCTTGATGCTTCTGTTTCCGTTGTCCAGAGGTCCTGGAGTCATATAATTTTCCATTTATAGAAATGACATAATCTTCAAAAACTCTTTGTCTTGGGTTAATTCAGCCTTTTTTCACTTCATATACAGTAAAGGAATGATAATCTGTCCAAAATGTGTTCTTTCATGAGGCTGTGTTGTAATAACAATAGTCAGCCTGAGTTTATCCACAATTCTGTTTATAGTTTATGCGCATGCACAGACATGCACAAACATTGTGTGAGCCCTTTTTGTCCTCTAAAACCAAATATCCTGGTTTTTTAGATGTCTTGTTAGTTCTTTCTTTTTTTCTTATTTCGTTGTTAAAATAAAATCCTATCTATTGAAAAGTTTAAATGCTGTATTTATATTGTAGCAGCTTTATGAAACCATTTTCCTAACCTTGAGAAGAAATTGGTCTTTTGAAATGAGGCAAAAGAGGTTTGTGACTTCTGATGATAGAGAGAAAAAAACAACAACAACATACCATCTTCCTGGTTCTCAAGTCTCTCGAGGCTCTTGCTCTTGGGTTGTGCTGTGAGGAAGTCCAGGCACAGGCAGGGGCCATGTGTACATTTTCAGGTAGATAGCCACACCGGAAGTCATAGCCAACAGCCAATTCAAGCACCAAACAGGTGAGGAAGTATCCAAATGTCTTCCGCTTTAAAACGATATGACATCAACTGCATGAGAGACTCTCATCGAAACTGCTTTGCTGAATACAGTCCACATTCAGAATTATGAAAGATAATAGTAAAATAATCATTGTTGCTTTACCCCCACCAAATATCTATTGGTTTGCTATGCAGCTAGAGATAGTTGGAGCGGTATGATATTTGAATTTTATTAAACTCAATCTGCATGTATCTGTTTCTACCTATCAAATATTCAAAATGTCACTGTGCTAATTTTCTCTTCCATCTTGTCTGAAGATTGGGCTAGTAGCTCTACTTAATATATGTACTGGAAACAGAGTGAAATATGGTAGAAAATAGGGAAAGAAAAAAAGACAGAGACTAACTTGCTCACACCGAAATACACCTGGCACTCGTCTCAAGGATATCCTAATCTTGCAATGATCTAAATGGAGGTCCATACAGTGTTATAAAGGGGATCATCAGAAGTTTTGGCAGAGTAGTCCTCTTGTCCCTGCTGGTTTCCCTGTACTGCCATATGCTGTAGTCATTGAGGTATAGAATTTAATCTCCTGTTTATCCTAAAGAGCTACATGGGGAATAAGGTCAGTACCAGATCCTACCAGACGTGAAAAAGTAACTCAACGTTCAATAATTTAGTTCACATTTTTGTTGTAATTTTTCCTTTGTAAATACTTCATTATTTGAACATTTTTTCATGTCATTTCATAAAGATCTGAGTACTAATAATGTCTAAAGTAGGAATCTTGAAGCACAGGTGTACAATATATATTGTGCATGAAAGGAAGACAAATACCCCCTTACTGCAGATATCTAATGAAAGGCACTTTAGTAATTCATCACAATTTAAACTGTGATCATCAATGTAATATAAATAATAAATAAAACATTTTGAAGTTGATATCTCATATGTAGAATAACATAGTTGATTGAAAAGGCAAACATTTAGGAAATTGGTATGGTAACGTTTCACAACTCACTCAATGTTAAACAGTAATGAATTTGATTTTGTGTTCATCATTGGATTTTTTAATGGTCTTGAGCAAATCGCTTAGCTTTCAGAGAAATCATATGAATTAAAAAAATGCAATTGGCAGGCCATTCTGTTCTACCAGAAGGTAAATGTTTGGCTCTGGGAAGAAAATGGGGGAGAGTTCAGCTGTTAAAGTTCTATGTTTTTTTTTAGTTTTATTCTAATTCTCCCTACTATTAGACCTCTGTGGTATAGTCAACTAGTGACAGTTAATAAATACTGAACTCAGGTCATCTGGACTGAGACATTAGGCAGTGCTGTGCAGACATGTTGTGCTTTTAGTAGATGACCCAACAGGACAGTTCTCTGCTGGTGCTTCAATAGTGGGGTGCTTTACTAAATTGCTGTATCTATTTCTAATCCAGTAAAATTAATTACTTTTGCCAATACTGCAGTCGATTTTTATAGAAAGAAGATCACTGAACTTAGCTGCTTTGAAAGCACATTATGGTAAAGGAAAGGGTTGTAAAATTGATCCTTGGGATTCCAAGAGGGCCACTTGCACTGCTCTGTGCCAGTGAAATTTATAATAATATTGAATTTGTTGTTTACAACAATGGTAAGCATATGGACAGAAGATAAAACCAGTAGCCTTCATTGAATGCCAGGCTCTGTGTTGATCCAGGTAATACAGGTGCAGCACCTGATTAAGGTAATTGCCTTGGACTCACTGAATTCACTGTTATGGTGAGTGTTATGGTGGGCACGTATGTGCCTAGGTGCTATATTAACAAGAAAACATTCAAACGGGAAAACCCCATAAAGATACATTTCTATAAATGGCACTGCTCAACTGGATTGGCTCACTTAGGACAATAAACCTTAGCTTTATTTGACAATGATAATGACAAATATTATATACAATTATTAATACATTGTCAGGTAAAAGAAAAGGAGGAAAGGAAAAACAGGGAGATATATTATTTAAGGTCCTGTCATCCCCCAGAAATAGGTGATGTCTGAGATGATTGAACCTCTGGTTACTTTTCACCAACAATATTTAATATTTAATAAAAGCTATAATTCAACAGGAGCTGTTATTCGTCAAGTCTTACTATGTTCCAGGAACTGTTTAGAAAAAACTTAACTCATTTGATTGTCACAACAAGCCATGAGACAGCTTCTATTACATCCATTGTTCAAAGGGGGAAACTGAGGCACTAGCAGATTAAATAACTTCTCCGAGGCCACACACGTGAAAGATGGCAGAGCGAGGATACAAAGCCAGGGAGTCTGATGGTAGAGACTCTTTCATTAACCCTTAGGTCATATGATGTATTGCTATTCAAGTTCATTTTCTGGTTTATGTTCTGTGTGTTCCATGTCTCTCTGCCTCTTCTGGGACGTCGGCTTCTTGCTTTGAGAACTTTCTTTATCGTTTTGACTTTTCAACTGCCCTAAGTACAGTCTCTGTTTAAGGAGCCTTTATCAGTGATGTCTGTGGGAGGATTTTCTTCCTTTTAATACATTCTGCCAAATAAGCAATGCTTGCTAAATCGGTTAATAATGTCTGTGGGGACAGCAACTCTCTGTCCTCCCAACCTGATTAGGATTCGATGGGTGTGTTTCAGCCCTCAGATAGAGACATTTTCCATGAGGGTTCATTCTTTGTGTTCTCTGGTGATAGGAAGGCATTGGAAAATTATTTTGGTGGGACAAGAAAATTCCTGTTAGGAACGTGAGTTAAGAACATAACCCAGCATTTATGCAAGATCATGATTCTTGTCCTGTGGTATCGTGGTAACACCAAAGTTTATTCTATAACAAACATACCCAAGGCGAAAGTAGGACCTCTGCAAGGAGACCACAGAGGAACCCCTTATTGGTGCCCACAGGTCATTGTCTTAGCTGTGGTCACATACTTGTGTCTTCCCTTTCTTTTGTGCTCCAATTTCCCTTAGCGTCTGTTCTTTGCCTGTAGAGTTTCTAGGAAAGCCCTCATCCATCAGGAAAATGCCAGTGTTCAGGTCATTGTGCCGTCTCTCAACGTTCCCTGACTTTTTCTTTTCATGACGCCAGCCCTGTGCTGGGTTCTATTCGGAGGTAAAAGGAAGGCTCTCCTCTGCTTTTGTACCCCTTATCTCCTTATCTCTCCCCTCTTAGAGACCCCAATTTTTTTTTTAATTGAAGAACTTTAAAAACATATGCATTTCAGCACTTGATAATATTTGTCAAGGTCTGACCAGAGGGCTGAAGAGGGAACAGATAACAAAGCCTCTACTCATTCTCTCTTTTCTTTTTCTGGACCTTTCCTTTTCTGTCATTCCTCAGTTACCAAACACAAACTGCCAGGCATATGAAGAGGTAAAAAGATGCCCTGAGATTGCTGGGAGAGGAAGTTTACTCCAATACAACCAGCATAATCCAATACAACCAGCATCTAGCCTAAATGTCTGTTTACATCATTCAAGATTTCCCCAGAAACAGTAGCTGGTAATATAGTTTTTAACCACTTCATGCTCAATATCAGATAGACTATGTCGTGAGCTAACAAAGGATTCCAAGGGTAGAACGAAAGAGGAAAAGGTAGGGGTCTTTATTTATGACCCTCTGTAGTAAAAGATGTTGGAAATGATTCTTGAAAAATAACTAAATATTAGCAAGATGTAGGACTAATAAATGAAGACAGAAATATGCTTTTCCTTGTTTTCTTCTTTTTCTTCTCTTATTCGTTTTTCTTTCCATCTTTTATTTATTTTTTACCACTGAATTACAGGCTTAATACTCATGCTAGAAATAACAATATAAAGTATTACTATCCCAAAACATAAAGTTTTGCCCTTTTGTACAGAATCCAATACTGTGTAGCATCTCTATCAAAGTTCCAATTATTATTAATAATTTATACAAAATTACTATAAATCAAATTACTTTAATGTTTCAAAAAAATTTTATTGTAGTGGTGTTTCTATTTTTGCCATACTCTGTATGTTGATTTCAAACCAACAGAAAAGTTGAAAGAATAATGCAAAGAACAACCATATATGGTTGCCTTTGCCTAGACTCACTTGCTACCTCTTAGCCACATTTTCTCTCTCTCCATCCCAATACACATATAAATACACCGGCACACACCTGTGTGTATCTATATATGGCTACATCTATATAATTTTTCTGAACCATGCGTAAGTAAGTAAATTGCAGACCTCTTGATGCTTCACCTCTATATTCTTCTGCGTATGTCTTCTATGGGCACTCTCAGGCAATTTTCTCTCACTACTTAAATTTCTTCAATTGTCCCAATAATGTCTTTTTTCTCCCCTTACCTGATCCAAGGCTCAGTCACACATAGCATTTAGTTGTCGTATCTCTTTTTCTCCATTATAGTAGTCCCTCTCTATATCGTGGCTCACTTATCACAGCCTCACTGTATCATGGGATTTTTAAAAATATTATATTTAATTATTTATCACATATTTTTTGCCATATCATGGGATTTTGCCATACTGTATACGTATGTTGTTAAAGTTACATAAGTTTAAGAGTGTAGAATATGTTTAAGAACATAAGTAGTGTTTATAAAAGTGTGGAAAAGGTTAATAAGGAAGTGGGAAAGGTTAATAAGGGAGTGGAAATGGTTTATAAGTGTGTGGGAAGGGCTTATACAGCCTTAAAATATATATATAAATACTAAAATAAATGTAAGGTTCCCACTTCGCGGATTTTCACCTAGCATGTAATACCCAGGATAAGTGAGGGAACACTGTAATCCAAAACAGTTACCTCCTTTTCTAGCCTGTAATGACACTGAAAAGTTTGGTGAGTCCAGGCGAGCTGTTTGGGGAAATATTCCTATTCAAATTATGATTAGAGTCACAATTTGGTAAGAACAGAACGTAGGTGATGTCGTATTCTCTGGAGGTTTTCGTTTATTTTAGTTTATTTTTCCACTTCTCACTTATTTATTGTTGTATTCCCAGTGCTCAGTTGGTGCAAAAGTACATTTTAAATTGGAGATTTTGATTCAGTTTCTGTGTCTCTGGTATTGATGTGAGAGATATAACCAAAAGCACCGCATCATTTCTTAAAGCATGACTTCTCAAAGTAGAAAAGGAAAAGAAGGTGAGATATGTCTTTTATACTAACTTACAACTTAGGAAAATCAAATAACTGAAACTTAAAAAGCAGAGAGAGTATGGGAGAGTGGAATTAGCACAGTTTGGAAGAGGTGACTTAGGCTTCATATTGATTCTGCTGCCACTTAGTCATTATTTCATCATGGATGACTTGTTTTGCTTCAATTTTCTCATCTGTATACTGTGGAGTCATCCTGGGATTATTATAATGGTCAAATGAGTTGAAGATGGGAAAATGATTCATGGACTTTAAAGCACTGCTCCGTTTAAGTGTGACTCTGCCTTTATGCTCGTATGATGAAAAACATCTCCAGAGCGAGCCTTTCATGCCCGGTAGTTGATCACAAGTACACCCACTGTCCAGAGGACCATGCAAACATTTCTTATTATTTATTTCTGGCTGATTTGAAATCAGAGACTTGCCTATGTACTTGGCAGACTCCCCACTCCCACCGCCCTTCTTGTGGGTTTTCATTCTTTGAAGTTGTATCAGCAAGTTCTATTTCATCAAAAACTGCTATAACACAAAGTATTCTCTTCCTAATATGTCAGTACAGACAGCTTCTCAAAGTACCCCTTTGATATGTTAGTGTGCTAACAACCTATCTCCCCCACCAGGGGCAAGTGTGGGGAGGGACAGACCTGAGACCCTTGTCCTGGCTTGTGGGGCGTTATTATTAATAAATGTAAAGTAAGCAGATAATTTGTCAAGGCATTCCAACTTGAGTCATGCTCTGGTTCTAGTTATAAGAAACAGAGCATAAAAAAGTAAACTTGCTGCCATTGTTGATTTTCTTGCATTTAACGTTGAAATGCCACTTTTCTTAAAGCATTTAGAAAGCAGTTTTTAGAAATTGCTGATCATAAGTTGTTCCAAAGTAAAGCAGAGAGGAGATGGAGCTGCAGGAACCCATGTCAGCACATCCTGAGCTAAAAACAGTATCAGAAGACATAGAAATTGAGTTTAGTGCTCTGTTAGATTATACTATGTTGCTACCAAATATCTTTAGGGGTTGGTATTCCAGGGGAACAGGCAAAGTTATATTAATTTAAATAAAGTTTAGCTAAATAGAAATGAGAAGTTGCATAATTACAGCTGTTTCAGTATTCTGCCAACAGAAACGTTTTCTGCCTAGAGCGAATTCCCCGATGTTCATTCTAACTTTAATGACTCGCTTAATGGTTTTTATACTTCTCAGATAATTGAAGAACAATATGAAAATCATCACGTTATTGTGTATTCAAAACTGTCAAATGTATTGTTCCTTGTAGGCTGTTTCTATGCAAATCCCTTTCTTCACAAGCCAACCAGGAACTCAGTTCTTTCTTTCTGTTCATAAAGGAAGTGTGCAATGTATCATTATATATATATATATATATATATATATATATATTTAAAAAGAGGAAATGAAGGAGATAAAAGTATGGTAAATACCTTTTAAAATACATAAAAATGTGTTACAAACTGAAATCGAGCTATGAATAGACTAAATTTGACAATATCAGAAAAATGTTTTATGGCATCTTCAATTCAGAAAAGTTTGTCATCAAATCAAAAATCAATTCCTATCGACTAATAACTAGAGCCTAACGCTCTTCCTCTGTTAACCACAGCCCCTCACTCTGTGGTCCAGCTGACTTCCTTCCCACTTAAACCCACTACATTTTTGGCATCTTTCACTTATTTATACCCTTTATTCACATGTTGTATTTCAGCCCAAATGAATTATTTGTAATTATTCACAGAAAAAGCTTATGCTTTTTCAACATCTATGACCCCTTATCCTTTATTTACAAAGCTTTCGTACTCCTTACTTCACGCCCATGGTACTTTAATCGTGCTTCCTGCTAGGGAGCACAGTCTAGCGGATGGAGAGAGGGATGTACCTCCATGATCTAGATCTGTCTCCGCCCCATCCTGCGAAGGAGCACTCATTTGCGCAGGTGCTGGGTGTATTGGCTAAAATAGCTCACAGGTGAGGCCTTGAGGAATTCTCTTCTACTTAGGTAACCCCATTCCTCTTGAAGGTTGGTCCACTTGCAGGAGAGGTCAGCTCGCCCCAACGACAGTTTGAAACGGGAGTAGAAATGAAGCTTCCTTGCCCGAGTTGAGAACAATTTAAACTGCCTCTCCTTAGCTTCAGAGCTCCCTGAGGAAGTGGGTGAGGTCTCTGCTGCAACTGCATTTGAGTCCAGCCTTTCTCTCTACACAGTTCTGCTTCGCTTGTTTCTGGGTAGAGTGTTTCTGAGAAAACTCCCCAGAAACTACAGGCATACAAATCTCAGCTTCTGAGTTGGTTTCCTGGGGGAACTTAACACGCCATTTGGCACCAGAAGTGGTTTGAGGAAGTACATTCTGAAATGATACTTTGGCTGGGTTGCCCACTGGTTGGCTGGAAGTGAGAACCGTCTCGCCTGTGCTGTACTTGGGCAATTGCTTAATTTTCATCAGTGCAAAGAGATACAAGTGGAAGAGAATGCAAAGGTGGGTGAAATGTCTTACTTGAAAGAGGTTTGGGGTAAGAAGTGTTTATAAGGACTCTGAAGGTGGATGGCTAATGCTGAAGGCAATCAAACACTGGAAAAAGTTTATGAATGTATGAAGTCGATTAATCACCAATTTAAGTCAAGTGTGAAATCCAGAGGAGCTCTTGGACAGCAGAGTCAATCATCCCCTGCAACCCAGCAGAAGCTGAATAGCAGTTCTGGGTTTAATTATAAGGGAAATATGTGGAAGTGTGAAGCTGGCTGATAATTCAAGTTTACTCTGTCAAGGTCAGGTCCATTTTGGGGTTTGAGTGGGGCCCCTGATACTTTGGTTAGAGAGATCCAGGTTAATGCATTAAAAAACTTAAGTCCTTATCTACCCCGGAGACCCGGTTGGCTGACAACGGAACTATCAGAGAAACCAACTACACCTTCTACTGGCAAGGGAAGTCTCCGGACCAACCAAGACAGCACGGTGTTGGGTTCGCTGTGAAGAACACGCTTGTTAACTCCATAGAGCCACCCACAGGAGGCACAGAGAGATTACTTACCCTCCGATTGTCAACAACTTTCGGCCCAGTCAGCATTCTTAGCACATATGCCCCAACCCTCTGCGCCACCACCGAAGAGAAAGAACAGTTCTACCATGCACTGGACGAAGCGTTATCCAAGATTCCCAGAAGTAACGCTCTCTATCTCCTTGGAGACTTCAACGCAAGAGTAGGAGCCGACCACATGGCCTGGCCCACCTGCCTTGGAAACTTTGGGAGAGGAAAGATCAATGAGAATGGTCAGCGACTGCTTGAGCTTTTGTGTCACCACGGCCTGTGCGTGACAAACACATTCTTCAAGTGCAAAGAGATCCACCAGGTGTCATGGAGGCACCCCCGCTCCCGCCACTGGCACCAGCTTGACCTCGTCATCACCAGAAGAACGGATATTGGCAGCACCCTCCTCACCCGCAGCTACCACAGTGCAGACTGCGACACGGACCATGCCCTCGTGGTAAGCAAGGTGCGCATAATGCCGAAGAGGTTGCACCACTCCAAGATGAAGGGTCGCCCACGCATCAACACCAGCTGTGCCAGCAACCCAGTTAAGACCCAGCAATTCATCAACAAGATGGAAGATGCACTCGGCGAGGGAGTGGCGGCAGATGACATTATCGAATCCAATTGGCCACGTCTCCGCGACGCCATATACAACTCCGCCATTATTGCTTACGGGAAGAAAGAGCGGAAGAACGCTGACTGGTACGAGGCTCACTGGGAAGAAATGGAACCCGTGATCGAGGCTAAGAGGAAGGCCCTACTGGCTTACAAGGTCACGCCCACTCCCAGTACACTTCAAGCTCTACGGGCTGCCAGGAACAAAGTCCAGAAGACTGCCCGCCACTGTGCCAACACCTATTGGCTAAACCTGTGCAGAAGCATCCAGGAAGCCGCCGATATAGGCAACGCACGAGGAATGTATGAGGGTATCAAGAAGGCAACAGGCCCAATCCCCTCCAAGATCGCCCCCCTTAAGTCCAAGACAGGTGAGGTCATCACTGACCAGGAACAGCAAATGCGGCGGTGGACCGAGCACTACCTCAAGCTGTACGCAACGAAGAACACCGTAACAGACACTGCTCTTAACGCCATCCCAGACCTACCAGTCATGGAGGAGCTAGACACCCCACCTACTGCGGCAGAGCTCAGCAAAGCCATCGACCGCCTTGCTTGCGGGAAAGCACCAGGAAGCGAAGGAATCCCTCCAGAAATCCTGAAGAGCGGGAAACCAGTCCTGCTACAGCCGCTCTACCATCTACTCTGTCGCTGCTGGAAGGAGGGTTACATCCCCCAGGATATGAGAGACGCCAACATTATCACCATGTACAAGAACAAAGGAGACCGCAGCGACTGCAACAACTACCGGGGCATCTCTCTCCTCAGCGTCGTCGGCAAAGTATTCGCCCGGGTCGCTCTTGCCCGCCTGCAGACCCTTGCTTCCCGCGTCTACCCAGAGTCCCAGTGTGGCTTCAGAGCTGGCCGATCAACAGTGGACATGATCTTCTCCCTACGCCAGCTGCAGGAGAAGTGTCACGAGCAGCATAAACCACTCTACCTCGCCTTTATTGACCTCACGAAGGCGTTTGATCTGGTCAGTCGAAGCGGACTCTTCAGCTTGCTACGGAAGATTGGCTGTCCACCACATCTGCTTGCTGTGGTCATGTCCTTTCACGACAACATGCACAGCACGGTGTCCTACAACGGCGCAACCTCTGAGGCCTTCCCAGTCAGCAGCGGAGTAAAGCAGGGCTGCGTTCTCGCGCCTACGCTGTTCGGAATCTTCTTCTCCATGCTCCTCCAATACGCCTTTAAGGACTGCAGCGAGGGTGTCTTCATTCACACCAGATCCGATGGCAAGCTCTACAACCTGGCCCGTCTACGAGCCAAGACCAAAGTCAAAGAGGTGCTCATCCGTGAGATGCTCTTCGCCGACGACGCAGCTTTGACATCACACTCCGAAGAGGGACTCCAGCAGCTAGTCACTTGCCTTTCCCACGCATGCAAGGAGTTCGGACTAGCCATCAGCCTGACGAAGACGAATGTTATGGCTCAAGGCATGGGGACTCCCCCATGCATCACCATCGACGGATACACCCTGGAGGTTGTCAACGACTTCACTTACCTCGGGTCCACCATCTCGAGCTCTCTGTCAGTCGACTTGGAGGTCAACCGGAGAATCGCCAGGGCAGCCACAGTTATGGCCAGACTGAACCGGCGAGCGTGGAACAATTCCAGCCTCACTGAGAAAACCAGACTGCGCATCTACCAAGCCTGCGTACTCAGCACTCTCCTCTATGGCAGCGAGACGTGGACCACCTACGCAAGGCACGAAAGGAAACTCAACAGCTTCCACATGAGGTGCCTGCGACGCGTCCTGCATGTCGCCTGGCAGGATAAGGTCCCCAACACCGAGGTGCTGAAGCGAGCCAATATGAGCAGTTTGCATGCAGTTCTTAGCGAGAGACGCCTCAGGTGGCTCGGCCATGTCAAAAGAATGGATGCAGGCCGTATCCCCAAAGACCTCCTCTACGGCGAGCTAGCAGAAGGCCAGAGGATGACAGGGCGCCCAAAACTGCGGTTCAAAGACATCTGCAAAAAGGACATGACACAATGCTCCATCAATCTCAACACATGGGAAGTTCAAGCAGACGACCGCCTAGCCTGGAGGCTCGCGGTCAGGCAAGGTACTTCAGGCGCGGAGGCTGCGCGCAACGAGGAGGCGGTCCAGAAAAGATCGAGGCGGAAGCAGCGTCAGCAGCAGCAACAACAGCCATCTGCCTTCACCTGTACCAAGTGCGGCAGGGATTGTCACTCCCGAATCGGACTGCACAGCCATTCTCGGCGGTGCAGATAGACTCTCAAGAAGCTACGCCATCGTCTCTCGAGACGGACGGCTGCCGACGACGACGTATCTACCCCTGAACCCTCTGGGCCTGCAAATTTAGCCCATTCTTTCCAAATTAAAATTAACGCTCCTCCCTCACCTAAGGGATGCAGAGGGGATGTAAATGTCTCTACCTTCCAAGTCAACACCTAACTCGAAAGGGTCTACTCTCCTCTCCACTCCAGGCCACCGGACCAATGACTAAGGTAAACTTACAAAACATACTTGGCCAGGGACATTATGGGCATGAGAAGGGGAGGATAGGGATCTCATATTGAAGGGTACTGGGACCTAACATGAAGCCACAGTGCAGAATATATATGAATCTGGATCTTAAGAATGCTGCATCAAGAAAAACAAAGTTAGGTTAGCGGGAGTTTATCGATACGGAAACACTTTCCTGTGATATGGGTTTTAATGCCATGACAAACATTCTGGAAGATACAACTAACATGCTGCTAGGGTGAATGTGAAAGACTCCAACTTTTGAAAGCTCAGAATAAGTGATGGCCTACATAACTAAAGTAGCAAAGTAAGAAACACTGGAGCAGATGAGAGGAAGGGATCAAGCTGCTTAGGAATCTGACATGTTAGAGTGGATATAATATGTAAAACTAATAACCCCACGAGCCAGTTGTGGTCTGCAGAAGTTTGGAGGAGATGCTATTAAGAGTTAAGCTCCTTGAGGAGGAAGAGAAGACTGCCTGGTGGAAGCACATGACCTGGGCCTGGATCCGGAAGCTACCTATCTGGTAGTGAGCGATCTTCAGCACCTAAGGCTGCGATGACTTCTGCACTAACCCAGGGGCTGGAGCGAATTCCTGATCAGCTCGGCTACCTGGTGCTGAGTGAAGGCGCAGTGCTGGGTCGTCTGGGGATCTAGAGAATGATAAGCAGGCAGCCAGTGCCATCTCTGAGCTGGTCAGCACGGCCTGCAGTTCCCGGCTACACCACAGCATGAACATACCCTTTAAGCGCCTATCGGTGGTCTCTGGAGAACACATGCTACTGGTGACCGTGTCAGGACAGAGGGTGTTTGTGGTGAAGAGGCAGAACCAAGGCCGGGAGCCCATGAGCCTCGGATGAGGAAGATGCAGACTTCTTCTACCTTTCTTGGCCTGCTTCTAGAATTAAGGCTTTCTGTCCACCCTCTCCCCATAACCTCATTACCTGGAAAGGCAGAAGCTTGGTGACTGCACTGTGTTAAGGACAGTGAAGACAAACATGAGTCTAATGTTCTCATAAAAAAAAAAAAAAAAGAGTTAAGCTCCTTGATACTGTGAGAAATGAGAGGGCTGGAGAAGAAAGCATACAGGTGGAAAGCGACATGTGTTGCAATTGCTGTCATGTGTGGCAGGAATCAGATTTCAACCAGGATCCTGACCTGCAAAGAACTTACCAATAGTTAAAAGAAAAACGTCCCCAGGGGCAAGGCAAATGGAGGGGACAATAAGCAAATTGCTTAATTTGTATAAACAAAATAAATTAAGGAGTCTGAGGGCAGCTAAAAGCTCAGCCTCAGAAATGCTAGCTACCTACCCCTCTGTCGAGTATGTCAGCTGAAATCTTGTTTCCTGGTGAAAGGGAGAGGAGGGGGAAAGAAAAGAGAAGAGGAAGGAAAGGGGAAGGGGAGAGTTAGAAGGAGAAAGGAGAAAGTGATAGGTAAAAACCTTTGCCACAAATATACTCCTCTCTTCACCCAGGCAGACTAATGGAAGTTCTCATACAAGTTATTATTTATTTGCTTGCTTTCACTATCAAATGATTACTCTTCTCATGTAGATATTTTAAACCCTGAGAAATAAAGAGAGGCATAGAGGGTTGAATGGATTTGATGCTTTCTTTTTAGTGTAAGGATAGAAAGGCAACAGCTGTGCACTTTTTTTCCCTTATCACTCAGTGCAGATAGAGGCAGATATACATTATAAAGGAGTTATTTCTAAATGTCATTTGGGAGTCTTAAGTGTTCCCATAGAATGTATGTTATTATTTCATGGTTTCATTCCAAAGAAGACTTAATGAAACTGAAATACTATGCATTTATGTTAAGTAAAAACCAATATTGTTTTAATATTATCCATATGTGCTTAAAATATGTCTACAAATTCTTTGATACTTCTTTCAAAATGTGGAGCTTAGTCCTGCTCCCCTTGCATGTAGAATGGACTTAGTGACTTGCCTCTAATAAATAGAATATAGCAGAAATGACTATATGTCATTCTCTATAATAGGTCATAAAAGGCATTGTGCTTCCTTCTTGCTTTTTCTCCTACATTACTTACTCTTAGGGAATGTCATAAGGACACTTAAGCAGCCCAGTGAAGAGGTCCATGTGGCAAGAAACTGAGGCCTCTTGCAAACAGCCAGCAAGGACCTGGCCGTGAGTTCCCTGTGTGTGAGCCATCTTGGGAGTGGATCTTCCAGCCCTTCTCAAGCCTTCAGTAACTGCAGCCCAAGCTGACATGTGGCCATGCAGCCTCATGAGAAATGCTGAGCCAGAACTGCTCAGGTAAGCTGCTTCCAATTGTCTAATGCACAGAAACTAAGATAAAAAATGTTTGTTGTTTTAAGCTCTGAGTTTGTGGTAACTTTTATTACAGCAATAGATACCAAGTACACTATAATAAAATTATTTAATGATGACAATTTTTCACATTTTTAAATTAAGGCTAGAACTTATGAAAGAATCAGTTTAATTAGAAATGATTAAAAAAGGGGATGGTGCTCTGGGCACTATCGGGGCATTTATAATTAGGTGGAAGTTTTTTCCCTAGAAAATTATTTTTAATCATTGTGGAAAATTGTGTATATTTTCATCAATTGATTCACTGATTTCCTTGTTATTATGGGAAGTGAGGCAACCTTTGGGATACTGACTGTTATAGTATCATGGCCCGCTCTAGACCAGCAACTTTCAACCTTTTTCATCTCATGGCTCACATAAACTAATTACTAAAATTCTACAGTGCAGCAAAAAATATATATTTTTGCTAATCTGACAAGAATAGGTATAATTTTAATTGACTTACAAAAAATATGTAAAATAGTAATTTTCTATCCTTTTTGCTCCAATGTAATTTTTAAAAAAAAATCAGGTGCCTACATTTATATATAAGGATTTCTGGTACTGAGAATTAACCAATCAGCTGCCTATATTTATATATAAGGATTTCTGGTACTGAGAATTAACCAATCAGATGCAATCTTATTATGCAACGTATGGTTCAAGACAGGACATTCACACCAGATAGCTATTGTTACGTTGGCTGTTGTCTTTTTTTTTTTTAATTTGACAATCTAAGGGAAAAGATGCCAGTGCACCTGAGTAAATAGTCAAGTATTGCATGTTTTAAAAATTCTTATGACACACTGGTTGAAAATCACTCTAGACTGGTGATTGGTAGGTGAACAGCTGAGGCATAAAGCAAGTCCACAGCTATCATGGCACTTAAGTGCTCTCTTCCTGGAATGTTGGTATGATGTTAGACCTTTTCCCATTTGAACAAGGAAATTATTAGCACCACTCATGGAATAGGAGAATTGGATAGGAGAATTGCAGGGAATGAAGTAGAGAAGGTTAGGTGTGGGCACATAAGATGAGAGAAATTCAAATATAAAGGCCTGGAAGCAGAAGCACTTGGCCCATTCAAAATAATACAAAGAGCCTAGGACAGGTGGATGGCTGATACAAAGCTTGAGTGCATTATGATGAGAGATGAGATGGAAGTGTAGTTAATTTAACATCATCAGATTTGCTTCTTTAATAAGTTTGTGTTTTCAATAAATAGCGTATTGTGGGAAATGATACTGGAGAAAGATGGGCTTTGCTGTAATAGGCACATTCACTAAGGACTTTGAGCAAGAGATGTGCTAGGAATGACTTCAAAGCTGTTGGCCTGAGCCGCTGGGCGAGGAATGATGCCATTTACAGAGAAGGAGAACACAGAGAGGGCAGGGCCTTTTCATAGAAGTTGAGGGTTTAGAATCAAGTGTTTTCTTTTGACTCTATTGTTTGCTTATTTGTTTTTTAATATTTTAAATTAAATTGATTGGGGAACATTAATTAATAAAATTATATAGGTTTCAAGTGTACAATTTTATGATGTAGCCATCATCTGTATATTGTATTGTGTGTTTATCATCAAAGTCAAATCTCCTTCCATCACCATATATTGAGCCTTTTTATCCTTTACTACATTCCCTCACATCCCCTTTCTATCTGGTAACCAGCATACTGTTGTCTGTGTCTATGAGTTTTAATTTGTTTGCCTTATTTGTTTATTTGTTGCTATCAGTTTTACATCCCACATAGGAATGAAATCATATGGTTCTTGACTTTTTCCATCTGCCTTATTTTGCTTAGCATTCTATTCTCAAGATCCATCAATGTTGTCACAAGTGATGGTATGTCATCTTTTCTTATGGCTGAGTAGTATTCCATTGTATGCATGTAACACATCTTTATCCAATCATCTATTAAAGGACACTTTGGTTGTTTCCATGTCTTGGCCACTTTATAATGTTCTTATAACTGGTGCCTATTAACTAACATTCAAGACGATATATCTAGGAGGCAGATGGATATGTGAATCTGAAACTTGAAGGGGAAGTCTAAAGAATTATAAACTTTAATTCAAAAGTGTTGTGATAGTTAATTTTACATGTCAACTAGATTGGGTGTTTCTGTAAGGGTATTTTTGGATGAGATTAACATTTAAATCAGTGGACCCATTAAAGCAGATTGCCTTCCATATTATGAGTGGGTCTTGCCCAGTAAGCTAAAGGCCTTAAAAGAACAGGTCTTTTTAACTCTTTTCCCTGAGAAAGAGAGAATTCTTCCTACCTGACGGCCTTTAAACTGGGACATTGGCTTTTTTTCAGCCTTCAGACTTAAACTAAAATGCAGATTCTTCCTGGGTCTTAAGCCTGCTGACCTCAGGCTAGAAATAACCTATCAACTCTCCTGGATCTCCAGACTGCCCACTCATCCTTCAGATCTTGGGACTTATTAGCCTCTAGGATCACATGAACCACTTCCATAGATACATGAAAGAATATATATTTATGTATGTGTTTATTTCTCTCTTTCTATATACATAATGTCTGTGTGTATATAGATAGATATAGATATAGATACAGATATATATATATAGAATCTCTTTTTCTGGAGAACCATGACAAAACAAGTAAACACTCATGAGGATAAAAACTGTTGATGACAGGGGTATTTTCATCTATTCTGTTCACTGCTTTATCCCTCGCATCAGCACAGTGCATAGTATATAGTACATGCTCTATAAATATTTGTTGAATGAGTGAATATAAAATACTTAGTTATCTTATTAACTTTTATTTAATAAAAACAAAATCATCTTTGTGGAAATAAATCATCATGCTCTATATTGACACAAAAAGAAATGTCTCCTATGGGACCACATAGAAGATTATGGAATGTAACAAACATCAGTAATATTCTAAGAGTTGAAAAAGAGTTCCACAGTTATTTCTTACCAGGTTCCTTTAAGTATTGATCAATGACATCAACACAGCACAGAATGAAAGTGATTGTATTGAGGTGGGAATAGTCACTAAGATTAAACCAGGCACTAAGCTCTCAAGTGGGGCTCCCTCCAAAAGATTTTAAAGTGTTAAATAAAGGACAGTTACTGGCAATCCTCCATAAATACTGGTTCTTTCAGCAGTGGTTTGGAAATTACTGAGTGGAAGTGAGTTTCATGTTTAGGTCTTCCATTGCCAGGTAACCTTAGAACTATGTATGTTAAAATAAACAAAATAGAGTAAACTGACAGTCACTTGTAAAAAATCATGACTATCTTAAGGATACATAAGTAAATAAAAATTGAATGAGACTGAGCAGAACTATAGGCCAGGTCAAACTGTTTTTGAAAAATAAGTTTAAATTAGCCATCACTCAGAAAAAGAATAAGTATAATCAGAAAATTGCACAATTCCATGTTTTACATTATGCAGGCATGAATAAATGGTACAAGCTGATTTGCTTGTTCCTGGATACCTAAGTTCCTTAAAAAAGAGAGAGTGAGAAATCCTTAGATATCATATCATTTACTCCTATAATATATTTTTAATATGAGATTAATCTTTTTCCAAATCAGGTCATTTCATGAGCTAGGGAAAAAGTTATATGCCAAAGGGAAATTGTTTTTTTTTTTGTTTGTTTGTTTTTTTAAAAAGAAATAGAATGAAAAAAAAAAAAATAACCCACCCTGACTAATTAGGGAAAAGGCTCTGAGAATAGGATGAGTACACTGTTTAATTTTTTTTAGCTTCATAAAAAATTTATTCAACCTTTATATGAGCATGTAGATGTCATTTTAACCCTTATAAAAATACCATCATCCTTTTTTCAATTTTATGGATTAAAAATTTCTTCTATTACATGTGATATTAAGCTTTTAAAACATGTTTATTAACTACTTGTATTTTGATAAATTATATAGTCTATCCCTATGATTTTCCATGTTTTAAAGTCCCATGTTGATCATTTTTAGTTATGAAAAACTGAGAAGGAAATCCCAATTAACAGAAGTACAGTAAAAGTTCAAGTCACATCATACTTATTATAATGGATGAATAACATACCTCATTCTTTGACCAAAATGTGTGCTAACGAATATTGTACAAAACTGACTACAATCAAGTTAGGCTTCTTGTTGGCATCCCTTGCCATAATGATCTACTTAATACTCATAAAGCAATATGCAATAAAGAAAATAGGAAAAAAGAATTAAATTATCATTATCCAAGAAAGCTCTTCCTGTATTATAAAATTTTATAAAATAGCAAGCCATTTATCAGAATATTTTGAACATCTGCTATATGCTGCCATTCCATGTTAAGTTAGCTGTTGTAAAAAGAGAAGTGAATGTAAATTTTCATCATGTATGTCCTTTAATCAATGATGTGAACAAAAAACGAATCCCATAGTTAACATCTTCATTACAAAGTGGAATTTACTTTTTAAATTAAGCTTACTGAAGTAACACTGGTTAATAGTATTATATAAGCTTCAGGTGTGCAATTCTATAATAAATCATCTGTATATTGGTTGCATTCTGTGCTCACCACCCAAAGTCTGCTAACCATGTATTTGACCCCTTTTAACTGTTTCATCCTCCCCCAACCCCTCCTTCCCCTGTGATGACCATCATACTGTTACCTGTGTTTATGAATTTGCTTGTTTCTTTCTGTTTTATATCACACAAATGAGTGGAAATCATATACACAATGGAATACTACTCAGTCATAAAATATGATGAAATATTGCCACTGTGACAACACAGATGGATCTTGAAAGTATCATGATAGGTGAAATAAGTCAGGTGGGAGAGGACAAGAACCACATGATTTCACTCATACATACATGGGATATAAAGCAGAAAACCTAGAGTGGAATTTAAAGTTGGAGGTTATAAATAAATATGTGTTTAGCATTACTGATATCCATGCATTTAATCGGCAGTAGACTTTGATCTGGAACACTGAATGGAGCAAGTGGAATGTAAAATTAGTATAAAGTGTGATAGTATCTACCAGAGTTGATTGTGTTTATTGGCCATTAATAATAGAAACTGAAAAAGTGCCCAGAATATAGTATTGTGTGCTGTAGCAACCTAGAGAGGTGACTTTTTCTTGAGAAAATAAGTCATTGATTTAGAGGGAAAAAAAATAACTTCTAAAAAATTGACCAATTTAATATGAGCAGTTTAAAAAGTTGTACATGTATATCCCTCTTGTTAAGTATTCATGAATGATGATTCCATTTAACTTTGTTTTAATTGACACGCAATTCTGACAGTGTCCAGAAAATCACTCATTAAGATCCATGGATCATTAGCCTTAGAAAATGTTATGTTTAGAAAAGTAAATTCAGATGTTTTAATGGTGCTGATTAATCAAACATTAATTTATTGCCTTCATATAATGAGGCTTAGATCTGTAGGAGAGTGTGTGCAGGCTAAGGAATAAATTGCCATGTATCCTTAAAGCAAATACATACAACAGTAGATATTATATTTCATTTTGTCCAGAGTTAATGTGTGAAAATAGAAACAATCATTTATTGAAAACCACCCATCAACCTGCTATTAAAATAAGTCTGATTTCTAATACATAGTCACTTGTTTCATAATTAGAAAATGCTATTAGGGAGTGGTTTATTTGTAACATACTTTAGGATCTTTTTATTTAGATCCACAGAAAGTACATAAAATAAGTTAAGAATATGTTCTGATTAAATCATTGTAACTATGATTGAAGTTTAACACAAGCTGCACAATTCAGGGAAGATTCCAGGGCAAAGCTGTAAAGGAGAGAAAAATGAAGTTCTGATGCTTCTCATAGTAGGAATTCTGGAAGTTTTGATACTACAGGACAAACATTGATGTGCATTCTAGTTTTTCTTTTGTTTTCTTTCTTTTTACACTCTCACCAATACCACCATGGTACCATAGCCAGTTATTGGACATTTTGTGTCCTAAAGGTTTAGATTCTAATGCCTGTCCACATAGAGGTTTCAGCAAAATTCCATTGTATAAAGGAATGAATCAATCAATCAGATAATCAAGTAATGCACCTTTGGTTCTAATAGTTTATGATGACATTGTCTGTTACTATAAATGGTTTTATGTCACAAGTTCAAAATTCAAAAATAGCAGTGATGTATAATTTGCTATCTCAAGATCATTTCATCAGCCTGTATTATAACCACCCCCAACCCCTGCCATATCCTTTGAATAGGGTTGCTGCTCTGCTCACTTTCTGAGATGGCATTGGTTTGTTGATTCAATCAGAATAAGACTATTTCCCTGACACTGTGGTTACTTCAGGGGTACATTGTCTGAGTAGTTCCAATTAGGGAGAAACTCAGGAATGCTGCTTTTCTATAAAGTGTAGGGAAGCACTTGAGCATGTGGGCTGATAGCTGCTGGCAGTCACTTTGGGGGTCACAAGGGAAATCAGATGGTGGGTAAGTTGAACCACAGAAGTGAACTTGTTAAAATGTCTGAAGAAAGCAGAAGCCCTGATTCAACATTGTAAAAATGATCTCCCTCTGGATTTTGAAGTTATGTGATGAGAAAAATTATCTTTAGTGTTTAAATATGTTTGAGTTACTTTTTTATTTGCACCTGAAAATAATATTTTAAATGTATATGATAAAATTGGGTCTTAACCCTAGCCTGGAGAAAAATGAGGCAGCTGACCCGAACATAAAGTGAGAAAATGTACTATTATATTTTATTAGGATTGAAAACACTCAAAGTAAAAGAGCATAGAAAATTCAATATCTACATCTTTTAAACCTTTTTAATGTGTAATAGGAGCAACAATAATAAGACTACAAAAAAAAAGAAAACAAGAATTATGTCTTAATTAACTATCACAAAGTTATAATGTGAATCAAGAACAGGAACATTCCTAGAAACCTTTATACTCCCTCTTTCAATCACTAATTTCGAAAATTTTGTCTTGAATTAACAAAAGATTTAAATGAAAGTATATTATGTATATGTACATTTTATACTCCCTAACTTCACCAGTAATACAGGGTGGGGCAAAAGGAAGTTTAAGTTGTTCATATGGAAAATAATACAATAATTAATAAATAATAATACAAAAATAAACTTTGTGTTTTATATACTCACTACTGTAAACCTACTTTTGCTCCACCCTGTATTTGAGGTATACAATTTTGTGTAATAATATGCAATACAACAAGTAAAGAACAAAATTAAATAAAGAATATAGATTATAAGAACAAATGTCAAAAAAGAAGTTTAAGATTTTATATTCATTCACAAAGTGTCAGAAAGGCAACACATTTGGCTTTATTCTTCCTAGGTGCCAGAAAATAGGGAAAAAAATCAATTTCAAAATAGATCATTCTCTGAAGAATCATAGCTAACAGGGAGTACCCACTCACTCTGTGTCAGAGATTTTTACAGATGCCTTGTGTACTTAATATAATTTAATATTTTCAACAGTTGTACAAGGTAAGAACTAGTTTCGCACTCATTTCACAAAGGAGGAAACAAAGTCATCAGCACATAATGGGTGGCCACAAGATTTGGATCCAGGCTTTTTAGCTTCAAAGCATCCACTCTTGACCATTGGACTTACTGCCTCTGTGATAAAAGACAACTTGCTGCTTAGAATGCAGATTTACTGACAGATGGGGCACTGCTGCCATCTGTCCTCATAAAGGGTTGACAGTAGGACAGTGTCAATCTTCAATGGCATCCATAAAGCATGTTAAAAGGCAGTTTTCCTAAGACTGTTTCCATATTATTAAATGAAGCCAATGATGAAGCCTCATTCAAATTTTTAAAAAAATCTAGAATTCTCCATTTGCTTTACCCAGGGATAACAATAAAGACTGATAATTGCATATTCTTCATAAAATTCTGCAGGAATAATATTTCCCACCTTTGAGTTATTGATAATTCAAGGTTATTCTCTTTTTCAAGAAACAGAAGTGAAGTAATTCTGTAGCACCAACTAAGTAGATGCCCAGGTTAATACTCATTCATGTGGAGACAAGACTTAATACTTTTAAAAATTAAAGTGTTTTCTCAGGACATCAACCAGAAGTCAACTTCCTCATGGAGGCAGACTAAAGTAGGATTGAAACCCAACAAGTATTGCTTTTCTTTCTTTTTTTTTTTTTCAGCACTTGACCAGTCTCTTCAATATGTCGATATGATTTGAAAATTAAAAAATTTTTTCAATTGCAGTTAACATACAGTATTAGTTTCAGGTGTACAACATAGTGATTAGACAATTATATAACTTATGGTGTGATCATCTTGATAAGTCTAGTACCCACCTGATGCAATACACACTTATTACAATATTATAAGCAATATTCCCTCTGCCAAAGTATTTGGTAAATACTTCACCAAAAAGTATTTAAGTAGTAATTTATGTTACACTCTTAAGAGTTCAAGTTGCTTGTACAAGTCAAAAAACTCCAAGATAAAAAGTACGTTGTTGCCTGTGCTGAGGATTCCTTAAGAAGCCTGTAGTAGCACAAATGTTATAAATGGAGAAAAAGGCAGCACTAAAACATAAAAAGTACAATAAATTCTGTTAGGATTGAAAGAAAAGTAAAACTAACATAAATATCCTGGACTAATACAAATTTTACAAGACAGGTGAACTTTTGGATTTACCTACAAAGATACTTAAAACCTTGACTTAAAGTTTGTAAAATATCATGCTTTTTCCGAAAATTGAATAGCAACTGCATTAAAATGCAAGCGTATCAACATTACTAAGTTAAAAGATTCTGAAATTTGTGGCTCGCTATAACATTAAAAATAAAAGCCAGACAAATATTTGAACATTTTCAAAGTGCAAAATAATTATGCTGGGACCCTGCTTAGGAAGCAAAATCTGGTACTGAAAGCTTCCTGACAATAATTCAGTGATTCCACAAATAAAGAAGGAATTGTATGACAAGGCTTTATGTGTAAGTTTTATTTGAGATTACTTTTGAGAAATGCTTAGTATTTTTGCCACTGAAATGGAACGAGGAAGGGCATCAGAGAAGAGAGAAAAAACATATCCCACTGTGTTATAATTAGCTACTTCCTTGTTTGGAAATTCCACTAAAGTACTGAACTAGAATTTTGAATACTGTGCTCCTTACTGCAGCTCCAGCAGTGAACACAATTCTTGGTACTTAAGATGTGAATATTGGCTTAAAGAACAAAGGGCCATGTAAGGAGGAAATTGCATAGCAAGGTTAGAGAAAAATGAGTTACTCAGTTACTTAAGGCCAATGTACACACACACAGGAGTAGTAAGATCAGGCTTGAGAGGTTAGCTTGACCTTCTCTGTGGCCTTAAATGCCAGCCAAAGTTATTAATAATGGATTCATTATGGGTATAGCTATTCTAGATGGATTATATGTGACTAAAGGTAGACACTGATAGAGTAACTTTAGTTAATAGTTTTAAAAAATGCTGTAAGACATCAAATTTATAGAATTGTTGCATTTATCTTCTTTTCAGCCATCTGCTGTGACTGTAAATCAAAGTTAGTAATAACTTCAAAACACTTGGGCAATCAATAATCATGTCAAGAAAAAATAAAATAAAGGAGAACATCAAAGTTACACAATATGAAGAGACTGCTCTAATTCTGTCAACTCAGAACTGCTAGAAAATTAGTGATCTAGGTTTATTTACAAGCGCAACAGAACTCACAAATCTGATGCAAACTTGAGTTTGCAACTGCAATTTTGACTGACCATAGGACAGAAATTAATTGCTGTTAGATTCCTTCAAGAAATTATAATTTAGATGTTGTTTTCCTTGGGAAAGATCAAGATTTAAGGTTTATTAGCATTAATCACTGAAGTTCTTAATACAAAAGTGTGAAAACAAGACAATTAGAAGATTTCATTCTTTTATTCTAACATGACATCATCTATTCTCTGACAATAAGATGAATTTAGGATAGCTATTCTCTCTTATTGGTCAACTTTGGACCTCAAAGGCCCGGGAAAAGTCAGAACAATAGCTGTACTGTGACATCCCATTTTATTTGATAATGTAAGCCATATTCAGTTTGACCAACGATAACTTATTTTGAGACTCAGAATTTCACAGAAATCCTGAGAAGAGAATTACAACTATTTTTAAGATAAATCTTATCTTAAAAAGATCATAGGTCTTTAAAGCTTATTATTTCAATAGGAGAATTATCATATTTGTATGATAACTGTACAGATCTCTGCCTTTGATATTATGACAAATATAAGATAAAGTCTTGTTTTGTTAGGATCTTTAGCCAGTACCCTCATTTATCATTCAGATCCAATTATTATGGTATGACACATGTTTTTAGCACTTCAATGACATTACTCTTTCTTTGAAATTATCTATCCTTTTCTCCATTATATTTGTACTCTATTAATTTTATTATGTTAATATTTTTACTTTCCATACAATTCTTTTCATTAATAAAGTAAGTTCTTTTTACCAGTGGGAGGCCAAATAGGTCAGGTTTATTTTCATAATTGATTTCTATATGGCCATTACTTGACAATGTGATCTCTTTGGTAATACTTTGTTTAGAGAATCTTATTACCAAGCATGTGCCAGGGTCTAGAAGAAACCATTATTAAATCTCTCACCTGGCTTCTGTATCACACAGTTGAAGTGTGTTTGTTAACATCGCCATTGCTTCCTTGTCATTAGCTTCATAGTTCATAAACAGGGCATTCTTCATTTATCATCTCACTTTCCATTTATCATTTCTATGCCAAAATAAAGAACATGTAAATCAAAATATATAAACATCTTAAAAGGCAATGAGATGAGAAATGAGAAAATATACTTGAATATCAGGTCTTTGGAGGTTTAATTCAATGAACTTGATATCAGAAAGAAGATGGAAAAATTAAATAGCAAAATAATATACTTCAATGTAATTAATAAGTGAATTTATGCTTTATCTTATTCTTAATGATCTATGAGGTAACTGTAAAGATATATTTAGAAACTTCTAACAATAATATGTTAGATCTTTAGATATTGACACACTCACACTCACGGTATATAAAGTAAAACCAGGAGAGGGTATGTATTTAATCAAGGTCCAAAGCTAATATACACATACTTGTAGCACAATCTCTTTTAATCATTTAGGGCCACTTTAACAAAAATACTATAAGGAGGGTGGCTAATATATAATAAACATTTATTTCCCTTGGTTCTGCAGACTTGGAAGTCCAAGATAATGGTACTAACAAATTCATGATCTGGTGAGGTGAGGGCCCCGCTTCCTCTTTGATGTTTATCTTTTCACTGTGACCTCCCAAGTTGAAAGAGCAAGGGAGCTTTCTTGGCCTCTTCTATAAAGATGCTAATCCCATTCATGATAATTAATGCTAACTTCCCAAAGCCCCTACCTCCTAATCCCATCACCTTGGAATGAGAGGACTTTAATGTAGGAGTTGAGGGGATGGGGTACAAACATTCAGAACATAGCAGTGTCCTTCACATTTACCATAGAGTATTGTTTTTTTGTGGGCCAGGTCACAAATTGAGCTTTAGATGTCTACAAATCATTGTAACAAGAAACACACGGACAGTTACCCAATCCCCAGTTTTTGTACTTTAAAAACCTATTGACTACTCAAGTGAAGCACACATATTCCTGTCAAAACCAGAAAGGAATTTTTTCTAAGGGTTTACCCTAAGGATGACTTGTAACATTCTTGTATAGTGTCCTCAATAACTTCCTTTCAGCTAACACATCTGTGAGCCTTATAGGTCTATTTCTTACAAGGCTGCTTAATGTAGGTCAATAGCATCCTGATAGGCAAATTCAGAAAAAGCAATTAGCTTTGTTTCACAAAAGAGCTCATATAAGCTGGTAAGAAAATACAGTGTAAGTATATTTAGCTATGTTTTATTATCTGGGGAGTTTTGAAGATCCAGGGCCTTAGTCAAATTGCTTTATAATACTATTTTCCTTAACACTCCCTGTAATTAAAAGTGTATTTGCCCTGGCTGGTATGGCTCAGTGGATTGAGTGCCAGCCTGCAAATCAGAGGGTCACTGGTTTGATTCCCAGTCAGGGCACATTCCTGGGTTGTGGACAAGGTCACCAGCTAGGGGTGCACAGAGGCAACAACACATTGATGTTTCTCTCTCTCTTTTCTCCCTCCCTTCCTCTCTATCTAAAAATAAATTTAAAAGACCTTAAAAGTGCATTTTTTTAGTTTAGGTACATTATGTATAGAATAGTAAATAAAGTCTAAGAGGCAACATTAAAGTGAATTTTAAATAAAAACTTCATTTTAAATTAGTAGATTAGGAAGATTCTAAAATAATGTATCTGACATAAGTACTTGAGAATTATGATTTAAAGTACAATAAAATAATATAAAATCTATATTGTTGTGCCCCAAAACATTCCTACTGTTTTCATTGTCACAATAAGAATATTTCCAGAGGAGGAGCAATCTAAGATTTGTTATGCCCTTAATAGGTTCCTCAGAACTTATATACTATTTCTTCTTAATTGTTTAAGTAGCCACCCTGGCTGGTTTGGCTCCGTGGATTGAGCGTCGGCCTGCGAGCTAAGTGTCGCTGGTTCGATCTTCCAGTCAGGGCACATCAGAGAAGGAAAACTCTGACTCCAAAAAACCTCCGCTGCCTTGCGGCATACCTCTTCAGGGGAAAGGCTAAGGGAGTAAACCCTGACAGAAAATCCGGAGCCGGAGTCCCTAAGGCGGTTTGACGTTGTAGTCAACACCGGCAACTCCTGCGGCGCACCTGAAGCCAAGCTGTATTGACTCTGTCTTTCCCTTGGACCCTTCAGCTGCGAAGAGAGGGGGGGGTCTGCTGCATGGGCAACAGCAGACCCTCCATATCACCCTGCCCAGGCTCTGTAGCTTCAGCTTCACTGGAGAGGACACTCCAGCGTCATCGCAAGATGTCGATTCAACACGGGAGGAGACAGATACCGTGTCACTCCCGAGTCGGACTGCACAGCCATTCTCGGCGGTGCAGATAGACTCTTAAGAAGCTACACCATCGTCTCTCGAGACGGACGGCTGCTGACGACGACGTTTAAGTAGCCGTATAAGGCAATTATCATCCTTATTTTAAAAGATGGCACTTACAAGTTCTAGTAATACAGCTAAGTGACATGAGTGCTAAATGGCAAATTCTGGTTCAACAAGGTCTAAGACTCCAAAATTTGTGCTCTTTCCAATATGCCAAGCTGCCCACGAGTAGCTTTACCAATGTTGTTCTCAGATCATTTTGTTGTTTGCTAGTTACCTGCTTCCCATTTTTTACAAGGTGTGGTCTAAATTAACCTATGAATGAACATATGTCCCTGTTAGAGAAGAAGAGCAAGTCTACTTCACGGATACTCTCATTTGCTCGTTCAAGAGAATTTATTAAGCACTGTCCTGTTTCAGGAACTGTAGAAGGAAAAAAATCCCATGGACCTTTTGGTCTAAGTAGGGATTGTTACCGTTTTCTATCTTTTAAATTTGAGGTGTAATTGATATATAACATTGTATTAGTTTCAGTTGTACAGCATGATGATTCAATATTTGTATATATTGCAAAATGATAGCCACAGTAAATTAAATCTATTTAACATTCATTATCATACATAATTACAAAATTTTATTTTCTTGTGATGAGAACTTTTAAGATTTACCTTCTTCACAACTTTCAAATATGCAGTACAGTGTTATTAACTAAAGTCACCATGTTTTATGAAATTGATACTATTGATTATATTTTGATCATTTATTGATCATTTACTACATGCATGTTCCCATGCTAAGCACTTTCCCTGCCTTATTGCTTTTAATCCTTAAAACTCTACAAGTTGTGTAATATCATTATTATTTTCACTTTCCATATAAGAAAATGGTGGTGTAGAGGGTTTGAGGAACTTTTTCTAAAGTTACAGTTAGCAGTTGCATTGGTCAGCTTTTGTTGCAGCAAAAAAAACTGAAAATCTCAGAGAATTACACCACTGTTATTTCTTACTTATGAATCTGTGGATAAACTTTGGATGGGCTTGTCTGGTAAGTGGTGCTTGTCTGGATTCAGCTGGGCTTGTTGGTTGGATTCAACCAACCAGACTGTTGTTTGAATTCAGGTCTTCCCTGAAATAAAGATCTACAGTCTGAGTCATACTCTTCTCAGGCAGAAAGGAAGGAGCTCAGGGGGAGAGGAGAATTGCATGAGGGGAAGTGAAAAATTGTTACTTGCACTTACATTCCGGGGTCATAGTAAGTCCCAAATCAATTAATCAGGGAAATATTCTCTGTCTACCTTGAGGCATAGCAAAGATGGAGAGGGAAGGAAGAATTGACTACATTAGGCAACAGCACTGGGCTTCAGACCCAGGACTGTCTAAATTTAAACCCTGTTGCTTTAACTATTCTAAATAAATAGGAATCTAATTTATCTTCCCTTGGGTTTATGACTAGAAGTTTTTGAATAAAGCTTCCAGAGAAGGATAAATTTGCTGAACTTTTTTTCAATAAGTGATATAAATTTACGAAAAAAGCATGTACTTATAGATAAGACATACAAAAGATTATCACCTGTTAACTATGGTAGTAAAATCCTTGTTAATCATTTGGCAGATACTGGATGCTTTTCTGTAGTGCATAAACATTCTATTTTTTGCAGCTTTCCAGAAACCACAATTATGTCCTCAAAGATACAAACTGTTCAGTAGTATATTCTGATACTTTAAATCAAAGACATAGTTCTATATAAATGTAGGGGGCTATCACTTTAAAACTGTTGGTTGACCTGATGAATAATGTTATCAGAGGACATTTCCACTAGCTTTGATAAATACCCACTGAAATTTACACCACCCAGAGAGACACCACCTGAACCAGATACTGCTGGGGGTCATGCAAAGTGTTGTAGGCCCCATGTATAGCAATTCAGCAGTATCTATCCAAGTTGCAAACCTTTCGTTTCAGCCATCCATTTCTGGGAATTTATATCGCCAGGTCTGTCTAGAAAAAGTTCAAGCCTTTGTTAATATAACAAGAATAGTTTGCGTGACATCAGTGTAACCTGGCAGCCAAGAAGAGTGGCCTGGAATGAGCCTGCGTTAACAATGATGACTTCAGTGTACTAGTCAGTGGGGGTGGTAGATGTCGGTGAGTGAGCATGTGTACTGTGTGGCTGTCACATTCAAAACAATTGAACCAGTAGAGCAACAAATCTGCATCACATTTTCCATTAAGCTTGAACGTTCCTATGTGGAAACTATTCAGATGATTCAGGAGGATGCAGCTTTGGGCAACTGGTGATTGGCAGCTTCATCACAACAATGCTCCTGCTCATGAATCACATCTCATGCAGAGTTTTGTGGCGACATATCAAATCACCCAGGGGACTCAGCTCCGCTACATCCCAGATTTTGTGCCCTGTGGCTTCTGGGTTTTTCCAAAACTAAAATCACCTTTGAAAGGAAAGAGATTTCAGACCATTGACGAGATTCAGGAAAATACGAAGGGGCAGCTGATGGTGATTGAGGGAACTCTGTGAGGTCCCAAGATACCTCCTTTGAAGGGGACTAAGGCATCATTGTCCAATGTACAGTTTTTCTTGAATCTTTTGTCATCTTCAATGAATGTCTATTTTTCATATTACATGGCTGGATACTTTATCGACAGACCTCATATATGACAGAACCAATGCATAAGACTATTTGTCACAACATTATTTGAAATAATACAAAATTTGAAATGACACAAATGTCCATCAAAAGGGTACAGTTTAAGTAATTATTAAATACAGTGCAAAAATGATGAGAAAATGCTGTTATTATATGGAACAATTCAAGATATAATTTTAAGCAAAAAAGCAAGGGGCAGAACAATGCATATAAGTTTTATGTAAGGAGGGTAGATGAATCAGAAAATATGTTTGATTTGTTTGGGAAAGATGCACAGGAACTAATACAAATATGGAGCAGATAGAGACAGAGTTGAGAGGGAATGTTTTTTACGCTATACCTTTTTGTGTTGTTCAGATTTTTGAACCATGTAAGTAAAAGAAAGGAAAATTTCATTATCTAAATCCTAATTCCAGTACCAAAACAATATAATATAGATTACGGGTTTTATGGAGACTTTATATACAATAAGTTCTTTTTTTGAAAAATATATCCTAGCTCTATTGTCATGAAGGAAAGCTCTGTTCTATATGCTTAACTATTGCTTTAAAATTTTTTACCGTATACTCTTGTTAGGGTATGTAAGCTTTTCTAAACCCCAGAAACATTTTACTTTCTCTGGTCATTGGCAATTCTTGTAAAAACTATGTAAGTATTTCATCTTTATTGGCATTTGGATTTATGTATATTTTTATAATGTCTGTCCTTGTCCAAAATCAGGCAAAGAAAGCAGGTGAGTTCTTGAATTCCAGATAAGTGATGTATCTGAGAATGTCTGGAGGAGCAGGGCCCATATTCCAGAAATCCTTCTAACAGTAGTTTCTCAGCCCAGCCTGGGCAGCTTGGTCCAGATCTTATTTTTGAGGTTTAAGATTGTAGTTTTAACACCAAGCAGCACATTCTAGCCTAAGAGTGGAACAAATAAATAACAAAGATGTGGACAGAGTTTACCCAAGGTGAAATATAGTTCTTAAATAAGTGACATGTTAAATTCCATAATATTCATAAATGTATATAATTGAATCAGTCCCAAACATTAAGAAGTGCTTCTAATTCCACTGTATGGATAAATAAAGTGAAATACCTTGGATAGAAAAAATCAGCCAAACAAAGGCTGATTTCCAGCTGTTGCTGGGGACAACTCTTGATGTGTCTGTCATGTTTCTGCATCTCCTACAGCAGAGACACTGACTACCTTTATTCCAGACCATCTTTTCAAGGATGTTTGTATGGTGACCAGCCTTGGAATGTAGAGACAATGTCTCTCTCCAGAGCAAAGCGACAGGCACAATTTCCACCTTTGCTTAGGTGGGAAGGAGCCTTCTAATTAGAGGAATGATGAGGTATCGCCCTCCTTGGGCCTGCAGTTCCTCTTTCAACTACCTTTCCTCCCATGCATGAAGTCTGCATCTCATCCCAGTTCCTTTATTACGGTAATACCCTTGACTCCCCAGTGCTCCAACACTTCAGATAATCCTTTCTCCATCAAGACAGCTCTGCTTCTAGCTAGTTCTGCTTTGTGAAGAAAAACTTCCAGCATTTTCACTTTATTCCTGTGACAAAGTCACTGAAACCTGTGCTTCTTTCTCTTTTGGAATTGACTTTTTTTTTTCTGTGTCAGGTACTGGGGTATACTTGTTCACAGGGGCCTCTGCTAACCTCCATTTGCTGGGCAGGGTAGCTCTTCACTCTGGCACGGGAGGATCTCCATCCTGCCTCTGCTCCTTGATGCTCTCCTGATTTGAAACTCCCAGGGGCCTCTATTTCTTCAATTGGAGCTAAATTATTCTTCTGCCTCTTTCCTGGGGCCTGAAACTTAGGAATCCAGGGCTCCTGGTGTTCATCAGTGCGTCTGCTGTCCTCCATGTGATCATACAACATCTGGGAAATGGCCAAGTCCGGTGGGAACAGTCTGAGGGTGGGACTCTGAGGCATTGGAAGCAGAGCTATCTAAAGTTAAGAGGGCTCTTCAAAGGTACAGCCTGTGGCTTGTTGTGCAGCTGTACCTATAATGGCAGCTTTAATTTCTCAGCAAAATGTTCTGTAAGAAATGGCTTTGCTGGATATTCTTGGTATAAGGAAGCATGCTTTGACCTCCTGAGTCACTAGACTATTCATATTTCCATTTAGATTTTGGGAGTTTCCTGATTCGCTGACTCTCAGGATATCTCTCAATTGTGGTCTAGGATCTGGGAACTCAGCCTTAACTATCTCCCTTGATCTTTTGACCCTTCAAAAAATTCTTAGTTTCATCTCTCACGTCCTTACCCTCTGGGAATATTGCTATTCTATTACCAGTCTCCTGGGACATAATTTTCACTCTTATTAGTTGGTACATTCCCCATTATTGTTTGACTTATAGGCAGCCCTGAACTGCCTCCATTACCCAGACAGCAGCATAGTCCCACTGTGTTGTGTTTCGGCAACAATGATGGATACAAGGACATGAAGAGTTTGTGGTCTCTTCCTGTCTGAGAGGTCTGTGAATCCACGGCCAATATCAGAAAGCCACCATTTCAGGGCTCTCTGTTCTTCTCAACAGGTGAAGGGGCAGATGGAGGACTAGCCAGGGCAGGGACTAAATGTTTTATGATCACCTGTCTTCCAGATCTGCTTGAGGATTTGTTCCAAAGAGCCTGGTGACTCAGTTGAGCTTTCTACTCTGGACAGATGGTGAATAAGGAGTGAATGGCAGACTAGGGAAGGAGCTGGGATTGGGCCTCTCTCACCAAAACAGTTTATGGATTTAAGTCCCTTTTATATGCATACTTGTGATTGAATTCAGGGTTCACCCAGATAATCCAGGATTATCTTCTCATCTCAAAACCCTCAATTTAATCACATCAGCAAAGTACTTACTTTTTTTTTTTTTTTTTTTTTTTTAAACTTGCCTTTCAAGAAAACATTTACAGATTCCAGGGATAAGAACCTGGGCTGTCATCCCTAAACATCCCTACACTCAAGGTGCCTAGGTGACTCATGTCTGGCCAAAAGGAGCATTCTGTTACCCTAGTCTGAGTAATTAGTTTAGTGACCCAAATGAAGCCAAAGAGACTTTTGGGGGGAAGAGTCTTGTGAGGGAAATGCATATTTTCAATTGCACTTGAACTTGGGAAAGTATAGCCCTGAACTTGTTTGCAGTCATTCTGCCAACACATAACACGAGAGCATAAAGTAAGGGCAGAAGACAGCCTAGAAAGAAAAGCTCAATTCTGGTGATACTGGTTACTTCCCACTGCTACAAGCCACAGTTTTCCTCCCAGACTTTTCAGTTACATCAGTCAGTTAATTGATTCCCTTTTGGGTTTAAGCTCTGTTTGCTTGTTTTTAGTGTTTGGTAAGAGTTTATTGTGTGTTTAAGAATAGTTTGTGAACAGGAGGTTTTAAACTGAAAGCAAGCTTGGGGGGCATGACTTATAAAGTGAAAATGAGGAAATTATTTAACTTTATGATGATTGCTTGTTATTACAATGGGGGGTTCCAGATGACAGGGCATTGGCTAAATGTGATTCTCTTATACCCTTTTTAGGCAAATAACTTAAGCTTCTTTTGTGATTATGGGAGGTGTTTACAAGCAGCTGCACAAGTTTCGCTTGTTTTGCAGAATACGCTAAATTAAGTTTCACTTATGTGATTTAAATGGTTTTGTTTGCTCAGGAAATTTTCAAGTCCTCTCTACCTTTTGTAGATAATTTTAACACCAGGAGGCACATGGTGCAGTGGAGCTCTATGTGGCTTGGGAAAACGAAGTGCAGGTCTAGGGAGGGGCAGGGAGAGGATGGGAACGCAGGGATCAGGCCTGAGACACCACGGCCTCCCCTCTTCCCAGAGGAAGCCGCTCCTGTGGGATCTTGTCCGGAGGCCCACAGGGGAGGTCTGAGTTGAGAGAACCTGGGTGTTCCAGTTCCAGCAGGCCCTTGTCCCAGAATCTTTCCTAAGGGGTGTTAGCTCATACCACCTATCAACAAACCCCAATCTCTTGGAAGGTTTACACACACCCCTGCCCCCCGCAGTGTCACAGTGCAAGGGCAGCTCCCGCCCCAGGGCCCCAGTCGGTTGCAGCGGTGGGGGAATGGGCTATGGCCCCTAGTCCGCGCAGGGGGGGCCCACCCCAGCCAGAACAAGGGAGTGAACTGCACATGTGCAGTCTGAAAATCTACAGCCTTCCAAGAGGCGGGAGGTGCCAGGCAATGCCTAGACTTTTGGCAGGAGAGCCTATCGCCCTTTCAGCATCTGCAAAGGTTTATGGCAGCGAGAGGGAAACAGGAAAACGATGGCTCATGCTGTTCCATTGTACATCCTCCAAGTCAGTTGCTGAATTGTATTTTCTGTTTAGTTGCAACCAAATGATTCCTCACAAGACATGAGTCTTCTGTTTATCCTTCTTTCCTCTAAGGCAGCCCACTAAGTACATATATTAACTCCACCTGACTCAGTTTCTCTGCTGTGAAAGGGGATTACTACTTAATTATATTAAATACTTAAAACATTTGCATATACTAATATGATAATCAGTGTAAAAGCATGAATTTGATCTACAAACGTGAGGTACAAGTTGATGTTTAATTTGTATAAATTAAATTGTATCTGGCCCTAAGCACCCATTTACAAGGGTAGGAAGATAACTGATATAATTTATTGCTGGGGGTTCTTTTCTCTTTAGTGTGATGTACACCCTCAGAAGGGGAATAAACAACTTAGGACCTGGCCTCTGGTCTTGGTCCTTCACGGGTGCCACCAAGATGCTCATTGTACAATACAATATGGTCCATTCAAAGGCAGGTACTGCCACAGCCCTCTCTGCCATTCTGGCCCTAACATCTTCAACTACAGTTTCTAAGACTATGGTGCTGGATATTTAACAGGCCCCCAACTCTGGAAATACATCAGCTCTCCCCCCTAGAAGTCCTGCTGCCTCCGTAGGGAATTCCACATAGGACACACCCTTTATGGAACCCCTCGCCCCATCTCTCTCCTCCAGGCCCAGGAACCACTGCTACATTTGGGCAGCTCCCATCTTTCAACCAAGGCCCCTTATCCTCTGAGGAATACCGCTAAATACTGCTCCCACAAAAAAAGCCTTAATAAGGTTGGACAGTGGCTGCCTACCAGTTTATGTGTTGGGCCAAGCAGCACAAAAGATATTATTACCCACCCCTGAGAGAAAACAGAGACTCGGAACTTAGATTGGTGGAGGGCCAAGTTAACTTTTCATCTTCCTGCTCCTCTTCTAACAGGAGGTAGGCAGAACATTTACTTGCCTAATAAATTATTCTGCCACAAATATCTGTTATCCAGCAGAAAATGAGGAGGCAGAGCAGGAATACCTTCAGAGAGAAATTAATTCTCCCATATTGGCATTACAAACCCTCACAATGAAGCATGTCCAGTCACCTAAACTCGCATGATTGTTGGTCCCCTCTTGGGTACCCAATAGAAAGTAGGAACAGACCTGGCTTATGAGAGAGGGTCTGATGAGAAGGAAGCTGCAACAAAATCATGAAATGCCTCTTGGCTTCTGAAGTGTTCTGGAATTAACTGTCTGGGTGTGTACCCCTAGCTCCACCATTTACTGGTCATGTGCTGTTGGGCAACTCACTGTACTCTGAGACTCAGTTTTTCTTTGTTATATGGGACATTATGCTATCAGTTTCATGGAAATATTGTGAGAATAAAGTGAAATAAGTTTTTATGGTGTTTAGCATAGGCTTAGCACACAGTCATTGATAGAAGTTCATTAGATCATTGTTATTAACCACTTGCTCTGACCCACCACACATTTTACATCTCACACTGTTGCTGGTCACTTCCAGATCTTCAGCAATAGCTTTTTGTCAAACAACTCATTGGATTCTCTCTCTGACTGTGTTGCTTTCCTAGAATTCTGGGTATATCTCTGTCAATTACTCTTACTTCACAGATTATGGTGGGCATGCTTTCACCACATGTGGTCCAACTCTCCATGTGAAACACAGACTCATATAATTCCCTTTGCTCAGTCTGCAGGGATTAACACATTTCTGCTACAGAGAAGGTTAAAGAAAGGAGAGACTTGAGACCACAATCTTACCATAGAATGTATATGTTTGTTTTTAGTATCTTAAAGTTGAGTTTTTCACCTCTTAACACCCTGCACTCTCATGCCCAAGGCTAACTTTTCATTCAGCCCCAGACAAGAGCAGTGTTATTGCTAATAGAGAAATTCAATGAGCAAATAGAAAGAGGGGTGGGTTAGAAGAGAAAATAAAAGTAAGCAAAAATTATCTAATTGTTTGTTATCAATGGAAGTGACTCCAGAACAGTCTACCAGTCCAACTGACAGCTCAGAGATTTAAGTAGCAAACTTCTAATACACATAACATCCTTCCTTAAAAAGAAAAAAATCCTTCCTTTCTATTCATCCCTTCCCTCACAAACATAGAACAAGACCATTTTAGTGTGATTGTTATTTTTTTAAAAATATCTCATTGGCTTTAAACATATTCTTGGAACTCATGGTAGATGATTTTTAGCGTTTACTTGTGCAAAGAATTTTAGTTGGGACACACTGGGTTAAATCCATTCTACCATCATTACTGGCATAATAATTAAAAAAAAGTGTACAAATGACTATTGTATGGATTAGAATGATTTTAAGTATGTACCTCAGCAATTAGTATACTTGCCCTGCAAAATGGAAATTTGGCAATGCAGGATAAATTAAATACAATGTAGATGAGGGGGATCTCTCAAGGGTGAGTAATAATATTTTTGAGCTTCAACTTTATAAATAAAAATTTGAGTATCAGCAAAATATATATACAATTTTTTCAGGAAACTAAACACAATGATTTAAGGATCTATTATGTTGCTGATCATATTAAGTTACAGTCTTTGTTCTTGGGCTGCTTTACTAAGTATTCAGTGGTTGATCCGATTGTTAGGCTTCTCCAGTAGTTTCCTTCTCAACCATGACTGTGCATTAAAATGATCTGGTTAGCTTTTTAATGCATTCGTCGGCAGCCGTCCATCTCGAGAGACGATGGTGTAGCTTCTTAAGAGTCTATCTGCACCGCCGAGAATGGCTGTGCAGTCCGACTCGGGAGTGACATGGTATCTGTCTCCTCCCGTGTTGAATCGACATCTTGTGATGACGCTGGAGTGTCCTCTCCAGTGAAGCTGAAGCTACAGAGCCTGGGCAGGGTGATATGGAGGGTCTACTGTTGCCCATGCAGCAGACCCCCCCTCTCTTCGCAGCTGAAGGGTCCAAGGGAAAGACGGAGTCAATACAGCTTGGCTTCAGGTGCGCTGCAGGAGTTGCCGGTGTTGACCACAACGTCAAACCGCCTTAGGGACTCCGGCTCCGGATTTTCTGTCGGGGTTTACTCCCTTAGCCTTTCCCCTGAAGAGGTATGCCGCAAGGCAGCGGAGGTTTTTTGGAATCAGAGTTTTCCTTCTCTGTTTTTAATGCATTAATCCTCAAGAAATACTCCAGATTAATTTAGAATCACTATGAATAGGGCCAAAGCATTGTCACTTTTATAAAAGTTCCACAGATTATTCTAAAGTGCAGCCAAGGTTGAGAGGATCTGTCATATCAAAAAACATCCTCTTCTCTTTAGGGTTAAGAGACTCTCATTCAGGTAATGGGTAGAGAGCTTTTCCTTGCAGGAAAATTGATCAGAGATGACCATGTAACACTAATACAGTGACCAACCATTCTCGGTTGCCCCTGGCTGAGAGGGTTCCACAGATTTGAATTTTCAGTGCTAAGACTGAGAAAGTCTCAGGCAAACAAGATCAACTTGGTCACCCTAGGCCTTAATCTTGTAGATGAGTTCTTCATTTCTGAGAAAGGTTTTATTCCTTCCTAACCTGAGGGGTTGATTTGAGGGTAAAGGCTCTGCTGTGGGCCATCCCACTGTCTGGCTTTAAACGTGGTCACGTGATACTGACTGTTGCTGCTGCAGTAATCTGCAACCATGAGAAGAATGCCAAGAGGGCTGTAAGAGACGGGGGTCTGGAGCTCTGCCACAGTCGAGCAGCTAAATCAAAGCCAGAATTCTGCCTACTTCCAGAATCCTTGTCATGTGAGAATGTTAGTTTAACATGGTTAGCTGATTTATTTTTATTTTTAGTTTTTTTATTTTTTGCAGGCATTAAGCTCTCAGTGCATTCAGGGTCATAACCTTAGAAGCTGCATGTGATCAGACATTTGTTCTCCATTTCATAACTGTCTCCAAATCCTGTTCACCATTGTCAGCTTCAAAACCTTCATCTTGGTTACCTCTCCTGGTTTTCTGTTTTGTTTGGCTTGTTACTCCTGTACCCTCTAGCCACTACCACTACCCGCCCTTCACTGGAATGCAGGCTATTTTCCTGACTGATCAGCACACCCTGGAGAGAATGACAAGTCTGGAACTCAGACCTTGGCCACACTCTGACTCTTGCAGGCAGCATTTCATCTCCATTGCCGGACCGGGTCTCGGGGACACTGTGCATGGTCAGGGCTTCAATTAGTCCTTTACCCTCTTGTCTAAGAAGAGGAAGGACATCAAACAACTTTAATGTCACTTTCACTGAATCTGCTCCTTTCATAATGCCAAAATGTTGATTAATACTCCATAACCAAATTGAAAAAACCGACAGAACAACATTATGCCTTAGAACTTGGCATATTAACCATGCCGATTCTCCTTCATTAATATTTCATTATACAGAAATGCATATTTCATTTGATAATGTTTGATCGTTTCTCAGTGACTTTGCTTAACAATTACAATATCCCAGACATCCCAGATTCTAACTCCAAATGATGAAATGAAGCCTGTGAAACCCAGTGTGTTTTTAAGAGTGAATAAGAATGTGCGTGCTGTCAAACTCGCTTTGCTCTTTTTCTGCTGGCTCTTAGAGCATGTGCAGCTTTCTGAGAGCCAGGGCTGCACATGTGGGTCCTGGCAGAACTGTGCTCTATGCTGGACGCACAGGAGGCTTCAACGGGACTCAGCTTTCTCTTAAGTGTTCTCACCTGCCTCTCAGCCAGCTGCTCCCCCCAACCTCACCCCGCCCCGGGTTTACTAAGGGAATCAAGTTGGCAGTGACAACTGCACTTGCTCTAATATTGAAATCATTCTTTCCACTACCGCATCATTCCCTTAATGTTTTGTATAATGCACTTAAGTCTAATAGGTTGAGGAAAACAACTGTCAGCCGATAGGAAGCAGTCTGTTTCATTCACTTTATGTGGCACTTATAATGTGAAAATGCGTATGGATGCTATGAAAACACTTGAATGAGAGTGAGGAAGGTGTGTAGCCTCCATGCATGGAGCTGCACACCTGAGTTCACTGTGGGAAAATTCAGCACTGAGGGAGCAGCTCTTTCATCTCTTTCCTGAGCACATAACACCCTAGCTATGCCCATACTATTTGGGAAGATGGAGAGATATTGCTTGCTAGGAAGACAGCTTATTATTTAATGATCATGAACACTTAAGAGAGCCAGGGTGGGTCCAAACGAATTTTTAAACTTCTCTTTGATTCAAAAACCAGGCCATGCCAAATGTGAGATGAGTGTAAGGGACTTCTTCTTTTCTAAGCTTCTTTATTTTTCCATCTATATTTTCTTGTTCTAGATCCCCCTTCCCCCCCCCCCCACTTTTTCTCTTGTGTCCTAGCCCTGACATTGTAGTTTATTTCCATCCATTTATTTCCTTACTGTCCTTTTTGCTTCCACCGAATCATTTCCCTTTCTCTGCAAGGAGACCCTGTGCCCACCCTCGGTAGCTCAGCTGGACGTCTCAGCTTACCTCAGAGGTCTTCCTGGTGCACAAAAGGGCTGGGACTCGTCTGTGCCTCCCCAAGACTTCTCATGCAGTATCTTCCAATCAGTTTCTCCTTGGTTTGCCTTCCTTAGTAAACTGAGAGCGAATTCAAGGCAGATACTATATCACATTGTTCTCTGGATCCTTAGCACCATCGGGAGTGCCCACAAAGTAAGCACTTGATAAAGGTTGGTTAAGTTCAATTGAAATACCAAAGGAAATTTATTTGACAGTTTCCTTGCCAGTAAAATATAAATATATACGGTACCTCCTGAGGTTGTACAAATGAGACTTACATATATAAAATATATGAGGGACATGACACATTTTCTGGACACTAAATACCAATTTTACATCCTTTTCTCTCCCATCTTCTGTACTATTCCTGTTGATTTGGTGGCCAGAGTTTGTTTTTAGACTGAAGGTGGAGTGTGTTAAAAGCAAAGGCCAGGGCAAATTTTGCTATTTTATCTGAAGTTTATAACACTACAAGCATTTATGTTAGAAATGATGTGGAGTGATCTCATAGATTTGTATAAAAAAAAGAAAATCCACAAAGTCTGGGAGCAAACTAGAAAAGGCAAAAACTTTGAAATCTACTGTTTTTTTAGTCTTTCACAAAATACCTCACTTAAAAATATACTGTTTTGTAGATTGTCTTACTTCTGTTTTCTCCCATATATATTGCTGAATATTAAAATGCTTTTTCATTAATAATATTCTTTGGGTTGTCTCATTACTAAAAAGAAAATAGTTGGCAGTATAATAACATAATCTTAAAGCCAAGATGCTGTAAGAGTAAGAATGTTGGTTTTGCACTATAATATATTACCAGAATAATTGGACATTGTTGTTGACATTGTTATGTGTTATTTTTTGCAAATTGGGATGGAGATTACTTTAAGTGTTTCAGTTTCTGGGGTATGCATATAGTCACATTAAAAGCTGTTCCTTTTGACATTCTTTCTCAATAAATGTCTCATTATTGCTGTGGAATGGAAATCCAGCCAAATCCTTGTGCTCCAGATGGTTTAAGATTTGGAACATTTCATAAATGGAAAAACTGACCTGTTTTAGTGAAACCTCCTTTAACTCTCATCTTAGTACTAAAGTTACAGAAAAGGAGCCTTTCTTTTGACATTTTCTCCTCTATTTTGCACCTTGTAAAGTCACCTTTACTTTGATTTAGTGTTTTTTAGTCTATCATAGAAGTAGATTTGTTTCTTGTTCTTGGTTTTTTACATTGCGATTATGGAAAATTTCAAACATCATTCGAATTAGAAGAGTATAGTGAATCTCTGTGTACCTACCACTCAATTCAATATGATGAGCTCATAGCCAAACTGGTTTCCTCTAAACTTACACCCACTTCTCTCAACCACCTCTTGATAGCTTGTCGTTACATCTATAAACATTTCTGTATGTATTTCTAAAAGGCAAACATCCTTTTAAAATCATCACAAAAGGGATTAATTCCCCCTAATGTCAAATATTTAGTCAGTGTTTATGTTTCCACATTGTTTTCTAATGATCCTTATTTGCTTTGTTTCCTGGGACTTCTGTTCTATTACTACAATAAAGCACATACATAATCTTAAATTTTCAAGTACTCACATTTAAAGAAAATAAAAAGAAATCGATGAAATTAATTTTAATAATGTGTTATTTAACCTCAATGTCCACAATATTATCTGAACACCATATACATTTGTTAAATATTAAAAGTATTAATTACATAATATAAAATAAATATAAATTATTAAAACTTATGCATTATCAACACAAACATTAATATGATAATCATTCAATGTAAAATGATAAAAAATTATTATTTAAATATTTTACATTCATATTTTTTCACACCAAGTCTAAAAAGCAAGTTTTCAGTTTATAAATATAGCATATTACAACTTGGGGTAGCCATAGTTCAAATTGCATAATCAGCAAAGTAGCTCTAGAGTTCCTATTTTACAAAGTAATAAAATATATATATGGCTTTATATTTTCTGAAATCTTTCTTCTCTAAACTCTGTTTTCCTGGGAGGGTATGTCAGCTTATCAATTTTAGGAAGTTTTTGGGTCCAGAATCTGATTAGCATCAGAATTTCTTAAAGTCTCCTTGCTCCAGCCTGCAAATTGGAGCCTCAATATCCTCTCCCGATTACTATTTCTTTGCTCAAAATGACTGATGAGATTCCAATAGTACCTGATGGCATTTTTACAGTTCTCTGACTCAGACCCTTCAGAGGTTCCTTGCCTTCTCTTTGCTTCCTTTTGCATGTAGTGTATTCCTGTGCATATCACTCTCAATATTGATGAAGCAAAGCCAGTATCTTTGGCTGAGTCTCTCTTGGTATAATGTTTGGAATCCCAGCACTGTGGGGACTCACTACCTGAGGGAAATGCCTCTTCCCCTGACCAACGTGAATCTCTATGAATGCCATTTCAAATGTCAGGCATATTCTCTCCTAGGTAGTGGCACCACTTTTGTGGTGTTGCTGTGCATTGGCATTCTTGCAAGTCACCATGGTCAGCTTGGATGCTACCATTACTGCTACCCCTTCAAAAACCCAGTTCTCTAATAGCCTAGGTTCTTGGTTGTGGCTTGTGTGCTAGGAATACAGCCTTTGCCTCTCTCAGCAAAACCAAGGGCTACCTCATGCTTTACTTTGGGCAGAAGATACAGATTTTTAATCTCCTTAAGACATATGACTTGAGAAGACCATTCATTCATTCACTCACTCACTGCTCTGTTCACCTATTGTCATTCATTCATTCATGTATTATGTATTGTTATTTATTCAACAAATAATAAATGTGAATGTACTCTGCAATATACTAACTAGCAAGAATAGGTATTTTCCTCGTTTAAGAATATTTCAGTTTATTGGGGGAGGAAGATACTCATTTCTTAAAAATCACACAAATGCAGAATTTCAGCTGTAATCACAATAAAAGAGAGACATGCTATTAGGAGATTATTTAAAAGGGGTATATGATATTAAGAGAGATTCACACAAAGTATTCCTTTAAAAGTGGTTAATTGGGCAAGGCAGTGAGAGAAGCATTTTCCAAACATTGTTTTAGGGGAAAAGCCCATTCTAAGAATTCAGAGTCCTTTCAGAACACCAATCTCATTTGCTCCTTAGATACCAACAGGAAATAATTCTCACCAGCACCCTGGAGTCTGGTGCCACTGACTCAGAGCTTTCTCATTATTGGAGGGTCCCTATACCTAGCAAAATATTCTTGAATTGTGCATAATCAATTTTTCTTAGGTAATATTGCAAAATGAATAATCTTTTTGTTATGGCTTTTGTACTTCTTCTTTGCCACAAGCTATTATAATTAATCTGCTTATAGCTTCTTAACTTTCCATTTATATTCTATAGTAGAATAGCTCTAGAGTAGCCTAAAACCACCTTTTATTAGTTTCATCTGTTCTAAAACTTTCTGTAAATGAAATGCAATGTGTATATATATATATATATATATATATATATGTGTGTGTGTGTGTGTGTGTGTGTGTATACACACATGTTTAATGCAATGTGTGTGTGTGTGTGTGTGTGTGTGTGTGTGTGTGTGTGTTTTTCTTTCACGTAGTATCTGTCACAGGTTCTTCTTTCCCTGACCATGGGCCTATATTCCCTTTGTACTTATAAGTATCCTGGAGAGGTTGGTTTGATCCTCAGCCAAAATCAGCCTCAGACTTCAAATAACACCCTCACCCCACTTCTGTTCTTCTCTTCCACTTTCTCTCATCTCCAGGGAAGTGCCATTGCCCCATTTGTCCTGCTCTGGAATGCTGCCCTAGTTACTCTTCTGTAGTTCCCTAGATTGCCACTAGGACATGACCCCTTGCACCCAAGTCACCTTGGTAGGTACATATGCACACCAAAGGAGCTCTTCCTCTTAAGTCCTTTGGTGTACAGTATACCAAGCTAAAGCTTTAGAGATTTTGCTCCTTCCAGTTTAAGTCCTCTGTAGGCATTTGAGTATGAGGTGCTATGTTCGGTGGTGGAGGTAATTTTTAACTTAAATATTATAAATGAGATCAAGTTTCTTTATCTTAATGTTTGGATGATCCCTGCTATTTAAAACCCCAGCACCTCTTTGTTTTGATCAAAAGTCAAATAGCCTTTCTTCACCTTATTTAAAAAAAAAATCCACCTAAAATATAGATGTTTTAAAAAAATAAAAACACGTAAATATATTGCTAGCTAGCAGAGACCCAGGGGGCTGGTATACTGACTTTCAGCATCATTTCTCTACAAATGCTGCTTGCTTCCTCTTGCTGAAGCCCTCCATTTTTAAATCTCAGCATTTAATTTATGTATTACACATGACATTGTTTCTTGGCCTTAAGTAGCATTTGAAGATATTGTTGTTGCCGTTAGTCCTTCGAGATAACTACTGAGACTGTAACTACTGAGACTGACTTACAATGATTATGTTTTTTTTGAGTCAAAACATTTTTCTGTGGTTTTATATGATATGTTTTGTATAAAAATCTCTCATCTACTGAAAACACATTTGTAAATGAAATATTAGTGCATTTAACTTCTGTTGCTTTCTATGTGGGATCAACTACAAAATGTTCTTGCACATATTTTGTTTCTTGCTGCACCAATAAGAGATTTCATAATGGAAGGCAGTCCCCAGTCTGTACTGAGAAGTCTATGGTGGTGCAGTTTTCCAGAGGCACCTGTATGTCTGTCCCATACACACTTGGGCTCATAGGGTTTGGGTATTTCTGCATTGCAGCTGTTAACCGTTTCCTATGAGTGGTTAGAGGTGTGCTCCGACGTTCAGATCTTCATGGTGCCGGCCGCCTCTGCAGCGTCTGTGCAATTCAATGAAGCAGAGGGCATACTTGCCCCTGGCCTGTCCCCAAAGCCATCCTTCTGACCCTTCGCTGTGCACCGGCTGTGGGGCCCAGTGACCCCATGCACTGCCTCAGGACCTATGCCAGCCTAGGTTTTTTGAGATCAAGTGTCTTTAGGTAGGACATCTTTAGCACTTCCCAGCATCATTACATTTAACAATGGAGTGTAGATAAGGCAATCAGCTGCTTCCTTTTTCCTCTCCCTTAATTTTTTACTCATACATGCTTCCCTGTTATTTCTTGTGCTGGATTGGAGCTAGGTAAGTTATTCTGTTTTTCATCTTCTAGTAAGCTACACCAAATTCTGTGGACAGGCACTAGTTGGCAGAATACTCAGCCTTGGGAAAACAAGTATTCATATACACAATGTACTGCTCCAATGGAATTTCTGGTATTTTAATTTATAGTATAAATGTTTTCTGTTTCTATGTACCTCTAAAATATGTAATCATTTAAAAAATTGATTTGCTTATGTGGACCAAGAGGTTTTGTGATAAAAATGGTAAAGATGCCATTCTGTTTTTATAGGGACTAAAGAAAGAGAGGAAATGAAAATGAGACCTTCTGCTACAGTTGTTACCTCCCTACCACACAGAACAGCAAATGTAAGAAAACAAGTCTATAGTGTTGTATATTAAGGTAAGACATGGAAAGCTTTTTTTGTTTGTTTGTTTTGTTTTAAATGATGGTTTGGAATGGCCAGCAAATGCTGGATTCAATGACATGAACCTTTGCGCTCAACAGTGAGAACGTGAGCATTCCCTATAGTGAACAGTCCCTTCACAAACCCTCTGAGAATCGGAGTTCCAATGAGAGAGATGTCATGCCAGGAAGAAAGGTGGAAAAGTGTGTGAATTGGGAGTTCAGTGGAGCCTTTGTGAGAGGAAAGAAGCTAGAAAGAAGTAAAGTGTATTTTGGTTTCCCAAGTCAAGGAACACTTACTGTTTGAAATGATAATGAGAATCCATGTGCCCTCTTCAGAATGCCACCTCCCAGACCCTCTTACATCTGGATTCCGTGTTTCTCTAAGGTGCTACCCGAGCTTGTTTGGCCCGATATGTCACAGTGCATGAGAAGCTGTATTAAAACTGTCTCCTTGATTGTTTTTCTCCTCTCAGCTCAATGCTGTTGACGTCAAGAATTCATTTTATTCATCATTACAGAGCCTAACATAAAACAGCTCCTTGGCATATACTTATTAAATTAAGTATATAATATAAATTAGCTGCATATATTTATAAGCAAAGTGACTTAGGCATGACCATTTAATCTCTTCTGAGATATCACATCATCAGGAAACTTTATGCTACCATGCAAGAAGAGATTAAATGGTAATATCCTAAGTCACTTTGCTTGGTAATGCTTAACAGTAATGTATAAGAACTGCCACAATCCCACAACAAAATGATTCCAAAAAATAGACAGAGCTTTGAAGAGGCTCTGGGAAGCACTAAGATTAGAGACACATGGATCCTGATCCGTATCCTGAGGCAGTCATTTCCAGAGATAGTGACCTTGATCAGTATAGTGGCTGCGAAGCAAGTTGCCATCAGAGAAATGTAGACGTGGAGCATGTGTGAGAAGAACCTAGAACACAACAAAGGATCCGCATGCAAGCAGAATAACTTTTTCAGCAGGAAAGCGTTGAGGGCTGTCACTGAATCGATCTCACACTGAATCGATTCTCGTTCTTTGCATATATACAGGTAATAAATAAGCCGTGTGTGTGCTTTTCTTTAATGAGTGGGTGTTTGTTTACTCTAGACGAATCCTTGTGCTTCCTTCATGAAGTCTCAGGTTAAAGAACACCTGTACTTGTTATTTGTAGAACCTGGTTCTGGCGATGGCGAAAGTCTAGAATTTAGTGCTCAAAGTGTGTGTAACTCCTGAAGCAGCCTGCTTAAAATATTGAGCCTAAAAAGGCTTCTTTCTTTGTTCTGAAAACTTGGTAATAATTCTACATGACTGGCCCTCTGTATAGTCTGCTTATTCCACAATTTCAATACAGTTTTTAATCTCACATCCTTTGTCTAATCCTCTGTAAGCTGACGTGATTGTAGAGAAGTGAGATACTTAAAAAAAGGTATTCTGTAGAGGTAATTTACAATTATTTTAATCATTAATAATAGCAATAAATTAAAATAAAATAAAGTTGCTAAAACTATTGCAATTCTTTAAAAATCATAGAGGACAAAAACTCATCTCTTTGTTTATAGGTTAAATATATTTGACTAATTGTTAAAATATGAAATGTTTGCATAAATAGTATCTTCTTTTGTAATAGTTTATATTTTTTAATCTATGTAGCTTTAAGATTAAAATACTACAAATTTTTAAATAAAAGGAAAAGCCCTTTGACCTATCTCATCACCACCTACTCAAATTCTTTTAATCTATTCTGTTATTTATGTTTATTTTTAATTACACATATATCTTTATTTACCAATTTATGTTTACCTTATATTATGGAAGATTAAATTTTAGCAGTCATATGTCACACATGCCCTTTTTCCTTCTTTCATTTTTCCAATAAAAACAGACCATAATTTGGTTAAATCACTACTTGATAACTGCCTAACGTGTTATGTAAGTGAGGTTTATTGCTTAGCCAGATATCATACTCTGATTACATTTCATTTCCTGTAAAACTCCTTTGTTCTGACTGCAGGTATTTTCCTTCCTCTTCTGGCTTAATTTGCTGTGCTCTTATCACTTTATAATTAAGATTCCAAAAGTCTCCAAAAGAATTATAAATCCTTCTGGCTATTATTTTACAAATGGTCACATAACAGGATGTTTCCTGGGATTCTTTTTGGTTCAGGGTTCTCATTCCTGTCCAGACCAGAGTGGCTGTTCTTTGACCTGCACGGTCAACCTTTGCTGCCACTTTTCAATCATTTTAATAAATAAATTGAGATGATAATTTCAGTTCATGTAGTAGGCAGAATTCCTGGGAAGGGCCCCCAAGATTTTACAACCCTGAATACCCAGAACCTGTGGTTGTGATATTCCTCCCATGGCTTTGTGACCTTATAGGACAGAGTTGACCTTAAGAAGGGGAGATGGTCATGTGAGACTTTAAAAGCAGAGAACTTTCTCCAGTTCATGTCAGAAGATGAAGGCAGAGGGAAAATCAGATTTTAAGCCCAGGAAGGATTTGATGTGCTTTGTTGGCTTGAAGGTGGGGGATGGGGGAGATAAATGATGAGGAATAAGATGTTGTCTAGGAGCCAAAACAGGACCCCAGCTAACTGCCGGCCAGGAAATGGGAACCTCAGACCCACAGCCACAATCAACAGAATTCCTCCAGTAACCCAAGAGAGTATGTTCTTCCCTGGGCCTCCAAATGAAAGCCCAGTAGGTCAACTCCATGGCTTTAGGCCTCCAGGACTCTGAACAGAGGACGCAGTCGAGCCCCTCCTGAGTGTAAGCCTGACGGAAAGAACTGCAGAACAATAGTTTATGCTGTTGAAAGCTATTATTGTTTTAAGTATTTCACTGAACAGTAACCAAGAAACTAATAATAGCATAACTACTTAGCATTAGAAAGGAACTTATTAGAATTTACGGATTTTAATTACCATTAAGAAGTACTAATACAGGGTGGGGCAAAAGTAGGTTTACAGTTGTATGTGAAACAGCATTTATTGCTGTATTATTATTTATTTATTAATTGTATTATTTTCCATACAGACAACTATAAACCTACTTTTGCTTCACCTTTATTGTATATATAATCTCAGGAACTTTTCGTTGACCTAAAGAAGCCAGAATTAAAAGAAGTCATATTTTATGATCCCATTTATATAAAGTTCAAATAGGCAAAACTAATTTATGGTAATAGAAATCAGAAAACGCTACCTCTGAGGGCAATAACAATACCAAGCGAAGGGGAGTTCTTTCACATGGCACCTTGGTATAAAACCCAACAGCTAGTGTTGAGGAAAACAGGTCTTTATTTACAATATTCCAACCTGGGGAGGGCAGTGAGCACTTGAGCTCAGAGTGCTGTTCTCCCATGACACCCAGCACTTCCTTTGCTCCCCAAAAGGCTATAAACCAAAACGAAGCTCAATAGTTTCCCAACCCTTATCTGTCAGCTGTCATCTTCAGGATCTGGGGTACAATGTCATCAGCCTCCGTATAACAGTCCAGCAAAACATGTGCCAGTTGCACTAGAGCATGCATGGTTCTTTTTCTGCCCTTTCAAAGTTGCATGGTGCTCTCCCTGAAAATGGCTGCCACCTTATTTTTAAAACCCTGACCGTGGCCTATGACACAGTGGTCAGGGTAACCAGTTCTGACCATGCACAGAACCCTTTGCAGGCTCCTTAGGCGCATTCCTCACCTTCTATGGTCAAAACCCCTCCCATCTCCTTGGGCCTAGGAAGAACCAAAGTCATTTGCATAACTAAGACACTAGCTACCAGTTATAGATATGTAAAGGCATCTTGAAAGCTGTTCCCTTCCTCCCCTCCCCCCCACCCACCACAGGCTCTGGGGAATTTTTGGGCCCTGCCCTGTAACAGTATGAGAGAGATGGGATTGGCTAGAAAGGGCCATGAGGGAATCTTTCTGGGGTGATGGAAATATCTGATACCTTATTTTGCTCATTGTTTCCTGGATGTATATAAATGTGAAAACTCATAGAGAGGAATGCCTAAGATCTGTGCTTGCTTCTATATCTAAATCTATAACATTTCAATATACATAAGTTAAGATGAAAATTAAATGAATTCCTCTGTAATCATCCAAGGTTGAAGTGATTACTGGCACCTCTGAATTGCTAGGTAATAACATGTAAAGGATTCTTCAGACTGCGAAGCAAGAACTGTGTTGTGAAATTTCACCTACTGTTTTGAACTTCTTAAATCTGGTCTAGCCCCTCGAAATGTGCTTATTTTCTCTCACTTCCCAACCCCAATGAATTTTGAGCTTTTTGATGACAAGGATATCATAGTGCCTACCAGAATGCTGAGCTAAGATAAGCATTCAATAAATAATTGGTAATTCAGTTAATTTATACAGGAAAATAGGGAAAAACACATGATAGATTAAGGTAGGAAAATAATGCCAAATAATAAATTGCACGTGTCCAACTTAATTTTCAATAAAATTATAATCTTATCTGTTCTTCAAATATTCAGCTATTTTTAGAGCTCTAGTATTTAAATACCATGTTCATAATGTCATTACATGTTTAATCATTAAGTGAACTACAGGATCTTGTCTCTTAATGCAGTTGAACTCTTTTCTCATCTTCTCAGCTCTCTTTCAGGATAACCACTGTAATTTTTTTCTTTCTTTTATAAGCAGCAACCCTTCTTTCCTAAGCCGCTTCCTCTCCTGCTGTTGCTATGAAATAATCTGAATTTGTGATTGCCCTTCTTCCTTGAAATATGATCTTTTCTTAATTAGATAGTAAACCTTCTATAGTGTTATTAACTTTTATTAATAGCAATGTGCTATCAAGGATTAGATATATATATATATATATTTTTGTTTAACAAAGACTTTAATAAAATTATTTAAGTGGCTGCAATTGGAATGTATTTATAAATACATATACTATATTAAAAATACAAGATTATAAAAATAGGGCTTAGTCACAGAACAGTATCAATTCACAGAACTACAAGAAAATATTAGGAATAATTGACTTTATTAAGCGTCAGTGCTCTGCTCCATTTTCCAGTCCACTAATCTATTCAATCTACTTTTAATTAAAACTCATTGCCTCCTGTAATCTTAAACTAATCTTTGAAAATTGAAGACATGAAAAAACAGAAAAGAAAGTGGTTTTTGTTGACAGACGTTACAGTACAATCGCTGGACTTTCTGGATTTTCACCTGCTGATTTCGGAAGTCCGGATTACCCTCGGTGGCTCGGTAATATTCTGTTTCATTCTCAGATACGGGCTGTGGCCTTCCACAGTGAGGTCTGTAACTTAGCTTTGGCTTTATGACTTTCCCTGTCTCAGTCAAATGTAACTGAGGATCCAGTACAAGGCTGAATAATAGAAATATTAATCATTCTGATGCCTAACAGACTAAGATGCTTGATGCTTGAGACTTCAAAAGACCTGGATTCTAAATGCCTGCTGGGTCATAATACTTAAAATGGACCACAGTTGTTCTGACTCAATACCTTAGTTCCTGGGTCAGAGTCTGAATACCAGTACTCTGTACATGACTGAGTGTTTGCTTCACTTTCTTCCACAGTAATTTACCTGGAGGTATCTGTGCTTATGTCCTAATGGGAGGAGGATGAATGTAATATAAAATTATCATTAAGAAAAGTAAGTTACTATAAACCCCATACACAGAATAACATAGCAAATTTCTTAAACAGAATAATATCTGGTTTTCCTGTAAGATGATTTTGAGGATTAAGTACAACATTTGTACCTTTTCTGTATAATTTCCATTGAGTCCCAGTTTATAGACACAGTATTCATCCTGAGAAGTTTTAACAGTCTATATACATGTTCAGGCAAAATTGCCAGAAGATCCCAATTCCATGGTATTGAGACATCAAAAGGCCTGGATTCCAAATGCCTGCCACTGCCATAAGTATTCTAAACTCCTGGGATACATGTTTGATGCCACAGTTTATAAATCGTCGTCGTCGGCGTCGTCGTCGTCGGCAGCCGTCCGTCTCGAGAGACGATGGCGTAGCTTCCTGAGAGTCTATCTGCACCGCCGAGAATGGCTGTGCAGTCCGATTCGGGAGTGACAGTCCCTGCCGCACTTGGTACAGGTGAAGGCAGATGGCTGTTGTTGCTGCTGCTGACGCTGCTTCCGCCTCGATCTTTTCTGGACCGCCTCCTCATTGCGCGCAGCCTCCGCGCCTGACGTACCTTGCCTGACCGCGAGCCTCCAGGCTAGGCGGTCGTCTGCTTGAACTTCCCATGTGTTGAGATTGATGGAGCATTGTGTCATGTCCTTTTTGCAGATGTCTTTGAACCGCAGTTTTGGGCGCCCTGTCATCCTCTGGCCTTCTGCTAGCTCGCCGTAGAGGAGGTCTTTGGGGATACGGCCTGCATCCATTCTTTTGACATGGCCGAGCCACCTGAGGCGTCTCTTGCTAAGAACTGCATGCAAACTGCTCATATTGGCTCGCTTCAGCACCTCGGTGTTGGGGACCTTATCCTGCCAGGCGACATGCAGGACGCGTCGCAGGCACCTCATGTGGAAGCTGTTGAGTTTCCTTTCGTGCCTTGCGTAGGTGGTCCACGTCTCGCTGCCATAGAGGAGAGTGCTGAGTACGCAGGCTTGGTAGATGCGCAGTCTGGTTTTCTCAGTGAGGCTGGAATTGTTCCACGCTCGCCGGTTCAGTCTGGCCATAACTGTGGCTGCCCTGGCGATTCTCCGGTTGACCTCCAAGTCGACTGACAGAGAGCTCGAGATGGTGGACCCGAGGTAAGTGAAGTCGTTGACAACCTCCAGGGTGTATCCGTCGATGGTGATGCATGGGGGAGTCCCCGTGCCTTGAGCCATAACATTCGTCTTCGTCAGGCTGATGGCTAGTCCGAACTCCTTGCATGCGTGGGAAAGGCAAGTGACTAGCTGCTGGAGTCCCTCTTCGGAGTGTGATGTCAAAGCTGCGTCGTCGGCGAAGAGCATCTCACGGATGAGCACCTCTTTGACTTTGTTCTTGGCTCGTAGACGGGCCAGGTTGTAGAGCTTGCCATCGGATCTGGTGTGAATGAAGACACCCTCGCTGCAGTCCTTAAAGGCGTATTGGAGGAGCATGGAGAAGAAGATTCCGAACAGCGTAGGCGCGAGAACGCAGCCCTGCTTTACTCCGCTGCTGACTGGGAAGGCCTCAGAGGTTGCGCCGTTGTAGGACACCGTGCTGTGCATGTTGTCGTGAAAGGACATGACCACAGCAAGCAGATGTGGTGGACAGCCAATCTTCCGTAGCAAGCTGAAGAGTCCGCTTCGACTGACCAGATCAAACGCCTTCGTGAGGTCAATAAAGGCGAGGTAGAGTGGTTTATGCTGCTCGTGACACTTCTCCTGCAGCTGGCGTAGGGAGAAGATCATGTCCACTGTTGATCGGCAAGCTCTGAAGCCACACTGGGACTCTGGGTAGACGCGGGAAGCAAGGGTCTGCAGGCGGGCAAGAGCGACCCGGGCGAATACTTTGCCGACGACGCTGAGGAGAGAGATGCCCCGGTAGTTGTTGCAGTCGCTGCGGTCTCCTTTGTTCTTGTACATGGTGATAATGTTGGCGTCTCTCATATCCTGGGGGATGTAACCCTCCTTCCAGCAGAGACAGAGTAGATGGTGGAGCGGCTGTAGCAGGACTGGTTTCCCGCTTTTTAGGATTTCTGGAGGGATTCCGTCGCTTCCTGGTGCTTTCCCGCAAGCGAGGCGGTCGATGGCTTTGCTGAGCTCTGCCGCAGTAGGTGGGGTGTCTAGCTCCTCCATGACTGGTAGGTCTGGGATGGCTTTAAGAGCAGTGTCTGTTACGGTGTTCTTCGTTGCGTACAGCTCGAGGTAGTGCTCGGTCCACCGCCGCATTTGCTGTTCCTGGTCAGTGATGACCTCACCTGTCTTGGACTTAAGGGGGGCGATCTTGGAGGGGATTGGGCCTGTTGCCTTCTTGATACCCTCATACATTCCTCGTGTGTTGCCTATATCGGCGGCTTCCTGAATGCTTCTGCACAGGTTTAGCCAATAGGTGTTGGCACAGTGGCGGGCGGTCTTCTGGACTTTGTTCCTGGCAGCCCGTAGAGCTTGAAGTGTACTGGGAGTGGGCGTGACCTTGTAAGCCAGTAGGGCCTTCCTCTTAGCCTCGATCACGGGTTCCATTTCTTCCCAGTGAGCCTTGTACCAGTCAGCGTTCTTCCGCTCTTTCTTCCCGTAAGCAATAATGGCGGAGTTGTATATGGCGTCGCGGAGACGTGGCCAATTGGATTCGATAATGTCATCTGCCGCCACTCCCTCGCCGAGTGCATCTTCCATCTTGTTGATGAATTGCTGGGTCTTAACTGGGTTGCTGGCACAACTGGTGTTGATGCGTGGGCGACCCTTCATCTTGGAGTGGTGCAACCTCTTCGGCATTATGCGCACCTTGCTTACCACGAGGGCATGGTCCGTGTCACATTCTGCACTGTGGTAGCTGTGGGTGAGGAGGGTGCTGCCAATATCCATTCTTCTGGTGATGACGAGGTCAAGCTGGTGCCAGTGGCGGGAGCGGGGGTGCCTCCATGACACCTGGTGGATCTCTTTGCACTTGAAGAATGTGTTTGTCACGCACAGGCTGTGGTGACACAAAAGCTCAAGCAGTCGCTGACCATTCTCATTGATCTTTCCTCTCCCAAAGTTTCCAAGGCAGGTGGGCCAGGCCATGTGGTCGGCTCCTACTCTTGCGTTGAAGTCTCCAAGGAGATAGAGAGCGTTACTTCTGGGAATCTTGGATAACGCTTCGTCCAGTGCATGGTAGAACTGTTCTTTCTCTTCGGTGGTGGCGCAGAGGGTTGGGGCATACGCGCTAAGAATGCTGACTGGGCCGAAAGTTGTTGACAATCGGAGGGTAAGTAATCTCTCTGTGCCTCCTGTGGGTGGCTCTATGGAGTTAACAAGCGTGTTCTTCACAGCGAACCCAACACTGTGCTGTCTTGGTTGGTCCGGAGACTTCCCTTGCCAGTAGAAGGTGTAGTTGGTTTCTCTGATAGTTCCGTTGTCGGCCAACCGGGTCTCCTGTAGAGCCGCAATGTCGATGTTTAGTCGTGCCAGTTCCCTATCGATGACAGCGGTTTTCCTGGCACCCTTGATCCATGGAAGGTCTGCAGTAAGTCCGGGGCACATGGTCCTGATGTTCCAGCTAGCGAGGCGAAGAGCCGGAGGCTTCTTTCTTGTTGTTTGCTTGGAATTAGCTGGTGCGGGTGTTTTGTGGCCCACTTTTCGAGAGGCGCCTCTCTGATCCCCACGCACCCAGTGGGGCAGGCGAGCCATGGCGAGACGGTAGCTGTCCAGTGAGGTGCGATGACCTCTCCCACCGTCAGAGGAGACCCCTGGCGCTCGTTTCCTTCGCCAATCGGATGAGCTTATAACCGGTATCTGTCTCCTCCCGTGTTGAGTCGACATCTTGCGATGACGCTGGAGTGTCCTCTCAAGTGAAACTGAAGCTACAGAGCCTGGGCAGGGTGATATGGAGGGTCTGCTGTTGCCCATGCAGCAGACCCCCCCTCTCTTCGCAGCTGAAGGGTCCAAGGGAAAGACAAAGTCAATACAGCTTGGCTTCAGGTGCGCCGCAGGAGTTGCCGGTGTTGACTACAATGTCAAACCGCCTTAGGGACTCCGGCTCCGGATTTTCTGTCGGGGTTTACTCCCTTAGCCTTTCCCCTGAAGAGGTATGCCGCAAGGCAGCGGAGGTTTTTTGGAGTCAGAGTTTTCCTTCTCTGATTTTAGAGATGTCCTTCCTCTTTCCTCCTTTACAGTCTTGAGGGCAGCATTTACAGGCTAAAATAGAAAACTGGCAGTGTAACCTTCTAAGCAGATACATTATAAATAATGCTAAACAAAGATAGCAATAAGACTAAGGGGTGATGTAATAATTGAAACATAATTTTTGTGTTAAAATATTATATAAGAATTTAACAGTAAAAAAAAAAAAAGAAAAGAAAAACAAAACCTTTTGTGCGAGAGCTAACAATATCGGGATAGGTTGTTTTTGCAGGCAGTGACCACTCTTCACCTTTGGGGTTCGATGGTGGAAAAGGACAAAAGGCACTGAGACTCAAAGTTTTTTTGAGGAGGAAGCCACATAAAAGGGTGTTTTGATTCCTCGCTCCTTTTCATTAGACATGCATTCATTCAACTATTTTTGAATACTGACCATCTTCTGGGCACTGTGTTAAGGGCTAGCAGTGTAATGTCACTTTCATGGTGCTTGCTGTTTAGTGTATGAGGGAAGAAGAGGATTATTGGGCACTTAATATTTTTCAGGCACGTTTAAATAATTTCCATGTATTATATTGTTTTAACTCCCCCTCCTCCCACAACAATCATGTAGAGGTAGGTGCTATTATTACTCAAATAAAACTACTTTAGAAGAAATTAAAGCATTCTATATAGAAATCTCGAGACTAAGCCACAGTGGATAAGGAAAATAAAAAATCCTAACTGGGCATCATAAAATGAAGTGGAAAGGGAAGCAGATTGATGAGTTCCTGTTTGGAAGCCAACAGACCTGTCCTCTTCTTTTTCATAGCATGGAATCTAGTCACCCTCAGACCTGGGAGCCACCATGACTTGCTGGCTGGGTGATGAAACTTGGGATGATAAGAACATTTAGAGGTGCAGAGGAACTAGGTTTCTAGTATCCAATTTTCAACTCTAAGGCCTTTCCCAGAGAAAATCATTATGTGTCAGTCACTCATTTCTGCTAGGATGGTACACTTTCAGATGCATTATATGTTTAATTGACTTTTAAGGAGTACTTCCCTAATATATAGAGTGGGAGTAAGGCATGTTTCCTCCAGAATATTAAGTTAATCTTATTTGTAAGGAATAAATTAGCCAAAATCATTGTGCATTTAATGAGGTCAGTCACCTGAAAATATACCTCCCAATGTCAGTATGTGAATCTTGAGTAGCCAAGGTTACTCATTGAATAGGATTAGAAAAGAAAGGTTTTGTAAACATACACAAGTTGTAAGCTATTGATATGTATTTTATCCTGCCTAATAAAAGGAGAGGAAAAAATATTAAAGAAAGAAAAACACATGAAGCAAAGGAAAATTAGGATAAAAGAAAGGAAGAAAGACTTGAATGGCAATGGAAGGGAACTGGCTACCTTGGAAAACAGAAAAGGAGAAAAACTCATAGGTTGTGTATCACCAGCAGGGCCTAGGATATAGAAAGTTTTGGCTCTCCTATGTAATATATTGTCCTGTCCATTTGGTAAATTAATTCTAATAGTAGCTATGGATTCATCAGCTTAATAAAGTGTAGTAACCCTCACTTTTAAGATCAGCCAGCATTCTACCTTGGTTCTGTTTCCACGCCCTTATGAACCTTAATTTACTCTGATTTGTTTTGAGGAATTAAATTGTGAATACTATGATTATTGTGCGTGACGACTACATTTCTCATTGTAAATTGTTAAGTTTATTGTTTTTGAGTTTGGTGGTTGTGAATCATCCCTTAGTAGTGACCAGTATTGTGTTTACTGAATCAATATGCTAGGACCAAACTCCAGACTACGGGGATCTGACCAATGTCCTACTCCCATCTGTTAACTCCATCGCATTTTGATTATGACCCATATTTTTGCATCACAGTTTCTTAATGTGATTGTAGTTTTTAACATCATAAATGTGAAAGGTTAACATTAACTAAGAGCCCACTATCTGAAGTACACTGTACCATGTCTTTTCTTAATTATATTTTATAACAGCTTTTAAAAGCACTATTGTAACCTTTAAGAGTGGTCTTCAAAACTCAAAAGTTGTTTTCATCAACCAAGTTTCAGGATCCATCTGGAGCCACAGGGACAGAATGCCTGCCATGTTAACCTGACCAGCAAAGTCAATGCTATCAATGTGTTGATAAATGTCATTTCTAGATTTCTCTCACATCTAAGAGACAAGAATTATTTCCTACTTTAAAGAAGAGAAAAGAAAATCCCAGAATGTTAAGGTGCTAAACTAAACTTGCTCTCATTCAAAAATCTAATTATTTACAGAGCTGGGATTGCTGCCCAGGTTTAGCTGACATCAGTCTGTGCTTATTTCCACTGAGATATGTTTACTCCCCTAACTTTCACTAGGCAAGTTTTGCATATAACTAACGAACTAAATAACTATCTAGACAAGATGCATTCCTAAACATAGTGAAGTCTGCATGTGGGAAACCTGGAGACCTGCCTTTGGTTATAAATTCTGAAAATACCACCTGTAACTTAAATATTTGCACATGTAGAAAGTGAGTCATGACTGTGGGAACTTTCTCCCTCTATTTATTTTTTTTGGATTCTATCAACTTAACATGAAAACTCTCTGGCTTCCTCATACCCTCATCCATCCACACCCTGGGGTAACCTGAAGTTTTTCAGGAGTGCAGTGTCTGCGAGCCTGCAGAGGAAACTGGGATGCCCACGTAGCAGAGAGAGTTTGGAAGAAAAGAGGGCAGAGAAGACAAACTTGAGTAACTAAACAGTACAACCTAAGCAAAATGATGGAGAGACTATGGCAGATTTCTAAATGTGATTAAAAAATAATCTTTAAGAGTTGGAAAAGTAGAATCCATATAAATGACTATTTGTGTGCCAAATAACTGATGCAAAATCAATCTAGAGTGGCAAATATCTGCAAGGTCAAGGGTTTGACATTTCTTTTAAACCACAAAAATATCTCACTGTAATGAGGGGAATGGAAACAGTGGGCCCTATGCCAGCCTCCACATTTTTTTCTACTTCACACTCAGGCTTCTCTTGGCTAAAAAGCCAAAGCCATACTGACATGCAGAATTCTATTGGATTTAGGTATTTAAAGATTCCAGCTGTATCAGCGGGAGTGGTGAATGGACTCTGAATGAGAGTAGGGGCCTGGGAATTTCTTACAGTGGGTAATCACTTGAACTCCTCAGTAACACCCGCCTGGCCTTCTCTAGGTGTGAGCACAATCCTATTGGATGAGAGACAATACCTAACAAAATGGTGAGTTTCCCTGCATATTGGAGGTTGATGCAAAATTAGAATTTAAATCGCCTGCAAAATAGAAATAATTGCAAATGCCTTTCTCTCTAAGCCTTATGTCTTGAACCTAAAAGAATTATGGATATCCTTTGACTGGACCCTTAAGTGATATCAAAACAAAGTTAGGCAACATTAAACATTCAATGAAAATATTAGAAACCCTGTGTTTGGTAAGGCTAAATATTTGAACTTGCTCTAAAGAGCAGGAACTAACTTGATCACAAAAGATCATTCAAAAAATGATAAATAAACTTTTTCTTTGAACTGTGTCCTCCTCATAATAAACAAACCAAGTATATTCACATGCAGAACCTTATAAGGCTCTCAGAGTTGGAAGAAGCTAGGGATAAGCATCATGTGTCATATAGCCAATCCCATGGGAAGTGGAAAACCTGCAACCACAGAAGTAAATAGCAATGGCTTAAGGGAAAGTCATTTCCCTCTGCTTTCACCTTGATTGAATTCAGTTTTCATTTCATATGAAGATGTTTAGATCTGACAATGTCACCTTAAAACTACATCAAAAAGTTATAAATGAACCAGGATCAAAGAGGAAAAAATTACTCAGGAAACAGTTTGTCTCTTCTTCCTACACAAGTATTTCAGATCCTGACTAGAAACCTTTTAATGTTGAAATACATTGAAGAAATAATAATCCATTTTTTTTCTGAAGAAATTTCTGATGAACAATACAGTAAATCTTATAGATAAGAATTAAATTTGCTTAAGTGGCATCTGAGAGTAGTTATTGAAATGTGTATTTTTCCTGTTTTTGTTTTTTGTTTTTTTTTTTCAATGTGAAAAGATCAAGCCAGTAACATAGGAGTTCTTTCTGAAATTTTACTTCTCTATTAGATCTCACCTAAAAATGTATTTAAATATTTTAATACTAGGTTTTCAGAACTACTTCAAGTTGTGTTTGTCTTATGAGGTAGTATGCAAATCATATCAATAATGTAATGATTTCAAATTGGTAACTTTCCTTAAAATGTGGTACATTCTGTTTCATTCTGAATTGAAGGTTCATCTAATTTCTAGAACAAGCAAAAATCATACAAGTATATATACACTCAATAAGCATTTACTGAGTGTCTACCATGTGTTTAGCAACATGGTGGGCATTGGGAATACACACAAACTCACAGTTTCAGGGAGGAGACAGTCATATAACCAAGTACAATTGATGAGGTGTGTTCTCCACTGTATAAAGTGTAGACCTAAGTGAGGCCGACTATTGGAAAGGGTGTCACGCTAAGCTTCAATAGCCCCTATCACTTTACAAGCACTGAAAGCAAATCTAACATCTAACTATGAACAAGAATGCATTACCCTAAAGAAATCTAAGAAAGAGCAAGCTTCTTCTTTCCATCATGTGGCAACAGAATATCCAATTAGTTACAAAATATGTCCCAAGAAGTTTACCTTGCCATGACAGAAACTGGTATGCTCCATCTTCTTTTACTCACTAGTAAGTCTCGTTCATTCTTTCATGTCTCTTTCCTATCATTGTTTTTTCTTTCTGTTTTTATAAGCATCAATCCAGAGAACTGTGGAGGTGATCCAAGACAGCAGTGTATCTGAGGTCTCATTCTCTCTCTGGGAAATCATCTGGGAGGGACAGAGTAAGGACAGAAAGTGAGACTAACCCCTTGTTAGCCAAGTGGAGATTTTAAGTGCTTATAATCACTGGAGTCCTGCATGTCAAAATAAGATCACTCCTACTCCCTTATCATATATCTGTTTGTTCATCCATTTTATTTGAAATAAGACTCTGTTGTAGCGACTTCTACTTTTTTATTGAAGTAAGAAATGTCAGCTGTGGACAGTGAGGGGATGCATGAGAGTTATGGAGGACTAAGAAGAGAAGTGAAGTAGCTGTCTCAATTGTGGTCACAAAAATTTAAGTATTCATAATTCAGTCTCTCTAAATGTGCCCTAGTATTCTTTTTAAGCATTTAGTTCCCCACCCTGCCCCCAGCTTTGTCATTCTGTGTTTCCTATCACACATCATGAGAAAGGTGGGAACATTTGGGAAATCAGCTTTCTTATATGCTCATATAGGTGTGCAATATCCTGAATGAGTTAGTCTGTAGTCCTGAGCAAGCCATTGTCACTTTGGAATAGGCTTCATCTGTTAAGTACACGTAATAGTCCCTGCTGTGCCATCTTACTATAATTCATGGATTTAAAAGCCTTTAGTATCAACTTGCTGTATTCCAGGTACTATGTTAGGATACAATGGTAAACCCAATAGGCACATGATGAAGTAAGATAATAAAATGCGGCATATGCACAAGTGCACAGCACTATGGAAGCACATTGCTATGATTGGAAGACTTCCAAGTTTACATTATAGTTAAGTCTTGAAAGTTGAGTAGGTGATAATTGAGCTGAGCATAAAGTAAGAATAGAGTACCATCAATAAAGAAGTGGTCAACATAAACAAAGGCATGGAAAGCAAATATAGTCATGTGACAGCAAATAATTCAATATAATTGGATCCAGGGTGGGGTGAGGCAAATGCAGTGAGTAGAAGATTATGCTATAAATGTAGGTTGAAAATTGAATGCCTTACTTAGAATTGTGGTGGTTATATTATATATGCAACACAGGGCAAAAGCAGGTTTACAGTTTGTATGGAAAATAATATAATAATAAATAATAATACAAGAATAAATTGTTTCTTGTACTCAAAACTGTAAACCTACTTTTGCCCCACTCTTTAGAGTACTGTAAATATTATATATTCCTTATACACATATATAGTTTTATAATATATGAATCTATGAATTAATAAATGTTAAATATTTTTTAAAGTTAAACTCTTAAAATGTTTAGGAAATATTCACATTTTCTAAAAAAGATGCATCCCATTATAAATATTGCATTTTTGGATGATATGTTGACATTGTCAAGGATGGATTAAGAAATGAAAATAAGCAACAGGGATAGTAAAAAAGAAAGATATCCCAATACAATTGTGACGATAACACATACTGGATGTGTTTTTTCAATGTATGAGTCATTATTATTAGAGGTAAACATTCTTGATTTTATTCAACTGGCAATGCTTTTTAATTCATGTTTTCAAAGGTAAAGACAAAATGTATTATTTGATTATCACTGATGCACAGGAGAGTCTGTGGATATTCCCCTATTCAGTCCTATTCTCCATAAGTTATTTTTAGGCCTTTCAAAGTATTCCCGAGAATAATAGTAGTTCTGACTTCCCACAATTCATGAAGAAATCAAAACAAAAAGGATATTGAAATATGTGTATATGTAAGCGCTAGATGGGTAGAGATATAAATTGTAATAGTTGTGTTAGGGTAGAAGGGCTAAAATTTAAATCTCACCTCTGCTTTCCAAGTGTTAACTCTCTGAGCTTCAGTTTCCTTAAATGTCAAAGGAAGATACCAACAGCACATCCCTCAGAGTCTTGGATAAGAAATACCTTTGTATTATTTTAAAAGCATTTAAGAGAGTGTCTTTGGAAGTATTCCATAAATATTTGATGAAGTATTATGTAATTTTTTGGTAATAATTTTACAAATGTATATGAATAAATGAAAATTATTTCCTAAATGTTCTATTTTATAGATATTATATCGTAACTTTGGAACATTTCATTCAACTTTGCTTTTAACTGGTTACTTAGTATTCATTTGATTTTTTGAACAATTTCACTATATTACCTATTCAAAGAAGTAAAAAATAATAATAGCAGTAGTGCTTAGCATTTATTGAGCTCCATACACAAACCTAGGCACAGAGAGAAATGGGGGGAGGAGGAGAGGGGAGGAGAGGACAGGAGAGGACAGGAAGTGGTGAGAGTGTAGGAACTTGAGTCATCAAGAAAAAGAAGTGTGGGTTCCAGGAAAAGTGGTGTAAAAACCCCTGGAGAGAGGGCTTCAGGGGATAGGTGAAAAAAACCCTAATGAAGCACAGAGTATGTGTGTGTGCTGTGTGTGTGTATGTATGCGTGCTTAGATGGATGGGTCTTGAGACACATTTGTAGAGTTTGACACCCAGAGTATCACAGGTACAGCAGAATGGTTTTTGTACTGATATGTGGAGAGAGGTCCTGGGCTTCAAGGGGGCTGTGAACAGGACGGAGTGGTGGGTGCCTTGGCATAGCCTATGGAGACTGATGTAGCAATATTGGGTACTTTAGTGAATACCACTGTGCACAACCATTATTGAGCACTTGATCCCTATTGTTTTGCCCCTTCTTTGGCACTCTGTAAACCCCAAACTTAGTCACATCTCAGGGAAAAGGTGGGGGGACCAAAAATTAACAGAGAGTTTCTGCTACCCAGATAGAATAAGGGACAGAATAGAAATTGTTCATTTATAGACAGTTATGGAAAATAAACATATTTCTTGTGTGTTTGAGTTGTGGACTTAGACTCATATCTGCTACATGTGTTCAACAATCTGTGTGTTAATAATTTAACCATTTAACTATTCTTTAACACCAACTGAATAAAGAAATTATGGTTTTATATGCATTCAACATTTATTTTTGGAAAGATTCCTCTATCATTTAGTGTATCATTTTACAAGGAGAAATCTAAAAGTGAAAGAGGAAATATACTTTCCCAAGGTCAAATAGAGAATTCCTGGCAAACTTGAACATAAAATATTTTTTCAATTACTTTAGGGGAAGTAAGCTTTCTCCAGCCTATAAACAGCTAGCTCCTTTAAGCTCCAGTTTTTGGCTTTTTTTAAAAGATTTTATTTATTTTTAGAGAGAGGAAAGGGAGTGAGAAAGAGAAGGAGAAACATTGATGGCTGCCTCTTGCATGTCCGCAATTGGGATATGGCCTGCAACCCAGGCATATGCCCAGACCAGGAATTGAACCAGTGACATTTTGGTTTGCAGACTGGCGTTCAGTCCACTGAACCACACCAGCCAGAGTGAAATTCCAGTTTTTTAAAGGTACACAGGGATGGGTAAAAGAAATCTAAGATACATTAAAATCTAACCAGTTGTTCTCCATTGATTTATTAATATTCTAACTGAAAGGGAAATCTGAGAAAAACATTTAATTGACCCTTAATTTTTTGAATTATCAACACCAAATATGAGTGTCAGTAGTTTAGCCACAACACAATTATCAATATGTTAATTAGACATTTTTTAAGATTAAACAAGCATGAAAGAAAAGAAGCTCTAAAATATTTTTAAGTATATTTTATTGATTATATAGTTACAATAGTTTCAATGTTTTCCCGTTTGCTCCCCTCTGCCAAGCACCCCCGCTCCCCCAGCAATCACCCCCTCCAAGTCCATGCCCATGGGTCATACATACAGGCTCTCCCGCTTCACCCTTTCATATATTCTTCTTCTTCTTTTTTTATTTTTTAATAATTAATTATTAATTAACAATAAAAAAATAACAATCCCTCCCTTTCAGACTTAAGACCCTCTAGCTGCTTCAAGCTGGACGTGGTCATCGTCCTACCTACCCTTGGGTCCAGAAATCCCTAATAAGAGTGGGGCTGTGGAGAGGAGGGTAGCCTTCACACATGGGGAAGGATCGTGCAGACTCCAGGTCAGTTGGCTATCCCTGGACAATGGCGTGCTTGATTTCACAGCTTGGCATCCTCGTTGTATTCAACTCAGCCACTTAGTTCACCCAAACTGTTGAGTCTCAGGAGGCAGCGATGCAGACAGGATTAAGTGAGGCCTATACTTACAGACAATCACTCAGGTAATGAGATCATAGGCTTATGCCCTCTGGCTCAATTTTGCTCATGTGTTTGTGTTGTTCATTAGTTTCCTATAATAGGCGATAGCATAAGGTATTTTTCTTTAGTTGCCTGGCTTATTTTGCTAAACATAATTCTCTCTAGTTCCATCCATGTTGTTACAAATGGTAGAAGTTTCTTCTTTCTTTCTGCTACATAGTATTCCATTGTGTAAATGTACCAGTTTTTTGATCCACTCATCTACAGATGGGCACTTAGGTAGTTTCCAGCACTTGGTTATTGTAAATAGTGCTGCTATGAACATAGGGATGCATAGGTTCTTTTGAATTGGTGTTTCAGGATTTTTTGGATACAATCCTAGCAATGGAATTGCTGGTTCAAAAGGAAGTTCCATTTTTAGTTTTTTGAGGAAATTCCAAACTGTTTTCCATAGTGGCTGCACCAGTCTGCATTCCCACCAGCAATGCACCAGGGTTCCCATTTCTCTGCATCCTCGCCAGCACTTGTTTGTTTGTTGATTTGTTGACGATGGCCATTCTGACTGGTGTAAAATGGTATCTCATTGTGTGTTTTTTTTTTTTTTTTTTTTTTTCACAAAGAAACTCTCATTGTGGTTTTTATTTGCATCTCTCTGATGGCCAGTAATGTTGAGCATTCTTTCATATGTCTGTGGATTCTCTGTATATCCTCTTTGGAGAAGTGTTTGATCAGGTCCTTTGCCCATTTTTTAATTGGGTTGTCTGTCTTCTTGGTGTTGAGTCATATAAGTTCTTTATATATTTTGGAGATCAATCCCTTGTCTGAGATATCATTGGCAAATATATTTTCCCATATGGTTGGTTCCCTTTTCATCTTGCTGATGTTTTCTTTTGCTGAGCAGAAACTCTTTAGTTTGATGTAGTCCCATTTGTTTATTCTTTCCTTTATTTCCCTTGCCTTAGGAGATATATCAGTGAAAATGTTGCTACGTGGGGTATCTGAAATTTTCCTGCCTATGTTTTCCTCTAGGACTTTTATGGTGCCACTGCTTACATTTAAGTATTTGATCCATCTTGAGTTTATTCTGGTGTATGGTGTAAGTTGGTGGTTTAGTTTCATTTTTTTTGCATGTCCCTGTCCAGTTCTCCCAATAACATTTGTTGAAGAGGCTCTTTTCACTCCATTTGATGTTCCTTCCCCCTTTGTCAAATATTAGTTGACCATATAGACCTGGGTTTATTTCTGGGATCTTTATTTTGTTCCATTGATCTATTGTTCTTATGCCAGTACCAGACTGTTTTGATTATGGTGGCCTTGTAGTATAGTTTGATATCAGGGATTGTGATTCCTCCTACTGTGTTCTTCTTCCTCAAAATTGCTGTGGCTATTCGGGCTCTTTTTTGGTTCCATATAAATTTTTGAAGTATTTGTTCTAGGTCAATGAAATATGTCATTGGTATTTTAATAGGAATTGCATTGAATCTATAAATTGCTTTGGGTAATATGGACATTTTAATGATGTGGATTCTTCCCATCCATGAACATGATATATGCTTCCATTTATTTGTATCTTCCTTAATTTCTTTCTTCAGTGTTATGTAGTTTTCTGAGTACAGGTCTTTACCTCCTTGGTTAAGTTTATTCCTAGGTACTTTATTTTTCTTGTTGCTATGGTAAATAGGATTTTTCTTTTAGTTTCTATCTCTGAGATTTTATTGTTGGTGTACAGAAATGCCTTCGACCTAGGTTTTGGGTTGCTGTGTGTTCATTATCATTAGTTTCCAGAAACTTTTTGATTTCTTCCTTAATGTCATTGTCAACTCATTTATTATTTAATAGCATGTTATTCATTCTCCATTAGTTTGAATGTTTTTGAGTTTTTTCCTTGAGGTTGATTTCCAATTTTAAGCCATTATGATCTGAGAAGATGCTTGATATAATTTCAATTTTCTTGAATTTGTTGAGGCTTGTTTTGTGTCCTATTATGTGGTCTATCTTTGAAAATATTCCATGTGCACTTGAGAAGAATGTATATTTTGCTTCTTTGGGGTGAGAAGTTCTATATATATCAACTGAGTACATTTGATCTAGAGTGTTGTTCAATGCCTCAATATCTTTGGTATTTCTTTGCTTTGAAGATCTGTCCATTGTTGACAATGGGGTATTAAAGTCCCCTACTACGAGTGTGTTGCTGTCTATATCTTTCAAAAATTCCCTTACATATTTGCATGCTCCTAAGTTGGATGCATATATGTTTACAAGGGTTATATCTTCTTGATGGATTTTTCCCTTAAGTATTATGAAATGCTCTTCTTTGTCTCTTTTTATGGCATTTCTGTGAAATCTGTTTTGTCTGATATAAGTATTGCTACGCCAGTTTTTTTTTTTTTATGTCCATTTGCTTGAAATACTTTTTTCCATCCCTGCACTTTCAGTCTGTGTAGATCTTTTGTTCTAAAGTGGGTCTCTTGTAGATAGCATATGTGTGGGTCATGCTTTCTAATCCATTCAGCTACCCTATGCCTTTTGATTGGAGCACTTAATCCATTTACATTTAAGGTTATTACCGATAGGTACTTATTCATTGCCATTTTTCCCTTTTGTACTTGTGTTCCTCTCTGTCTCTCTCTGTTTCTTTATCTTCTTAAAGCAGACCCTTTAACATCTCTTGCGATGCTTGTTTGGTGGAGATGTATTCTTTTAGCCGTCTTTTGTCTTGGAAACTCCTTTTTTCACCTTCCATTTTGAATGGGAGCCTTGCTGGGTAGAGTATTCTTGGTTGTAGGCCTTTGTTTTTCATTCCTTGGAATATTTTTTGCCATTGCCTTCTGGCTTGTAGTGTTTCTGCTGAGAAATCTGATGATAGCCTTATTGGAGCTCCCTTATATGTTATTAGCTGTTTCTCTCTTGCTGCTTTTAGGATTCTCTCTTTGTCTTTGAGTGTTGCCATTTTAATTATGATGTGTCTTGAAGTGGGCCTGTTGGGGTTCATCTTCATTGGGACCCTCTGTGCTTCCTGGACTTGCATGATTCTTTCTCTCCTCATGTTAGGGAAGTTTTCTGTCATTAGTTTTTCAAAGAGGTTTTCTATCCCTCGCTCTTCTTCTTCTCCTTCTGGAATTCCTATGATACGGATATTATTATGTTTCAAGTTGTCCTGAAGCTGTCTTAGAACCTCTTCAGTCTTGTTCAGTCTTTTTTCATTTTGTTGCACTGTCTGGGAGTTTTTGTCTTCGTTGTCCTCCAGCTCACTGATCTGATCTTCTGCTTCCTCTAGCCTGCTTTTAATTCCTTCTACAGTGTTCTTCAATTCAGAGATTGTATTCTTTATTTCCTTCTGGCTCTTATTGATAGCTTCTATGTCATTTTTCATGCTGGTGTAATTCTCAGTACGTTCCTTGTAGTTTTTCTTGAGTTCCTTATAGTTTCCCTAGAGTTCTTCGTAGTTTCTGCTGAGCTCATTGAGCTTCTCTATAATTCATGTTTTGAATTTCATATATGATAGTTTGCTCCCCTCTATTTCATTTAGCACTCTTTCTGGGGATTCTGCCTTTTCTTTCTATTGGGTTTTTTTTTTTTCTCTGTCTCCCCATTCTTGTGACTCTTATTGTTTGTTGCGGCTTCTTAGAATGATCTGCACTTCCTGGATCTTCCCCTGGTGGCATCAGATCATGTACCAGTCTGGCCCTAGGCAGTCTGTTGGATCTACTGCCTTTGTCTGTCTCCTTTAGTTGTTAATCTATTCAATCTGTGATTAGCCATCAGGCTTAAGGACTGAGGGTGTGGCAGCTTAATTCCTGTAGGCAGGGCTTTTGCTTCCCCTCAGGCTGAGGCCACTCAGAGGGGAATGCTCTGCCTGCAGTACTGGGGATGAGTCAGCACTGGGACCCGGTTGGCTGCTCCCCCAGTTCTGCCCTCAAAGCCACCGTGCCAAACTCTCCCCAAGCATCTCCAGTTCTCTCTGCTCTCCCTCTGCTTGAGCCCAGGGTAAGTGGGGGCCCTAAAATATTTTTGAATGGTAATAGTAAAGGGTCAATTTCTAGATTTTCTTAGATGATAAAAATAATGTTTCCTGAAATAATTGGGGAAGGTATCATGGAAAGAACAGGACTTTGCTCAGGCTTCAAGAATTAGGTCTAAATGGGCCTACAAAGCTGGAACGGGCATTTGAGGTGAGAAAATGATTGGAGAAGGAAACAGCATGTTATGGAAACAGAAATAATATTTATTATTCACCAGAAAGCTACCTCATGGTTGGCAGCATAAAGATGAATAAAATGCGGGTGAACACATTTGTCCTTGGCCTTGAGGAGTTCACAGTTTTCTAAGAAGGAAAGAGGAAGAAAACGCACTGTGATACATTCTGTAATGGATGACAGTGGAGGATGCTATGAAATCAACAAGAAGGGTCCATTGTTCAGTCTGAGGAGTTCATGGACTGTTCGTGGCTTGGTAAGTCACTCTCTGGAGGAGATACCTATGAGGCAAGTCTTAAGCATGGCTCAGCAAGGTCAAGGTTTGTAAGATTGCAGGCAGAGGAAACATTATGGACAAACAACATGCATGATTTATCATAATGTGCATTGAGGAGCTCTAGTAAACTGGTATTTGTAGATTATAAAGTGAAAAATGCAGAAAACAAATAGCACAGGTAAGGGTTGGGCTTGTGAGTCCTGTGGTGCATTTGTGCTTGTTTCACAGGCAGTGCGTTGCCATTGGGAGACTTTAAACTGTGAGGCATAGAGTCGCATTCAGGAGGATCCTTAGTCAGCTGGGCGGAGGGTGAGTATGAGAAAGGAGAAGATGAAGAACTGAGTAATGTAAAATGTACTATATAGTATTTCTTCATTTTGTAAAGTTCATACTACTTTCCCTTCTATGGAGAGCCTTGATCCTGGAATCATCTTCCAGTGCTATATTGCATTAGGCAAGATGGTGAAAAAAATATTGTCAGAGAAAAGAGAGCAAGCAACCTAGAGATATGGGGCTTCAAGGAAATCTCTTTTCTCTTGTCTGCTGTGTCACGTACTCCAGAATGAAGCAGGTTTTTTTCAGTGTTGGGCTTAGGGTATCAGATTTTTTTTCATTTCAATATTCCCATTCCTGAAAAAAGCCACTGTCAGTACTCCTACATTATTGGAAAAAAACAAAAACAAAAACAAAAAAAAAAACTTCCTGTGAAACTTTTGCAAAATGTGCAATTTTGTTTCATCTGTATGCGATAGAACTTATGATCACAGAATAGAAAACTCAGCAATACCACATAGATGTTAAAGCCAAAATTATGTCTTATTCTGTGATTAATAATATACAAATATTATAAGAATTTTTATAAAAATTCTCCTTTTTTTCAATTAAATGGTAGCACTGTAGAGAAATAAAAGTAACTAATAGGCAAATACTGATGAAAAGTCATTAGTAAATGCTTGAAGGGTTTGTGAAACCTCAGATTGCCTCAACATTATTTCTTAACCTTATTTGGCACAACTTTTGAGGTGACTGAAGTTGTTTGTTTTGCAGATTAGGGAGATGTAAGGTTAGGCCATTCATTAAAATAGCTCCAGAATAAGTTTGCCAATACAGACAGACAATTAAATTCTATTATTCATAGTAAAAATATAACTCAGTACAGTTATTTTGGTATATTTTGATTCTGATACAATAGATGTTAGGACAATGCAGCCAAAATAAACTTGATAATTAGAATAAAATAGCAGAAATGGAAATTTTTTTACTTGAACTATTCTGCTTACTTATTTTCTTAGGATGAACTTACTGGATAACTTTGGAACATTCCATTCAGCTTTGCTTGTTACTGGTTACTTAATATAGTGCAGTGAATGCCGTAGGCTTTCAGATATCACTAGACAAAAATGAAGAAAAGGATCATCTAACTACTAGTTCAGATAGACATGGAGGACAGTCAGTAATCCTGGTTTAAAATATGGATTTTGATCCCTCTAACCAGGATCCTAATACACATTCCTCGTGCTTACATGTTAGAATGTTCTTTTTCTTTTTTGTATATTTTTCAAAGAGAAAGTTGAGATTATTTATTCTATGAGAGGATGTCTACATTGCCAACAATTCCTATTCCACAGGGAAAGGGTGGACTGACATTGTGTAAAACACCAGCTCCCACTCCAGCTCTGGTCTCATTTCTATGTTGAACTCCAAATAGCCCCTGCCTGACTGCAGCTGGTGATACCACAAGAGGCTTTGCAAAACTCCAAATTAAAGGACAGAGTGGACATGTGGATAAATAGAGTTAGTCAACTAACTCATCATAAGCAGTGTTCCACTCCAGTTCATAAGAATAATTAAAGTTGATTTATTATTATGATGATCTCGTCTTTGATAAAATCATTTTTATTTAAGCATTATATAGTTATTTTAAATAGCTAATGCATTTACATGGTAAAAATAATCTATGCTGTAAACACAGCACAAAAAACAAAAAGAACTTAAATGTGGTGACTATTTCATAAAGTATACTATTTCAAATCATCAAGTTGTACACCTTTAATACATACTATTTTTCTTTGTCTATTACACCTCAGTAGTGTCAGAGTAGCACCAGACTTGGTCTACACAGAGAAAGAGGCCATATCAATAGTATTTGCCTTGTTTTTGTTTGGAGGAGTTTTTCTTTTTTAAACCAAATATTTGTAAAGATCACAGAGGATGCACAATCTAGTTCTCTGTGTCACTTTTAGTAGAATCATCCATCTTTTTCTCTCTCTCAACCTCACTGTGCAAAGAAGTACCTTCCCCTGAAGCATATACATGTCCTGTGAATCTGAAACACCAGAAATCTTAAGTGAATCAGGGCATTTTAGAATATTTGTTTTTAATCCTTTGGTCCCATTTTTTACATTTTCATATTTAAAATAATGTATCTGCACTTACATGCATTTATATACATTGTATGTGTGTAAATATATATTTGTATTGATAATTCTTTTTAGCACAGGTCTGAAATATATATAACAGATGCTCAACAACTAATTAATTGATTGATTAATTAGACAAGAAACATTTGAAGCATGTCTCACTATAACAAAAAGTAAATCACCTATTTTGTTTGAATCTTACAAATAATTTTCTTAATTTTTTCAGTGGGTATCTGATCTACATAGGTTTCTCAAAAAAAATTTTTCTATGCTTATTAAACTTTGCAAAAGGGAATGCTTCTTTCTTGAAATTTTCAATGCTTACAGTGCCTCTAGGAGAATAATATTTAAAGCAAACATATTGTTGAAAAAAACTTCAGTTTTCTTTTTGTAACATTCTCAATTTTTAGTGGGAACTTTATCTTAACACTTTATACTTGCTTGCATTGTTTAGATAAGCACACATGGTTTGCCTGGAGTAGATTTATTTTGGGTTGGGTCATAGAATGGGTGGAGTATAAAATACTCATAGGAAAAGAAATAAGTGATGGTAATATTACAATAAGGAATAAAAGTGCCAAAGTCTATTTTTTTATATATTCACAGATGTATGGTCATGTTAATAAAAATGATCCCCAAAGTTTTATTAGAAGACTATTATATACTTTTTTCCTTTGTATTCCCACATACAGAGGCAAAAAGCTGCAAAAATCCCTTGGATTGATGTGTTTCTTTTTGGCTGTGGAAACTTACATGAAATATTATCAACAGGCAGCCAAATCCCACAAAGCTATTACCTTTTAAGACCTGTCTCAGGGTGGTACCACATTTGGTGGAATTTCTCCCTGTGTAGTTACTGGTTGCAGATTGTATGTAACTTTTATCATGTTGTTTCAATACAAACAAGATGATTGTATTAGTGAGTGTGTGTAAGAGAAAAGGGCAGATTCAAAAAACTCAGCTGTAATCCTTATAGATACAGTCTCCAGCTGGGCTTGACAAGCAGTCATATGCCATATCAGGAGGGGAGATAGCAATTGCACTTAAGATGGTTTTGTTTGAGTCAAATGATCAGGCCTCTCCTGTTTTATCTTAAACTCGTAGAGACGGTTTATGTTTCTGATGAGGGCAGCCAAATAATGCACTGGTAACCGAAGCTGGTTTATCCTCTGGCTAAAGGGTATGTTACATTATACTCTACCTTTCAACCCCAGGGGATGATCTAAGTTGTAAGATGTTACGTGCTTTCCTGAACTGAGGTCCATTTTTCAGATGAGCATTGGAAACCTCACCTTTGAAATAAGTCTTCCATCTAGTGTTTGGAGGAGGTGTTTGTGGTAGGGTTCCGTGAGTTACCATAAATGCTTAAATTTTCCCTCTGTTTTTTCTCCCCTAATATTTTTAATGTATGATATCACTACCTTGAGCTCATTATCTTCTTTTTCAAACTCGTTACCTCTTATGTAGTCTATATTAGCTGGTGGCACCAACTCGCATTAGCTTTTCAAACTCCTGAACTGGGAGTCAGTGATCCTTACCATTCATTCTCTAATAGTTTCAACTCCTACTTTCATTTTCCATCTGCCTCAATACCCATCATTTGTTTCCATTGTCTTGTTCAATATAGAATTCATTAGGAGAGAATTAAGTCCTCCTTGACAGAACAGAAGGTTTCAATAACTGAGCTATTTCTCATTTAACAGAAGAAAAAAAGTAAAACAAAAGGGAAAGGAACCTCAGATCTTCCCAAACATTTATCTAATAAATTACAATATTACAGAAATTGCATCTTTTCCAAGATGATAAAAAAGAATATTTTAAAACAATGAATTATAATATGGTATATTTTTGTTTCTTTGATTTCTAATACATTCTTCTCTCCTTTCTAAAAATAATTTCTATACATTAAATGACAGTGCATATATTATAGTAAATTTTAAAAGAGAAATAAGAAATAATTTTTTTAACAAAATACAGAAACCAGAGAAGGAAATAAGTTTACCTTTAATCTGATGTAAAATAATGCACACTATTATCAGCAATGGGCAAAGGACCTGAACAGATACTTCTCCAAGGAGGACATACAGGGGGGGCCCAAAGGCATATGAAAGGATACTCAACATCACTAGCCATCAGAGAGGTGCACATTAAAACCACAATAAGATACTATCTCACACCAGTTAGAATGGCCATCATGAACAAATCAACAAACAACATGTGCTAGCAAGGATGTGGAGAAAAGGGAACCCTAGTGCACTGTTAGTGGGAATGCAGACTGGTGCAGCCACTATGGAGAACAGTATGGAATTTCCTTAAAAAACTAAAAATGGGACTGCCTTTTGAACCAGCGGTCCCACTGCTGGTGTTAAACCCTAAGAATTCCGAAACACCAATTCAGAAGAACTTATGCACCCCTATATCCATAGCAGTGTTATTTACAATAGCCAAGTGCTGGAAACAGCCTAAGTACCCATCAATAAATGAGTGGATAAAAAAACTGTGGTACATTTACACAGTGGAATACTATGCAGCAGGAAAAAAGAACTCCTACCTTTTGTGACAGCATGGATGGAACTGGAGAGTATTATGCTTAGTGAAATAAGCCAGGCAATGAAAGACAAATGCCATTTGATCTCATATAACACAGGAACCAAACTAATGAACAAAACAAACAAATGAGCAAAATGGAACCAGAGGCATGCAAACAAGGGTCAGACTGACGGTGACCAGAGGGGAAGATGGAGGGAGATAAGGGGGTAATGACAGGGAGGGGGGATAGCTAAAGAACTAGTATAAATGACCCATGGACATGGACAACAGGGTGGGGATTGACTGTTGGTGGGAGTGGAACTAGGTAGGGCAGAGGAGAGTAATGGGGGAATATTGGGACAACTGTAATAGAACAACAAAAAATGCACACTATTAAAAAGTAAATTACATTGAATTTTCTGGTATGAAAAGTATGATAGAAGCATATCATTTTTCATGTGCTATACACTTGGATCTTTTCTTATAATTTATCACAATAGACACGTCTCAGAGATTTAAGAAAGTCTCTCCTAAATTCTTTGCAATTGTGTAATATGAAACCCTTTATTTATCCAAGACAACCTCTCTACCATGATACTTCCCCTTACATCAATCACTTAAGTAATCCTCACTAAGGAACTGTTGATTCCTTCTAAAATGTAACAAGAATGAAGACACTGATTTTAGTTGTTGATTGAATTTTTCCAGAGCTTAAAAAGCATTTCTAGCTATGAATACTTTTCAAAATCATATTAATTCCCTAATGAAACTAAAGCATAATTAACTAAATATATTTGTATACCAAATAATAAGATAATGGCGTAAAAGTGATAGATATGATTATCAAGACATTAGCATGAATATCTGACTATGAAATTAAATATATTTAGCTATGTAAATTTTGAGGTATCTAATTTATACCTTTTGAATTCAGCACTATAAAAAATTCTGAAATGACTTTTAACTGTGGCAGGGCAAACTCACATAAGTATCTCTAATCAGAGATGTGTGACATATTAGTTACAAAAATACAAAATCAATATTCTAGGAAATAAAGTTAAAAATCTTTGTCCTTTTCTACTTCTGTTTTTCATATTCCCCTTTAAAGCCTGATTTGTGATTTAGTTCGTATAACTATTGTATTCTATTAACATTTAAAATTTTAGGAATTTTTTTTCCTTTTACACTGAGCCATTTGGGTGACTTGGCACACACTTCTTTGAGGTTTATCTTATAATTGAATCTGTGATAAGCAAAGAAAAACATGCCCCTTTTTTCACTAGGTCTGTAAAGATTAGGCACTTCCTGTCTGGATTAGCAGTTAGAGCCAAAACTACCTTGAAACAAATCAATTGGTCATTCTATACAGAAACGCAAAATGTATATGTTGACTAGCTGCTTCTTTCCATGCCTCCAAAATTTCTGTTCTTTAGAACAGGGAGTTTCTCTTTCATATAAGTGAACGGTACACAAATACATAGGCTGTGAAAGAATATAACTGGGCCTAAGTTCACAATACTTGGATGAATAAACAGGGTCACAAAAGCTGGAAATACAGGCAGTCTTAATAGGCTTCATATTTCTGCTGACTCAAGTCAAAGAAAAACAAAGGGTTAGGGGTCAGTAACCAAACCCCGTGTTCTTTTGTGTGTGTTTAATATAAGTTAACCATATTGTGAAAGGTACCTTTTCTGTGACTGCATTCATTCAATAAAGATCACAGTTGTACAATTTATGAAAAAGAAGTAATTCTCTAGCTCATTCCATTTGGTGCCATTCAGTTAACGCAACCTCTGTGGTAGATAGAGAAATAAGCAAGGGGCTAAAAATGTAGTTGGGGAAAATGGCACAATTCATTTATAGAGTATAAAGTGAGATGTGACAAATCGTGTAAGATAGTAAGTACTATGAAAGATAGAAAAAGTGGCCGCTTGAGGAGATCAAATCCATTGCTTAGAATGGGTACAGTTTTCAAGTGCATTGATCCTGACAGCAGACCCACTATCAGAACATCTTTTGTTTGTTTGTTTGTTTCTTTTTAGTTCTTGCATTTAATGAGATCAGAGAGAGGATGGGACCAGTTCTGACATAAGTTTGTGTTTCCACTAAATTCTTTAACTTGGACCTTAAAGTCTTTCACAGTTTGATTACCTCCTACATGTTCTCTATTACTCTCCTACTGTCCTGTATGCTAGACCTTCTGAACATTTTTACAAATTCCCTAATTAACCAGGCCTTTTTATGTTTTCTCACCTTTGTAACCACTGCTACTTCTGCCTAGAATGCCTTCTCTTCCTTATAAGTATGTATTGTTTCTTTAAAACTCAATATATTTGTAAAGTTTTCAGTGCCCCGCCCCCGCCCCCGCTATGGCATTGACAGTGGCCAATTGCTCTAATCTAGCTGTACCCGAAACCACCGACATTGACGCCTTTTTGCACTTATTGTATTGTTGTATGGTCTGGCTACTAATTAGACTGTGAGATTATGTTCATCCTCACATCGTCCAGCAGTTTGTAAATTAATCTTATGCATGAATGAATGAAAACCAACATCTTCCATTAAGCCTTTCTCAATTATTTACCTCAGTAATGCTGTTACCTGCTATGAATTCCTGGTGAACTTGTAGCTTATACACTTCTGAAAATCAACCTTTCAAGTGAATTGTAAACATTAACTAGCCTTCAGCATTTGGAAATTTTTAATAGAATTGTCCTTTACAAATGTATAAATGCATTTATGCAACAAGTATGTGTTGAGTGTCTTCTGTGCTCAAAACCCTGTACTAGGTAATATGAGAGACAGACAAAATACACACAGAATATTCAAACAATATTTATAAAAGAAGGTATAACAAAACAGTAATGGGACATGAGGAAGGATGGAATAATTGTCATAGGAATTCAGAGTGAAGAGAAGAGCACCATCATTCTTTTCTAAAATGGTTTTAAAATTATTATGATGATAAAAAACACATAACATGAAATCCATTCTCTTACCAAAAAATTTTGGTCTATGCTGTAGTATTATTTACTATAGGCACAGTATTATACAATAGATCTCTAAAATATTTTCATCTTGTATGACTGAAACTTTATATTCCTTGACAATAATTCCCATTTCCTCTCCTTCAAGTCCCTGAGAACCACAAGTTTGCCTCTTGCTTTGATGCAAAGAGGCCTACTCCAAGACACATAATTAAAATGTGAAAGATTAAAGATAAAAAGAGAATCTTAAAAGCAGCAAGAGAAAAGATGTTAGTTACCTACAGGGGAGTTCCCATAAGACTGTCAGCTGATTTCTTAAAAGAAACTTTGCAGGCAAGAAGGGACTGTCAAGAAATATTCAAAGTCATGAAAAGCAAGGGCCTACAACCAAGATTACCCTATCCAGCAAAGCTATCATTTAGAATTGAAAGGCAGATAAAGGGCCTCCCAGACAAGAAAAAACTAAAGGAGTTCCATTATCACCAAACCATTATTATTAGAAAGGTTTTGGGCTGGTTTGTGAAGATTTGTCTTCTTCCTTTTATCAGGCTGTTTTTTCCTGTTACTTTGTGTTTCTAGCAGTTTGGTGTTGGTATCCACACATTTGAAAAAAACAAACCAACAACAACAACAACAAAACAGCTACCTCTCCTTGTCTTTATGGACTGGCTTCATACACAGAAAGGATGTTACTAATCAGCCCAGCTACTGATTCAGGAGCCCTCTCAAACCTTTTCTGTGGATGTATGGCTCTGTGCTTGTGTGTGTAGATTCCCAATTAGAAGAACTTCTTTTATTTTTTTTTTTCAGAAGTTTATAATCTTTTACACCCTCTGGTACCAAGGGTCCCCTGAAGCAGCATAACATGATTCAGTGCTTTTTGGTTCTCAGTGGCCCCAGGCATCTAGAATATGCCAGGTCCCATCAGCACTGCAATACTGGTGAAATGGAAACCAGTCCCTGGGCAGTGACCTGAAAAGCCAGAGTCCTGGCCATGTGTTCCATACTCTTTTCTTTCTCCCAGAGAGAGAGGCCACTGAGTTGTATTGCCTCTGTCTGCTGTATTGCCTTCTGTCTTGTATTGCCTTGCCTGTCTACTCTGGAGCCCCTGCATGCCTCCCAAATCAGACTTGTTCTCAGCAGCCCACAGTGTAGAGGGTACGCAGGGTCACATTAGCACTCCGAGACAGGCGAGACAGAAGCCAGATCCTCAGGAAGCCCATTCCGAATAGTCAGAATGTTGGAAATATCATCCAGTTTTCTCCTTCCATCCCCAGGAAGAACTGGGAGGTGGGAATTCCCTCTCAATTATGTCGTGCTGTGGTGGGCTGGAGGCAGGCGGGCTATGTGAGAAAGTGTCCCAAATTTTCCTGTTGGCTTTGATGTGTCTGATTTTGCATTTGCTTGGGATACAAGAGCCTTTTAACTGGTTTCTTGATTTCTCACAAAGAGATTGGTCCATGCAATGTGCTTAAATTGGTATTTTCATGGGAGGAAGGAGAGTCTGTGATTTCGTATTCTGCCATCTTGCTGATGGCACCTTGAGCACCATTCTTTTCAATGTCTTCAGGTTCGGAGAAAACCTTGAAGTGTGAAATCATTTTGTCTGAATCTGAATCCTGCTTTGTTATTTATCGGTTTATAAGCAAGTGACTTGACTTCTCTGAGTTTCAGTGCCCTACTTTGTAAAATGGCGATATGTCAAGTCACTTGTAGAACTGTTATGAGGAAAGTCCCTGGCAGAGAAATTGTCTTTCTTTAAAATCCTTCCCCCCAAATAGATATCCAGAAGGATAAAGGTCAAAACATTAATGAATAGCTAACTCTGAGATAGTCAAAGTGTGATTTTATGTATGGTCTTATATTTCTTTCTGTATATTTTAATTGCCCTTCAATGACTATAAATTTTTAAGTTCTGTGATATTTAGGTTCCCTTTTGATTTGAAAATTCTGTTCTGGTCTTATACAACCCATGTACTGATTTCCCACAATTACTTTACATACATTTGTAAAAAAATAAAAACTTGCTCAATCCTGTGCTAACACCACTGAAATTAATCTTTTCATAATCAACAGGTAAACTCAAAGGGCTTGTGGCTTTTCATTTTGTATAAAAGGTCTTCTCATTGATGAGGACAATAGGCAGTTTTATTTTTAGCAGTAAGTACATTACAAAGACACATCAATATCAGCATTTTACTGATTACTCATATCAGAGGCTATTTGGAAGGGGTCACATTGGAAAGACATTGATCCAGCAGCACTCAGTGTATTAGAACTCTACAGCTGGCTGCCTTAAAATAACTAACCCTATTAACTTTTTCCTCCCTGGTTCTATCTACTCCATGTTATACATATTTTTATATTTATAAAACCCTTATAAGCAAGTTGTTCTTCAAAGTCAGTTTTGTGCTAGGTGGATCTTAGTCTTCTAGGTGGGTTTAGCTCTCACATAATTGTTCTTTGTCGCCTAACATGCCTGGGCCTTTCTAGTCCACAAAGCCTTCCTTTATCTCATTGCTCCTTGCTGTGAACCACAAGGTACTCAGGCCTCTGAATGACCCCATTTTAGAAGTGAAGAAATATGATTTCACAATAATTCACAATGAAAAGTGGTAAGAATGAAATCTAGTGCCTTTATTACCACAAATTCCAAACCTAGTGTTCTTTACCAGTGTCCGTATTGCCTCCCTGACCATTTACCACTCCCATAACCACTGTGTTAATAATGATCACCCTCACCAAACCGGTCTGGTTGACCAAATCATGAAGGCCTGGTTCACGTCCTACCTGCTCATTTACCTACCCCTTATACTGTGTGGTCTAGTAAGGATTCTGTTTCATTCCGTACGTGAAGCCGCTGCCAGCTGGGTATTGGCAATAAGAAGGAGTAAAGAAAGCTTATTTTAACAATAGGTGGGATTTGAATAAAAATAATCACTATATTAATTCATTTGTCCCCTTTTCCAAAGGCTATTTTTGAGGTTCAAATTAGACTTGTTTCAGCTGTCTAATTTTCACCTATTGGGAGAGCAGGCCTCAGAAAGAGAGTGTTGTTATTCTTCCTGCTGAAACCCAAACTATTACTGCTCCAAATGGAACAGAGGTGGTGACACTCCCAGAACTGGGAAACCTTCCAGTCTGTGAAAGATCTAGAAGTCTCCCAGGTCTCTGGTATCTATCAATAAAGAAAGGGAAACGTGTAGAAGGGCTCAAAGGTGGACCATCTATCTTCCCCTGCTGTTGCTTTTGCCCCTTTTGATGCTTGATGAAAAATGGAACAAAATGCTCTGAAGTCCTAAGAGTGCTTACCAAACACACTTTGTCCATTGTATCCTGTTTAAAATAAAATAATTGGAATATCTGCATGATTGTGGTAGAGTAACTTTTAATCCCTAATACTTTATTTTTCATAAATTTGTTTCTTTTATTTCCTTTGGAAACTGAAGTTATGGGCTTGTTTTTAATATGGAATATAGATTCATAATTAAACCTTTGAAAATTATAGCAGTGTTGTTATAAAAATACCATTACTTCATTATTATATCAAATGATAGTAACAATTTATGTTTATTAAACATAAATTTAGCTTTTATTGTTTAGGTCCTTTACATACAGATTTAATCCACACAGCTATTGTTTGTTGTTTGTATTATTATTCACTGTGAAAAAATAAGGAATGTTTTCTTGAAAAAAGATGTCTCAAATATGAATACTCATTATGACAAAGCACTTACATATACAATATGCCACTTACTCCCATAATGTAGACCACATTCCATTGGACACAGCTTAGTCCCCTGGTGCCAGAAAACTGTGAGGAGACAGGGGAATGTAGTGTGTGTGCCATTCAGAAAAAGAAACAAGGTGTGGATAACGTGTCATTGTAACTGCCACAGAGTTTGTTGTTCTACATGCTGAAGAAGTAAATAACTTCAATATTTGAGAATATAGAAAAACATGAAAATATTCTCCTCTTCTTATTCATGTTTAAAGCTAGCGTTCCAAAACAAACAAGGGGAGTATGAGTAAGACAAAGTTTAAATTAATCTCATTAATGAACATAAATGCAAAATGTCTAAATGAAATAGTAACTGAATCCAGCAATGTAAAACAAAGGTAATAATACATCATGACAAAGTTGTATTTTTCTAATATACAAAGTTTGTTTAAAATTAGGAAATAATATGAGCAGATTGAATATAAAAAAATATATAAAATAACATCTTAACATAAGCCCCTCAAAGCCATTTATATACAAATTAACATCCATTCATACACAAACATGGCACTTAATAGTGAGTAACCAAACCCTGCCCCCTTCTTTTAGGTTCTGAAAAAGACAAAGAAGACTTTTATCACTCTTTATATTCAATACTATTGTGCTAGAGATCTGAGACAGTTCTGTGAGGCAAGGAAAGTAAATAAAAGGTATAAGAATTATGAAGAAACAAAGCTGTCATTAACTGCAGATGACACATAGTATATCTAAAAGAGCAAAATACCCAAAAAATAAATTTTTAAAAATAAGTTTTTTTTAAATATAGTAGCAACAAAGAGTTAAAAATGAATATTTTAAAAATATACTATTTATATTAGTATAAAAATTTAAGGTAACTAGAAATAAATCTAACAAAATATGTCCAAATTCTGTATAGAAAGACTTGCAGAATTCTATTGAAATACATTTATAAAGACAAATAGACAGATATATCATATTTATATCATGGGAGACTCAATTTGTGAATGTGTCATTTTTTCCTCTAATTGATCTGTAAAGCCAATGCATTAAATATTTTGATCCTTTTAATGGAATTTGGAAAAATGAATGAAAAATTATGTGATCCTAGAAAGGGCCCAAACCATCAAGATACAGTAGTCCCTCTCTATATCGCGGCCTCACTGTGTCACAGGATTTAAAAATATATATATTATATTTAATTATTTATTACAGATTTTTCACTATATTGTGGAATTTTGTGGTACTGTATATGTATGTTGTTAAAGTTACATAGGTTTAAGAGTGTAGAATATGTTTAAGAACATAAATAGTGTTTATAAAAGTGTGGGAAAGGTTAATAAGGGACTGGGAATGGTTTATAAGTGTATGGGAAGGGTTTATAAAGCCTTAAAATATATATAAATATTAAAATAAATGTAAGGTCCCTACTTTGCGGATTTTCACCTATTGCGGGAGGGTCTAGAACATAATACCCATGATAAGTGAGGGAATACTGTACATCCTGATATGCCAAGGTTTCAGGTTCGATCCCTGGTCATGGCACAAACAAGAATCAACCAATGAATGCCTAAATAAATGGAACAACAAATCAGTGCCTCTCTTTCTCTCCCCTACTCCCTCCCTCACTCCCTCTCCTCTACCTTTTCCTCTCCCTCTAAAATCACTAAGTAAAATTAAAAATAAGAAACTGAAAATAGAACTTAGTGAGTGAGAGATTATTGCAACCACATATAATTGACAGTGAATTATTGAAATGTAAGAAAGAATACATGTACAGTAACAGTATAAGAGACAGCCCTTTAGAAAACCAGGCAAAAGAGTCAGACACTTTGCAAAAGGGAAAGCACTCATGGCCAATAGACTAAGGAGAAGGTGCTCAGTTCTATTAGTAATAAGGGCAATGCAAACTAGGACTACTATAGCATACAAATGTCACCCACGGAACTTGCAAAATTTTAATGTCTAACAACTTGGATCAAATAAGGCACAGGATTTAAGTATTCTGACAGTAAGGGGATCCACTGAAGAATTGAAAGCAAGGATGTAATCATATTAAAGTTCTGTAAAGATTTCTCTAAGTGCTATATAGAACCTGGTAAAGAAACTGGTTGACTCCATCAAATATTGGTGAGGATGTGGAGCAAAGAGAACTCTTATTCTTTGCAGTGCTCAGTTGATAAAACCAACTCAGAAAATAGTTTGACATTTTCCAACATATTTGGAGATATATATTTCTTATGATCCTAGAGTTCCATTCTTGATCCATATTATAGAGAAATTTTAAATGTCTACTCACTTCTACCTGAAAACTTACACAGACATTTTCAGAGCAACTCTAATGTAATAGTCTTAAATAGGAACAACCCAAATGTTCATCTACTGTAGACTGGATAAATAAATTATGATATGCATACATACATTATAATAGTGTAATACAAGGCAAATGAAGAAATTACAACACACAGCAACATGGAAGAACATTCTATCAACATAACGTTGAGTGAATGAAGTATATACAGAATATATACAATGTGATTCCACTTTAACAAAGTTTTAAACAGGTAAAGCTGTAGGATGTATTGTTTAAATAGGTATGCATAAAAGGAAAAGAAATAGTTATCACATAAGTAGGATTATGATTATTTCTGTGGGGAAGGAAGGGAATTTCACTGGGCGGGATATGCAGGAAGTTTCTGAGGTACTAAAAGTGTTACTTAACCTGGATGACGGCTCAAAGGGTGATTATTTTCTTTAAATTGTATATTTTCATATATACTTCCATGTATATGATATATTTCATAAGGAAAAGGGGGGCTTTGTAGATTTAAATGTTTTTGTTGGAGTATGCCCAATATTTTCTTTTTCATGGTCTGAAATTTTTCAAAAATTATGTTACTAAGATGTAGTGTTATTCTCATTGAAAATTTAAAAACCATAAAACATATCATGGAAAATGTGGAAATGACCAATATATTAGTTGAGAGTTATTTTTATTTTATATAAAGTAATCAATATGAGTCCATATTAACATTTGTTATAATTTTGAAATTATTTGTGCCAGAATAAAATACTTTTCTTTTGATAGTATTCACAAGAATGTATTTCACAAGGATCTAATAATTAAACATTTATCTGCATGTTAAATTAGTATAGCAGTTAAAATAATTTCTTCTACTCTGGAAGTGATTAACTTAACTAAACTTTTATTTGATTTGATATTTGTAATTTGTTATTGAAATATTATATAGTGAATGGTAGAAAAACAAGCCAAGTACTCCTTATATCTGTATAGAATATTATTGAGTACTAATTGCTCTCATGAGATGGTAACAAGTAACATTTATTTAGGAGCAAGCATGATATTAAGTCTCACAAGCACCACAGGAGGGATATACTATTATTATTTTGTTTCAGTGTGGAAACATTATGTTTTAATGTTACCATTTGGGGGGAAATCAAGACTTAAGCACCTTCCCAACTCAGAGAAGGACAAATACTCCATGATATCGCTTACATTTATATGTGGGATCTAAAACAAACTCAGAGAAACAGTATAGTGGTAGTTACCAGGGGCTGGGGGTAAAGGAAATAGGAGATATTAGTCAAAGGGGAAAAAAAGCTTTAACATGAACAAATTTAGGGATCTAATGTATAGCATGGCGATTATAGTTAGTAAAATGTATCATGCACTTGAATGTTGCTAAGAGAGTAGATCTTTATGTTCTCACCACAAAAAGGAAATGGTAATTATGCTACTGGATGGAGGTGGTAGCTAATATACTGATAATCATTTTGCAATTTATAAATGTATGAAATCAACACATTTTACTTACACCTAAAATTAACACAATGTTGTGTGTCAATTATATCTCAATAAAACTGGGAGAAAAGAAAATTAAGTAACTTTCTGAAGTTACTTAAGAACCAGGCGCAGCCTGTATTTTGAGGTAATTTCAAACTCTCGGGCTGTCTCAAACCAGAGCCCACCTTTTTTTAAAAATTAAAAAAAAAAGTTTATTACTGCAGGGACTGAAACCTGTTATTTGGGGACTGTCAAACACGTGTATGTGTGTGTTGTTTGTTTGTCTAGCACAGTGTTAACATCTTTTTTTAAAGAAATGAAATGCTTTTGTAAGTATACCCGCTCATCCCAAATCCATCAGAGCGTTTCCTCCCTGGTGGTGGTGATAACATTTCAGTGCCTCCTAAACTCCTGCAAATGTTTGCATTGTCCTCTTTCACCAGCTCCTTTCCTCTCAGCAGCTGCTCTTTATAATTATTCTCTAAGGTAGATTTAAAAAAGCCACACTTCATAGGTGGGAAAACCAATTTTCAATATCAGAGTGTTGAAATTGTTTTATTTCTAAATGCAGAGGTACTCAAAATATAGGAAAAACCCATCAGAAAATGAAACCTGACCCCCGCCCCCATTAGAATTAATTTATCAGATTCTTTTCTCTGCCTGGGAGAAAATAAATGAACTTCACTGCTGTCACAGACATCCTGGTTTTGCTTTCATCTTAATTAGTGGATCTTTTGCCCTCTTTGGAAAAAGAAACCTAACACCATCCCAGAGGAAGGGATTTTTCCTCCCTAGATTTCCTGATGTGAAATCCATTCCTCTAATGTTTTCCATCATCAGAGGGTGTGACAATTCTAAACAACATGTGTTCTCCCACTACTCCAAGAAACAAAGAAAAATAAAATAACTTTTTTCTTAGTTTGTTGAAAATGATGACTTTATTACTATTAGATTTTTTACCTCAGATAATGGAAACAAAACATTTCTTGGCCTGTGAAAGAAATATAATTAATTTCAGTGTGCATTTGAGGTAGGGAATGGGAGGGAGAATTTGGTGGGAAGGGAAAGAGGATTTAGTTGAGAAAAGTAATGGAAAAGAACAAATTACTGGCATTCTCAAGAATAAAATGGAAAAGAGCTTAGCATAATTTTAGTTAAAATATTGAGATATTCTCTATTCCTCCAACCTGTAGATCATGATTTCAGCTTTTGTGCTTTATGTAAGGCATAAAACTATCCAGTGCTGGCACAAAGCTCTGCCTAGCTGCACAAGTATAAGGTTTCTCTGTACTTGGAAAACTAAGAAGTGCAACCCTCAGTTAGCATGATCAAAGAATTGCTCTCCTATCAGCCTGAGAAAATGCAGGAAAAAAATCACTGATAGGTCATTTTCCCAGGGGACTTATTTGAAAACACTTGGCAAACTTACAAAGAAGCTGGAAATAGCGTATGAAGGCAAACATGCTAAGCAGGTGCCATTGAGTGTTTTAATATTAACAGTGTCTCAGAGAGGATAGCCAAATGACTGTGACTCAAACTGATTTATCTGCAGTTGATTATTATGAACCAGGTACTGAATTTCAGCTTGAACCAGTGACTTAGAATAGCTAATACAGATTTACAGACTGCTGAAACCAAATATTTCCTTTACGGGGATGACATTTTTTTGCAATTTGATTAACACAACTTCCAGAAGTTCATCACAATATGGTAACAATTTTAATCAAGGCAACTTGCCAGCTTTAGGGGTTATGGAAGTGTTTTGCTTCACTGAATTTTCCCAAAGAAAGTTTTAGAGGAAAGAACTGAGATCTTTTAAAAAGTATGTTGAGTCACCATCTTCAGTAAAGAAGAAAGAAATTATTTATTTGAGTCACTACTTTCTTTAGTAACATGGTGAGCTGGCTGATGGATGCAAACTTTATAAGATGCTTTGTGCTGGGAATACAGATGGATGCCCTGAGCTTCCTCTCCCATCTCCCAAGTGGTACCACTATTCTAAAGTTGGTGGGTGACCCATTAGTTCTGAGAGTAATATTTTTATTAAAATAAATACATTGTATTAATTTGATGGCTTTCAAAACATTCACAAATGTTCTAACTTGGAATTTGACCTTTCTAATTTGTATGTGTGTTTATATGTGCTTATATGTGTTTATATGTCTGGACTATATTCTGATCCATTAGTCTATTTGATTATGCCTATTGTTCTAATTTATATATTTCCTCTTACTCCTCCAAATTTTCTTAAATTCTTGATTTCTATATTCTTTCAAATGAATTTAAGGTTAACTTCTTACATTCTATGAAAAACCCTGCTGAGATGTTATTGGTATTGCTTTAAATTTATAGGTTAATTAAACTGATAGATTAATAACATCAGTAATATTGTATACCTTTCCATCATTTTTCTAGGTTCTCTTTTGCTCGCTTTAGTAAATTAAATAATTTTTACACATATAGACATTACATCTATTATTAGCTATAGTTCAAAGCAGTTCATAATTATGAGGCAATTTTATATAAAATGTATATTTAATTACTTTTTTGATTGTTTCTTGCTGCATATAGGAACACACACAGATACACACACACATATAAACACACACATATACACATGCATATATGTGGTATGTCCATAAAGTATTCAGCCATGTAATATGAAAAATAGAGACAATTATTGAAGAAGATACAAAATACAAGAAACATTGTACATAGGACAATGATACCTCAGTCCCCATAAAAGTAAGCACCTTGGGACCTCTCACAGTTCTCCCAGTTGCCATCAGCTGCCCCTTCCTATTTTCCTGAATCTCATCAGTGGTCTGAAATCTCTTCCCTTTCAAAGGTGATTTTCATTTTTGGAAAAGCCAAAAGTCACAGGACACCAAATCTGGGCTTTAGTGGGGCTGAGTCATCTGGGTAATTTGATGTTGCACCAAAAATCTCTGCAAGAGACATGATGCATGAGCAGGCATGTTGTCATGATGAAGCTTCCAATCACCAATTGCCCATAGCTGTGACCTTCTGGATCATTTGCATAGTTTCTGTGGAGGAATGTTCAAGCTTAATGCAAAATGTGATATAGATTTGTTGCTCTACTCTATTAGTCATTTTGAATGCAACAGCCACACAGTACACATGCTCCTCAACAGCACCTACCACCCCCACTGGCTAGTACAGTGAAGTCATCATTGTTCATGCATGCACACTCCAGTCCACTCTCCTTGGCTGCCAGGTTACATAGATGTCATGCAAACCATTCTCATTATATTAATAATGGTTGGACTTTTTCCAGACAGACCTTGCATACAGACCTCTATATGTATACACATACATATACACTGAATGCTGTTATTTACTAAATGAATGTTTTGGATTGTCTATGTGGTCTATTATATCACCTGTAAATGACAAGTGGACTTTTTCTTTAAAATTTTTGAACCTCTTCTTACATTTTACTTTTCTTACTGTGTTTAGATACTATACATGATAAATAAAAGTGAGAATTCTTATTTTGATCCTGACTTCATGGCAAGTGCTTCTACCATTTTACAATTAGAGAGTATCAGTTAGAGGTCAGTCTCCTGGATCAGTAAGATCACACCATCTGGGAGTTCTTGAGCGCCACTCCAGACTACTGAATCAGAAACTCTGAGGGAAAAGAGATTATCTCCAAAATCTGTGTTTCAATACACCCCTTCAGGTGGTTCTGATGCAAACTATAGTTTGAGAGCCTCTCCTCTGGGTATTTCTGTGTACTTTCCATTAAGCTAAGAGATGTCTTCTACTGAAACATAACTCAGGTTTTCTCATGAATACATGATACATTTTGAAAATATTTTTCCTGCACCCAGTAAAAAGGCTATATGGTATTTTGTTTTCAACCTATCAATATGATGGATTTAAAAAATATATCATTATACATATTGGGCAGTCTCTACTGATTCATAATGTACGTTTGTGCTTATGAATAGCATTATTTATATTTTAAGAGTTAAAATATAAACTATGAGGACTTCCTGAAACTCTAAAGTTGTTACCAGGTTTCTATTTCAGCGCTGTGTTTGCTTTCATGGTAGGATGCCTCCCGATTTGGAGTTAATTTATTTGTCTGTCTGTCTTGGGTCTGTTTTGCTATTAGATTTTTTTTTCTTTTGGTCTTTGTATGAGTAGTTAGCACTTCTGACATACCCACCTTTGTCTGGTTGTCCAGTTTCAACACAGTGCCTCACACCAAGCTCGCCCCTGGCAGGTAACAGTGCTGGGGGAAGGAGCCCTGATGGGCTGTGCTGCGGGCTGGGCCACACACACGGCGGGCTGGGTTCTCCCGGTTTTACAACAGTCGCTGCCCCGTGTGTTCCTTATCCTGCTGGCTTCACTTCCCCAGAGTCTGCACGGGGCTTAGGTTTCTGTGTTTTCAGTGCACATATTTCTTGATGAACCTCAGAAGTGCTCCCAAGAATATTCTGAAAGCATGTGTGGTGCAAAGTGGTTGCATAAGAGGAGGTCAACCTGACGTCAGACCCATACTGGCTGAGTCGCTTTGCGCAAAGGGCTTTACCCTTCACCTCACTGAGCATTCTTTCCCCATCTGTGGTGTGGGATAATAATATCTACCTTGTCAGATATTACCCCATATATGTAAATCGAAGGAGAAATTAATAGCCAGGGTTTACCAAGTGCTTACTCTGTACCAGTGTTGTTTTTAGAACTTGATATTTGCGGACACAACCAATGAGATCCTGTGAATGTGGTGCCTGGCTCAGTGTTTGGCACCAAATAAATGGTAAATAAAAATAGATTTTTAAAATTGTTCAGTGAAAAAAATAGGCTTTAAATTGGAAATGGGTGTGTATTAGGCAATTTAAAAGTGGACTTAAAAGAGTTTAAGAATGGATAAGACATAACCCTTGCCTTTAGGAGCTCCTGGTTTGTTATTACGTGTACTGGGCTTCATCAAAGAAGTGATAAAAGATATTTTGATTTTATCTAGATCCTACTGATATTTGCAGTTTATTACATCTGAAAGGCAAAGCATGCCAATTAATAAAAGAAATATTTTAAATTATATGATGTCACTTAGAGATAGCATGATTAGATGGTTAAAACAGGAAATTACCATTTAGGTGATTATAAAGTCTGAGTGAGCAAAATTAGTTTAGCTGAGTTCAAATTTTCTTTTTATTGCAGGGACTGAAGTCGCTCTTTCAGGAAAGTGACCCCGTGGGTGAAGCAGTGCTGTCGTGGAGACAATGGGACCACAGAGAAGGAAGGGAGGTAGGTCCTGAATCACTCACCACAGTGAGCTTGTGGTGAGCCTTAAATTTCTGTCCAAGCCAGACAATCCAGCAAATTTCCTTCAGGATTATGTAATAAAAAGTCTGTCTTGATCAGTGGTCAGCCTGTCTTTGTCTGAAAGAAGAAAGGAGAGCATGTCTATCCAAGCCTTAACTACTCCCAAGCAATGCACGATATAGTTTACTCAAAGGCATATGAAATTACTAGGGTTGAGCTGGTTTCTATAAAAGGTGATCCATTACTTAAGACTTGCATTACGCATGTATTGGAGATAAAACTTTTTAAACTGTGGACTTCCTTAGTGTATGGCCTGTGAAAAACTGCTGGATTCTGAGGACCACTTTTTCTGAACAGGAATGATTCAAACCTTTTGAGACCTAGGAGCTTGATTAATGGTGTTCTTCTCACTATACCCTACATGTATTTGTACATCTACTTAGTGGCTACAATCTGCTTACTCTTTGAAGGTTTGCTTTTATTATGATCCTTTTGGCTTGGGGCTTTTCATATGTTAGTTGTATCCTAGAATATGTCATTCAGTCATTTATTCATCCAATAAATACTCATTGAGCATCTACTATTGTGCCAGGCATTGTCCTGGGTGGTAAGATACAGCAGGGGACAGAAGAAAAGCAAAACTCTGCTCTGGGGCCTGGGGCCTCACATGATTTTCCCTAGTGCTGCAGTTGCTGTGTGCCGGAACTCCTCCCTAGTTTCTCCACTTCATGCCTGGTTAAACCCTGTTTGTGCAAATCTCAACTAAAATGCTGCTTCTTCAGGGAGGCTCTCAGTCCCCTCCCTTATACTAGACAAGGCTTCCAGGAAATAAATTGTCATAACTCACTATATAGTCTTTAGAGCACTTATTGCAATTTTAATAAGGTATTACTTGTATAAGTGGCCTCACTAGTCTATAAGCTCTTTTAGGCCTGGCATCCTGTTTTTTTCTTGTTTACCAATGAATTCCCAGTCTAGAACAGTTCCTGGGACAAAGAAAATGCTATAATGTAGTCCTATTTTTAGGAAAACTTGCGTGAGTTAGATTCACTTCAGGTTGGATTTTGGACATTTTTATGTATCAGCATTTTGTGGTATAAAGTCACCTTCATTTGTTGTCTCACCCTCCCCTCTACTCTTTCAGATCACTCACCCCAAGTTCCTATAGATACCTCGGGTCTCATCCTCCGAAGGATGAAGCCCTGAACCACCCCGGCCCTCACACATGCACATGTTCATGTCCAGCTTCAATGTTCACGGCACATTTGCATATTGTTTTTGCTTTTCTCTATGCCACGGGTCTAGAGAAACTAAGAGCATGCCACAGATAAACTTCATGCAGCACTTAGTTAATGACAGTGAAATAGCACCAATTATCCTGTGCTCCCCAGTGTCTCCCCATCCCACTCAGCTCAGTACTGTACCATGTTCAGCAGGTATCTGCAATGTAAAGCCCAGTTCACCTCCAATTGCTTTAATCTGAACAAAAACAAAATATTTTTTATGTGCCTTTCCATTTCAGCTTTTAACATTCTATTGAATGTATTGCTTTAATACTTTTTTTAGGACATCAATTTTACAAAACTAGAGTCATTCTGACACACAACTTCGTATCCTGTTTTTGTCACTTAAGTTTATATCATTATGATTTTCCCATGTGTCTTAAGCTAGTTTTGCAGAACTCAGAGCTTGGAGCTTTATTTTGGAGTCTAACCTAGGGAGCAGGGCACGGAGGGACAAAGACAGTGAGGCAGGATGAGGGAAAGCTAATACAAAGATGTGATGGCAGGCTCACTGATAATGAGGGCACTGATTACTTGGTCTTGGGGTCCATCATAGGAGAAACTTCACAAACCATGTATAAGGACCTTTCCTCCAGGGAGAAAGGGAGACAATTTATACAAGAGTTAGCAAAAGTAGGTTTACAGCTGTGACTATGTGGAGCAGAGTTTATTCTTGTATTATTATTTATTTATTCATTATTGTCTTCTTCCCCTAGGAACAACTGTAAACCTACTTTTGCCCACCCCTGTACATTGGCCCCATTTCCTACCTGCCAGTTCCCCACAGGATACAAATTCCCCTGAACTTCTGCATTGTGTGTGCTTAGATAAAAACGGGGTTCGGTGGGGTCTGATTGTGTCTCAAAGCTTCGAGTTAACAGGATATTTCCAGGCAACAGGCAAAAGGGCACAGCACAGGCATAAAGGTGTCAGTTTGCATCTGTGTAAAGTAGGTCAGGACACACACACACACACTTTGTCACCACAGTGGCAGCTGAAGCACCCCTTGTGTTGGATGCAGTAAACCCCTTGCACTACCTAGAACCTCCTAGTACTCTCCCATATTTTCTTGTCCCTTATTTCCTAATCTTGTTTCCTTCCTAGCCCTTTACCAGCTACCCCAAACTGCTCAGGATCCTTTGTGTAGTTGGACCTCAGGCCACTGCTCGCTGCATACAAAGCATCTAATCTAATTTCTGCTCACAGCTCCCTGCTGTTCCTAAGGACCACTTTCTGTGGGGCTTTGCCATGGCAGCAATCCTTTTTATATTGTAGCAACCCATCTGTGAACCAGGCCCAAGTTCATTTTTTCTCTATTGATTGTAACAAAAAAAAAAAAAAAAAATGAAAGAAAGAAAATCTCCATGTGAGCATAGGTGTGAGCTGAAGTCAGGATGTCGGTGTAACAGCAATTGACATGGAAGTCTGGTCATCTGTTGCTCTTCATGGAACTACTGAGGCTCATGCCTCAAAATATAATTTGTATAATGAAACAGAACTCTACTCTGCTATCCTGGATTATAATTAGATTTGGTAACACTCAGGTCACAATGGGTCATTCCTAAACCACTGTCACTTCCTAAGCCACAATTACTCAGTCTCTACAACAGCCAGGTACTCTGGGAATGGTATATCAAACAGAGAGTAGTTTTTTTTTCCCCAAAGGCATAATTTTGTTTCATGTATAACTGTAGGTGTTTACAACTGAGTATCTCCCAATGGGGCTTGCCAGAAACTCCTCACAGCACTCTCATCTGCCATGGAAACCTCTGGTACCATTGGAATAGCTGGTCTGATGGTCCAAGTGGCAGGACAGCATATACCACACCTTGTATCTGTTACAGATTTCTCTTACTCTGAGTGCCATTCAAAACTATAGTCATCTTCTGAGTCTCAAAATACATGGGTTCGAGCACAAGTATAATGTATGCTTCCTTCAAAAACCAAAGAGTGCCAAGTGCTTTGTCTCTTTCTTCTTGGTAAGGTGCAAGGTACAACCACATACCTAACCTTAAAGGGCTCAGGCCACTAGATCCAGTAGAACCTCACTAATATGGCAGACCCTGAGGATTCATGGATCTTATTTCTAGTCATCGGACATGCATGTGTTTTATTAGGGCATTAGTATATTTGACACTACCTGCTCACCAAGTCAAATTAGTAGGATATCATGAAATCAATGGACCAGTTTAATCGTCACTCCCATGGCAACAATGATCAAAGATTCTGCAGATTATAATATAATAGGCAACAGGAGAGTAATACATCTCTGGGAAGAGACCTTGAAAGTGTACTGCTATCCTCAACATATGAAGCAAAAATGATTGCTTCCATCTACAAAATACTGGCCTGAAAATCTTCTTTCTAGGACTATTTCAAATGTCTTACTTGGTTTTTCTAGAAAGCAGAGCTTGAGACAAAAGCTTATGTGCTACTGTTTCATTAGGCAGTACAATTCCACAGTGCAGGAATAAGGAAAAAGGGAAATAAAGCAGGTATACCCAATACAAAGTTTCAGCTCAGTCTCATGCAAATATTCTTCAGGAATCATAGAATTGTTAGTTATGGGGGAGAAAAGCGAACAAAGTTATTCACCACCTACTCTTTCCCCCAGGTCTTTTGCCCTACAAGATAATAACTCTGTCACATGTGTGTGGGTATGAGAAAGTCTTGTGGGGAGCCATGCCTTGATGTCAACAGGCCTTGGGGTGGAAGGCAAGAGGCTGTTTATTTGATGTGAAACACGCTGTGTCAAGTTGTGCTCATGTGTATCAGTTAGAATTTAGGCAAAGCTGGTCACTGCAGCAGAGCCAGAATAAGAAAAAGGCAGGGTTAACAGGTGACTAGGATCTGAAGTGAGACATTACATCATGTTACTAAGACTTTTGAAAACTAACATTTTCATGACTGCATAATATACAACATTTCATTTCATTGTTTCATTGGTATGTCCTGACCTATTGGAACATTCTGCATTTGTTAAGCAGGTTATTTCCCTTCTATTAATACAGGTCAAGGTAATCAAGCTTAGTTTGAATGCCTTATGCATACTTTCTTCATACCTAACCCAGGCTTAACTCTCGGGATCTCGGCATCGGGTGCCCTCGTATGTGTGCTGTTTTCTTGTGATCTCGGTTCATGGCTAAAGTAGAAAAATTTAAACTCAGTTCAAACCGTATTTTATCTTTCTAATAGGAGAGCAATGGTGTGCCCCATCTTTCCATATGATGCTTCACTTGGATTTCACTTGTTCTTTCAATATTCATCGAGCTCTTTCAGTGTGGTTTGTGTTGTGTTAGAAGCTGGAGATACAAAAATAAATGAGATATTATCCTCTATTACAAAGAACTCCTAATCCATAAACCAGGTGCTACTAATATCAATAATCTTTGAAAAATCACTTCTCAACATTTCCATTTCTATAATAATTTGCATAGATAAAAATAAAACAGTTTATTTGCAACTAAAATAGTGGTATAGCCCAACAGGGATTCTAGGTCTAAAATATTCAGGTCAGGTAAGAAGATAATATAGTTTTTGTGGCAAAATGTTTTTAAGAGTTTGGGAAGATTGGATTCAATGTGATCTCCCTGCAGTAATAATAACCTCTTGGAAGATAAAATGTTATCATCCCTACTTCTCATTTTACCATCATTTCACTGGGAATTAATGTTCCATGCCAGGGTGGAGCTGAGTCAGTTTTCTTCTATGTTGTCCTGGAGTGAGGTAACATGTTGAGGCTGGGAAAATTAGCTTCCTTATGCAGGACATTAGCATATTTAAACATTGTCCTTGATGTGAAGCTAAGAATCCTGTGAGCTGAAAAATCAGTATTGTATACCTCAGTGGTTACAGTGAAAAATCTTAGGATGAAAGACATGGGTAAAATGTAGGCTGAATCAGGTATCCTAATTTGAGTTTGCAGGACTGCCAAAGCATATATTAAATAAACACTGTTCATTTTATGGCTTAGCACCTTGATACTGTCTGGCCCAATGTAAATACTAGTTATAATAATAAAAATAACAAATGAGCTCTCTTTAATGGACACTTTTTGTAAAGTAATCATGATCTCTATTCCAAAATACTGACAGGGATCTCAGGAATTACTGGAGTCTGTGTATTTAGAAAGTCACACACTTTTATTGTACTTCTTTCCCTGAAGTGATTAAAACCATAACATTTTGTAAAACAGGACAGAGTAAAGGGAGAAGCAGCTAAATTGATGGGGATTCTTAAAGCTATAATACATGATTCTCACTTCTTTCTCTTCTCTCTTCTCAACTCCATTCCCCTCCGCTTCTGTCTCTCCCTATTTTCCTCCCTCTCTCCCTCCCTCTACCTTTCCTTTATTCTCTCTTTTTAAAGCATCATAGCACTGTGATTGCCCCCCCCCCACCCCACTGGTAACATTCCAGATATTTCTGACTTTCAGTTTTTGTTCTACTGCCATTCATTCCCTATCTTCTAAATGGTGTTATCAAAAAAGAACACTTTGCTGAGAAATGTCTCATAATTTTGGGATCATAGCAAAGAAGAGGATTTTCTTAAATTTATCTTATTACTCATATAAGAGTTTTAGTGCCATCAAAATATGTTTGCTCTGTCAAATATGCTCTAGTATTTTTAAGCAACAAGTACAAAACCAACCTTTCTCAGTAGCAGTACTTTGCTATACTGACTACATGACTTCATCCTTCTCAGCCTTCTGCCTCTGAGCTATAGATTTTATAAAAATCAGGAAAAAATGGGTAAGGAAACAATCCTTTTAATTTCTATTTTCTGTAGCATGCACCTTGTCAATATCTCTTGCCACTAATAAATTCATCTCTGACTTTTTCCTCTGTAACTCTTGGTTTTCCTTTCTTTCCCTCAGAAGGAAATCCTCTGAAGGTTCACATCAGATAATCTGGGACTGATGGAATTGTATGTTCTCTCTCCAGGTTGCTTTGTGAGAAAACTCTGCTGAAAAAGCCTTCTGTTTATTTTTAAATAGTGGCACCTGTCCAAAAACATGTCCAATTTGTCAAGAAGGCCTGACTGAAGCCCTTCAGTATCATACATTAGTGAAATAATTTGCCTGAAGGGGAAATGGATCATTATTAAGAAGAATGAATTGCACATTGTTTTTGCCTGATACTCACACAGCTTCTTCCTTGTAACATACATTCCTAGCATTTGCTTCAAATTGTCTACCTGCTTAGTAGCCTGTGTGTGAGAATGGAGGCAGTGGCCTCCTTGTAGATGCCCTGTAGATCCGAGGGAACTGAACAACAGAGTAGATCGAGAGCCTTTTGTGTTTTCTCTTAAAGGGAATAATTACGCAAAGTACAGCTATTGACGATCATAGGCCTCTTCTCAAGCTCTAGGCCTGAATTCAAATTTAGGTTAAAGGTAGGACTAACAATGAAGATTTGAATTCAAAAAAATAAAAAGACTAGTATTAGACTAGGCAGCTTATAGTAGACATATTTAAATCATGTTTCACGCCTATCTACAGGGGTTGCTTTCCAGCAGCTGGGTTTGTTTTGACTCCTTGGAATGACCGATGTTTAATATGTGATGGGGTTGGGGCAACCTCTTCCCTTCTCTTGCAAATTGAGAATAGAGACCAAGAAATAGTACAAGTGTTTGGAACTTGAACTTAAAAACTCAGGAGCATGGAGTGTCCATATTCTCCCATGTGTACTTTGAAGCGGAGAAAGCCTGTTTTCACAGTGAGATATACATAAAGAAAAAACAGTTGAGAGAATTCCACTAACATCCTGATGTCTTTCCTGTCCTCTTACGACTGCCTGAATTCTATATTTTTTCTTCTTTTTCTCTGCTTGAGCTGGCTTGAGTAACTGCCAGTTATCTGCAGTCAGAGAGTCTTGACAAATATGTAGGCAAAGCCAGGTAGATACTCTTTTATGTTCCCATTTAGAAACTGAAATTGATTTACAGTTTTGCACAGAAAACAGCCAGTGGGAAAACATTCTATTTTAATAATATGCAGCACGAGAAACAATAATTTAGAGCTGACAGATCTCTTGGATTGCACACTGGCTCAAGCAGCAGTCAGGGACCGAGAGGCAGAGACATCAAAAAGCTAAAGTTTCTAAGGAGCACACATCAAGAGCAACTTTATTGGGAGTAACTCAGGATAAGTTGGGTTGGGACAAATATTTACACAGAAGAAATTTCAGTAATTTAGTGTTATTTCAATCATTTATAAAAACATGTATCACTACAAGTCACATTCTCTGGAGGGATAATTTATAACCAAAGTTATTTTCATTATTTTGTACCACCCTCTCTTATGATTATTTTCTTGGGAAAATATTATGTAAAAGACAAAGTATCTGGAAACAAAATACTCTTCATTCTTTTTTAAATCAAGAAATTATTTAGCTAAACTATAAACACCCAAGACTTGAAAAAATTTCTCATTCTTCTCCTCCTCCTCCTCCTCCTCCTCCTCCTTCTTCTTTTTGGTGGAGGCTTTTTATTCTTAAGGGAAAGGAAAATGTCTATGAGTCATTGAGTCATTGCAACTAATGAATAGAAGAACATTATAGGCCCTTAGAAATTACTTTTAGATTTTGCCCTTTCTTATCTATCAAGCAGTTAAACTCCTATTGTATATTACAAAAATAAGTTTAGGCAAGTATAATTTCATTTTCCTAAAAAGTGAAAATAGAATTATTTTTTATTTAAAAATTATACTTGGTAACTACAACATATATTTATTGAGTTTTTTCATCATTTGTAGTAGTGATATTAATATTTTAGCATAAAAAATAGAAAAATATGATGACATTAATTATTCACATATGTAGCAATTGGTTTTCATCTCTGTTGTTACTTGTTGAAGAACAACTATCATTTCTATTCTTAAAGTTAGAAATGGAGATGCAAATAAATGATCGAACTTGTCTACACTTCTTACAAATAAGGCTTCTTTTTGAGGAGGAGGCAGCAGGCATATATTAACTGTAGAGCAGACCTAGATACCAAGAGGTGTCAAATTGATGAGTACAGACCAACAGAAGGCAAACTCTATTAAATACTGAATTCCAAGTGTGTTAGAAGTGTTCCCACTAGGCAGAGGAACACGGAGAAGGGCTCAACCATGCCAGGGCTTTCTCTGCCGTAGGAACTAATGAAACAACTGTGTACAGGAACCAAAGCAGAACTGTTCTTTTGGAGACCAGGATGCAAAGGAGTTGGTGGATTCATAACTCCATGGCATTGGAAAGTGGATATATTAAACAACTGTCAGTCCTGGAAGGAAAAACTTGCTAACATTGTTCCAGCCCTGCCTGTTCTGCATCCCAATGGTTCATGATGTTGGGATGATACTTATTTTGCAGGTGGGACACAGGGAAAGCAAAAGAATAATGCAGGTCTGTATTATTATCCAGGTCAGGTAAAATACCATTACCTTTCTCCTAGTGCTATAACTAATTTGCTTAGTGCTCAGGGGTTCTTTTGCCTGTAATGTTCCAGCTTAATTTCTCCTTATTCTCCTTCATATATACATCAGTACAACCAAACCTCTATTTTGTTATACTAAAATCTTTCCTTTTGGCCACACAGTTTCATATCTTTGGAAATTTCTTCCATTCTATCTTTTATTAATTCTTTCTATTCTTCCAGTTGTAGTTCAATGTCTATTTTCTATTAATCCTCCAGAGTTAGGAAAACATTAGGTATTCTGAATTACTTTTAAAAACACTTACTATTTAAAAATATATCATTTTATACATGAAAGTACAGGAAACAGTTAATATAAATAGAACCATCTATGAAACCACGACCTAGGTAAAGAAACAGGACACTCACTGTTAACATCCTAGAAGCCCTTTGTGTGAACTAATTCCTTAATCATGTTCTTTTTGTTCTTTTTTGTGGAGATCATCAGTGTCTTGATGTTGTAATAATCATGTTCTTTTTTTTTTTTTTTTTTTTTTACTGTGCTCATTTATTTGGACTTTTACTGCCTATGCATACCTCTCTAAGTAACATTGTTGTTTAACTATATATAACTGCATCTTGTTATATAGATTTTGTACCTTTGCTCAACATTATATTATTAAGTTTCATCTATTTTATTGCTTGTAGCTATAGCTCATTTACATTTTATGTAATATTACCTTGTCTAAATATTACACAATTTATTTTCACTGTATTGTTTGTGGACATTTGAGCTTTTTCCAGTTTAAGGCTGTTATAAATGTTTTGATACAGTATTCTAGGTGAGTTTTTAACTATTGAAGTATTAATTTTTATTTACATATATGAGCTTACATTAGTCTTATACCTAAAAATGTTATTAAAATAATTTCAATTGTAATATAACATTCTAGCTTATATTTGTAGTAAGTGTACTTTATTGTTATTCTATTTTAGGGCTTTTGGTTATTCAAGTCTCTGTCTTTTAAAATAAGACTATAATTAATACCTCTAGGAGTATAATTTCTCCCTATATGAGGTTATTTCTACAAAAAACAATTAATTTATTGTAATTCTCAGGGAAAAGGATATGGATATTCAAAGAGTGTTGACTTAAAGGAGACAAATGACTTGCAAAGGTTGTTGTGTACATATATATTGATTGCTGTTTTCAGGAGAAAATTGTTTTTGGAAGGGCAACCCAACATATTAGTTGACTTTAGGATCGAATGATCCTAATATAATTATAACCATGTGTTCTCTCTTTTATAGGTCAGGAAAGTGATAATTCTTTCTTCTTTTTCTTGGTTGTTAGGGACTGCCTACTTCTCTATCTCTGTCCAAAATTTTGGCTGGCTATACTCAGTATTTTTTCACAGTCAGCTTTTTGATGAAAGGTAAGAACATTAAGTTGATTATATATCATAGCCATTAATAATGTAATCATCTGGGAGAGAAAGAAATACATTAGAATAAATATGGTGGCAATTGTCCTTTAAACAATTAAACAGGTTTTATTTCACTAATATTTCCAAACCAAAATTTTTGCTAGAGATAGGTACACACATGCACATTTTACATAAAGAGAGAGAAGAGGACAGTCTTTTTTGTCCTTTTTACGAACTGTGACTACATTCTTTCCAGATCCATTTGCCTGTTCCCAGTATCGTATACTGGGCTTCTCAGGCTGACCATGACTGTACTTGTTTTTACTTCCCTCAGTGATTGGAACCTATGGTTAGAAATATGTGAAAATAAAAGATGATGAATGGCACTGCTTGTTCCCCCAAATTAAACAATAGCAAGTATCATGAGTCTGTGCTATTGTGATATTTGTGGAAAGGAGCAATGGGACAATGGTTCTAAAATTAAGTGCTAAGTTTACCCCGAATAAGGCAAACTGGGGAAGTTCTGCTGTTCTGCCTCTAAGTGTTCTATAGGATTCATACTGGGAGAGTCCATTTATCTTTTGTTTGTGCCTCCCAATTAAGACATGCCCTATTTTCTGTATCAGTCTGTAATTTTGTCTTTTGCTTGTTATAACAAAGGGACAAGAGCATGTGTGTTTGTTTATTTGTATCTCAATACTTTATAATAATATGAGTTTATATTTTATCTTTTTTAAAATTATAAATGGTGCTTTTTGTGTATTTTGACTATAATATTCTACATTCTACCTTCTTAGACTCATAAATGGATGTTAAAAACATAAGCTCTGCATTTTTAGCTTTAGTCTTCTTGAAAGGGATTCTTTCTGAAAAATGAGACATCGAATCTTATAGCTGGAGGTCTTTACTTCGCAGACAACTGGCTTGGCTCTTTTCTGTGAAGAATATAGCTTGCTTAATTTAAGAGGGCCCTATTGGAGTTCCTGAACAGTAAAGGGCTCATAGAGCTGCAGATACTGTTTTTAGGTTGTTGTAAAAGCAGGATTTATTATTTTGACACTATTCCTATCCCAGTTTGAGACTATGAATGATTTGTTTAATTTTCCCTTCCCTTCTTCTCCAGGCAACATCTGATTCTCTTCTGGCTTTTCACAGTCTTTTCCATAAAATAAAGCTTACCATAGGACAAGATTTAAAGGAATTGGGAAGGAAGAAAGGATATTACATACAGGGGTGGGTAAAGTAAGTGTACAGTTGTGATGAGTATGTTAAAAAGTTCATTCTTGTATTACTATTTATTAATTATTGTATTACCATTTTTTAAAGAATGTATTTATTTATTTTAGAAAGAGGGGAAGGGAGGAAGAAAGAGGCAGAAAAACATCAAAGTTTGGTTGCCTCTTGCTTGCTCCCAACTGAGAACCTGGCCTGCAACCAGGCATGTGACCTGATTGGGAATCAAACTGGTGACCCTTTGGTTTTGGACACAGGCCAGTGCTCCGTCCATAAGCCACACCAGCCAGGGCTATTGTATTATTTTTATTACAACTGTAAACCTACTTTTGCTTACCCCTGTATATTTAAAGCCACTTAATGATTGAGAAAACACACCAGAGTTGCATGCTAAATATGGAATAGCTCTTTGATTACTGAAGTATTTAATATTGTCCATAAATTGTTAGCAGTGATATATTTGGCTAAGAATTACATAATCCTCTTTTCATTACCTAAGCCAATCTTGAAATTGTATGGATGGTGAGACTTTAAAATTGTTTTACTATTTTATTGTTATTTCTATATCTCATATTCTTAATGGTCTTAGACCCCCGATTAGATGATAATGCTTTTCATAGTCTTGTCCCAGACAAACTCTTCAGCCTCATTTCCTGTCACTTGTATCTCAGTATGGTACCTAGACATATTGAATGTCTCCCATATCACTAAAATTGACACATTATTCTGCTCAATTTCATTCTGACAAGCCCTGTCACTGATTCCTAATTATACAAGAATAAATACTTTATCACTCTTTTGTAATCATGTCAGAATAATTTCTGGGGTCATCTCCTCCCTAGATGTTATCCCTAATATTTTTAACTATGTTGTTCATGTCATTCTACAGGTCCCTGTTCTTGCTGATAATGTAGTACATATGTTATAATTATCACAGTATGTTTAGTCATCTGTCTTTTCTCCTACTGCTAAAATAATGCTATGCTATATTAAAGAGTGTCTGGCATTTTAGAGTAGGTGTTGAAAATTATGAAATAAATGAATAAATAAAAGTCACTAGTGACAGTATAATAGAAGTACAGCTCTAACCTCACAATTCACAATATAGGTCCAGATCCAGTTTAAAAAGAAAGAAACAGCACATTTGCTTGCCTGTTTTTAATTAAATAAACTCTTTAAAATCTAATAACTAAATAATGTGGATTCAATTTGAGCTCTCTGTTTAGCTAGTTCTAAGCCTGGGTTGATTCCATCGTTTTAAAATGGGCTGAAGTAGACTTGTTGAGGGAGATTAAAATGAATCTTTATGCATACTCTTTGAAGGACACACTAAATCTGTTCCATTCCATTCTGATGAATCAGATTATACATAATGCATTCAGTGCCAGAAGTCAGCAAGCAAAGCTTAGATTTTATTACCACTATGTCATGATGTACATGAAGGAGGTTTTCACATCTTTTTATGCAAAATCCTCTCTGTTTCCTGGAGCCCAGGAGGAGCCCAGGGATGCAGAATCCACAATTCTATGGCTTGCTCTATGCCATGCTTAGAACAGAGATGAATAAAAACATAAACATCTGGCATTCAGATCATCAGAAATAAGAAGAGCCTGCTAGGAGCAATTAAATATAGTTTTAAATCCACTTGAATTATCAATAAAGGAATAACAAGCAAGAAAGCTACTTTAGTAGCAGAGTTGTAGTGAAATGTAAAAGCACGTGTAAGTCTTGCTAAGGCAGCAGTTACCTTTCTCTGTGTCCCAAACCTCACTGACAATGTGAAGGGAATAATTGTTTCTCTCCTCACAATAATGTATATACACACAGTTTTGCCCCAGTTAAAATATTCGTGAATTTACTCCCCTCCATGCCCATACACGAGTCCTCTTTGAATCTCATATTAAGACTGTGGTCTAGACAGCTTCTGGTAACGAGGTTGGTGAGAGGTGGTTGCGCAAACCCTCCCACATACAATTATAAAATCTGGACAAAATATTAAATACAACTATTTATTTATTTATTTATTTATTTATTTATTTATTTATTTATTTTTATAGCTCTTTAAAATATTTTATTTTATTTTATTTTATTTTTTTAATGTTTTTTATTGATTATATTGTTACATAAATACAACTATTTAAAAGCATTGGAACTAGCTTAACATCATGCAGAAGCTGGAAGAGAGTATACCCTTAACATCTGAGACTGTAAATTATATCTCAAAAACAAGCAGTATGTTTTTTTCTTTAAAAAATAAAAATAATCTCATGTCTAAAGCATGAGTCCCTAGGCCTGGGAAAATGGACTCCCCACTACAGTGGACACTTTGCAGTTAGGAAGCCAGGTTACCAAATGTAAGACACAAAGCGATGCTGCTGAAGGCAGCTTAGGCATGTGATAAAACCAGTTTTATTTTAAGCCACGTTATTATTGAGAATTGGCTTTGGCTCTAAAGATGCCTAGCTTTAAGGAAGGCTATAACTCCAAATTTCTAATTTACAAAACAATTACATTAAGAAGTGATGCTTCTCTTTTCAGAATACTGACAATACGGAATATCAATTTCTCTGCATGTAGTTATTTAAACATCCATCTTTTTTTAATGCCTAAACTGTGAGTCAATGTTATCTGCCTTGCTGCAGTTATCCACTAGTGGGAAGGTTCTTAGATACTCACCCAGCCAGCAGTGTAGCAGGATGAGTTGTGGAAGGTAACGTGCTGCTTTGGATGACAGGATGAACCCGGTACGCAGATGCTAAACTTGTGTTAGTGATGGTGACGTCTAGCTAGTGGTTCAGGCAGTATTACAGTAGTATTATATCTTGGATGGCAGCTCAATATAATGTAAAGGACATAGGAGTCTTTCATGCTAAACTGAGCTGATGCCATTCTCAGCTCTGTGGTCTCTTGGCTTTATGATCTTGATTACACGCTGATATACTTTCCCTGCCCCCTGATGCTCTCTTCATCTGCAGATTGAGGCAATGATATCTTAGTTGTAAGTTCATGCCAGTAATTAAATTAAAAATATGATATAGCTCATATGGGTTCTAATACCTAATTAGTGTTCAGTAATGGTAACTATTAAAATTATTACTATTATTTTATTTATGTAAGATGGAACTTATACTGGTACATGCCATAAGGAGAATGTGCAGAGAAAGGCTAGCAGTGATGCGTGTTGTAATGTCTGTAGTTACTGTATGTCAATATTTATCCTGCCCTCCACATAATATATTTTATGTATTCACAACCCACTTTTTAAAAATTATGTTTCCTTTCAGAGGTAAACCGTATTTATGTATTATTTATTTTTTAGAGCTGCATGCTAAAATTTATTTTAAGGAAAGGTTAGTAAGGGCAATATTAACCTCACTTTTTAAATTTTTTTAAATTACTAGTCATTTGTGGAATGGCAGTTTTTATTGTGAGAGGATATTTGGAGCCCAATGTTGATATAGTGAATCCAAAACTATCCTGAGAATATCATAAGGTAACATTTAGTTTTATTTTTGAAAGGAGCAGTTTCTTACTAATAAGTGGCAATTTATTCTCAGGCTCACTACTGATAGATAGTTTCAGTGTGTTAGGGGTACACATCTTCCTCCTGCTTACTGAAGAAAACATGGATTATAAAGCAATAACTCCTGGTCTAAAAAAATTTACACATTTACTTAGGATATAAATTTCACTTTTTAAAACTGAGGTGTAATTGATATACATCATACTAGTTTTGTGGTATACAACAAAATGATTTGATATTTGTATACACTGAGTGATAATCACTATAAGTTCTATTTCAATGTTAGGTCAAATATATTACATAATTTTTGGATTTCTGCAAATTTTCTCCCCAATTGAACTCTGTTTGTTATATGAATAGCTTTTTAAATTTTTTGTTTTTAGTCCTTCCTAAGGAAAAAGTTAAAATACCTTAGTCTGTCAATGAAACTCATCATAATCTGATACTAACCCATTTTATCAAATTTATCTTCAGCTACTGTACAGTATTTCCACCCATTAATTTATGTATTAGCAACCCTAGAATTTGAGTGTATTGTTATTTTTAGTATTAATATCATATCTGTAACAAATGAGAACTTTTGCAATATTTTTCTTTCTTTACATCCATCCTTTACCACAATGATCTTTTCATTTATTATATTTTCTCAGAACTTCTTATACCTTTTAATATTCTTATACCCTCATTACTGATTTCAGCCTTAAGTAAATTTGTGGGTGGTACGCCAACTAAAGCTCCAAGCAAACCCAACCCTTCCATAGAAAACAGTAAGTGGATAAAAACTTTTAAAAATATTGTGAAGCACTGGAGAGAAAATAAAAACAGGCAGATTTTGGAGGTAACTTGGAAGAAGAAAGTAGGATTCGGAGATTTTGCCAGTTTATGACTGTTAGCCCAAAATCAGGCTAGAGTAGATTATTTATGATGTGGCTAAATTTCTAAAAGAACATGAACACTTTCATTCCTGAAGATCCAGAATACAGACTTGAATAAAACCAAAGTCTCTAAAAAGTGAGGGAGTATCCTAGAAAGGTGAGAGCCAGAAATGTGGTATCTCAAATGCTTTGGAAAACTTTTCCCAAGTCTTTACAGCTATTCCTTTGGTGTTCAAAGATATAAAGGATAATATGTTTACAGTGAATGAAAAAATAGAACATATTAGCAGAGAAATAGAGTGTATAATAAAGAAACAAATGGAAATTTTAGAAGTATGATTTCAGAGTTATAGAAAGGAGCAAGAAAACCTTCACTTTATCTATATTTTTATTTTTTATTATGAAAAATCTTAATACAATATAAAAGGTAAAAAATATTTAATGAGCACCGATGTACCCAAATTAAAAAATAACCATTAAATAATTTTTGTGTGTTCTTTGCCTCCTACATGTTACTACAGTTTAAAAAAAAAATTTTTTTTTTAGGAATATTTTATTGATTATGTTGTTACGGTAGTTCCGATTTTTTTCCCCTTTGCTCCCCTCTGCCCAGTACTTCCCTTCCCTCCAGCAATCCCACCCCCCTTAGTTCATGTCCATGGGTCCTGCATATAAGTTCTTCGGTTTCACCCTTTTCTATATTCTTCTTAACATCCCCCTGTCTATTTTGTACCAACCGATTATGCTTCTCAATCCCGGCACCATATCCCCATTTCTCCCCCTCCCCACTCCCAGCTGATAACCCTCCAAATGATCCCCATACCTATGATTCTGTTCCTATTCTGGTTTGCTTAGTTGGATTTTGTTTTATTTTTTTAGATTCAGTTTTTAACAGTTGTGAGTTTGTTGTCATTTTAGTGTTCATAGTTTTGATCTTCTTTTTCTTAAGTAAGTCCCTTTGACATTTCATATATTAATGGCTTGGTGATGATGAACTCCTTTAGCTTTACGTTGTCTGGGAAGCACTTCATCTGCCCTTCCATTCCAAATGATAGCTTTGCTGGATAGAGTAATCCTGATTGCAGGTTGCCTTTCATCACATTGAATACTGTTTGCCAGTCCCTTCCTGCCTGCAAACTGTTCTCTGAGAAATCAGCTGATAGTCCTATAGGCACCCCCTGGCAGGCAACTCTCTGCCTCTCTCTTGCTACCCCCAGGACTCTCTCTTTATCTTTCACCTTTGGCATCTCAATTATGAGTCCTGGTGTGGTCCCCTCTGGGTCTAGTTCACTGGGGACACATTGTGCTTCCTGGGCCTGTACGTCCATCTCCTTCACAAAATTTGGGAAGTTTTCCTCATTTTTTTCAATTCTTGCTTCCTCATTCTGCACTAGTTGACTGTTTTTTTCTTCCTTATGTTCCAAATCATTGATTTGAACCCCAGTTTCCTTCCCTTCACCATTGGTTTTGTGTGGATTTTCCTTCATTTCACTTAGCATAGCCTTCATTTCTTCTCTTATGCTTTTGCCATACTCAAGCATATCTGTCAAGCCTGTGAGCATCTTTATTACCAGTGTTTTGAATTATGCTTCTGTTAGGTTGTCTATTTCCTCATCTGTTAGATTGACTATCTCCTTGTTGCTTAGTTCTCCCACTGGAACCTTGATTCGTTCCACCTTTTGGGTCATACTTCTCTGTCTCCTTATTCTGACAGACTCCTGTGTTTGTTTGCCTCCGCATCCCAGGTAGAGCTGTCATTCCTGTTACATTGTAAGGGGCGGAGCCTTAGGGATTCGTCAGTGTAGGAAGACCTGTTTCACCATATTGTGGTGCTGTATGTGGGGGAGGGGTCCGAGAGGGAACAATGCCATCTGCCCAGGACTTGCCCTTGTACCAGGCACCTCTCCCATTTCCGCACTGGAATGGCGCCCCTCTAGCTGCTGCCTTGGCTGTTGTTCCCAGAGTGGGTGGGTCTGCAGATGTTCTAGGACTCTGGGGGCCCTTTAAACAAGTGGACTCTGGTGAGACTGGCAGTTTCTGCCTCCACTCCAACCCCCACTGGTCTGCACAGTCAGAAGCAATGAGGCTTGATTTTCCTCAGTGCTGGGACCATGAGTTGTGAGGTCCAGTGAGGAGCTGGGAATGCTCCCCAGGTGTCCCTCCTGACTTTTTAAAATATGTGACTGTGCTTTCTGCTGGCCCACCGCTGCTGCTGCCACTGTTGCTACCGCTACTGCCACCACAGCTCCGCCCCTCCTACCTGTCTGGATGAGTATTTCTTCTTTATATCTTTGTTTGCTGGACTTCCATGCAGTTTGATTTTCTGGAACTTCTGGTTGTTTCTAATTTTGAGGTAATTGTATGCTCTCTTAGTTGTGGAGGGAGATGCAGCATGTCTGTCTATGCCTCCATCTTGGCTGGAAGTCTAGGGTATTTTTAAAGTAAATTATAGTCATCATGTCATTTTATTCATAAATACTTAAGTATGTATCTCTGGTAAGAAGATTTAAAAATATATTTATGATATCTATGTCTACATCTAAGAATTACCATTAATTATTTGATAATATCTAATATCAATGACATATTCAAATCTCCTTTCTCAAAAGACACTTCTCTAATTGGTTTGTTTCAGTTAGACTACAACAAGGTCCACATATTGTCTTGTCTTTTTTTTTTTTACAATTTCCCCTTCTTCCCTTGTTTGGAGAAACCTTGTTTTTGTCCTATAGAATGTACATATTGTGGTTATAGTTGATTGCATTTTCATGTGTCTTACTTTTTTATCCATCATATATATCTTATAATGTGGCAGTTGAATCTAGATATTTGATTAGTGGTTCCTGCTTTTATAGGTACTAAAATTTAATTATGTTATTCACTTCCTATTGCTTACCATCATTAGGCTCACAATATCTGGTTTTTCTATTTTATCCATTTTTTAAAACTAGAATCTCATTAGCCTTTCTTTACATATGTTCTCTTTTCTTGATATCTTTATGTTTTTATTCAACAACTACATTTGTGACGTCTTTCCCTAATTGTCCTCATCTGCTTTCAGAATAAGCACCTCTTTTCACTCCTTTGCCATATCACTTCACATATAACTTCCAACCAAATTTTGTGTGCCATCTTAGACTACTCACCTAATCTTAAGTCCATTCTTAAATATAGATGCATCTGGAGAAGCACACAAATCCTTCTAAAAACAGCATTGAAGAGCAACCTTTACTTTTACCAAAGGATTTTGATATCACAGAGGAGGAATTCCACCACATAGAACCCAACAATACTTCCTAACAGTCTAACATAGATTTCCTCTCTTTGAACAATCAATGACGCACTCCTGTAACAGCTTCTTCATCTCTCAGTATTTCTCCATAATTATCTGTTGCATTGAAATTTGACTCTTCTTTCTAAGGTCTCCCTTCCATCATTGTTACCAATCTCTAATCATATCAATTTATAAAGATTTTCACAGGCCTTTGTATCTTTACCACAAACCTGGTAAATGCCTCTTTGGGCTCACCATTTTTGCAGCTATAGCCATGACTTTTCTTGGCTTTGCTTACAAATGTTATGTCTTAGAAGGTGGAAAAAAAGACAAATATCTGTGCTTTTTATTGTGATTTCTCCCACATTCATTATAGCATGTATACTTTATCATTGTCTTTTTTATGTGACTGTAAACTAATTAAAATCAAATTATGATTTTTCTTTTTAACTTTATCTTCAACACAGCAGCCAGTTAAGCACATCATCAATGTGACTGCTGAATACGTGACCACTTGAAAGGTTAGATTTGTTTTTATGAAAACTTTCTCATCTTCCTACATTATCTCACTATTCTTTCAAGCATGTAAGTATAGATCTAAAATAGGTCAGTTGAAATTCTGTGTTTTGTCAGAAATCCTAGATAGTGTAACATTTTAATTCATATAATTACCCATAGATCAGCTTCCTATACTTTCTTCTATCTGTATATAAACATATTTTCTTGCCACAAATTCAAGGAATTCTATGTTATGAGGTTTTCACTTGTTTTGTGAAAGTTTGATTTAGAGTAAGTTAATTAACTAGAAACTAAAATGGCAGTTACCTTGGTAAGTTAAAAGAAGAAAAAAATGCCTAAACAGTTGTACGTAGACACTCTCAATTGAATGCTATTTCAGCAAGAGCCATTTTACTCAGGATTTAATTATGACACCAAGCAGAGCTACACCTGAGTAATATACAGATCAGAAAGATAACTGTGTCAGTATGAGAAATAAAAAACAATATTGCAAAATCAAATTATAAACTTGTTTTGAAACATTAAAAGACTTGATGAAAAATGACTAGTTAGTGGGATATTTTTCTGGCATTAATCATATAATGCATACTTATTGAAAATAATGTATTTGGCGCTGAGTTAAACAGATTTAATCATTCTTAATGCTGGTAGGAAAATAGTTCTTAGTATTGATAGCATTTGACAAGTCCCCCCCCCTTCCCCCCATGAGTAGATATCAGGTTTTCTTCTGTGATAATCTCAGAGCATGAAACCAAAACAAATCAACTTCAGGTTTCAATAATAGCTGGTTATCTTATCTGTTTTTCTGGAACTATGACATTTTAAAGGTAATCTTGCTTTATAGTATATTTCATTACAAAGTATATCAAATGGATCATAAATAAATATCACAACCACCAAACAATGAATACAAAATAGTTTACATAGCACTGTTTTCTGTGGAGTACTGCGGAACCATATCATAAGCAAAGCAGGAAGTATGACCCCTAACACTTCTAGGGGATTTGACGGTTCACTGCTCAGACAGTATTCAAAAATACATATTCAATTTAATTCACAAGAAAACAGTTTTGTAGATGGTCATATACCTCGCAAGAGGAATCTCCCAGATGAAAGAACAGTTGACTATGAGTGTAAAGAACTTCTCACTAGCACATAGGACCCTCAAACTTATAATAAGGTAAATGTGACATTTCCCATAATAAAGAGCCTGAAACATAATTCATGAAATCTTATCTGTAAAAATAAAAAAAAAAAAATCAAACAATGTACAGTATATGAAAATGCTTCGTAAACTATAAAAGAAGTGGAGATATATTTCTATACATGAACCAATGATCAAGGTATCAACATGTCACATAAAATACAAGTCTTCACATTTAAAATATCCTTTAAAAATATAATACATGTTTTTTTTGCTTTTTAACTTTTAATATAGAAAATAATCTACTTAACCATAAAAAGAATATCAATGAAAATGGGAAAAGACAGAAGAAAAGTGAATGGACAATTAGGATGAACCTCACTAAATATTAAGGAAGCAGTATAAAATAAAAATTAAAAATAATTTTTTAAACTAAACCAAAAAGTTAAAATGTAATGTGATATTTAGAGTCGGTAAACATGCTGGAAAATGGACTCTTTAATGGACTGATTAATTGGTACAACCTAGTTAAAGGCAATTTGGCAAGTCTTTTAACATTTTCTTTAATTTAAAAATGTAACTGCAATGTTGTAGTATTCATAATACAAATGGGAAAACAATAATGCATATGATAAATTTCACATATGCACATGTTTCTTGGCAAAGTTACAGTCATTCTTGTTAATAATATGAATATTTGTCACTTTATATTTCATTAAAATGTTTTTACTTTGTAAACTTATTAATAATTACTATTATTAATAGTTTTATTAACAATATCCATTTCCATGCATGTAGTACAGTTTAATTAACATTTCTCTATTGGTAGATATTTAGGCTACTTCTACCTCACTTGTTTCACTGTCATGGCAAACATCTTTCTCCTCCCTTGTAATTATTTTCTGTAGTTTTTGTTCTCAAAACTTTTAAATTTAGATACTTTCAAGTGGTAAAGAATAATACACATTTAATTGGACATCAGCATGAGTCATGCTTTGCAGGTCTTTAGAGCTGCCTAACATTTTGGATAGTGGATGAGAGTTTCCCGTCTTCCCAGCTGGAATCCAAGCCTCTTTCCCTGGTTTCCTTTGTCAAGGTTGCACGTTTTTAGCTTCGTATTCTGATTTACTCTCTAACGTGTTCTCTTTTTGATTATCTCCTTGGCCTCTGGACCTTGGCTGTTGAGCATGATCTGCAACTTTTTAATCGTGGGGTTTACTATTGACTTTATTTATTTAGTTAGTTAGTTAGTTTGTTAGTTAATTAGTTATGAGAAAGAGGAAAGGAGAGAGAGTGAGAGAGAGAAACATGTGCCCTAACCGAGGATTGAACCCACAACCTTGGAGTACTGGGATGCTCTAACCAACTGAGCACCTGGCCAGGCCCTGACCTTTATTATTAAGAAAATACTTAGTAAGGATTTTATTATTTGGTTTATCCCTTAAATCTTTGTGGTATTTCTAACCTTTTTGCTTTTCCCATTGGGAAGGAAATCTCTTACATTGCAAAGCTGATACTGGACAGATGAAGCTTTTGAATACTAAGGTAAAAAATTATTCTGCAATAGAAAGCTCTTAAGTGGAGTATGCAATAGTTTAGAACTGTATAATAACTATGACTAAAAAGACTTTTACATCAAAATATGTTTTATAGTTGTTTCTTCAAAATGAATTTTATATGAAATATGAGATGGGGTAGACTTTCATAATTAGAAACACAAGCCTCTACAAGAATGTGTAAGTATTTGCATCACTAAAAGAAACAATCACAGTATTTATTTAAAAGTGAATTGTTTAACTTAAAACCAAGTAATTCCCAGTTACCGAATCAGAGTGACCCCAGCAATTAATTCTTCGGATTTCCCTGTAGAACTCTTTAAGATACAGTCTTGTGGTGAAAACTATATATTTTCTTTTTCACTTTCCAGTTCCTGTGTAAAACCTTGAAATTGAATTTTTAAGGCCTTGAAAGCCTGTAATTTTATATATGTTCCTCATCAAACATAAGAACCTGAAATGGCAAAAGAAAGACTTTTTTTTGTACAGTGATTATTCTTATTTTTCCAAAACAGCATTTAGTGAACCCAAGTTATCTAACTTTGCAAATTCTCTGAGAGACTTGGGGTTATAGTATTTCTAATTAGTCATCTTAGAGTGCTGAGATGTCAGCCTTTCTTATGTGTTTGCCAGTCTTCCAGAATTGGAAGTTATTTGCCTTGTGCCTCTCGTTAACTCGAGTGGGAGCCCCTAGCCATCAATTTAATGAGGACTTTTACCCTAACTGCTGGCAAATATTTAAGCCTGGAAACATGCCAGTGAAAATCCACAGGAATTTTAATGTTCCAATGTTCCAATGTTCCATGGGTAGTAAAAATTTGGGAGAAGGTAGAGTCATGATAGATTTCTAGTAAATCATTTGGTGAATTTTTATTGAATTAAAATGATCTCTCTGGAAAATGGTATGTATATGTGATTGTAAGTGGTATCACCAGCCATTATTTTGTCACATATTGTTTTTTTCACTGATTGATTTGACAAACCTTGTAGGAAAAGTAGGTCAGGTGTGGTACATTTTAAACTGATTCTTACTTATATTGGCTTTGTTTATTATTTTATAATAAACCTACCAAAGTAAGTCATCATTTACCTGATATTGTATCTGTAAGGTAACTAAAAGAAGAAAGTGATACATTATATAAATATTTCATTTCCATTTTTTAATGTAGTGAAATATTTCTTTTCCATTTTTTAAATGTAGTAAAATTCTTTAAGTGAAATTTGAGACAGCAAATTAACAATGTTTTATAAAGTCTGGGTGTCTCAAGGATTTTCTATGCACTTTGGTTGGTTTCCAGAAACTAAGTCTGAGAAAACAGAATCTGAATTCAGCATCTTCTCATCATTTTAAAGACTTGACTATTACTGCAAAGCATGTGCTATAAAGGCAAAAACTTGTTTTTGCTTAAAAAGAATCCCCAGATTTATTAGCTGTATAATGATGACTTTGAGGACAGAAGAAAAACAACTATAGTTTGTGTAATTCACTGCTGGCACTGTGTTAACAGTCCTAAAACACAAGTTGCACTTTTAATGCCTTTTCTTGCTAGAGTTTTACAATTGCCATAGGAAATGAGGATGTCAGAAGCCCAAAGTATTCTGAGTTCAGGAATGGTTTATATAAACAGCTCAAAGTCAGCAAAAAGTTTTCTAGAAACCCTTGTCAGATTTCTGCTAGAGCTTATTGGCCAATATTTTGTCCCATAGCCATGCTAGCTACAAAGGTGGCTAAAAATGCAACAACTTAACTTCTTCAACCTCTATCAAGGACGTTGTCAATAGAGAAGTTGTTGGAAAGTAATTACTGGATTGATCATTCAACAGTATATGTACCTATATTATATTCCCTGTGATAAGCCAGTCTTAATTTCTTCCTCCTTAGTTATAAACAGAGTCTTTTACTTATTTATTATAATAACAGTAACAAAATTTATTAAGTGTGTCCATGTGTAAGGTAGTATTTCAAGTACTTTTCAAACATTAATTAATTCTCTATCGATTTCATGAGGCAGGTTTCATTAAGCCCATTTTACAGGTGAGAAAACCACAACACTTCTCTGTTCATACATCTAATTGACAGAACAGAAACACTCTGAATCCAGTGCCTTTCACACACTTTACACCAGTCTTTAACTGCAGGTTAATGACTACACCATATCACTTCTTAGGTGTCTTTATTTTTCCTTTTCATACTTATATTTTAAATGGAATTTATTATTTTTGTTTATTGCAGCAAATGTGGTTCAGATCATTTTCTGAAACAAAATTTAAAAAGACAACCTGTCTGCACCGTGTCATATGGTACAAGCTGCCCAAAATTTCTCATTTTTCTTTTTGTCAAGCAATGGATTATTCTACGTGGTCACTAGCAGCTCTATAAGAAGACCTAACATTATTTAATCTCTGAATTAAAAAAAAAATCAGATCTTTGCCCTGACAGGTGTGGCTCAGTTGATACGAGTGATGTCCATACACCAAAAAGTTGCAGGTTAGATTCCTGGTCAGAGCACACACAGGAGGCAACCAATTAATATTTCTCACATCAATCTTTCTCTCTCTTTTTGCCTCTCTCTCTCAAATCAATAAATATATTAAAAAAATATATATCAGATCATTGAGGGTCCAGCAGAATAGTTACCTCAGTCTACTTTATATGACAGAATTTTCAGATTGAGGGTCATAACTAATATGTTTTCAAAGAATCTCCAATAAAAATTACAAAGATAATGCTTGAGAGGAAGGCAAAGGGACAAGAAGCTGGAATGTATCAGTGATAGAGGAGTAAGAGTTTGACTTCTCACATATATTCCATTGCATAAGAAGGAAAAAATGCAGAGTTGATAGCTAAAACTATATTTGATTTATAGTTGATTTGGCTGATAAAAAAGTAATTGTAGTAAATTATTTTGAGAATAATATAAAACATCAAGAATGCAGCATTTCCCCTACTGGTACACCATCCCTCATTAGTTAGAAATGAAATAATGCAGGCTCTGACAATTCTTCCTCCCACATTGAACAGACAGGCTCCGTGTGCGATGTTAATGACCTGAAAGACGTTAACTTTGGGGAATGTTTGGAATTTAGCACTCTACATACAGGTAGTTGGGATATGATCCCAGCACTGACACTGGTTTGGCTTGACCAAACCTTTGGTTAAGCATGTTACACAATCCAGAATGATAGGTGAGAAGATTTGAAAGAATTTCTGTTTAACAGGGGTGCTCTACTAAACATTTAAACAATGATAACTATGATTACATAGAAATAGTGTGAGATTGATGCACCAGGTGATAAAATTCAAATAGAAACTATATATCCTGTTGTACAAGGAATTAAAACCCTGTGAAAATCCAATTCTTTCTACTTCCTTCTCTGTCCTATCATACTTCTATTGTATTACTGTATTTGCCCTGAGAAACCCTTCTGCTTTGCAAAACTGGATTTAAATCTTTCAGACTTACATGATATTCAACCATACCAAAGACATGTTGTCTATAAGTATAACTGCATGCAGATAAACATTCTTTTGGTACATATCAAGCTAAGACACTTTGAGTTAAGTATAATATTTTTGTGCTGTCATCTGTACGCTGTGAGAAGTTTGGGAGTCTGTGGAGCTCAAGTTAAAATCTTAGATCTAACCATTATTATTTGAATGAACTTGAGTAATTTGTTTAGAGATTTACCTGGGACAGAGATAGCATGGATTTGCTCCTATACACGAGGTCATCAGATGCCCCCAGCAGAATCATATTCCATGTGATATGCTTTCTGGGGTTCAGTGTCTGGTGTTAACCAAGAAATAGTATTTTTGCTCACTTTTGCATTTATACTGACTGTGTTCAACAAGTCCACGTTCTTGGAACAGGTAACAAATGAGTGCTATGACAAGCTCTAAACTACCAATTTATTAGCATTATCTTAATAGTTCTCTTGGAAAATGGTCCAGAATTAAAACACAACTTAGTGGTAGTGAGAAAGATTTATGCAGATATAATTTTATTATGCTATGTCTCTCTTAATAATGAAGTGATGAGTAAAATAAACCTCCCTAAGATATATGCCTTTGATATATTCCAATGATACAATTGAGTGACTTTTGCATTAATTAAACAACACTTCTTTCCACATTGGACCATGCTTCTTATTTAGTGTCTATTATACTCTTTCATAATTGCCTTTCTTTATTTGTCTTTAGATTATTATCTCCATATGGGCAAGAAACATCTTTTCAACATACATGACTAAAAATATTTTAGAACAATTTTTATTATTAGCTGTGATTTAGGTGGCATTGAAAATAAAGTGTAAAGGAGGCTGTGTTACTGGCTACAGAGACATTTTATTGAAACTAATAATTATAAGTACTTTTATAATATTTTTTTGACAGTACAGAAAATGTATTTGAAGCTTAACAGGTCTTCAAACAAATGGCCATCCAATAATTAACACTTCAAGATACAATAACTATGAGTTATGAATCATCAAATAAATAAGCAGATGACAATTATCTTATAGAAATTGGAATACCCAGTTTTTAAAAAATGGGTGCCCTCCACCTAACTAGTGTGCTGGGAAAGAACCGGGCACACAGCTGATCTGCCCATGTAACATGCTTCAACTCCCCATTGTAAGTGTGTGCTTCTTAGTCAGATACACTTCCAGGGCTTCCTCTTAGAGTGGAGGCTGATAGTGGTGTTACTTTAGCTGTTAGGAGGCCAAGAATATTTATAGAATTCATCATGTTTATTCATGAAGTCAGAAGGAATGAGAGTTTGTTTCCACAGCAGTTATTTTAAAACATTATTTGTGAAAATTATGGGCAGTTGGCCAAATCTGAGTATAGCCTTTCTCTTATAATTTAGCCCAGAACTACTCCTTCTTGTTCAGGTGTCTTCCTCTTTGGCAGTAAAAAAAAAAAAAAAAAAAAAAAAAGTACTCATAGAATAAAGCAGAGAAAGACATCCATAGAGGCACTGCATTTGTAAGAAAACTAATAAGGTAACATATTTGCAGGTTTTGAAGATTAGCGTATAGGAATCTTTGGGGTGTCAGTACATTGCATATGGAAATTCCCTCTCTGGATGCCCACAGTGCATGCCCATGTTGTATGCAAATTACATTACCCCATTCCAAGACTCCCAAATACCTCAACTCAATAAAGCATCAACTTTGAGTCTAAAATCTCACACGTCTTCATCTAAATTATCTAAATCGAGTATGGGTGAGGCTCTGGGTATTCTCCATTCTGAGACATAATTCCTCTTTGTGTACAAACGTGTGAAACTGAAGAAACAAGTTCTCTGCTCCACAATGGTGGGACAGGCATGGGATACCAGTTATAGATATTGCAATTCAAAAAGGGAGAAAGGAAATGAGGAAAAAAAGGTTCAGCAGTCCCAAGTAACTTTAAAATGCAGCTGAGACATCAACATTAGGTTTAAAGCCTGGGAATAATTCTCTGTGGTTTCAGCTGTCTCTGGATTTATGACTCTTCCTTGTGATGTCCAGGATCCACCCTCGTAGTCATTCTGCTTTTTTTTTCAGCAGGATTAGCATGCATTTGCAGCTGAATAGTTTTATGAGCCTGTCTCCTGACTCTGGCATTTTGGGAAGTTCTATAGCCTTTTTTCATTTTGACCTCTCTATCTCTACCAGTCCAACTGATAATGTTTCTGCTAGTATAAAATTATCAAGGCCCTTATGAGTTTCCTGTGTATGTCACAGGAATTCACACCATTAGACAAGAAGCTCCTCTGCAGGCCTTTCATAGGTAATCATAGCTTTATTTTTGTGTTCTGCTGACGTGGTTGAGGGGGTCCATGAATCACGTTTAAAGAAACTTCTCTGAAGTTTCAGAGCTGTTACTGAATACTCTGACCTTCTGAGGCATTAGAAAAAGGTAGTCCAGCCACACCCTTGGCTTTCTGTCCAGAATATTTTCCTTGAGAGTGATTCTCCTAATTTAGCATCTTTTGCAATCTGAATCATCAAGAATATCCCATTTCATCAAGTCTTGCTTCTTTATTATTAAGTTCTTCCCTCTTCCTTATATCTCTCCTCTTGCATTTTACTATAAGAAGCAGGAAGAAACCAAGCCACATCTTTAACCACTTTGCTTGGGAATCTCCTCAGAAAAACATCCAGGTTCATCAGTTATCAGCTATGCCTTTCATATAACTGTAGGGCAAAGTTCTTCTAAACTTTCTGCTGTTATGTAAGAGGACTTCTCTTTCTTCCAGTTTCCAGTAATATCTTTTTCATTTTCTTCTGAGTCCTTACCAGCAGTACTTTTACTCTTCTTTCTAACAGTCATCAGCTTATAATGATTTAAGTATTCTCTGACACAGTATAGATTTTCTCTACTGTGCTTCTCACTTCCTTCTGACTCTTAATTAGCAGTCATTAAGATTCGTATTTCTGGACTTCCAGCCAAGATGGAGGTGTAGACAGACACACTGTGTCTTCATCCACAACTAAGAAGGAATACAACTACCTCAAAATTAGAAACAACCGGAAGTTCCAGAAAGTCCAACTACATGGAAGTCCAGAGAACAAAGATATAAAGAAGAAATACTCATCCAGACAGGTAGGAGGGGCGGACCAGGCAGAGAGGTTTCGGTGTGGTAGTGGCAGCAGCAGCAGCAGCATTGGCAGGTCGGCAGAAAGCTCAGTCACACGTTTTAAAATGTCGGGAGGCACACCTGGGGAGCGTTCCCAGCTCCTCACCGGCCCTTGCAGCTCACAGTCCCAGCACCAGGGAAAATCAAGCTTTATTGTTTCTGACTATGCATACCAGTGGGGGTTGGGGTAGATGCAGAAAATGGTGGTCTCTCAGCAGAGTCCACTTGTTTAAAGAGTCCCCACAGTCCTAGAATGTCCGCAGACCCACCCACTCTGGGAATGACGGCCAGGGCAGCATCTAGAGAGGCACCAGTCCCATGCAGAAGTGGGAGAGGTGCCTGGAAAAGGGGTGAGTGCTGGACAGGTGGCATTGTTCCCTCTCTGACCCCTTCCTCACATACAGCGCTATAACGTGGTGAAGTGGGTCGCCCTGCACTGACAAATCCCTAAGGCTCCACCCCTTACAACATAACAGGAACAACAGCTCTACCTGAGATGCGGAGGCAAACAAACACAGGAGCCTGTCGGAATGAGGAGACAGAGAAGTATGCCCCAAAGTGGTAATGGATCAAGGTTCCGGTGGGAGAACTAAGCAATGAGAGGATAGCCAACCTAACAGATGAGGAGATAGACAACCTAACAGATGCAGAATTCAACACACTGATGATAAAGCTGCTCACAGGATTGACAGATATGCTTGAGTATGGCAAACGCATGAGAGAAAAAGTGAAGGCTATGCTAAGTGAAACGAAGGAAAATCCGCACAAAACCAATGGTGAAGGGAAGAAAACTGGGGCTCAAATCAATGATTTGGAACATAAGGAAGAAAAAAACAGTCAACTAGTGCAGAATGAGGAAGCAAGAATTGAAAAAAATGAGGAAAACTTCCCAAATTTTGTGAAGGAGATGGACATATAGGTCCGGGGAGCACAGAGGGTCCCAGGTGAGCTGGACACAGAGGGGACCACACCAGGATGCATCATGATTGAGATACCAAAGGTGAAAGATAAAGAGAGAGTCCTGGGGGTAGCAAGAGTGAGGCGGAGAGTTGCCTGCCAGGGGGTGCCTATAGAACTATCAGCTGATTTCTCGGAGGACACTTTGCATGCAGGAAGGGACTGGCAAGTAGTATTCAATGTGATGAAAGGCAACCTGCAACCAGGATTACTCTATCCAGCAAGGCTATCATTTGGAATGGAAGGGCAGATGAAGTGCTTCCAAGACAAGGTAAAGCTAAAGGAGTTCATCATCATCAAGCCATTATTATATGATGTCAAAGGGACTTACTTAAGAAAAAGAAGATCAAAACTATGAACACTAAAATGACAACAAACTCACAACTATCAACAACTGAATCTAAAAAATAAAAACAAAATTCAGCTAAGCAAACCAGAATAGGAACAGAATCATAGGTATGGGGATCATTTGGAGGGTTATCAGCTGGGAGGGGTGAGGGGGAGAAATGAGGAAATGGTGCAGGGATTAAGAAGCATACAAAATAGACAGCGGAAGTTAAGAATAATATAGAAAAGTGTGAAGCCAAAGAACTTATATGCACAATCCATGCACATGAACTAAGGGGGGTGGGATTGCTGGAGGGAAGGGGGTTACTAGGCAGAGGGGAGCAAAGGGGAAAAAATTGGAACTACTGTAACAACATAATCAATGAAATATACTTTAAAAATGGTATTTAATAATAGTTTGTTCAAAGTAATCTAAGCTTTCTCTATCATGCTCCTCAAAATTCATTTGGTATTTACCCTTTACTCAGTTCCAAAGTCACTTCCCCATTTTAGGTATTGGTTACAGCAGCATCCTACTTCCAGTTACCAAAATTTGTGTTAGTTTCCTATTGCTGCTTTGACAAATTACTATTATACAAGCTTAGTGACTGAAAACAACACTAATCCATTATCTTATAATTCTGGAGGCTAGAAGTTCAAAATGGGTCTCACTCAGCTAAAATTGGGTATAAATAGAGGATATCTATATCTTTGTCTATTTCAGCTTCTAGAAGCTTCTTGCATTTTTAAACTCAGGACTCTTCTACTCTCACATCCAGAGTTATACCATATTTACACCTAGCACTATTGCCTTGCATACAGATTCTTGTAATTACAGGGCCCAATTGGGTAGTTCAGTGTCATCTTCCCATCTCAAGATTCTTAATTTAATCACATCTACAAAGTTCCTTTTGTCACGTAAGGAATTAGAATATGGACATCTTTAGTGATGTAAGCATTATTTTTGCTACCAGAGAAACACAGCATATACAAGTTCTTAAAAGCAGAATCTTTCCCTGGACGGTGTGGCTCAGTGGATTGAGCGCAGGCCTGCAAACCAAAGGGTTGCCAGTTTGATTCCCAGTCAGGGCACATTCCTGGTTGCAGACCAGGTCCCCAGCTAGGGGCATGGGAGAAGCAACCGATCAATGTATCTCTTGCACATTGATGCTTCTCTCCCTCTTTTTCTCCCTTCCTTCCCTTCTCTCTATAAATAAATAAATAAACAACTTTAAAAACATCAGAGTTTACACCTTCCTTCTTTCTGCATCACCAGAACCTAGCAAAGTCATTACCTGGTACTTAGAAGGCACTCAGTAAATGTTTAATAATTGTTTTAGTAAAAATAACATGTATTTGGCATTTGCTGTGTCACAGAGACTCTTCTAAGAGATAGAAAACAGTGAACAAAACACAGTTCTTATTCTCATAGGCTTTACATCCTAGTGTGGGGAAGCAGAGAGTTTATACTAAAATATTAGGTGATGATATGATAAAATATCATCCAGGGTAAGTATAGAATATGCCAGATGTGCTATGTAAGAAATCCTCTCAAACAAGGTGTCATTTGATTGGAGACAAAAAAGAACTGGGGAATCAAGACATAGATATTGGGGAAAAGAACATTTTAGAAAGAGAAGATGATACATGCAAAGATTCTGATGTAGGACCATTCAGGAGTTTTGAGGTTTTTAAGGAATAGTAAGAATGTAAATGAGGTTCACAATGGGGGAGGGGTGTTGAAATAAGTTGAGTTTAGGTGGGTAGAAAGGTGACAGATTGCATAGTATTTTGTAGTCTATGGTAAAGTTAGATCACAGCCAGAAGGAATTGGAAGTACATTATGGGGATGGAACACGCTGGCAAAAATCTGACTTGTACTTTAAAAGATTATTGTGGCTGCTATGTCGAATGCTACATGCAGGAAGAGAAAGGTGGCAGCAAGGAGACAAGACAGGACCATCACAGTGGTCCCAATGAGAAGTGACACTGACTTGGACTAGAGTTCCAGCGGTGGTGATGTGAGAATTTGTAGCTCGTTCTGAATGTATATCTAAAGTAGAGCTCGTGCGATTTCCAAGACAGACTAGATGGGGTGTGAGAGAGAGCTTTTAAAAATGATTACAAGAATTTGAGCTGAGAATTTGATGGGTGGAAGCCCCATTTCCTGAACTGGGGAAGATTATAGAACATGAACAAAATTTCAGTTTTGGATACGTTTACATTGAGATGCTTATCAGTCATTAATTAGAGATGCTGTAGGGGCAGATGGACATGGGAGACTTGAGTTCAGGGGAGAGACCAGGGCTAGAGATATACTATTAAGAATCTGAGCACCTAGGTGATGTTCAAAGCTCTGAAGCTGGACGGAATCCCAGGGGGGGAGCCATTTTAGGAGAGAAGTGCCGGCATTGAGCTAAGAGGCACTGTCGTGTTTGTAGGTCAGGAATCTGAAGGAAAACTAGCAGTGTATACTAACAAGCAAGCAGTGGGGAATGAGGGGATCCAAGAGAATGAGGTCCAGAAATCCAAATGAAGACAGTCTTTTAAGAAAGGAGTGATCAGCCCTGGGTAGGTTGTTCAGTTGGTTAGTGTCGTCTGGCTATACCAAGGTTCCAGGTTCGATCCTCAGTCAGGGCACATACAAGAATCAACCAATGAATGTATAAATAAGTGGAATAGTACATTGATGGGTTTTTTTCTCCTTCTCTCTCTTTCCCTTCTGCCCCCCAAATCAATCAATCAATAAAAAATATTTAAAAAAATAAAGGAGTGATCAAATGTGTTAGCTTATGCTGTGATGTCAGTAAGATGAATAGCGCAGAATAACCTTTTATTTTGGCATCATGGAGGTGGTTGTGTTTTGATGGAGCTGGGGATGCAGATGTATGATCGAAGTTATTCATGGAACTCCAAGGGCCTTTATAATCCACCAAACAGCAAAGAATCATTACTGCCTTTGTAAATGTTGAAGAAATACTTTAAACTTTATGCTGTGGAATTTGGGACTGACTGGTCATATAAACATAGGAATTTCTTTGAAGTGTAGTCATGACTTCTAATTTAGTCATCCAGAGTTCATTTCTTTGCAAAACCCTCAAAATGTACTAGCTTTAAACTATGTAAATTCCTTACCTTCAATTATCTCCCTCTCATAAGACAGACAAGTCTATAAAAATGGAGAGATTAATGTAACTGAGGAAAATTCCATTTCTCTGGGAGAACACAACTCAGTCCATGTGAAATAATTTGAAAGGCACTTTTGCTTTAACATTTTTACCCTGTTTCATTATGGTGCTGACAGAGATCAAATATCATATGTTCCAGGTCAAAGATTAGTTATGGGATTCTTTAATTGAAAATGCATTTATTCTCTTGAGACCAATGAGTATGTTAGTAATTAATTAGTGTTGTTTAACTGCATATTTCCCTCCTCTTAGTAAAATCAGCTAGAAAAATAGTGTTGGCTTATATGTGACTCCATATATCTAAATCACAGACTCTATATTTGATATCTTTTTAAAAAATAGGCATAACTGTAAAGCACACCCCCCACCCAAAAAGAATCTCCTTAAATATTCTGCCAAAGTTCCTTACAGGTTCTTTAAAATATACTGTATAAATAAAAGCTATTCCACATACTTTTCTCATAGTATACTCACTCCTATGCTTTTTCATATTCTTTCTACGGATGAAATATATAGAGGGCATGGGGTGGACAACTAACAGGGGAAGCTGATGGAGAAAAAGGAGGGTGTAAAAGGAATTTGCCAGATTGAATTTACAATATGAAACTGTGACCTGAGGACAGAAGTCAACTTCAATGTGCCTGGCTTGATCTAGGCAAATGCTGAGTTTGGAAAGGGTTAGAATTTGCCCTTGATGTTTCATGTACTTTTGCTCTCTGACTGCTTCCTACTTATTAGGGATGTTCTCCTTGCAATGGTGCAGACATAGGTTACATATTTCATTACCCTGTGTTTGAAATTTATCAGTCTTAGTTCTAGAAATGTTTTCTTGGCTAGGTCATGTGTGCTCTTGGATTTTAATCGAGTAAACTATCTGTGCTTAAAATTGTTTAACTTCAGATTAATACCAAACAAAATAGCCAACCAACCAGCCTTTATTAAGCTGAATGTAAAAGAAAGCGGAAAGAGTGAATGAAATATATGAGGAAGAGTTGGCATATGGCCTACTGCCTGACTTACCTATGGGTGAGTCGCTGACTCTGGACAGGTGATTTCACGAAGGACTTTGGAAAGCTCAGCATTGGAAAATGCATGTCCCACTGATTGAAAGGAAAATGGTTGGCCACTTTTTTTTTTGTCATGGGCTCATCTTCACTTTCTCATCTGTACTTAACTATTTAACTTCAATAGGTACCAAGTGGGCTACTGAGTGTTATTGTTAGAAATATTGTTATTGACACTTATTAGGTGGTTTGACCTAGTTACTTATGTTTCCTCAAACAGAGAAGGAAAGTCTCCACATTATGAAATTGTTGTAATGAGCATCATATTAAGAAGTTAATAGGAAAGGACTAGTGTAAAATATAGGCCCTGGAGATTTTAGTGGAAAATTGAATAATATGTGTCTTGGAAACAAACTTGTGTCATTACAAAAATATGGTTTGACATCTCAGCAGATTCACTCACTAGGAATCAACAAAGTAAAATAACTGTGGAAGATTAATAATATCACATAAGTTATATTTTCATATATTATTTCAGAAAACTAGGATTATGCATTCCAGGATGAAATATCATATTAGACTTAATAAGTGAATAGTGATTCTGCTTTGCATGCTATATATCTATCCAACCATTCATATGTATTATCTAAGTTTTTATATATCCTATTAGAATCACAAGCGTTACCCAGTGTGGCTCAGTTGGTTGGGTGTCATCTCACAAGGCAAAGGGTTCCCAGTCAATGGGCCTGTGAGGGGCATCTGATCAATGCTTCTCATGTTGATGTTTCTCTCCCCCTCTTTCTCCTTCCCTTCCTCTCTCTCTAGAAATAAATAAATAAAAATTTTAAAAATTGCAAAATGCATATAAGTAAATTATCTTAAAAAATCTCAAAATACAATTAAAAAGTTAAGACACCTTAACCTACAATCACCATCATACCCAATCTCAATTGTCTTTGAAATTTGGGAGAATCAGATATTGTCACAAACATAGACTATAATTTCGGTTAGAATTGCTGATGATAAAATGTGGATTTGCAATATGAACACAAAGTTGAATGGAACAGATTGCATATAGTTGGGGCTTCCAAATGATTGTGACAAGAAGTGTGTGACTAACAGTATTGTTGATTTTTATAGTAGGAGGTTGTGGGCTAGAAATAATGCCTAACTTGGCCCCAAACATTTTGTTCAGTCTACTGTGCAAACAATAATAAACATCAGTATTTCTAGACACTGAAATTTTGAGTCATTTAAGAACACAAGCAACACAATTAACTGTTATCAAACTTTGGTTTATTGTAAAATTTAGCAAAGTTTTTTGATGTAATCCCTGACCCCTTGCTCTGAAAACAAAAGCAAAAACATAATTATTGCTTATTCTCCCCCCTCTACTTTATTTGTGCCACTGTAAAAGAAGGGAGAAAAACCATTGTAATAAATAAAAATAGAAATGTAAGAGAGAAAGATAAATCAGTCTAAATGAGAAATATTAGGAGCAACAGAAATACCATCAAGCAGTTTCAAAATATGCTTCTTTTTTAAAGGTTGTCATGTAAAAAAAGTCACACCAAAAATATAGCAGCAGAGGAGAAAGATAAATACAAATTAATTGCACACCAATCCCATGAAGAAAACCAGGTCATTAGCCAAAGCAGTAGTATTCGGAATCCAATTTGGGATGCTTATGCAGTGCCTGGGAGTCATCTATTATGGAGCTTTCACTGAATTGGTCCAAGTCTGATGGGGTCTGATGGCCTGGAACATCGTCTGCCAAAGTGTCCAGATAGCTCCCCACGGAGATGCCATCCAGTCCATCGCTGCCGTCATGTAGGCTATTGTAGCTGCCATGGAAGGAAGTGCTCTGACTCTCCAGTAAACTGCACAGGCTGCCACTGAGGCTGCTGCCTCGGCTGGTAATGGTGGCTTTCTCTTCAATCATCCACTTGATGGACTCAATGCTCTCGTTGATAATGAGCAGCTGGCGCATGAGCCTGACGTCTGTGGCTCTGAGATTAACCTATGGGGAAGGGGGAGAAAGAAAGGCATTCCAGTTAGTCTACATTCTTGAAAGACCCAAAATTCAGTTTGAATTCTGTCTTATTCAGTCCATAATTTTAAATTCATAGACTAAAGTTACTTGATGTCAGGATGTTTTGAAAACTGCTGACCAGCAGTAGGAGTCATAAAGAACTCACTTCCTGCCAGACGCATCAGGCTTCAAAAGGGACAGTAAAACTCCCACTGCATCCCTGACCAGGGTGCCTGGAAATATCATACTGAGTGTCAGGCTCTCAGCTAAAAAAATTATTCTCTCTCTGGCCAGATTAATAGTTTACCCAAGTTTCCTTGGGAAAATGTATGTGGGTGCTGAGAGGTATAAAGAAGAGAAATGTCTAGAATTAAGCAATCATCATATCATCAATGTAGCAGTTTCTGTTTTTTGAGTGACAATATGCCAGCATTATTATAAATGCTCAACATGCATTATAGCAACTCTGTACTATGGGTGTTATTATATTCATCCCCATTTTACAGATGAAGAAAGAGAAAAGAGGAGTACAGAAAAAGCCTGTTTTCCTTATGGCTATATTGACACAACAGTACTGAATAATGCCTTTATTTTTAAGAGAAACCAAATTGCTATAATATTCCCTGAATCCAAAAGAGTACCACTATACAAGGTTGATCTACCTTCCAGGATGAAGTGTACAGATATTTTCTGTAGATCTGATTATTTGCTACAGATATGTCGGGGGCTGCCCCAATCAAAACTGGGATATGAGACTCTGAGAAGGTTCTAAAACTCCCCTAAGTGCCTTCTAGGTGTATATTTCTTCTGATGGCTTAAGTTAGTTTGGAGAAATCTGTCTTCAAAGCCATAAAGCAGAATTTCTTTCTAAGTCTTGCACTTTAAAGGGAACATTTTCTAACATCAAAAGTGAGGTGTTTCTGGAGCAGGTGGGGAAGGAAGGGTGCCAGAATTCTTACAGTTTCCTTTGTTCTTGTTGGTTGGAGAGATGTGGCTCCTACAGACTTCAGTGCCTGGACTGGGAGGCAGGGACAAGTCTGGCCATTAGACATCCTAGTCACATTCATATGGTTTGAAATGGATTCCTGTTCTTTGAGTTGGAGTCTTTCTTTAACTCATGAGGCTGTGCTTTGCTAATTGTCTCTTTAAGATCCCTGGCTAATTCAGATTTGTGGGTTTCTAGAATTATCAAAGGCACTTAGTCATGAGTGATTCAAATGATAAGGGAGAAAGGAGTCTATTGTCTTCAAATATATGCATTCATTTTTGTAAAAATATTTCCTGGTTAGGAGTTAATCCATAACTGATAGCAAACTTTGGATTTAGTGAATGTGATGAACAAACATTAAGAGAGATGAAATTTCTACCAATGACTTCAAAGATATAAGATTATAGATTAGAATATATGTGTATAAATACAAAATGCCCAAAGAATAATTCAAAAACCCTTAATTTTGCTAGGATATTCAATAAAGTGACTTAGGTGATTTCCTTATCTCCTTTGAGATAAGCACTGAAAATACATTCTCTGGAAAGTAACCAGTGAAAATCATTTCTTGCTGAGGATGTAAACTTAGTAGGTCTTGAGATTTTTTTTTTTCTTTCTGTTTGTGGTGTCATTTCAGTGATCTTGCAGTAACTTGTTTGTGCAAGGAGGCTTTCTGGCAGTTTTTATGTTCAAATTTACCCATACACTCATGAGCCATCAAGATACTGTAGTGCCACAAATATAATATTTACAAATCAGCAATAATTGTCTGAGGGCCACTGAAGAGCCTAGAAAATCAGGATGAGCCAAAGTCTTACAAAATTCTTCAGTTAGGCATCTGTAGCTGATAGAGCTCACTGTGCCCACTGCAGGCATGGTTCAATATAAATGTGACCATTTCCTGGGAGGTCCCCAAATAAACCACAGCTGCACTTGTTCACATTCCCTCCCTGTCCCCTGGAAATGTCCCGGCCCTTGCTCAGCTCTGGGTGTGTTCCCTGGTATTCCCTTCACTTGAAATACTTTACTCTCTTCCTCTCTAAACCCTCTCCATTCTTCTCTCCCTTTCTAAATCCTCTGCATTCTTGAAGTCCTACTTCTTCCATCAGGTCTACTTGCTGACTCCAGCCCACTCTGCAGTTTGTATCTCAGAGTATAACTTAATTTTGAAATGTCTTAAATTACTACCTATTATTGTGTCATGAATTAAATTAAAGTTTCTTTAAGAAAGAAGCCATGTCTTAAATTTCTTTCATCTCTTCAGGTGTGTCCTAAGTATTAACTGATTTTGTTTTTAGAAATAGTTATAACACAGGGGAGCAATTTTTAACATAATTGCCATTGAGTTTAATTTTTCAGCTATTTAGATTTAAATAAGCATGCTGATTTCAAGACTGCAGTTAGTTTTCTTCTATCACATCAAGGTTTTTCTGTAGAGCTTATCTTAATGCAACCACTCTAGGCTGAATTGAGCCTGGATGGAGGGAAGCGCTAGTGCTCTCCTGTTGGCTGAGAGCAAACGTCCCTTGAGTGGGGAGGGATGGGAGATGACCTTGAGGACCAGGGACAGGTTCACACTTGTCTAGGCTATTCAGTTACACATGAGACAGTGTGGTGAGAGGTTGTGTGCCGCTCTATATAGTGAATCGTATTCCAAAGTGTAGTCCGAGTTCTTGTCTGTATACAAGGAGTAAGCAGAATTTATTTTTTATTTACATAAGTACTTATTTCCTTTCCTTCAGATCATGTCTGCCTCTGCTATTTCTCATCATAGGTGCCTAAACAACCCTGATTTGTTTTGCTCTATGTGTGGCAGTTTCACCATTCCCAGTCAAAGGACAAACATAAGCGCATTTGTCATGCAAGCCTATTTTGCATCATTTAGAGTAAAACTTGGTGATCAAAATAAGTCTTGGGCCCCTCACAAGGTGTGCAAGCAGTGTGTCGAGAGTTTACAGATGTGGACGAAGGGAACACATGATAAATTGCCATTTGGTATACCTATGGTTTGGCGAGAGCCCAGAGATCATTCAAGTGACTGTTCCTTTTGTATAGTGAAAACGTCAGGATATAACAAGAAAAATAAGTGTAAAATAGAGTATCCTTCTTTACCATCAGCTATATGCCCAGTGCCTCATTCAGCTGAAATCCCAGTGCCAGTTTTCATGGAACTACCCTCTTTGGAAAAACAGGAGTATGGTGAAGAACTAAGACATGAAGATTTTGAAATTGAAGATGACTCAGTTCATAAGGGATTTGACCAGCATGAGTTGAATGATTTGGCATGAGATTTGGGACTATCCAAAGAGGCTTCAGAACTCCTAGCATCAAGACTGCATAAGGAAAATTGCTTTAAAAAGGAGCAAAGGTATCCTACTTTCAGTCAAGAGAAAGTGCATTTCTGCAGTACTTCTGGAGTGACCGGTGGCTTTGTGTATTGCCATAACATACATGGTTTAATGGAGGAATTGGGAATTCCAATCGATAATGCAACTGAATGGTGACCGTTCATCCATAGCTCAAAGCGGAGCTTCAAGTGTGCCCTCCTCCACGATGGCAATTTAATTGGTGCACTCTCAATTGGGCATTCAGTTTGTTTTTGTGAAGAATGTGAAGACATAAAGAGAGTCATTGATCTGTTGCAATATCACAAGCACAATTGGATCATCTGTGTTGACCTTAAAATGGTCTGCTTCCTTCTTGGTCAGCAATGGGGATACATCAAGTATGCCTGTTTTCTGTGTATGTGGGACAGCAGAGCTCATGAGAAGCATTGGGTGTAGTTGAATTGGCCTCCAAGATCTGACCTCAAACCTGGTGATCCAAACATTCTACATGAGCCACTTGTTGACAGAAAGAACATCATATTCCCACCTCTGCACATAAAACTGGGTCTCATGAAGCAATTCGTGAAAGCTTTGCCAGCTGAAAGAGACTGTTTCAAGTATCTCATTTTGGCATTTCCTAGCCTGTTGTTTGAAAAGATAAAATACCTTAATATGTGTGTTTGGTAGCAGAACTTTACTACTTGTACACAATTTGACTTACAGTAACAATATATAGCCTTTTTATGAATAAAATAACTCTAAATAAACACTCTATTCAGGTAACTTTTTTCTTTATTTTCCTTTGTATGTACATTTTGTATGATTCTGGGGACAAAGGGAGGGTATCCTGTACCTGAAAAAGTTGATGTGATAGAGAAAAACTGAGGTCATTCTTGGATTCTGATGCCAAAAGTTAGTCAAAAACAAGTGTCAGATCTAACTCAATGAAAATTGTGTTCCCCAGTGTAATCTATGTATTAAAAATAGGAATAACCTTGCACCAGTTTCTCAGGGTTTGAATCCTCTGCATGAATAGGAGTGGGACTGCATGCTGGGAATACTTCCATACTGAAATGCTCTGTCTGGAAGCTGTCTCTTTTTTTCCTCTCAAGTAACTTTTCACTGGCCCACAGCAAAACCCAAGGGAGGGGTGTTCCTGACAGATGGTCCAATCTGAAGCAATTTTTGCCCTTGAATAAATACTAATCAAGCACCTATGATGTGCAAAGGACTCTTTCAGGTGTTGAGCACAGAGTGGTGAAGAGGATACACTAACTCCTGCACACGCTGTGGTACTTGCATGCCAATGTGGAGAGGCAGAAAATAAGTAAATAAATGATAAGCAGAGTGATGTCAACTAATCATAAATATTATGAAGGGAACAAAAGGCTAGAAATGTAGTGTGGGGATTAGGTATCCTGTCCCCCCTCTCTAAAGAGGGGGCACAGACTCAGATCATAAGAAGTAAAGTCATGGGACCTTGTAAAACCTGAAGGGAAAGAACAGCATAGTTTCTTGTCAACAGGGCAAGTGTACTTTTGTTTCTTTTCTTTCATTTTTTCTTTTTAAAAAAGTCTCATCTCTTCTTAATCAATGGCCAGACTTCATAAGGACTAACATGAATAATATTGAGGAAAGGTGGGGCAGCTACTGGAGACAGAAGTGACATTGTGATTTAGTTCTGTGGTGAATTGCTCATACTTTCAAGGTTCATCAGTAGTAGCATAACCACACCTTAAAACTAGGAGAAAGCAGTGAGTGTGAAGCAAGCAGCCTGGAGCTCCAGGAAACGGACGGCTGACCGTGTGAACTGGCTGGCCCAGGGCTCCCACAGCAGCAGGCTGTTTACTCTCTCACCCCAAGGACGGAGGACAGATTTTCAGACACAGTAACTCTGTAATCATTATTGGCCAGATCAACACGTTCCAACTGCCTTGCTTTCGTCATTTTTTTCCTCCAACAGTGGTTCAATGGCCTGTGAATGTTTGCTTTCAGAAGAAAAGAATTTTTTTATTTAAATAAATCATTCATGGTCAAAGGAAGCTTTTGTTACTTCATAGTGAACTCCCCTCTTATTCATATTGTGCAATCATTTTTTTTATTTTTTATTTTTTAGAGAGAGATGAAGGGAGGGAGAAAGAGAGGGAGAGAAATATCAATTGGTTGCCTCAAGCATGTGCCCGATGCAGACCAAACCTGCAACCCAGGCATGTGCCCTGACCAGAAATCAAACTGGTGACCGTTTGCATTGTGGGATGCTGCCCAACCAACTTAGCCACACCAGTCAGGGCAATGCTGTGCAATAATTTTTTTAAAAATTGTATTTGATGCAGCCACATATTATTATTGTCTTAAGAGCTGAACTTCTCACAGATCCTAAAATTACACTGGGGAACACAATTTTCATTGAGTTAGATCTGACACTTGTTTTTGACTAACTTTTGGCATCAGAATCCAAGAATGACCTCAGTTTTTCTCTATCACATCAACTTTTTCAGGTACAGGATACCCTCCCTTTGTCCCCAGAATCATACAAAATGTACATACAAAGGAAAATAAAGAAAAAAGTTACCTGAATAGAGTGTTTATTTAGAGTTATTTTATTCATAAAAAGGCTATATATTGTTACTGTAAGTCAAATTGTGTACAAGTAGTAAAGTTCTGCTACCAAACACACATATTAAGGTATTTTATCTTTTCAAACAACAGGCTAGGAAATGCCAAAATGAGATACTTGAAACAGTCTCTTTCAGCTGGCAAAGCTTTCACGAATTGCTTCATGAGACCCAGTTTTATGTGCAGAGGTGGGAATATGATGTTCTTTCTGTCAACAAGTGGCTCATGTAGAATGTTTGGATCACCAGGTTTGAGGTCAGATCTTGGAGGCCAATTCAACTACACCCAATGCTTCTCATGAGCTCTGCTGTCCCACATACACAGAAAACAGGCATACTTGATGTATCCCCATTGCTGACCAAGAAGGAAGCAGACCATTTTAAGGTCAACACAGATGATCCAATTGTGCTTGTGATATTGCAACAGATCAATGACTCTCTTTATGTCTTCACATTCTTCACAAAAACAAACTGAATGCCCAATTGAGAGTGCACCAATTAAATTGCCATCGTGGAGGAGGGCACACTTGAAGCTCCGCTTTGAGCTATGGATGAACGGTCACCATTCAGTTGCATTATCGATTGGAATTCCCAATTCCTCCATTAAACCATGTATGTTATGGCAATACACAAAGCCACCGGTCACTCCAGAAGTACTGCAGAAATGCACTTTCTCTTGACTGAAAGTAGGATACCTTTGCTCCTTTTTAAAGCAATTTTCCTTATGCAGTCTTGATGCTAGGAGTTCTGAAGCCTCTTTGGATAGTCCCAAATCTCATGCCAAATCATTCAACTCATGCTGGTCAAATCCCTTATGAACTGAGTCATCTTCAATTTCAAAATCTTCATGTCTTAGTTCTTCACCATACTCCTGTTTTTCCAAAGAGGGTAGTTCCATGAAAACTGGCACTGGGATTTCAGCTGAATGAGGCACTGGGCATATAGCTGATGGTAAAGAAGGATACTCTATTTTACACTTATTTTTCTTGTTATATCCTGACGTTTTCACTATACAAAAGGAACAGTCACTTGAATGATCTCTGGGCTCTCGCCAAACCATAGGTATACCAAATGGCAATTTATCATGTGTTCCCTTCGTCCACATCTGTAAACTCTCGACACACTGCTTGCACACCTTGTGAGGGGCCCAAGACTTATTTTGATCACCAAGTTTTACTCTAAATGATGCAAAATAGGCTTGCATGACAAATGCGCTTATGTTTGTCCTTTGACTGGGAATGGTGAAACTGCCACACATAGAGCAAAACAAATCAGGGTTGTTTAGGCACCTATGATGAGAAATAGCAGAGGCAGACATGATCTGAAGGAAAGGAAATAAGTACTTATGTAAATAAAAAATAAATTCTGCTTACTCCTTGTATACAGACAAGAACTCGGACTACACTTTGGAATACGATTCACTATATAGAGCGGCACACAACCTCTCACCACACTGTCTCATGTGTAACTGAATAGCCTAGACAAGTGTGAACCTGTCCCTGGTCCTCAAGGTCATCTCCCATCTCTCCCCACTCAAGGGACGTTTGCTCTCAGCCAACAGGAGAGCACTAGCGCTTCCCTCCATCCAGGCTCAATTCAGCCTAGAGTGGTTGCATTAAGATAAGCTCTACAGAAAAACCTTGATGTGATAGAAGAAAACTAACTGCAGTCTTGAAATCAGCATGCCTATTTAAGTCTAAAACAGCTGAAAATCGAAGTCAACAGGAACTATGTTAAAAATTGTTCCCCTATGTTATGAGACAGTATCTCTAAGAGGAAGTGGACTTCAAGGTGTGAATCACACTTCAAACATTACTGTTTGTTCTGAGCTGATAACTGGTACTAGCACAGCAGAGGTGTTCTGTAAACACTTGGTGAAATGAGTTAAAAAAAGGGAATAAACAAACAAATAGGACATTTATCAAAAAAATGGCTTGCACTAAGTGATCCCAGGAGATGTGGATGTCCTTCCCTCTTTACCTGTCCACTCTCTCCCACTATGGCCTTTCCAGTTATTGCAGTGAAATTCATCTTTGTACTTTTCTCTCATGCTTCAGAGCTGTAGCATAACAGGTCTTTGTACTTGAGACTGAATGAATGCCGAAACTGCATTTCATGTTTAAACAGGTGGTGCTTTGAGTCTACAGTAGAACTTGAAACGAGGAATCTTGTAAGAGCAAATATTCTTAATAATAAATTTTACAGATCTATGTTTCCTTCCAGAAAATACTGAAAAAATACAAAGGTTACGAATTGGCTCAGTGGACTGAAAGAAAGAGAGAACGTGGCCAAATTTTCAGTTAATAAGAGAGTTGACAAACAAGTCAACTTCTTTTGTGGTGGTATGTCAGGAACAGAGTATAGGATTCTGGACTGCCACTGCCACCGTCTCCGTTGGCCTATGTGACCTTTGGGCAAAGTGGCTTGGCACATAGGACCTGAAAACAAAACCATTGCATTTTATTTGAGCTGCAGTGGATTCAGTGGATGTAGTAAAGCAGTCTATGAACAAAGACTTATTTCTATCCAATAATGAAGCTGTCATCGACTGAGGAGCCCAGCTATCCCTTTTGTCTGCTTTTGGTATTAAGGTGTTATTTGATAAGATTCTGTAGATCAGTTCATCTCAGTATTTCCCTCCATTCTGACATTGTCTCTGATTCTTTGTCATTCCTGTGGCCATTTGATTACTAAATTGTTTTCTGTTTTCTGTTGTGAGACAATTCTGCAAGTTATAGAGGAAGCAAGTTGTATCAGTTTTGCTGCTCAGTGTCTCCAGCAAAAGATTTAGCTGACACACTTGGCTAAAGCCAGAAGTTTGAGCTCTGTGTGAATGTTAATCACCTATTGTAATAGTAATTTTAGCTCTTACCATTTGGACTTAAACAAAATCATATTGTGTTCTGCTCTAAGATAAATCTGCATATCCTCTTTAATATGCCTGTATATTAACTAGTATATGCACATGAACTGCAGCACTCTATTTTCAAATAAGGACATTATTCACTCTATCTTGTCGTACTTCAGGCTTGGATAGCACCATGTTCTTATATCTCTCTCAAAGCTCTCCTTCACTGTTTTGATCCTTTTATTTATGGGACTTGACTAATGAGATAAAAGCAAGCCATCTCTTAGTTATACTTTCCTACTCTAAAATCCATGATATCCGTGACCTAAATCTCAAATGCCCAGGAAGCTGTAATATGAATTAGAAGGAAGAAAGACTACTGTGCGAGCAAGTCCATATTAATGTACGAGAGGAAAGAAAAACAGATTAGATTTGCCTTTTAATGTGATGCTCTAATCCTAATTTCAAATTAGAGGTGACCAATCAACAATTTTTTTCAAATATGTAAAAAATTCATGGAAGCTCTCTTTTCTAGCCATATTTATTTCTAAATATATTAAAAAAAAATCAAAAGTATCTCTATGTACTAAATTAAAGAGCTGTTTTAAAGATGTTTGGAATATTGTTCTCCCAGCAGTTTATCCTGGCTCATGTGCATGTTCACTTCACATAACCTTATTGTGTCCAAATCTGCTCTTTCTCCAAACTGGCTACATCCTCAATTTGATGATCACAGGTTTTCTGCCTGCCCATCCTTAAATTCTGGCAGTCTTATTAATAGCTTTATTTCTAAAGCACTCCTCTAACTCTTTCCTCAGAGGATCCATAAGGATATTGTACATTTCCGTCTACTGCTTTTGGTTTGGAATGCTACAGGAGAGAGGCCTTGTACAAGGCAGTGCCATTGCACTGAAGTTTTCCCTCCACTTTCTCAGCCAGTTCAAAATTTACAACAAAATTTGTTTCAAATTGGGCAGCAGAGGATTCCATTTTTATATCAGTCAGCTTTGTCTTCCTTCACTTCTGTTGTTTATAATGTGGAATTGAACAGTAACTAAATGGTTGACTCTTTTCCCAAAACCTTATAGAAGAGTAATTTCCCCAAAGACTAAATTACATACATAAAAACACATAAAAAGCACAGCTGACTGATGGATGTTGTTTTGATACATTAGAGATGCATCTGGTTTATTTGAAAGGGGCATATGTGACTTCCTTGAATCTTAAACATAAATCCCTGCCACCAGTCCTGCTCATGAGATCTGTACAGTTCTGCTGATGAGTTCTCTGACTATCGAAGTAAGATCGGGAGCTTTTCAGTCTTACTCCATCAGATTTAAGTCCAATTGATACTTAGATGCCTGTGAAGTCAATTTCTTTTCCACGTACTAATATAATAAAGTTGTCTTCCTGAGTGCTTTCGATATGTACATTCAAAGTGTAATCTGGGCTGAAATTCATTTGGGATAATGTAACAGACTTCCCACATTTGTACCCGAGAAGTTCACACACACAGAGCAGTCAAGAAGTTTTTCCACTAATTTATAATACAAATAAATGTTCTTCCTGCATGTGCATTTTTCTAATTTAGAACTTAAAATAGTATTTTTACATGGAAGACAAGGATATGGCAATGTGCTACTCTGTAATAGGCAGTGACTGTGCTTACACTGGGAGGACAAGGAGGATGCCAGGTGGTGCTGGTAGCTGCTTAACAACTGGCTCCCTGGGAAACCAGACACACGCACACACACACACACACACACACACACACACGCACGCACGCACACACACAGGAGAAACTGTACCCATAGAAAAGATGTGTAGCATATACTTTACAAATAATACTAAAATACCCAGTGCCTGTCTTTGATTGTAAATTTCATATAACTAATTGATTCTCAATGAAGTGCTTTTGTTCCTTTTTGTTCGACCTAACCTACAGTTGCAGTTCAACCACAATTTAACAGATAGCCCACTAACACTTTTCAAAATTTCCTGTCATTAAATTTGATGTGCGATCTGCTGTTAAAACTGTTTTTCACCCTAGTGCAGGATATATTTGTCAAACTGAAACCTGTTTCAACTGCAGCACTAATTATGATGTCCAAACTTTACCAGTAGGTCAGTAGGGTGAACAACTTTGCAAAATTGAATAATTTTTGAGTACATGAAGAATATTTTCCTTTTTGTGTGTGCTACTGATAATGTAATAGCTAAAGACTTGACCCCCTTTTAAGCTTAAGCTGCAGTATTAACATTTTCCCCATCACTGTTTCATGACAAAAATAAAAGTCACGTTCTGATATATAGTGATTTACAATTTCTGTGCTGTAAATATTCCTACCATGGTCAATTTCAAACTACCAATATGATGTAACTAAACGTAGCGTTGGTAATAGATTCTCAGTAGTGCAGCATTAAATAGTATTTTCACCCTATAGAAACAATAAATGTTTTAAGTAACCTTAGTGCAGTAAAATAATTACCAAGTGACGAGTTTTGAGTATTTATTACCTTTGTTTTCATATAACTTATTAATTTGTAAGTTTATATAAATACATACTTTAAGTTGTAAAAGTGACTGTGGTTAAAAACTAGTTCATAAAACTGAAAACTTAACAGCTCACATAGGCCAGTAGGAGTTAGCTCTAATATGCCATCGAAGGTTCTAAATGAAGGCTTTACCCAATCTATTGCACTTTTGGTAAGTAGATGAGGGACTTTTCATTTCCCCCCTGAGGACATTTATTTTCCTATTCAGGAATAAAAAGCCTAATGTAATTTTATCTTTTCCACTAACTAGAATTTGAGGAAAATGTGAACTATTCATACCAAAGTTATTATTATTTTTTATGGAAAAATTTAAAATATTGAATATAGTTTAGTCTTTAAGCATCATTGAGATATGAAATGTACCTAGAAAAGGAACAATCTAAATTTGAAACCCACTTAAGTATTTGTTTTTATATTATAATCTTTGATGTATATATTTCTAACATATGCTACATACTTTTCTAGATAAATAGGACCAAGCAGAATCAAGTATAAACAGTGCATTTCTAATGCATAGTTATTCAGCAGCGCACTTAAGGGTTATTGAAGAAATAGAATCATAGTTGTGTTTTTTTTTTTTCACATGGTTCCACACATCCTTTCCCACTCAAATGCTTAATCTTCTCCTCTGTCAGTAATTTCTTTTTTCTTTTCTTTCAGTAATTTCTTGATGTTCAGATTACATTTCTTTGTCCTTATGCCCCCATTTTCTTCCTCAGTCTCTTCCTTATATTTTTAATCTGCTGTCTGTGGCCCAGTAGTACTTCAGTAACCATAAATTGAGTAGCAGAGAGCTGAGTTGCAAAAAATCTGATCTTTGCACTTCTTGGAAAGTAACATTTATTAATGAGTAAAATTAAGTGAGGAAGCATCCTCTGCAACAAAATTAAGTGCATGGATGGGTTTGCTCCCCAGATTAGCACTTCTCAGCCTTTAATTAATACACACAGGGATCACTTTGGAGTCTTGTTCAAATTCAGATTCTCTTCACTAGTTCTGTCATCCTGCATTTCTAACAAGTTCCCAGCTGGTGCCAATAGAGGTAGGCAACTTCCAAAATATCTCCCAAGAATCCCCGCTCTCCTGGTAACTACATCTTCGTGTAGTTCCCTGCCCTTGTTTCTGAACTGACTTCTTGACTTGTTCCTATGGAAAAGAACCTGGTGAAGTGGTGGGACATCACTCCTGAGTAACATAACAAAAAGACTGTAGTTCCTGTCTGGGGCACAATGCTTGCTCAGTGAGAGCCATCTGCCAGGCTGTGAAGTGTATTGTGAGATCTACATGATAATGAACTAATGTCTCTGGACAACAGCTAGCAAGAAGCGAGGCCTGCCAACTGCTGCTGGCTGCCTGGGTGTGCTTGGAAGCAGATCCTCCCTGAATCCAGGCTTGAGGCAACAGCAGCTCCAACTGACAGGATGATTTCAGATCTTTGCTAAGAGACTGAGCCAGAGGCACTCAGTTTCTGACTCATAGAGGCTGTGAGATGACATGTTTGTTGTTTACCATGCTAAGTTTTAGAGTGTTTGTTATGCAGCATGAATAAGGAATACACCAACGTTTTTGGTTAATGGACCACACTTTGAGTAGCAAGGAACTAGAAATCTTTTCACTTGTGGATAATTTGGGGTAATAGATGATGGACCTCTTTGTTGATTGAATGCTACTCTACTGATACATTGTTATATAATTTTCAAAAAGTAAAAAAGAGAGTAGGTAAATATTTATTGATGAAGACAAAACAATGTTCATGGGAAGTCAAGGTTTTCATTGAGGGGCCATCTGCATCTCCTGCAGGATAATCTTTTTTCTTCCTAAGAAAAGGCGGTTTAGTACCCTGAAGGAGAAATGACAGACTCAGATATAGCACAGATTTTGGAATTATTAGACTGAAAATTTAAAATAGCTACGATTAATATGCTAAGGGATCTAATAAAAAAAAGAACGGACAATATGGAAGAACAAGTGGGTAAAGAAAGCACAGAGATGAAAATTCAAAGAAAGATTCAAATGAAATGCCATAAATCAAAAACACTGTAATGTAAATGAAAAATGCCTTTCATGAATATAGCAATAGACTGGACACAGCCAAAGAGAATCAATGAGCTTGAAGATATGTAAATAGTTTGAGTGTTTCTTTAATGAACTGCTTAGGAGGGCCTAAAAGGCCAGCAAAGCAATATATAATTACCTTTGGGATCACCTTTATGTGGCCTGCTATTTACTATTAATCTGGCCCAGACTTATGAAGTTATAAATTGGCTTACAGATTTATGTCTGGAAGACATGAAAATGACTTCTAACTAAAAAATAATCTCAAAAGTTATGCTTTTATTGTCCTGTTGGACATTAAACACTTTGTCTCTCACTTAACAAAATGATTTCGTATGTCTGTTAGAGAAAATATATCAACCTTTCCTCCAATTCTCTTTTGAACCAGTTTTTTCATTATGGGAAAATAACTCTAAGGGTGATCTGATCATAAATTCCTAACTGGGCAGGTCTTAGTGGGTAGTCATGATGCCCCAGGCATATAGCTTCTTTAGTAAAAGGTTTATCTTTGCCTTAAGCAAGCCCTGTCCAATATTTTTGTGCATTTAGGTTAACCACATCTTTGAAGTAAGCATAACTACCCTCAAGAGAGCATGTATAATCTTGTTAACTGTTCTGTAATCTACTCTCCACCTTGCCTGGAGAAAATAATCTTCCTTATGTTCCCTCCATAATGTCAAATGATAAGAGCAGTTGCAAAACTGTCACTTCCCGGAGCATTTAAGATCTTGCTTCCCAGTAATTGTCGTCATCTTTGGCTCAAATTAACTGTAATAAAAATTCTCTATAGGTTTGGACACTTCTTATGTCCATACCATCTTTCCGGTTCTCTCATCAAATAAGCTAAATAAATCTGTGACTTTTGCTCCCTCTATGTTTGTATGACAGTCATGTTTTCATCTTTTTAAAAATTATACTTTGCTCACCTGCTAGAACTACTTAAACAGAGTTGCCCAGGACGAGGCTTCTGGAGTGAATGAATCAGTAGCAACAGAATTATACCTTTCCTGACTGTCATTTTTCTTCTGATTTGGTTCTTTTTGTTCTGGTTTGTTTAGTAGTTTCAGATTCCTGGCCAACTACAAATATGTTAGTTGGTCCATATTGCTTGTGTATTGGTGTGCTCAAATGCATATGGAAAATATTCTATTTCACTGATCAGGAGAGTAACGCTTTGAGAATATGTGTTCTGGTAGAATTGAAGTTTCAAGTCCTGTTCACGGTTGGGCATTTGAGAAAAACATTTTACTGCTTATGATAAAAAAATTTGTTTTTTACTTTTAGAATATATATTAATAAATTATAGTCTCTTAAGAAAAAGCAATATTCAAATTACAGAGGCTAATAAGTATTTGTAAAAATTTAATATTTCCCAGAACTTCAAGAAAATTAAAAAAAAAAAAACCCCGAGCTCTAATGCACTGAATGTACTGACCTTTTTAAGGGGAAACAACAAAAACTATTCCTTACAGATAATGCTAACTCAGAAGCATTTTTGTAGAAGCATCAAAGTGAATCTTTAGAGATGAATTGGTTTCATAATTTTAGGTTATGAATAACTAAAGTCTTTTTCTTGATTTCTTCAGTATGAAGAATAAACATAATTTAATTTTATTTTGTTAGATTTGTATTTATTTTCCAATAGAAAGTAGTTAATATTAATTTCCTAAATTTCTTATACTAGTTTACTGATAAGCTGTGTCTCTATATATTATGTAAACATATGAAATTATGCAATTATGTATTCTATCATATATTTATTATTATTAGTTTTTAAAAAACTCAGCTTTAATTATTTTCTGTACTGTATCAGCTTAAACATAATTTACAAGATTCTTATTATTTTAGAACTTAGGTGAATATCAAGTTAATATTCAAAAACTTATGGATATCTGTAATTACTAAGGAGGATAGAATATTGAAACACTGGCCACCAATTGTTATTGATATCTTTGCTCTTTATTTTAATAGTAATAAAGTGACTGTATATTTGGGTAATTTGAATGAACATATTAATTTTGCCATCTACAAAGGTATGAAAAACATGTTTTTGGCTATGGAGATCTTATAATGCAGTGTGTAGGCTTTGCTGGGCTGCTAAAAGGCTTGTTTGTGACACAGTGATTACAATTTCTCTCTGAAATATTAGTAAATTTGATTAAAAATTATGGCTTATCTGGGTAGTTGAGACTACACTGGGAATAATCATGAGAAAGAACTCTAACTAAAATATGGTTTTGTATATCAGAGAGGAGAGTATTTTTGTACTTAATTAAAATTGTTACAGAATATGAAAGGAGATAGTGAAAGACAGAACTTAACATAGAAAACTAAATATCCAAAAAAGTTTATTTGCCTTGAATTATAATATCTAAAAAGAATAATTCTGAAAATAATAAAATGTATAAAAATGTTGGTAAAATCTGCTCAGTTTAGATGAACTTATTGGGAGATAAATTTTCAAAGGTACAGGTAAATAAATTACTGCTAAATATATTAAGGCAAAGCTAGAACTTTTTTTTGTCCTCTCTTGGAATAAAAAATTGGTTTAGAAGAATTTAGTTTGCTCTTAAGTAGAGATAGGAAAAGGTTATTCTTTTTGTTATTTGCCCAGATAGCAGAGATTCCTTATCTAACTTGAAACTTTCTGTGCTTTGTGCTTGCCGACTCTGGCTTGTCCTGTCTGAAAAAAAAAAAAAAAAAAAAAAAGGAGGAGGGTTACTTAAAATCATGTTGAAATCTTGTTCCAAACTATAATCATTCATTGTTTCTAGACACATATAAGAGTGTTTTAATCAAATACTTAAATCTACCCAAATAATACTTAAACCCTTTTAGTTTAGCCTTCCCAAGATAAAGCCCTAAATTCAGGTTGAAAAAATGTAAGGTGTCCTTTACCCCCTAACTATTTGAGGTCTCTGCAAGGACCCCTGGGCAACTGCCTTAGATGAAGACGGTAAATAGCAGCCAAGGCAGTCTTAGTAAATGACTGGGTATGGCTGTGATCCCATAAAAGTATTTACAAAAAGAGGCAAGCTGGATTTGGGCATTCTGTTGCTGTGGAGTCCTGGTCTTATAAGTTTTTTTTTTTTTTAAAGGCACTTCCTAGTGAATTTAACTCAGTATATCTTCCTTTATCCACATTTTCCATCCTCATGGTTCCCCTCATTAAAGAATTAAATAGACCTGACTGGTGTGGCTCAGTGGGTTGGGCATTGTCTCACAAACTGAAAGGTCACCAGTTCGATTCCCTGTCAGAGCACATGCCTGGGTTGTAGGCCAGGTCTCTGGTTGGGGGCCTGCAACAGGCAACCAACTGATGTTTCTCTCCCTCTCTTTCTCCCTTTCTTCCCCTCTCTCTAAAAATAAATACACAAAATCTTAAAAAAAAAATCTTTAGCCTATACTTGAGCTATATGTATTGGTCATGTTTTTGACTTTTTAAAAATGTACTTTGATAAAATCAAATACTAGAGCCACAGACAGAAAACTGTTAGACTTGGCACAAATGCATGTGGGCCCAGAAAAAGATAGATAATGCAGATGGTGTAAAGGAACTTAAAAATATAACAAAAGTTTGTTAAGTATCTGTCCCTAGTACATGAACTTATTTTTATCTTTACTTAGTCACTTCTTATCTTCTATTCATTGCATAAGAGAACATTTACTATTCTAAATTTAATATTTCAGATAAGAATAAGTTGTCTTTTCAGTGTGAACCAAGGTAAATTCTATGAGGAAGGAATGGATTTGCTGGTGATTTCCAATGGATTTTTATCTTCGATTATCTGTGACTCAGCATATACCAAGTATTTCGATGATTCAGTGCTCATTATCTTACTGAGCTGTTCACATTTTATCTTCCACAAATAGCTTAATGATATCACTGGCACTTGCAGATTATCAAAGATTAAGTTTATGTGCAACTATTTTAGTCTTTTAGAAATTAAAGTGCTTAAAATATCTCTTTGCATGATACCACTTAGAAAATTATTGTTTGATTTATTTTATATAAAACTATTAACAGTCATTAAAATGACATTGCCTGAAATATTATATTCATTTTTCCAAAATAGTATTCTCCTATAATTTTACTCTAATTAATGTAGATGATTTTACCTGGACATGTGAGTTTTCTCTCCTTTGAATGTGATGTAATTTGTCATGTTCATATCTATATCGACCCATTTCCAACAGAAATAATATGCAAATAAATTAAAAACAGAAGTGATGGCTGATTTATTTATTCACACCAATGGTGCCCTTGTGACTCAACTACCAATTGATGATGTAGTTTAGTGAGAATAGAAAGGAAAATAAAATTTTGATTCTAGTTTTGGTTTCACTAATAACTTAACCTATGACCTGTAACAAGTTACTCAACCCTATTTTCCCATGCCTCTGTCTCCCTGTTTGTTAGATGAGAATATTGGAGGCCATCCTTAAAATTCCTTCCAGCCCTAAAATGTCTTGATCGTTGGGTACAGCATGTTAACAGTGTATGATCAACATAGAATTTATAAGAGAAAGAGAGAGAAGAGGAGTTTTATCTATGTGTCCAATAGTGCATAGTTGGAATGATCTTAGAGTTTGATTCTGGGAGATGACTATATTGGTAGAAAGAGCTTACATATGAGTGAGGGGATTTTCAATGTTTAAAGATATGGGAGAAACAAACACCTGGGTGACAGTTGAATGAAAAATAAATGTAAAAGAAGTGGTAAGCATGAACTTCTCTAGTGCAGTGGGTCCATCCTATCCACTAATCATAGTTTCTAGTTAGCATTATTAGTGCATGGCCAATCAGTGACAGAATGAATGAAAGAGGAAAGCAGGAATATATATGTGGTAAAGCAGCAGAGAATAAGGATGGGTTCATTTTCTTTGGGAAAAGAACATATGTCAGTTGAATTAAAGGGGAAAAAAAAGACAGATTTGGGTAGAGGGGGGAATGGGTGGCCCATGCTAAGAAAGATGTAATGATTTGAGCCTGCAATGTGGAAAATAAGCAAAGGCCTAGAGATGTGAAAGTTCATTTCCCAATCAGGAAGTAGCAAGTCAGCCAGAAGGGCTGAGGATCTAGAATGTGATAGGAAGGTAATTTGGAAGCATAGCATGCCTGAAGTGTTGAGCAAGGATAGCTCTGAGAAACAATTTGACATCCATTCCATAGGACAGCTTGCTGCATAGTGTTAAACAGAAGCTCTTGTTAGAATACAACCTCACTGCTGCGATCTTGGTTACTGACTTTGAGCTGACCTCAAAAGAGCGTAAGGGGGTTTCATTAGCATCTCAGGCCTGTTGTTTAGTTTGGGCAAACATTTACTAATTGCAACAACAAATGAATTAATGAAAAAATATGCTGACTATATAGGGAAGTTAGATAAAGGCTGCAGCTTAGATTGACATTGGGCCATCTTGTCTTTATCATGTCCATATCTTTCTGCAATGGATGCTAACTCTTCCAGGACTAATTTTGCTAAACTGTGAGTAACCTACTATTTCATACCCCAGAATCCAAAGTGAAAGATTCACTCTTAGGGGGATTTTTCTGAGAATTCAAAGAGAGTCTATTTGTATATGTGAAGCAAGGATGTTTACCATTTTTCAACCAGAGACGAAAAGTGGGGTGAAGTGCCTTTCAAGGTTATGACATAGAAAGGCAGAGGTCTTGACTCCAAATTCTTATTCTGATCTCCCATTTCCTGCCCGTAAATTCAGTCCTATGGTTCTTAAAATTCTCATGACAAATGTGTTCTTTCTTTTGGGTTTTGACTTGTTCTCCCATTTTAGGGATGTATTTAAGTCTCTCTGGAGACTATGTATTTTTCCTGCTTTAAAAAAAGTGGACACAAAGGAATTTTGTTACTTGCCTTACAAATGCAATAACATCAATTGTTCTAACCTAATTGCTAAGCATACTTTGTCTTAATTGAGTCCATTTAAAATATTTTAAAACAAAATTTCCTTTTTCAGTTGTATTCTTATACCAGTTTAATGAAGATGATGTAGTTAAATTTTTTTTAAATGATGGGTGATTTGAGAATCCCATGTTTCCCTTTAGGAAAAAAAGATGGTTCAGTGCTTCATGCTAAGGAACAAGATACAGATTCCTAAGAAATACCTTTAGGTACTCCTAACTCACTTCACTATGAGCACGTTTCTGAACAGCTTTCACCATCTTTAGTGAACTTAACCACCAATAAAATAATATCCTGATGCCACTTCAGAGCGATGCAGCTAGATCCAGTTAGTCATAGCTTGATAGCAATTAGTTATAGATGGTCTTGAATGAAAGATGATATGTGGAACTGCAGTATGATTATTATATTTAGGAGATCACATTCTCAGTGTATGCAACTCATTAGGAAAATATTTTTGTACCAATGATAAGAGTTACATAATTATCATTATGTAAAAGACCTAAGTATTTTCACTTGCTTTTATACCTTAGGTATCACAATTAACTTTATCTCTAGTCAAAAGTAGTCCCTGGCTGGTATGGCTCAGTGGATTGAGCGTCGGCCTGCGAGCTAAGTGTCGCTGGTTCGATCTTCCAGTCAGGGCACATCAGAGAAGGAAAACTCTGACTCCAAAAAACCTCCGCTGCCTTGCGGCATACCTCTTCAGGGGAAAGGCTAGGGGAGTAAACCCCGACAGAAAATCCGGAGCCGGAGTCCCTAAGGCGGTTTGACGTTTTAGTCAACACCGGCAACTCCTGCGGCGCACCTGAAGCCAAGCTGTATTGACTCCGTCTTTCCCTTGGACCCTTCAGCTGCGAAGAGAGGGGGGGTCTGCTGCATGGGCAACAGCAGACCCTCCATATCACCCTGCCCAGGCTCTGTAGCTTCAGCTTCACTGGAGAGGACACTCCAGCGTCATCGCAAGATGTCGATTCAACACAGGAGGAGACAGATACCGTGTCACTCCCGAGTCGGACTGCACAGCCATTCTCGGCGGTGCAGATAGACTCTTAAGAAGCTACACCATCGTCTCTCAAGACGGACGGCTGCCGACGAGTCAAAAGTAAAATAAGAGCTATCATTTTCTGTTTGAGCTTTTCAAGAAAGACTACCATCAAGACACTATTTCTTTTCCATTGTGAAAATTACAAAGATGTCAGACATGCAGATAATCGTAAGAGAGTCTTGCTCACACAGTGATTATGACATTATAATAATAATATAATTTAATATTATATTTTATATCATAATATAATTTAATATAATCATATAGAGTTTACCAAATTGCTTTCCCTAAAATCAACTAAGGAACAATATGTATATTTTTGTTTTATTTTATGTTTGGGCATTTCTTTGCTATATTCTTATGAAGTTTGAAATAAAAACAGTACAGAAAAATGTTATCCTAGACAGATTGTTACCCTAGGAAAAGAACATGGGTTTGGATATTTAAAGACCAGGAATAAAATCCAATTCTTTCCCTAATTAGCTTCTTGGGTTTTAATGTTACTTAAAAATTTCTTTACATCAATGTTATAATCCATAAATGGATTACTCAATAGGTAGGGTTGGTAGAACTGAATGAGATACATAATGTGTAAATGCAGCAGGAGCCTTGCCCAGCAGTGCTCAATAAAATTTAATTACCTCCTGAAGTATATAGTGGTAAGCACTTATGTTAGAAAAAAAAAAAAAAAGATCTCAGATCAACAACCTAACTTTATACCTCAAGGAACTAGACAAGAAAAACAAAATAAATCCAAGGTTAGCAGAAAGAATGAAATTTTTAAAATATTTCAGTGGAAATAAACAAAATAGAGAATAGGGAAAATCAGTGAAACAGTTGATTTTTTAAAAAATATCAACAAAATTGGAGAACCCCAAGCAAGACTAAGAAAAAAAGAGAAAACTTAAATAACACAAATCAGAAGTAAAAGAGGAGACATTACAATTGATGATGTCACATAAATAAAAAAAATTATAATAGACTACAGTGAACAATTATATGCTAACAAATTAGATAAACTAGAGGAAGTGGATACATTTCTAGAAATAAAACCTACCAATTCTGAGTCATAAAGAATAAAATACTTAAACAGACCTAAGATAGTATTTAGAACAGGCTACCTCCCCAAAAAATGGCACTTTGGCATATTAAATATTTTAAACTGAAGGAATTTGAGGAAACAGCAGAAGCAGACTGCTAGTGTTAAAAGACACTGTAGTCAATAATTGAGTCAGGCTGCCACATTCTATGAAACATATAGACCCAAAACTGATGACTTGCCAAAATTGTATTATCGCTTGGTGGTAGAAATAGGACTGATACTTTGGTGTTCTGATTCCAATTCATTGATATTTCCACGATGTTAAAGAATTGAGAGATATAACATATGGTCCTGGTCAGTGTAGCGTTAGCCTTTACTATTCTGTCAGCTTTCTGATGACGGTTTGGGGATTGGTTAAAAATGAATCATTTTATTAAAAAGAAACAATTCTGCAACTTGGATTAAATAGGTACCAACCTGTGTAAGTATCCATTTACACCTCTAGTGGCGAAAGCAGGCTTAGGGTTGTTCATATAAATAATATAAGAATAAATAAATAATAATACAAGAATAAATGCTGTGTTATATGTTATTCGGCAGCCGTCCATCTCGAGAGACGATGGTGTAGCTTCTTAAGAGTCTATCTGCACCGCCGAGAATGGCTGTGCAGTCCGACTCGGGAGTGACACGGTATCTGTCTCCTCCCGTGTTGAATCGACATCTTGCGATGATGCTGGAGTGTCCTCTCCAGTGAAGCTGAAGCTACAGAGCCTGGGCAGGGTGATATGGAGGGTCTGCTGTTGCCCATGCAGCAGACCCCCCCTCTCTTCGCAGCTGAAGGGTCCAAGGGAAAGACGGAGTCAATACAGCTTGGCTTCAGGTGCGCCGCAGGAGTTGCCGGTGTTGACTACAACGTCAAACCGCCTTAGGGACTCCGGCTCCGGATTTTCTGTCGGGGTTTACTCCCCTAGCCTTTCCCCTGAAGAGGTATGCCGCAAGGCAGCGGAGGTTTTTTGGAGTCAGAGTTTTCCTTCTCTGATGTGCCCTGACTGGAAGATCGAACCAGCGACACTTAGCTCGCAGGCCGACACTCAATCCACTGAGCCAAACCAGCCAGGGACAGTGTTATATGTACTCAGAACTATAAACCTACTTTTGCCTACCTTGTATGATGTCACATTTACTTCATTGTAAATTCAACACATTTTAGTCAAGGATGACTCTTCACAGTCTGCCATTAAAGAAATGGAGCTATGGCCCTCACTGGTGTGGCTCAGTGGGTTGAGTGCCAGCTTGCCAACCAAAGGGTCACCTGTTCAATCCTCAGACAGGGCACATGCCTGTGTTGCAGGCCAGGTCCCCAGTTGGGGGCGTGTGAGAGGCAACCACACAGTGATGTTTCTCTCCCTCTCTTTCTTCCTTCCTTCCCCTCTCTCAAAAAATAAAAAAATAAAATAGTTAAAAAAAAAGGAACTATGGAGGTAATACAATTATCTGAAAGTTATACCTATTCAAAAAGGTAGCTGGGAATAAATATACATTATTATTCTATTCTTATCCTCTTGTAATTCCTTACATCTGAAAATCATTGCTGCCAGATTAAGTAGTTTGTAAATAGCTGTTCTCTTGCACTAAAGATTAGCATAAGTTCAATGTTAATTTATCACTTCTATCTTTGAAGGATCACAAATGAGGATGATAAAAACAGATGCCTAGCATATGGCAACAGATGGGTCACCACATTTAAAGAGAACTAGTGGGAACAGGAGGGTTCACTTTTCTCAATTCTTATCACAGAAAGTGAAAATCACGGAGAAGAAAACAAGGCAATGCAGACTTCATTAAGTCCTAATTTTCCTATAGCTTCTAAGTATCCTATTAAAATACAAGACTTGTAGTTTACTAGTATGTTCCAGGGTATAGCCATATAGAAAAATCCATACTAGAAAGAGTCAAGGTAGGAACATAGGTAGGAATCTACAGTACCCACTGGCAAAATATGGCTTCTGGTGGCAAGAATTATTGGAACAGATGGTACATGATGAATTCATCAGGACATGTCCAGATACCCAGCTTCATAACAATATGAAGTTTTTACTATTTTTGCTCAGATGATGCCTTATCCTAACATTACACTGAATATTTCATGTATGCAGTGTTTAAAATTTTATTAGAGTTACACATGCCTTTTATTGTAAATTAAAAATAAGAATGGTGCTTATGATAAAACTTTGACTCAATACCCATAAAACACATTGCAGAGCTGCACTATGATGGGATGCATGCCCAATAAACTAGCATCCAAATTACTATTCATTTTTAAGAAATATTTTATTACCTATTTGGAATTCATCCCATAAATACAGTTCATAAACTCAAATGGTAAAAATGAAAACAAAGCATTTGTATTCATACACATTATACTAAATAAGGCCTGGGCTTTATTGGATATACCTGTTTGTCATATAATTAGCAAATATGATACAAATCATGTTTTCCCTTGAGTGTGAATTTTATAAATAAGGCTCTATTTGGGTTGATTTAAACTCTTTCTATTAAAGAAGATATATGATTCCTACTCACAAAAATCCTTAAAGAATTTTCCAAAGTTAAAACTCAGAAGTTTATTATAAATTATAACACAGAAAAAGAAGACAAATTTACCTCAAACTTTCACTAGAATTTAAGGTTATTTTCTATTAATTTACATCTTGGTAGGTACAGCTTTAAAAATGTAAGCAGAATTGTATTTAGGCTCCTCTAAAAGTAGTACAACCACCCATTTTCTTTCCTCACTATCTGTCTCTTGATTCAGAAATATAATTTCTGCAATCATCTAAAACTTGGCATTGGTTTCCTAACATTCTGTATGTGCTGCTTTCATAAACTAATCAGTGTGGTTGTCACTGTCAATCTTCAATAGTAGCAATAACATCTTTCTAGGCAGGTTTTGCCATTATCAGAATTTACTGCTCAGGAAGTAGGGTAAAGAGCTCCTGGAGGTGGTATGTTGAATTCTAGGAAATAAGTATAATTCTCATAAGTAAAGCCCTTGGGTGATGGCAGCTGGAGGAAGAGTCCTGGTAGCAATGCACTTTAGTTACTGTGGAGGTATTTTCTGTTTTGCTTTCTTACTGTTTTTGTATTCTCACACAGAAATGTTTAACTCATCTAGGTGACAGCAAAGAATTCCAAAACATCAGTAAAAGCATAAATAATAATAGAGCACTAGTTCCAGGCATTATGATAAATACTTTATATATACTTGTTTTATTTTTCAGCTCATCTTCATAAAAACTCCCATGGTAGATATTATCTTTAAATTCCAACTCAGAAAGGATCTTTAATTTGCCAATGTCACACAACTACCAAGTGATGCAGCCGGACTCAGACCTGGTTCTCTATGGTTTGCACTCCATGGTGTACACACCTCCATCCCTGTGCCAGCACTCAAAAAAACAGCATACATGCCCCAACTCAACAAAAACCTACTAGAATATTCAGTCTGACAAAAAAAAAAAAATCGAGAATTAGAAAATCGTGTTGCAAAAGGAATGACATTTATTCCCTCAGCCTAGGAATTATTCAGGAAGTAATTTGAAATGTTGTATCATTCACAACAAAAATATAAGAAACAAGTTAAATATCCAGTATTAGAAAAATGCACATAAAATGGAATATCACTCAGGCAATACCAATTAAATTTAGGAAAAACACATAAGAAAAGGTTTATGATATGATGCCAAGCACAAACATAGGCTCTACAAAAAAGTAACATGTGAAGTATATATTATAATTTCAATAATGCAAAGGAAAAATTACAGAAGGAAAATAATTGAATATAATAAGACAAATTACATAATAATGGTTTTGAGTATTGTAATCGTTATTTTTATCTTTCCTTATGTACTTTCTGAAATATCTATCAAGAGTGTATATTACATTTTAATCAGAAAAAACCTTAATTACAACATAATTCACATAATCATAAACATGGAAATTTATATGAATAAGTAACTAATCATTTAATGTCAATTGAATAATTAAAACATTAATTTTTTTGTTTAGAAAATGTTAGCATACTAATTAAAGCAACTTAGATTAATTAATTGAGGGTATATTGTGTAATTATAAAATCTAATTATTTAATTATTAAATTAAAGCTGATAGGAAGAAAATAAAGCTTTTTGAAATGTTTATATCTTGTACAAGTATAAGTTTTGTCTTTCCTTGTTCCAAAAATATTTTTGTCATTTTTTATTTTATTGCATACTTTCATTCCTTAGTAATCAACAGTATGCTTTCTTGTTTATGAGTATTTCGAAAGTACAGCATACTTTAAGGATCCCATAATAGAAAACACATGGAAACTGTTTAGTTCTCAAGAAAATTTTTAAGAAAAAATAGAGTGAGTATACAAAAATATAACACAGCTTTCATTATATAACTTCCCTAAAATAACAACTACAAATGGTTCTTATTGACAACCATATTCAAACTTCTTAGTTCAGAATTCTTTATTAATTGTGATTGTTTTACCTTTTCTATCTTATTTGTATTAACTCCAATGTACCTTCACACCTACCTCAATCATTCTAATTATAGATTCCTAGGTAATCAGTGTTTAGTCTACCCCCAAATTTGCTCAGACTATTACCTCTACCTGTGTTTACTCTCTCATCTAATTACTTCTTTGAAGTTCACTTTCAAGGTAGCTTTACTAATTTATTTATCCAATACTAGGATCCTGTGATAAATTTATAGAGGTGAAATATATTGGACATGGTTTTAGCAATGAAGTAGCTTCTAGTCTAGAGAGGGATATGAAAGTAAAAAAGAAGAGAAACGAAAACAAAACATACACAGTGTTATCAATGTTATGACTTGAAGAATAAAAAGTCTGAGTAACTGATGAAGGTTAAGGGACATGGGTAGTAAAGGAAGAAATATCCAGGCAAAAGGAAGAACCTGTACAGATGTCAATAAATAAGAGTATACATGGAGCATCTGAGGATCTGAAGTAGGGCTGGATTTGTACATGAAGATGTAAATGGCCAGGTCAAATACTGGGGACTTCCGGCCAAGATGGAGGCTTAGACGGACACGCTAGGTCTCCCTCTACAACTAGAGAGGAATACAACTACTTCAAAACAAAGGATAACTAGAAATTCCAGAAAATAAAACTACACGGAAGCCCAACATATGAAGTTATAAACCAGCGGTGCCATTTGGGCAGGTAAGAGTTAAAGAGGGCAGTGCTGTTTGCGGGTAGCACCTGGACAACGGCGGGCGGCGAGGAATCCCGGCTGCGCAAGCCCCTGGCGGTGCGCGACCCCGGCGAGGAATCCCGGCTGCGGGCGGGCCCCTGGCAGTGCACGACCCCAGCGCTGGGGAGAGCGGCCACCGCATCGCCTTGAACAGTGAGGCCCAGGGGGTTGGGAGGACGGATCTCGGTCTCCTAGCTGAATAACTGTGTGAATCCATCTTGGACCCCCGCCCCCAAAGAAAGCACCACAGGGCTGCGAAATAGGTCGCGGACAGGCGCCGGTCGCTGAATTGTGACGCGTACACAGGCACTGCCCCCGACAGCCGGCCCAAGAAAACAAAACGCACCTGTCAAAATGTGGCAGACAAATATAGAGATCCCGGTGGCACAACTCACCAGACAGCAGATAGAGAACCTGACAGATGAACAGATAAGAAACCTGTCAGAGGCTCAGTTCTGGGCCATTGTTATCAGGTGGCTTACAGAATTCACAAAAGAGCAGGAAAAAGATATGAAAGAAGCGAAAAACACTCATAACGAAAGGAACAAAACCACATACGAGACAGATGGTGAGGAAAAAAAATCCAGAGTTCATTTCAACAAACTGGAATATGGAGAAGGAACAAGCAGTCAACCAATGCAGCGAGAGGAAATAGGAAGCAACAATGAGAGGATCAGAAACCTCTGGGACAGCTATAAAAGGCCCAACATAAGAATCATTGGTTTGCCAGAGAGTGAGGAAGATGAACTAGAACTTGAAAAATTGAGTGAAAATATAATAAAGGAGAACTTCTCAGACTTGGGGAAGGGAATAGATTTGCAGGTCCAGGAAGCAAGGAGAGTTCCCAAGAGACTGGACCCAGGGAGAACCACCCCAAGACACATTATAATCAAAATGTCAAAAATTAAAGATAAAGAGAGAATCTTAAAAGCAGCAAGAGAGAAGAAAAGAATTATGTACAAAGGGGTCCCAATTAGACTATCAGCTGACTTCTCAAGGGAGACCCTACAGACAAGAAGGGACTGGCAAGAAATATTCAAAGTAATGAAAATCCAAAACCTACAACCATGAATACTCTATCCAGCGAAATTGTCATTCAGAATAGAAGGACAGAGAAAGTGTTTCCAGGACAAAATAAAACTGAAAGAGTTCATTAGATCCAAACCACTGTTATATGAGATGTTAAAGGGACTGGTTTAAAAAACAGAAGCTAGGGAGATGAAACAAAGGCAAACTAAACAGGCAACGAGAGTGGAAAAGGAACTGTGGGTACGGGAAGCATATTGGGGGGAGGTCAACAGGGAGGGGGAGTGGGGAGAGGGAGGGAGATGATATAGGAATTGGGGATCATGGTAGGAGGGAATGAAATAGACGGAGAGAGGTTGGGAGGAACTGTATGCACAACTAATGGACTTAATCTAAAAGGGGGGGACAACTGGAGGGAGGGGGGCCACCGGGTGGAGGGGAGCAGAGGGAAGGGAAATTGGCACAAATGTAATATTTTAATCAATAAAACACATTAAATCTGAAAAAAAAAAAGATGTAAATGACCAGATCTCAGAGTATTCAATGGTTATGATATAATTTGTTTCTTATAAAAATTATATTTAATTATAGGTCATGGGCCTTGGTAATTAGAACAGAAATTTTAATACCATGGAGTTAAATATTGCTACTGTTTTAGTAGTAAACTTATTGATTTGCAAGTAACCAGAAATCCATGTCTTCAACTTCATTTGTGTATCTTCTGGGGCCTATAAAGGAGTGGGATATAAAGTTCATGCTGAAAACTGTGTTGTGTTCACTTGATTACTATTATAGTAACATTTCTAGAAGCAGAGGTGGGGAATAGGGTGGATATTTATATAGTTAAATGGTGTGCAATTGAGAGTTTCCATCTGTCTCTAAGGCCCAATAAGAGGTGAGGATTTGGAAATATGTATGTTTACTATAGATATGCATCATTAGTGTTTAATTGGAACAACTAAGATTTTTGACTGGGTCAAAATTAATTTAATGTGTAAAGTCAAGAGATGGCAAGTAGATTCCTGTTAGATTCATTTCCAAGTGTGTGAATCACTTAGATACTTATTTCATTTGTTCTTGGAAGAGTTATCAAATATGAGCAGCATCCGAAGTCTGCTTACAAAAAGACTTCGGGTTATTTTCATGTAGAGAATAACTTTTTTGAGTTATTTGATACTATTGTCATACAAAATTAATTCAATGATATAAAAAGAATAGGTTGAAGTATAGTTCTCCTTAAAGAGTTTTGGGTGAAACCCAAATAGAATTCATTTGTTTTAAGACTTTCAGGACACAAAAATAACCTAACACTTAATGTTATGAAATTGCTGAGCATTCCCAGTAATGATATCTGGACTTTTGGAGTTAAAGTGTAAATGTAAATTCTTTTTCTCTATTTATATTGGCCACTCCGTGACACACAAAACAATGAATTGCAAAGTGGAAAATCTGGCCTTGTTGGTATCTCCTGTAAATCACTATCTATCTGCATTCCCAGTTCAGCAATGTGAGCATTTGATTGTTCTCCTTTGAGACTTAATGGTTAGTGGTTTTAAATAAAACAGCATTACAAAGTCTAACAATAATCATTTCAACTTATCAGTGCCAATAAGGTAAAATGATTGTGTTATGATTATTTAAAAGGTTACAACACAGAAAGTAGCACCCATTTATGAGTTTAGCCTTGTTATTTATTTTTATTTTTTGACTCTAATCATCATATTCAGAACTCATTTCATCTATGGATTAAATAAAAATGTTCAAGCAATTTCATTTTGTGCTGCCACTGTGGTCCAAAGCATGTTGATTTAACATGTCTGATGCCGAGTAAAGCTATGGTTCAATCAAAAGATTAGCTTTCTCTATCATGACTGAAAGAAGCGCTGTCTGAAGAAGCTTTTTCACTGTCTTTTTAGATACTCTTAAAAATTATAGACTTCCAGTCAAGATGGAGGCATAGGTAAACACTCTTCACCTCCTTGTGCAACCACAAGAAGAATCACAATTAACCTCAAAACAAAAAAACACCCAGAATTGCAAGAAAATTGAACTGTATTAAATCCAACAACCACGGATTTAAAGAAACCACATTCGTCCACACTGGTAGGAGAGGTGGAAATGGGGCGTCAAAGGAAAGAGGACACAATGCGCCACAGATTGGTGGTGGCAGTGGTGGAACACGTGGTCCCACATTCATGTGTGGTGGAGAAAAGTCAGGAGGGATAGCATGCGAGTGAGCGATCCCAGTCCCAGGCCAGACCATGCAACCCAGAGGTGTTTCAGAGGTGGGAAGATAAAGCATCACAACTTCTGGCTGTAAAAACAAGTGGGGGTTGGGGTGGCAGAAAAAACTGCCAGTTTTTCAGGAGAGTTCATTTAAAGGGCCCATGAAGGCTTAAAGTGTACAGAAACCCATCCACTCTGGGAATCACCACCAGGGTAACAGCTAGAAGGCACCAGGCACATACAGGAAGTGGATGAAGTGACTAGAAACAGGTGAGTGCTGGGCAAGCCTCCAGAAGCCAGGGCACAGCATTGTCCCCTCTCTAAGTACCCCTGTCCCTGCAAAGGGCTGCAAAGGAGTGAAGCAGGTTGCCCCACTAATACAGGAAGTCAAAACAGCTCTACCTAATGCACAGAAACAAAGGGAGGCTGCCAAATTGAGGAGACAAAGCAATATGGCCCAAATGAAAGAACAGAACAAAACCCCGGAAAAAGAACTAAACAAAACAGAGATAGGAAAGAAATTAAAGCTATACTATGTGAAATAAAAAAATATATACAGAAAACCAATAGTGTAGGGAGGGAAGCCAGGATTAAAATCAATGATTTGAAACATAAGAAAGAAATAAACATTTCCCCAGGACAGAATTAAGAAACAAGAATTCAAAAAAAATGAAGAGAGAATAGAAGACTCTGGGACATCTCCCAAAGTGCTAACATCCGAATCATAGGGATGCCAGAAGAAGAGGAAGAGCAAGGAATTGAAAATTTATTTGAAAAAATAATGAAAGAAAACTTCTCTAATTTGAGAAAGGAAATAGACATTCACCCAAGAAGCCCAGAGAGTCCCACACAAGTTGGATCCAAAGAGGACCACACGAAAACACATCATAATTTAAATGCCAAGGTTAAAGATAAAGAGAGAATATTAAAAACAGCAAGAAAAAAGCAGAGTTACCAACAAAGGAGTTCCCATAAGACTATCAGATGATTTCTCAAAAGAAACTACAAACAAGAAGGAACTGGCAAGAAGTATTCAAAATGATGAGAAGCAAGGACCTACAACCGAGATTCCTCTATCCAGCAAAGTTATCATTTAGAATGGAAGGGCAGATAAAGTGCCTCCCAGACAAGGTAAAGCTAAAGGAGTTCATCATCACCAAGCCCTTATTAAATGAAATGTTAAAGGGACTCATTTAATAAAAAGAAGATCAAAACTATGAACATTAAAATGATAACAAACTCACAGCTATCAACAACTGAATCTAAAGAAAAACAACAACAAAAACTAAGCAAACAACTAAAACAGGAACAGAATCATAGATGTAGAGATCATTTGGAGGGTTATCAGCTGGGAGGGGAAGGGGGAGAATGGAATGGGGTAGGTGCAGGGATTAAGAACCATAATGGGAAGGTACAAAATAGGGGGATGTTAAGAATAGTATAGAAAATGTCGAAGCCAAAGAACTTACATGCACAACTGGTGGACGTGAAGTAAGGGGGAGGTTCTTGGAGGAAAGGGGCGTACTGGACAGAGGGGGGCAAAGGGGGAAAATTGGTACAATTGTAATAGCATAATCAATAAAATATACTTAAATAATTTTAAAAAGTAAAAAAATAAAATTATAGTATATATCAATATAATACATAACAACCTTTAAGATCTTCTCAAAATTCCTGACCTTAGCATGTATGAATCTACATAAGATGTCAACTTTAATAGCAAGGAAGTAGTCAATTGCTTCACTAAATAAGTGTTCCATATTCTATGAAATTAGTATTTTAATCCCACTTGTAAATTTTAACATGATTGGAAAGGAGAGCAATTAAAAATTACTGCCACTGAATAACTGATTACATCCAAAAATGTTTATTTTAACATAAATGATACTTGTCAGTTTAAATGTACTCCAAAGTATTGATGAAGATCATGGACAACAAATATGTATAATAATAAAAATCAACCCTAAGATATCATACCAATAAAAACATCTAAGAAAATAGTTTTATTTTACATTACGTGTACTGGTGTAATGGATACACATTTCATTTTTCTATGGTACAAGATTACCTTGAGGCAGGACACACATGACACACACTTGCAGATTTTGTGGTAATTTATATAACTTCCCTGGCTACTGAAGGATGGTGATTGGAGGGAGGGAAACTGATAAGAATTAAGGGTAATTTTAAGGTCCATTTATGTCCTTTTTACATTTCGTTTCTATTAAAACAACACACAGTCTGAGTTCATCATCATGAGTATAGTCTACCAAAATAATACATGTGTTATTCTACTTTATTTTTCCCCACTGACAAAAACACACATATAAAGAAGACCATAAATCTCTTAGCTATCCTGATTTTCTTCTCTCATACTTATTCTGACATTCCCAAACGAATTTTTAAGAACTCCCAAATAAGGGGCGATTGGAAAAAATATTACATTTCAAAGCAAACACAAAAATTTAAAGAATGAAGTAATAAACTCAAAATTAAGAAGTAGAATATGAGCTGTGAACCTTGACCAGTGTGGCTCAGTTGGTTGAGTATTGTCCTGCAAAGCAAAAGGTTGCTTTCCTGGTCAGGGCACACACCTGGGTTGCAGGCTGGTCCCTGGCTGGGACATGTGTGAGAGGCAATAATAGATGATTCTCTTATACTTTGTTTCTCTCCCTTTCTTTCTCCTTTCCTCCCCCTCTCTCTAAAAGCAAATAAATAAAATCTTTTTTAAAAAAGAAGTAGAATATGAAAGTTAAAATTTTATTTCATTTTATCAGAGTTCTCAGGGCCATAGTTTCTGACAGATTCTGAACATAACCAAATTTAAAAAAAAAAAAAAAAGTGGATGTTTTTCAAGGGTTAATTCAACCCATGGATTTTGCTATTAAATGTAATCCTCAAAAGGAGTTCAGCATATGGTGATAGTGATAGTATAGCTTAATTCATTAATTACTTGGCTAAGTAACTATATTATTTGGCAGAAGGCTGTTATTATAATCGAATACAATATTCTAGAAAATATATGCTATAAACATTGCATTGAACATATGTAGCAAATGTTACATTCATTGTCTAAGTATTATAACATCATTAACTGTAGGAGTGAGGAAGGAAGATGGCATATGTGAAAATGCTTTGTAAACTATGGTACATAGTGCAAAATAATGACTCACAGGAAAAATCTTTTCTTAGACAAAAATGCTAAAAAAATATTTTCTTTTCTTGTGATCTTTTTCTTTTTTCACTTAACAAAACTGGCTCTTCAAATCCTGGCTCTTCAAATCCTGGCTCTTCAAATCCTTACTTAAAGAGTAGAAGGCTGGGGACAGTGAATCAAAGGAAGGGCGCAGCGTAGAAGAATGAACAGGACAGAGCCTACGTGGTGCCTTGCTTTGGCTCCCTAGGAGGGAGCTATAGTGGGGCTGCTGTTAACTCACAGCAAAGTCAGAGAAAAAGGGGGCCTTGGAGACCGGTTCAAGGCGTTAGTCCAAGAGGAGCTGCTGCTGCCTGTTGCTCCCCTGGTTGCAAGTCTTCTGAGGACTCTTAGAATTTTGGAGAGAAAAGTAAAGATGCACGCCTGAGAGGGAAGTGTGGGTGTGCTCCAGAGACAGCCCACCTGTCTAACACTTTTTACGTTGAAGAATCTTTAAGGAATTTGTGTTTATGTGTGTGTGCACATACACACACATAGAGAGACAGACAGAGACTGGATGGGGGGAATGAGAAGGTCAATGTAAATTGTTAACAGGTGGAAGAATCTGGCTGAGGGTTCTATAATGATTTTTTGGTACTATTTTTTTAGCTTTTAAGTAAAGCCTGACATTATTTTTAAATAAAATATTTTTTAAAATGCCTGCCACATATTTGGAACTCCTGCTGTGGATGATATAAATAAGAAAGAGCAAGATTAGAAGCAGCAAAAGCCCATTAATGTAGCTTTTGGAAGGTGTTTAAACTAATGCCTTTGGGAAAGCGAGTATTTACAAAGTTCACATAGGGACAAAACAGCCCAGAAGGAAGGCCATGCAGTTGCTGGTTTAGTAGCAATACTACAATATTTGGTAGCCATTTTTCACCTTTTGAAACTAGTTCCAAATTAAAAAGAGAAAAACAGACTAATGATTTTCTCAAACTCCTTTCAATTCTAGAATCTTATAATAAACTCTCAGGGAACATACCATTTTTCACTCTGTCCACCCAGCTTACCCATCTAAATATCGATAATGTGATGCTTATTGAAGTTTTCTTAACTTCCTCAGACGTCTAAGATACAGTATGCCCAAGTCCCATTGAGCTCATAGGTCTCCGAGTCTACACTGAGGGCTGTGCCAAGAATAGTCTGAGAATTGATGCCCTGATGATTAATGCTGCCCAGGCACTAAATTAGGCTGCCAAAATAAATGATTATTTATATTCAAACCAAACCACATAGACTGTACTATATATCAATATGCATACTATACTATAAATAATGTCTCTTTTTTATTGTTTTGTTTTGTTTAAGTTCTATCTTTTCACTCTGAAATTTCAAAACCTCATTCCAGAGCAGGAAGAGGATGGCAAAAACTAAAATGTGTACTTTCTCGGTGTACTTATCAAAGAAGAAGAATAACTCTTTTATTTCTATATTGTGTCAGTAGCCCTGAGAACAGTGATTCTTGAGACTGACAATATCCAAGGATAGAGCAGGTCCTGCAAACAGGAAGAAATTCTACTGTTTTTCACTTCAAAAAAAAGAAAACTTTCTCTCTCTCTCTCTCTCTCTCTCTCTCTCTCTCTCTCTCTCTCTCCCTCTCTCTCTCTCAGCATGATGACAGATATTTGAAAGATGTTTTAGTCTTTCTTCAACCAAAACCCTAAGTTGCAGGTAACTGGTTTGGGCTGCTGGGAGGCAGAGGAGGAACTGGGGCTCCACGTTCCATTATGAAAAGGAAATGTTGCTGAGGCATTCCAAACACAAAATTAGAAGCAGGACTAAGGTGTGGTTTAATTTAGATGTTAAATGCTGTCTCTAAATAATAGGCTGGGCATTATGGAAATATAAGCATTGACTAGTCATAGCTTCTGCCGTCATGGTGATTATAGTGAGGGAGAAAACGATAGTGAATGATATTATTAACAAGGTTGAAATATATAGCCTAAAACTTAGCACAATATGAAAGTGATGAATAAAGTCATGTGCATAAAATTTAGTCAGACTCTCACCCTGTGGAAATATTTAGCCCTAGAGACTTGTAAATGCATTTTAAATAATAATGTGCTTTCCCGAGGAAAGATATTTTTTTCAATGAACAATATTTAGTAGACCATTAAATCACTGAATTTTGTATTGTGACTGATTGCACTGATTAAGATACTTGGAAATTTGATATGCATTTTTTCTTTGCAATATAATTTTATCATCACTTTTTAGAATGGTAGAAGACTAGAAAATGGGTTCAGGTTCTTGCCTATGAAATCCTATTTGATTTTTTCTTATCCTTTTCTACCTTCTGAGCAGTTACTGATTTTCTCTTTAAAAATATATATGAACATCTATTTGAATCCTAATATTTTCTACTCACTGATTTCTGGTAAGAAGCATGAAGTTTATATGAAGAGATTGTAGAATACTTTGTAATTATTTCTGAGATTAGTCAACTTCGTTACCTTCCTTGGGTGAACCTGTCCATGTTTAGCATCAGCCACTATGACTAAAATCCTGAAGGGTCAGTGGTTTTTAATTCACCTTATTCTATAGAGAGCATGTTTCCAAGTTGAAGTGGCCAATTCTTACTTGGGCACTAAGCATTCCAGGTGTTACTTCTGTGCAGGGATGCTCAATGCCAAATTTAGCAACTCACACATAGTATCTGCAGGACAGAAGTTACTTTACATGTAGCCATGTAGCCATGCCCCCTTCTTATATGAAATAGAATAAAAGGAAGAAAGAGAAAAAACGGGTAGTAGGAACAATTTTAGTTTCCTCTTTTCCTATAAGCATTAAAAATTTAAGCCATTAATCAAATGGGAAGGACATAAAAATTAATGCTGAAGAGCTCTTACTATTTGCAGGCCAAATTCAAGCTATTTTATATTCATTAAACTCATTATGTGCTTAAAGACACTTAGCTGGCAAAAGGCAGGACTGTAATTCCTTGATTTCAGCTCTACATTATGCTGAAGCACACATTCTTTTATTTTTTATTGGCATTTAAAAAATTCTATCTATATTTTTTTCTTATCAAAATACAATATATACTCAGTGTCAAGAAACTGGATAAGACAAAAGAGTTCAACAGAAAAACAAAAAGTATCACCCATAACTCCACCATCCAATGATATCACTGTGAATATTATAGGATATTTTATTTCCAGTCTTTTGCTCTAAGCATATGATATCCACAACTATTTTCTCTCTTCCATAAATAATTTTACAACATAATTTTAACTAAACAAATTTCTATCATATGCTTATCAGTAACCTACCTACCATCATTAGGCATTTAGATTATTTCCATTTTTCAATCATGCATAAAACCAGAAGTACACAGCCTATATTTTTTGTACAAATTCATTATTATTTCCTTAGGGTAAGTACAGTCCTATATTTATCCTGAGTATTCCTGACACCAGAATTGCTATGTGAAGGAGTATTTTTTTCCCTTTGTTAAATACAGTGTGAAGTTTATCTCTAAAGGTGCCTTAAAAATACACACTTCTAGCAGCAGCATAGGAGATTGCGCCTTTCCCTCCACCCTTTCCAGTATATGGCATTGCCATTCTTTTCTCATTTTGCAAGATAGGAAAGGAAGTCTTTTACTTTAGTCCTATATATATACACCCAGAATGAACTTACTGAGTTTTCATTGTATTTTATATCTGAGAGCCTCCATCTTAAATTATAAATCCATGGCTTGTAGGCACACATGCTAGAGAATTTTCCCCCATAGTGAAAGATTCTAGAATTTTGTCTTTTGATAAACAACTGGAATTGACAATTAATAAATGTAAAGCATAGAGGTGGCTGAAAATGGAATGTTCTATCTTGGGAGTCAGTGAAGTACCCCATAACTGAAGAAGTTCAAGCCAAAAATGGACAATCTGTTGACAAGGATGCTCGTAGGGAATTGGTCTAGACGATCTCTATAGTTTCTTCCTACCTTAAGGTTCTGTGATGCTCTTGTCTATTTCTACAGATTATTGATTCTGTATTTTTGCCTCATCAATTACAATATTTTTATATAAATACAATGCTTCTCTCTGACTCCTGTACTTTGCCGGTAATCTATCTAAAGTGGCAGCACTGTAAGTTGTGTTTTGAATCAATATAAGTATAATTAATTTCAGAGTGTTTGGTCATCTAGAAAATTAGCTGAAACATAAGTTCCTAAGAGTCTCAATTTGGAAAATATATATGCATGTACATTCAAAAATATATGTCTATACTTATAGCTAAAGGTATGTAAGAAACTATAGGTATCCTTTCATATGTTCAGAAAACTTCTAGGAGAATACAAAAAGCATTATCCTTAGTTGTTGTCTCTAAGGAGTGGAATTTGGGTAAAGGGATATGAAGAACTTCTATTTTCCACTTAAATCCTTTAATACTATTTGCATGTTTCAAAAATTGCATATATAATTTAACAATATTTTTTAAAAATTCATTTATTTTTAGAGAGAGGGGAACAGAGAGAGAGAGAAACATCGATTGGTTGTCTCTCACATGCCCCCAACTGGGGACCTGGCCTGCAATCCTGTGCCCTGACTGAGACTCAGAATGGTAGCCTTTTGGTTTACAGGCTGGTGTTCAATCCACTAAGCCACACCAGCCAAGACTTAACAATAATTTTAAGATTTCATAAAATTAAGAGAAAACCTGGAAACAAAGTTAACTTCACATCAATGAAAAGCTAGTTGCAGCTATTTATAATTAAGTTGTCAGCAAATGAACTATAGGTCTTATTCAGCAGCCTTAAAAGTTGGACTTTATCAATATGAGGAGGAGCTTTTCTTCTCAATTTTGGTCTCAAGCTTTGGTTAGTTGGCATTAAAACAACAAATCAATGAGGACAAGTTTAATTTTTTTTTTTTTTTGGCAACACACACACACACACACACACACAGGGAAACTGTTAGAATAATAAGTCACTGAGTTTTAATTGAAGAATCTCACCATTTGGAATGTGGTGTTAAAATCTTTTTTATGAGTATAATGAGGTAGGTTTTAATATATAAACAATTTTATCCTGCTCACCAAATTTATGGAAAGTTGGAAACTTAAATCCTAATTTAAAATATAGAGAAATAAAATTGCATAATTTTAATTACAGACAATCCTGATAATTTTTTAGTTTACATAAAAAGAAGCTATAGTATTCATCAAATCTTCTTTAAAACTTAAAAATTATTCAAGAAAAGCAATGCAATGCTGATGGTAGAAGAGGAGATTCATGTGAATGTGATGTGTCCCCTAGAACTTAGAAAATATGAAATCAATCATAAGATGTCAGAGGTCAGGATTGAGAACTCTCCCCTAAAGACAGTTCAATATGCCTGGCATCTAACTAATAGGATTAGCGTTTTGAATAAGATGTGTCAGTTAGAATATAGGCTTAACTGCGGTGGATATGCTGTCAGACCCAACCAAGACAGTTGTCTGGCACCTGTCCTGAAGCTGCCAAATGAAGGGCTGTGTTCAGTGGTGCCAGGACACAATCCAATCCCCTAACTCACTCTTGCCCTGATTTCTTCTGGCTTTCCATGACATGGACCTTCACAGAGAGGGCTTATCAGTAAATAGAGTTCTAGTTTTATATAGCACTTTCTTCTAACAGCTACGGTGAAGGCTATTATTTTTTCAACTGGAGAATCAAAAGTTCTGATTATGTTTGATCTCTTGGAATATAATCTCTTTTTTTCATAATGAGCATTCCAGAGTCTGAACAAATCTAAGATTTTTTGAACCACGAGGACTGAAGGCACACTAAATTCTTGGGTAGCCATTCTGCCTTCTCCATGTGGCATGGATCACCTTGTGCCAAAGAGAGCCTTGGGTCCAACTTTGAGAGGTTTTATTCATATTATTACCACTGGAAAAACTCAACAGAAAGGTTATGTTGAAAAGGTATATGAATGAAGAGAGGTACATTCTCATTTGAAGACTTAGAACTAAGTCAGAAATCTATAGATGGAATTTACTTTCTAAGAACTATTAAATATTTGTATAATCACCTAAAATAAAAAGTGAAGTAATTACCTTTTATTTTAATTAGTAACTTGTTGAGGTTTATATAAGAGAAGTGACAAAATAAGATAAAAATTAACTAGATAAACATTTCCCAAGCTCTTTCAGGAATCTGTTTATATTAACTAACACCCCAAAGTGCCTACGTCCGAAGTGGGTGAAGGGTGAGAATGAAATGACATACTACATGAGAACTGTTCCCAGTAGTAACTAGCACATTGTAATCCCCCAATAAATGTCAGATAATATAAAATTTATTATGCAAAATAAAGAAATTGAAATCTAAACACACCAAAATTATGTAAATGTATATATCTGTCTGTCTGTCTATCTATCTACAGGCAAAGACATAGAAAATGACCTGAGAGGATTCACATCACATTGTTAGCAGTGGTTTCCTTTGGGGTATAAAGTAATACGGAGGAGATACAGTATTAGGACTAGGTGAAGGGGGACTTTTGTTTTTCTTTTTACAATACGTCTATACTTCTGGAAGTTTTATAGTTAAAATAAAAAAAGATCTATAATTTAAATTAAAAGGAAACAATAATGTTTTTAAAGAAATACCAAAAGATCCATTGGTAGATATATAATAAAATTACTGTAAAAATGTTTATTCATGCCCTGGCTGGTGCAGCTCAGTGAATTGAGCACTGGCCTGTGAACCAAAGGGTCATTGGTTCGATTCCCAGTCAGGGCACATGCCTGGGTTGCAGGCCAGGGCCCCAGTTGGGAGCACGCGAGAGGCAACCACACATTGGTGTTCCTCTCTGTCTTTTTCCCCTCTCACTTCCCCCTCTCTAAAAATAAATAAATAAATCTTTTAAAGAAATGATCATTCACAATGAATGAGCATACTTCATAATACTTAGATATAGTATAATTTGGGAGTAATTTGGATCCACCACATAGCCTGGCTCACAGTGGTACTTGTTTGGATAAATGGCTGAGAAACCACTTACAGTAGTCAAGTTACTTCACTCCTGTAAGCCAATTTTCTTATCTATAAAATGAACATAATTGTAGCTACATATAAACATCCAACACAATATGTAGCCCCTTTTTAGAAAGATAAATTATTAGGTTTTATTTTGAAGACTCAGACTCTGAGACTTTTGAAATATATATTTGAACATACAATCTTTTTATCTTGTGAATTCTATAAACACAGTTTACATGAAGCACAATTTGGACTAATGTTTCAAGCACACATCTGAGAAGTCATGTCAGGTGTTAGGGCTCTTGGTTTCTAGTTCCTCCTGTGAGTTCTCTAAGATTCCAGCTCTATCTTGAACAGAATCTCTCAGGGAACTAAAATACTACCAATGGTAAGCTTTAAAATTCTAAGTCATGAATACACTTTAGCTCTACTACTAAACACTGAGGCTTGAACTGGTGAGGGCAGAGACTCCATCATTAGCAACTCTTGTAAAGTGGGAAGAACTACTTATGGAGGTCTTGGTGACAGTGGCGAAAAAGAAAGGATAGTCGCTGAGAACCAGGTGACTTTTGAATATTTTCATCTAAATCTTAAGTGTTCCTAAGACAGAGACTCATCTTTGGTTCTTATTCCTCCTGGGAGCACTTATGGTAAATAAGCATAAATTGTTTAATATTTTGAATTTCTGTAAGAAGAGCAGAGATATACATTTAATCCTGAGTGTCAACATGAGCATCGCAGCACTCCCAAGCATGAAATGTAATACCACAGCCATAGTTAAAAGCTCATTGCGGGAGAGGGGGTGGGTTGGGTGGGGGAGAGAAATTAGGGGAAAGGGGGACAACTGTAATTGAAACCCCCCCCCCCAAAAAAAAGCTCAGATTCTAATTTCAACCTAGTTCATCTTTTTGCTATCTTGGTAATCTTAAACATTAACGATAAACATCAATACTTTATCTATAAGAGAGTTGTGAATATTATGTTTAGTTAAAATAACTAATAAGGTTTCAATGAGATAATATATATAAAATGTTTAACACAGTAACATTACTATAGTTTTCTGCTCTGCTCTCAATTTTGAGCCCTGGTGTAAGGACACATGTTTCAACAAGATTTGTTCATTGGATTAAGGAAGTATAACACTCATTGCACAAAATGACAGAAGAAACTACTGTTAGGAATCAGATTCCCTCATCTCCTTTATGTCTTTATCCCTAATATTAATCAAACCTTTAATTTACATAGTTATTAGCACTTCTAATTCCCTGTACAAGACACATTTGGTGTGAGAAATCTCAGCTTTATCTGTTAGTCTCAACGTTCATGTCTGATCTCTACTGTGGCATCACACACCTCCTGACGTATTTGTAATCTTTCTCTGGCCAGATTATACTACCATTTTATCTTTCCAGCTATCTTGGGAACTCATCAGGAAGGTGTCTTCTGTTTTACAGCTTCTCAATTATATACTTAAGGGTTTTCCTTAAGTTTATGTCCAACTCAGAAATAACTAAATCTTGTAGCCTACTTTGAAGTGTGTCTGAAACAACTGTAAAGTTCATTTGATGAAATTATCTACTTTTTGAGGGAATACAAAATAATTTTTCTTTTTATTACAAAATAAGTCATTTAACATGGGAAACCACATAAAAAAAGATCAGTAAAAGAAACTATCGATGACATTTTGATGTGTCTGCACGTATGTATATTTGTGTCTAGTACTGGGTATTGCCCAGAAAACTTTATCAAAGCAAGAGTTGAAGAACTGGGTGAGGTATTTGAAAGCTTTAATAGTAGTAAAAGATAAGTAACTAGTTTGAGATTGTTTATTCTTCACTCTAACATAGCTGCTATGTAAATAATTGTCAACAATATGGAAATCAGGATACAATATTTTCAAATTAGTTTTTATAATGGCACTACATTAATCATCCCAGCATAATAAAGAACTGACTAAAATCCGGAATATGACATTAATGGGTAGTAGGTACTTCATTACAAACTGTACTTTGATTTTGTAAACAGTAATTATGTAGAAAGGCAAATGTGGAAGGGGGCATTAAACTCCTTCTAATTCCAGGTTCCAATTCTTCAGTAATTGCTTTTCTAAACTTACGTATTTCAGATTTCTTCCAGAGTAAATTGATGAAAATAATTTTCACTCTCAAACTAGTTATAATATGGACATACTGAGATAGCTCTAAAACCATGTGAACGTATTGTAAAAGTGCAATATAAAATTTATCACTAAGAAGTAGAACACGTGTTGACAGAGATTGTTTATATTATTGGAAAATACTTTGGATATTATGAGATATTCTAAAACTTAGAGTAATGCTATTTGATAAGTAATGCTTAAAGTCTTAACTCTATAATTTTGCAAAAGAAGTCTTTGCATAGACCATGGGATGAAAACTTCAAACAGGACAGAACCTTTGATGACTGACTTTTTAAAGTATGCATTTTGTTTTATGTACCCAAGGTCTTGAGGCAGGCCTGGTACATACATAAGAGGCACTCAATAAATATTTGTTTTTTTTTTTTTATTGAATGAACCTCTGTCTGAAATAACCCCTGACATGCATCCTGGGGGATTCCTTTTGTTGATCCCTAGTACTTTAGGGGGTGATGAGATATCACAGATTTTTAAAAACTGTATTTTGAAAGGAAATCATTGGGATGCTGACTGCATTGGGCAAAAAAGCACAGTACATGGATTCAGAAAATATGAGTTTAAGTTGTTTCTGTTCACTACTTAGCTGTGTGACCACATTTGTAAAATGTGAGAGAAAATAATTCCTTTTTCACAGTATGACCTTAGGCTCAAATGATATGACAGACACTAAAACTCTGTGAACTGAAAAGTAGTGAACAAATATTATTGGGCAAACTTTGTACAAGGGTTCTGAAATCTATTTCCAATTACATTATAAATTTCTTATGTGTATCTCTTTATTTGCTTGTCTGAATTCAAAATAAAAATACTTTACACAGAGGGGCAATTTTCCCTTTCCCTAAAGCAGCCTGATGGTTACCTTGAATTGGCTTATTGTACCAAATATATTCCTGAAAATTATCTTTTTCAATATTTTCCTTCCTACACCCTTTATTAATAAGAGTTTCAATATTAAGAAATTTCATCTCAAAAAAAACGTACCTCCTCACCTCTTCAATCTCTTTCAGATTTCTTTCATTAACATCTGAATTTCACAGACCTCTAAGAGCATGAATTATAGCATTAACAGACAAGAGTTAAAGAAATTATTCATAAAAGCATGAAAGGAAATGAGAGACAATGATAAAGTCATTTGCATGCAAAGAACCTTAAATGTTGAGACTACCTCCCTGCAAATCTGTGCTGTATTGTGTCAATGGTATACACATCTACTCTAATAGGAAAAGAAAGAAGGCTAATTCCCGGAAGTATCTAGAAAGGCATGTGTGTGGAAAAGGTTTTTCTTAGGAAGGAGTTCTGAGGGCAAGATCAAAGACTGATAATTCTAGACTGTCCAGAAGAAAAATATTTGAACAACTCAAAATAATGAGCATGAAATATAGAGTCATGCGTAATACCAAGCAGGTTAACTCAGTGTTCATGGTACAGGGAAGACAGGACATAAAATAATGATTAAGAGGTCATAGCTCAACATCTTTACATGAAGATCGTAGGGGGAGATAGGAAGAACTGCATTTGCTTGACATTTATAAAACGGCCAAGTCTACATAAAAACAAACCTGTTGCTCTGCAATTATACTGAGGCTGGGGTTTTTAGCACCCACAGGGTGAATATCCCTGTTTTCAGTCCCCTTTCTCTAAGCTCTCACAGCCACGTTATCATTTGCTCAATGGGGACCTTTATTGGCGTACAAAGTTGAACACAAAACATCTGTTCTGGCATGAATTTCCTAAGTGCATAGATACTGACGCTTCACGTAAGAAAATATAATGAATAGTCAGTTTAGCAATCTGCCTCTACTGTTACTGTTTCTATTTGCTTTTTAAAATTCATTTATTAATATACCATAATCATTATACATAGCAAGATCTGGTTTAGGGAAATAGATTTGTATTAACTCTATGACATTTTCATTTAGAAAAATAGCTTGGCTGGTGTGGTTGAGTGGATTGAGTCACAGCCTGTGAACCAAAGGATCACTGGTTCGATTCCCAGTCAGGGCACATGCCTGGGTTGTGGGCCAGGTCCCCAATTGGAGGCATGTGAGAGGGAACCACACATTGATGTTTCTCTCCCTCTCTTTCTCCCTCCCTTTCCCTCTTGCTAAAAATAAATAAATAAATACATCTACATCTAAAAAAGAAAGAAAGAAAGAAAGAAAAATAGATATATCTTGAAAGTGCTGAAGAGGAACTGCGTATGTGACCCCTGTATATGCAACTTTGGAATGTGGATTATTTTGAGCTGAGGACAATCAAGACCCAGCAGGCTCAAGAAAAAATTTTACCTCTTCCTTAACTACCCAAAAGAATTTAGATAGAAGACCTGGTTCAGATAGAGCTATTCCAGAGATAACTTTTATCTGGATGACATATCTTAAGGCAGTGAAAACATGTAATTACCAAATATCTGCTCTTCTGATTGTCCTTTGAATCACCTCTTTCCCCTTTGAAGCCCTCTGCCCCTATGCCAGGACTTTTCTTTCTTTCTTTTTTTCTTTCTTTTTTTGATTTAATCTTTATCATCTTTTTTCCATTACCATTTAGTCCCCTTAAACCCCCAGCTCCCAGCAATCACCACACTGTTGTCCATGTTCATGAGTCCTTTCCCATTACTTTTCTCAGGATGGCAAATAAGTCCCAACTGCCTAAACTGTCCTTGTGTCTCACATTCTAATGAGGCTACCGTACGTATGAAATTAAATTTGTTTTTCTCCTGTCTTATGTCAGTATAACTGTTAGGCCAGCCAAAGAACAAAAAAGAGCAGAAGGAAAGTTTCCTCCTCAGGAGTGCCTTTGGTAGATAATAACCAGTTTTTTAAAACCCCACAGACTTCTAGAACACACTTGGCTTGATATACTACAAATAATAAATGGCAAATGAGTGTAAGAAATTTGAGAGCCCTAAATAAACACCTTAACTTTTCCTTTGTATTTTCAGCAGGCAGTTAATTACCAGGTATAATAAATGTTTAA